>NW_027466834.1:9087500-9782500 GCF_046128005.1 Genypterus blacodes
TAACAGAGCCAATCTGCCACTGGGGGTGATGTTTCCGCTGCTTTCCATCACTTCGTCTCTCGTGGATGGATGGACTGATAATTTTATGGCTGGTTGGATTGATCGATCTGTGGGCAGATGGATGCATGACAGACAGACAGACAGACAGACAGACAGACTTACTGTTCAGCCTGTTTAGTCTGCACACTTACCAACGCATTATTCCTCAAACACTGTATGATGTCATCCCTCACTGCATGATGGCGTGTGCTGCCACTGCATGTGTCTATTGTGATGATGAAGAGGCAGTTCAACATGAACTTCAGTCCCTCCGGTCACAGGCACACACACATCTCCCCCCCCCCCTCCTTCCACGCTTGGATCATATTTTCTTCTTCTGTATCAACGCAGTGATGTGGAGCCGTCAGTGGCCCGGGGTAAAGAGGCACATTTAACCGGCCTGGAGTTTCACAGAGACCATTTGTGGACTTCCACAAGGACGAGGAAATTATGGACGTGTCCTTAATTATTAAACAAGTGTGTCAGCAGCCCAGGCCTGATGGAGGTAATGCAAAGAGGAAGTGGGCCGGAGGAGAGAGGGCCTCAGGGATGGGGTGGGGGGGTAACGGAGACTGGTGGTCTTAGACCTGGGGGGGGGGGGCTGGCGTTAGGCTCAAGGGCTTTGGCTGGAGCGTGGAGCCGATACTGCTGTCAAAGCTGTTTTGTGCATTGTTCACATTTACAATCTATACGGTGCTGTTAGAGCAGGGCAGAGCTTCCCAGTCACTTACTAAACAATAACAATAAAAACTGCAAATAACCTAGTGGCTGCTTGGAGAATAGCAACAGCAGTGGGGATTTGATTAAAGTGTAATCATACAACACTGTGCATGCACGGCTAATTGGGCCGCAATGAAAAGGCCCTTGAGGAAGTTTTGGGATGATGTCAACAGGAATGGCACGGCATTTTTTGAACAAGGTATAGGGTGTGGAGTGTCTGTCTTCAAGGGAAATTGATCCGGGAATGAGCCAGAAGCCTGACTCAGGCATATCGGCCATCCTTTTGTGCAAGTGAGTGTGTATGTGAGAGTTAGAGTGTGGGAGAGAGAGGGAGAGAGAGAGAGAGAGAGGGAGAGTGTACAGTATGAGTATGAAGGAAGAAGCATATGCAGCCACAGTACCTTTTGCTCACATCCCAGCTTTCAGCGTTGATGCGTTAATAAAAAACACATTTCACCAGCAGCTGTTCGATGACCCACTCAGAGACGCCACTTTTTCGACAGTTGCAGGATGGAGAGAGGAGAGCAAAGAGGGGAGGGGAGTCGTCCGGCTCGATTGGAGGCCTGCTGCATCGCTCGGCACCGACAGCCCCTCAATTAGTCCAACACACTGATCAGGGATTACCAAGACAGTGGCTTCGACCACAGTTTCAATTACGTTTTCTTGTTTGCACGTGAGGGCAGAAGCTCGGACGCGATGTGAACGTGATCGGTTGTAAAAAAAACAAAAATACAATCAGAGTGAGACTACAGACGCAGGTGTGGGAGCCTTTATTGGTGCAGAAATGTGTTATTGTGTGCAATGCTGTAGAGGTTTGTAGTCATTCACAGCATTTGGTGATGGGGGGGTGGTGTGTGTGTGTGAGAGAGAGACAAAGTAAAGACAGCTCGAGAGAAAGTGAGTTGTGTGTATGTGTGTGTGGAGGAAGAGTGGGAGCGGTGCCAGCTCACCCCACCCTTGCTACTGCCTGCAGAGTGAAGAGTGCTGCATTTCCTGAGGGCAATGCAGAGGACAGAGGAAGAACAGGCTCACTTCTGTTAAGGTCACCATAGAGCAAAACACCCAGCACGGACGTAGATACGGAGAACGAGGAGGAGCAGAGAACAGACAGTTAGATAGAGAGAGAGAGAAAGAGAAGGAGAGAGAGAGAAGGAGAGAAGGAGAGGGAGAGATGAGCTGCAGTATTCTCTGCACTGTGATGCCTCTTCAATGTCCTCCACATCCTGCAGCTATTCAGCTTTCACAGCATCAGAGCCCAAGTGGGAATGAATCATTTTCACACCCCAAATTCCCTCCAGATCATTTTTTTTCCCCTCCCATCATTGGAGTCCCTTTGATAATTCTAAGATTAGATATGTTACTTGATTCATCTCATTACGCTTTATTTCAGGTGTCTGCCCCTCACACATGTATTTGTATTGTTTGTGTATCGCAACAGTAATAACTCGACTCAGCACAGATGGTCAGCACAGATAGCTACTGATGCGGTTGTTGTACACGCTTGTGTCTCTGTGTCTGTGTGTGTGTGTGCTCTTGTATAAGCAGAGAGTGTAGGGTAGCTATCAGGCCTGTGAGGTGTGTAACATCTCCCAGGGAATGACAGAGGTAAGCAGGCCTCTCCTGGGACGGGAGGATTAGCGTGGAACCATTACCTTAACCCCGTGAATCACCGCTAATAGCTTCCAGTGAGAGGGTAGCACGACACATTTAGGTTGAGACGGTTACACACACATCGCAGCAGCATGTTTGCTCCTGTTTGCAAGGAGCTGTGACAACTTTTGATGCTTTTTAATGTCCAATCCATTTATAGGCCGGTTCACTGTGAGTTTAATGAGAGTTTGGCAGCGTTGTGCGACAAGACGACAACAGAGCAAAGTGTTAGCGATGTTTGAATTGTTGTCTAAGTTTGATTTGAAAGTGTTTGAAGCATCGTCAAGGAACGTTGACATTGACATCATCTGAAACGTGGGCCTGTTGTGTAATCTGAGCCTCCCTAAAGGACAGCACACACACCATGTTGTGAGTCCCACAGCCGCCCCCCGGCCCCCCAATAAGTATACAACCAGCAGATCCTTAAAAATTTATTGAAGTTAATGTAAGATGAAATCATAGGTGATATAAGAAAAAATAAATACCCTTGCATAGATCACAGACCATGCCTTTGTCATCATCTGACAAACTGAACACATTGGAGCATAATCCTTGGTAAAATCAACATGACAATAAGAACTGGAATACATCAGAGTTTGGTAAGCCTGTGGATGAAAAGAAGAGCAGGAGTCCTTTCATGTTTGCACTTCCCCCCTAACTAACGCACAATCTCATGTCGATCACATGCATCACAAACAAGATCTTCTCATCCGTAGTCACCTTTCTTCGTCAGGGCGACTGCAGGGAGGCTTGCGGTGAGTGAGGTACACAACATTCCCCCCCCTCTCCCTCTCCCTCCCCCTCCCCCTCCCTCTCCCTTCCCCACTTATGTGATTCTGTTCTGTGCCACCTCAGCAAGCAGAACTCGGTCCGTCGAGAGCTTTGGGTAGACAAGAATGCCTTAAAAACCAAATATAAACCAGGAAGGATGTGCACAGGCCCTGTTTAGACATGACAGGCACATTTCCCACCACACTAGGAGCGCACACACACTCCCTCCCACAAACTCTCCAAACTGGCCAACCTGTCATTTTGAAAGAGAATGCCGGGTTCCGGAGTCGCGGGGGCTAATGTACGGGAAACGCTGCTCTTTATAACGTCCCTTCTCACGTTCTGAGCCTAGAAAGCAGAACCTGCACATCACACGCTCACACACACACACACACACACACAGACACACACACACACAGACAGACACCGAATATGGCTCAGATATCCACCGTCATCCTGGTGATGAGATCGGCTCTAAGGTGCTTTTAGGAATCCAGCAGAGGACACGTTTGTCACACACGCTCTGAACAGGGCCACACAGAAAGCCTTGGTGCAGATGAAAGCAAGGGTTTTCAAATGATGCAACTGGATTATAGATGATCCATAGTTTGAAAGGCAAAGCTCATGCAGTCTTCCATCGACCATGCAGTTTTTGCAATCAGTAGGTTTCTGTAGAGATATGTATCTATACATTAGTAGTATGTTTAGCAGTGGAGACTTTTGGAAAATGTTAATATGGCGTCTGGATGAATCATCTTTTCTCTTTTTCTTTTTTTTGAACTTTGAAACAAAAAATCAAAACCAAACACTCCCTTGACTGCATCGTTTGGTACACAGCAGTGCATCCTTACACATTAGTTTCATTATCATGGCTTGCCAAAGGAACACATGTGTGACGTCCCAGTATATGGCATGTTCTTCCTACATCGGTCTCTCTAAATCAAAATGAAATCAAATAAAAAAAATCAGTTTTCATGATTGCAGTATATACTGGTTGCTTTTCTCTATCTTATTGTAGCTAAATGGCATTTTGTTCTTATTATATCTCTAGAATGTTCTTTTCTTAAGGTTATTAGGTTAATGTTATTGGGTTTTTTTTTTAAAGATCTTCCCTCTCTTGTTTGTTTACAGAAGCACAGCGTCTGAAACAGTAAGCTGAACCAAAAAAGTGTAAGTGTGCAACGAAAAAACGACCTTTTGAGGCACCTTCTCTGACTTTCACCCTCACTGTCCTGGTAGCACACAGCTGATCAGCAGCGGACTGATGATAGCATCCTCTAAGTGCATTATGGGCAATTCCTTTGGGACCGCGCTGAAGCTGAGCCCCCTTTATCAGGCTCTTGTCCTGGACTGGGAAAAACACAGCTCCGAGCGGGACCTGAATAGTTAATAATGGGTACGGCCACTGTTACGACGCCTTGTACGTGGGGGTTCCGTGGGTTTCTCTGCAGACTGCGAGGGCGTGATGTTAGCCTCTCTCTCTATCTCTCTCTCTCTCTCTCTCTCTCTTTGAACTTTACAAAATGGCAGAGCGGAGGGTAAGAAGTTGATACATAAACAGCCCTGTTGTGAGTATATGCCGAGTGTGAGCGCAGCTTCTGTGACATTCAAAATAGAGTTGTTTTTTTTTTCTCATTCTATTTTACAAAAAGCCTCTAAGAAACAGGTATCTGATATTCTATTGCTATTATGAATGCATGTTCTGTTGGGTAACTGAATGCATAGCACCATCCATAGATGCCCTCACTGCAAGAGTAGCCACAGCACTGGTAATGTGAGGGGTATAATTTTGTATCGTAGTGGCCTCGTTTTGAACTGTTTCATGCGGGACATGTTACACAGATCACTACTGTAAGCTTCAGTCATATGACACACTGGTGTCCAAAGTGAACCTACTAATTTTCCTGATAGCTGCATTTATCAAACTACTATATTTGTATTTACCCTATCACTCTACATACTCTAGGTATTATAATATGTTACTGGTGTGTGTATATTTGATGTCCTACTGTATGAGAAACCCTATACATGTTGAAGATCCCTGACACAAACGTGTATCTTTTTTGCACTCATAATAAGTTACTGACATCTAGCAAGGCTCTTGAATGTTTGCCTCGCCCAAGGCAGACACTCTGTCTTCAGTAATACAGTACAAAGATCAGTTCCAAAGAAAATGACATACAGTGCCTGCAGAACAACCAGCGACCAACAACAAAATCAGGACTACACAAAAATCAATCAGAGAATCATAAAGGTATTCTGCAAAAAAGAAAAAAAAAACAACACAAAAAAGAAGAAAGTATACTGGATATGCGCAGGCTCGCTCGGGTGGATGAAGTGTGATGGGTAACAAGACAACTTTAGTTCTCCTGCACTGGCACCACAAAGCCATTGCACCAAAAGAAACAACTGTGACATTCAGGCAGCACTGCAGTGGAGCTTTTCTTTTTTACAGAGCCTTGTTAGCAGAGTACTAAATCAAACAGAACGTACAGTACAGTACAAAAATCCTACTGTCATGTGGATAACATCATCTCAAATTAATGTACAGTAGCTGGAGATTTTCAAGTATTATAACGTGTCCCGATCTACTGTGTCTGCAGTTAGCCTATAGAACAAAAGGCAGAGAAATGAAGCACTACTCAGAATGTATGAGCTCAGTGATAAAGAGAAACACATCGACTCAGCAACAATGGTTTAAGCAACTCAACAAAAAGATGCAATAAAAGGGACTTGGCTGTGCATCATAATGCCCAAGGAATGCAATGTGAAAGATTTAAAAACTATATCAAATGTTTCTACTGTCTTCTACACAGATGTGTGTTAAAACACATTCAGGTTACTAACTTTAAATGCCATTGTTTCAAAGAAACTGACGTATAAAACAGTCGATCCCATCCTGCTAGGAGAGTCAAACAATCTCTAAAAACTTCTACAAATGTATGTTGTGATTGTGCGTAGCTTTTAGTGAAAAAGGGTTTAGAAGTGGATTGTGGTACATCCTAAGTGCTTGTGTAAAGGCTAAGCTTTGGGACTCTCACATTCAATATTGCATTACTGCAGTTTACACTTAAGGTTCCATTTTGCATTATGGTAAAAGAAGCCCTGCATTGAAGCTTGCAGCTCTGCAGCAAGTTTGCAATGACCTCACTGAGGTAGAACCCTGAAAGGATGCATGGTGCACATAGAAACAGAAGACAGTAAAACATGTTCAAAGCTGTGGGTATTCCCTTTTTGATTTAGATCGGTGAGATATAGAAGTACAACGCATTGTTGTTTTTAAGGGCATAAGTAAGTGCATGACAGCATGGAAACTGGGTTGTGCATGATAGCCATGGATGATCATTTGTCTACCACATCCACTTGAGCCTGTTTCATCGAGCGATAAAGACAGAAACTCTACCAGGTCTGACCAACCTCACACACTCCCTTGTACACAGAGGCACTTTCACTTGTCCTGTTGGTGAAAGGGATAAAGGCACTAGCAACTAATGTAGAAAGAATTCTCTGTTATGTGAAGTCGTCGTTTTGCCGTGGATCTAAAACCAACACGCACTAAAATCAGAGGTGAAACAGAACTAGCGTGACTAATAACAGGTTCATTTTTCTTGTTCAAAGAAGGTCCATGCACTGCACTATTGGCGTAATACTGTAATTGGTGCTTATTATGATTATATGCCTTTTTGCTAATATTTATTTTCAGTTTTTTGACTACTTTAAAATTAGAAACTCTGCATCCTCAAGATGGGTTTGGATATATTTGATCATAGTTCAGAAACATCTAGAATTCGAGTTCCTTTACTTTCCCTGACAACAGGACACTGCAAAGTGCCTGAATTGCAACAAGCTGTATACTGATGTCATGCATTAAATATACCAGGATACCAAAGTACCTTAGTTGATTAGACCATAATGCAGGTTACGTTTTCATGCTATGATCTCATTTATGTACTGTTCCCTTAAGATTTAACATTCAATTTCTATACTTCTAAATGATTGGCATTTGAAATCAAAAACTCATCCAGTGCACTCGGTATGAAAACAGATGAGGAGGGGGCATGAAGGCAGGTATCCAAAGAAACATCCTTTCCATTATATGAGATATGTCTCATGCATGCCAATATCAAAATGGAAAGTCTCTAATCATGCTCATGTGAAGCTCACTTTATCATTGTGCTGTGTTGCATCTAAAGGGCATGGCATTGAATCACTTCGTGATATCACAATTACAGCATCTGCTGGAAAATAGCAGCATTGCGGATGTCCGTGAAGCGAGTAGATCACCATCTCTTTACATCCAAACAAGAGAGATCAGTCTTCCTCCTATAAGGTGCTTTGCTGAATAGTAGATATAGTAGATCCTCTGTAGATGAGGAGAGGAGAAGAGAGGAGAGGAAGAGGAGGGAGGGGGAGGGGGGGCGAGGAAGGAGGAGGGGGAGGGGGGGGGGGGGGTCACCTAATTTCTTGGCTCTTACCGCTGGACTGCAGATGATTGCACGTCTCTGCAGACTTTTCTGATGCATTGTGCAACTTTGCTGAAATGTTATCTGTACTCCATGCATAACATTCTTATTATCACGCCGTCGTCTGATCAGAGAGTCATTGTGTGCGCCCACGCTGCGTCTTCCAGGGCGCCGCGTATATGCTTAATAGTTGAAAGTTTTGTTTTCAATATAGCTTTACATCTGTAGGATCCAAAGAATTAATTAGCTTTGTTTTTTTCTCTTTCCTCTTTAAATAGTTAAGCATATTTGTAGGCCTAATACCGTGGAGCGCTTTGGGTAGTTAAATGAAGCATTCCTAACTGATGGTCTACTCCACATATGACAGTCCCATAGAGGTCCCATAGTGCCTAAATGGACTCTAAACATCTGTGAGCAGCTTGCTTTTATTTACACAGTTTTGGTTGGCTATAGTGCAATTGCCAGTTCTGAGGTTTGCCTCCCTAAAGTTGTCGATGCTATTGTTTATGTCTCCATCAATCTCCATGTACTCGGACTTGCTGACGGTGGATGAACTGCGGCGGCTGGAGTTGGTTTCAGAGGGGATGTTGGGATTGCTGACGTTGAGCAGCTGGGCCTGCTCCTCTCCCTCCGTCTCCCTGTGGTAGAAGTAGTTGAAGTTGGACACAATGACAGGCACTGGCAGCGCAATCGTCAACACTCCAGCGATGGCGCACAAAGACCCTACAATTTTGCCCCCAATGGTGACGGGGACCATGTCCCCATAGCCCACAGTTGTCATAGATACAACAGCCCACCAAAATGCATCCGGAATGCTGCCAAAGTGGGATCCCTCCTCTTCCGCCTCAGCGAAGTACACAGCGCTGGAGAACAAGATGACTCCGATGAACAGAAAGAAGATCAGCAATCCCAGCTCTCTCATGCTGGCCTTGAGGGTTTGCCCCAAAATCTGCAGTCCTTTGGAGTGTCGTGACAGTTTGAAGATTCGGAACACTCTGACCAGACGGATCACCCTGAGTATAGCCAGAGATGTTGCCTGCTCCCCCACTACCTCTCCGTCCTCCGGGTCTTCAGCCAACTCTGTGCCGAGCGTAATGAAGTAGGGGATGATGGCTACTATGTCAATGGTGTTCATCATGTTCTTGAAGAAGGCCGGTTTGCTTGGACACGCCATAAAACGCACAATCAACTCAAAGGAGAACCATATTATACAGAGAGTCTCGATGACGAAGAAGGGGTCTGTGAGGATATTTGGCTTGTAATAAACAGTTATGTTCCCCACTCTCTCAAATCGACCCCTTGGATCCTCTTTAAGCTGTGGTAAAGTCTCTAAACAAAATATGACTATTGAAATCAGAATCACCATCACGGAAACTATGGCGATCCCTCTCGCTGTGCCTGAGCTCTCCGGGTGCTCAAAGAGGAGCCAGATCTGACGCTGGAACTCCTTTTCGGGTAAAGGCCGCTCTTCCTCCCGAATGAAACCCTCATCCTCGCGGAACTTCTCCATGGCGTCCACTCCCAGCTCGTAAAATTTGATTTCTTCCGAGAACATATCCAACGGGACGTTCACTGGTCTTCTCAGCCGCCCCCCGGACTGATAGTAGTACAGGATGGCGTCGAAGCTGGGGCGGTTTCTGTCAAAGAAGTACTCGTTTCTTAGAGGGTCAAAGTAGCGCATCCTCTTTTTGGGGTTGCCTAGCAACGTCTCTGGGAACTGGGAAAGCGTTTTCAGCTGAGTCTCGAACCGGAGACCCGCTATGTTGATGACCACCCTCTCGCAGCATTCGTGGTCGTCGTGGTCCGGGGGGTAAGTGTCCTGTGGGTGGCCGGGGACAGCCGAGGTCTCATCAATGTTGTCTCCTGCTACTACAGTCATTTTGGGAGGAGAAGGTGGAAGAGGAAGAGGAGGAGGAGGAGGAGTTGCGACGGGATGCTGGTTAGTCCGACTGAACAGGCATTCAGGTCTGTAGAAAACGATTTCCACTCCTCAGCTTCCCACACCCCCTGAGTTGTTGGAGAGGTCCCCAGATAAGAGGGGGCTGGTTGGCTGCTCTGCCTCAGTGCGGCTCCACTGCAGTTCTCGCTGAGTTGACCATTGCTGCTCTGCGATGCATCTGCTGCTGTTGTTACTGCCTCTGTCACCAGTCAAAGGGAGAGAGAGAGAGAGAGAGGGTGGGAGGGAGAGAGAGAGAGCGAGAGGGAGAGAGAGGGAGAGAGGGAATATGATCGAACAGCCCAGTTATATGCTGGCTCAGCGATTTCTGCAGCTTATTTATTTATTTACCATCATCTCTCAGCTTGCAATCACTCAGTCCTGAAGGTAACATACAAATATAAAGGAAGGATTTTCTCTGTTTCTGTATTCCAGGTCCTGGTGTTTGTGCTGCTGAGGTGTAAATGTGTGAAGCTTCATGTTATTTAATCTACATCCTATTTTTTTACATTTCTATCTTTGGCGTTGTGTGTCTCTATCACACCTCGGTTACATCGCCGTCCTATTTCCAGGTTTATATGATTGAATACGCTATGATATCGATCACGGCATCGCTGTGCCACGTAAAGGTCAAAATCAGGAAACGTACGACGGGCTAACTCCGGCTCACTGATACCTCAGCCTCACTCAGTGGGATTAATGAGTCTCCAAACTCCTGATGCAGTTGAAGGAGGGAGGCTGGACACACAGACAAACACACACACACACACACACACCAAACCCCTGCTGCTCTACAGATCACGGTGTGTGTTTGCTCTAATCTTTGCTTGACTGACCAATGGCCTCTCTCGTAAATCAATTGACAGGATTTCATGGGCGCTTATTGCTAATTTTATTGATTCCTTTTTTTTTTAAGGGGGGGTAAAAGGGGGGGGGGGGGGGGGCTGTTATCAGGGTGCCTTTGCTTCACTGCATTTCCCATGGCTCTTTGCACCAGGAAGGACCTGGTGGCCTCCCCCCCTGCTGATTAGATTCGCTGCTGTTAATTAAGTAAGAAGGCAAAAAAAAAAACAATAATCTATCCCGCAAAAAGATGTCAAGCATTCCTATGAAGAACCAGGAGAGGAGCAGAAACAGCAGTGTGACTTCTCCTTCGCCTCTCTCACCAGCCTGTGGGTTGACGCATAGCACTTCAAACTGCTGTCTACATGATGAAAAAATGTCTAATGCATTCTGTGAAGGATAGAAATAGACTCGTAGCTGCCTGGTGCTCTTAGGATTCGGATACACAAGAAGGAAATTGGTGAATATAGTGTAACAGTCTGGATGCTTACCGTGGGTTGATCTTCAAAGGTCTTGAATGCGTCTTATCCTCGAGTAAAATCATCCATGGATAGAGCACCCGTGGGTGTCATGTGCCAACTTTACATTGCACCTATACAGCCTCACTGTGCTGTTCCCTATACACAACTTGAATGTCCGTCAAGTGTAACAAAAAAAAATGCCAAAAAAAATTGCCTCCCAAAAAACTGGATGAACCGCGAAGCGAGATGAGAAACAAAGAGATCCCAAATGAAAACAGCTTTAGTGGTGTGCGGCTGAGGAGGAGAGAGGGAGAGAGGAAGAGGAGAGAAGTGGAGAGCTGCAGCGTCGGTAGTTGCTTTGCGCGGCGGCACGTCGGTGTGAAGAGCTGGACTCTATACCGCAGGAGGAAATCTCGCGCTGCAATTCAGGGGTGAGATACATTAAGGGGCAATAAGCGAGCCCTTGACATTTCCAAACATCACTGCATCAGCAGAAATCTGATGCTTCTTTTTTTTGCCAGTATAGACAAGATGACGGGCAGAATGCGCCTCGGCTCGGCTCAGCTACATCACGAAGACGAAACCAAACGGGACGAAGCGAGATAGGAGAGGCGAGAGGAGCGGCGAGGTCCGGATCGCTCCTCGACAATGTCAAGCATGTTTTGCCGTGCATTTTTACATGCAAATGCAGGGGAGGTGGAGGGAGAGAGAGCAGCGGGGAGAGGAGGGAGGGGGTGGGGAGGGGAGGAGGAGTTGGAGGGTTTCGACGCAATGCAGACCGGCTGGACTCAAGCGCGCAACCACAAGCGCTCCGTGCGGCACACAAAACAGCGCGCCCGGTGCCAGCACTGCATGGCGCAATGTCCGGACAGCTGGTAGCAAAGTCTGGGGAAGCAACATTAGCTGCTGTCACGATCACAAACCATCACTTGGTCAAGGATTGGAGGTATAAACAACAAGATGCGCATTATTCGATCATCCTGTCTGTTAGTGCACAACTGGATGTGTCAGCGTGAGACTCGCCGTCATCTATTCTGAGCCAACGTGGCGTTAAGAAGCAATGTTGTCATTCTGGGGGGGGGGGATGAGAATGAGAATGCAGAAAAACTACATTTTAATCATCACATCCGTGTTCACCGCAGCGATTTTTTTTTTGCAGCCTAGCGTGCGGCTTCCTCACACACTCACACCTGCTCACCTACACTCACTGCTCAGCTCGGCACCAGAAACCAAGCAGGTAGCCTATGAGGCAAACGCAGAGGGCTTTGTCATCGCATGAGGTGAGGAGGAGGAGGAGGAGGAGGTGGAGGAGGAGGAGGAGGAGGAGGAGGAGGAGGGTGGGGGGAGGAGGAGGGGGAGGGTGACTCTCTGCAGAGGGCCCAGGATCTGTTTCAGCACCACGGACAGCGCAGATGATTGTTCACCTCACAGCAAAATAAATTAGAAAACCAAGCAGTTAAGACTAAGTACTGTACACACACACTGTTTGTATACACACGAGGGCGGGTGAGTGTATAAACATGGTAACAGGAGGAGCTGAAACATCTGTGTACATAAACACACACACATTCAACTGACACACTCTGGTCTAATATGTTCAATTGGGCCTCAAGCCAAATAAATACATTTAATCACTGTGACATCTTATTAAGATAATGGGGTCAATGGCAAGACAACCCCCCCCCCCCCCCCCCCCCCCCCCCCACACACACACACACACACACCCCACACCACCCCTCTCCCACCCCCTCCACACACACGGTCACACACAACATTCAACACCAAAGGTCCATCATCTAAGTTAAAAGCTATACGACTTGATTGCCATTGCCATTGCCTCAGTCCAGCACCTGCATGGGGACAAACTCCAGATCTTCGAGTGTCTCCATCAAGGACACTGGCAGGAGATTGAGGGAAACCTAACAAGCGTGTTGTGATGATGGGAGGAAACCCCACACACATATGAGGAGGACATGCAGAAGGACCCTGCCCCAATACAGAAAGGGATGAAGAGTATTTGCCATTTAGCTGTGAGTCTAAATCTGTATAATAGTGACAGAATAAAAAAATAAGGATTGATGTATCTTATATTCATTTATTTATTTATAAAAAAAAAGAATTTAGACTTTAAGTTCATATACAGGTTTGAATTAGAAAAATAAATATCTTTCATGACATTTAAAATTCATAATGCTTTTCTTATCATGCAGACATTCCGTTAGTAAATGTTCTGAGCTAACTTGTGCTTTACACAACACAGAGAGGTAATTTGCGATTACAAGCTGTACAAGAAAACTGTCAAATGTCATATGTACAAAAAGAAATAAAATGCCATATGTACACAAAAGGTGGTTATACAAAGAACGTGTGGTCATGAATAAGGCCTACTCAGAAGAACGTTGCTTTGTGTCTGCTGATGATTCACACGTTGTCCGTTAAAGCAGCCTGAATCTTTTTTTCCCCCGTCGTGACGCCTCTGTACGTGACAACACTAGCAATGCGAGAACATCCGTGAGAGTAAGATCCACTAGCTTGCCTGAATAGGCGGAGGAGAGAATGCCAAACTTTTTGCTGCGACTCTCAGGGAACAACATGCTTCAGTTTGTCATCTGCCCCCTGCAAGGAAGCAAAAAAACAAAAAACTCACTGTGTTAACATCAGGAAGGGAAGTGTAACAGAGAGCAGTCAGTCATCAGATCCATGTCATTAAAGTATCACCAGCTTCCGGATACATGCATATAAGAAGTTGTCATCATGTCTATACCGGTCAAGGCCACATTAGTGCAAAGTATTCAAGCCAAAGTGTGTTGTGTGTGTCACTGTTTATCCTGAGCAGATGTTGTACCTGCAGTACTACGTATTGACCGCAGAGGGGCGCTAAAAGCTCACTTATTCTGAACATTCTCACTACATCACATTCACCAAAGTATTTCTGCAAATACAACAATCTTGTATCTTTAAGAAACTTATAAAGTTGTTGTGGAAGATATATTATTATTTTGCAAGATAAAAACTGTCCTGAAATACTGATTAAGAGTTTGATTGTAATAATGGATAGAAATACTTGTAACGTAAACATAAAGGTCTCGTTCTTGGCGATAATCACCTGCGTGTTAACATGTAGGAGCAATCAGAATAGACCCAACACAAACCCCAGAAAATCCAAATACACGTTTCAAAATGGAGCTGACGGTGCGTAAAGACGACACCCGTCACATGTCTCCACATCCAAAGACAACCCACTGTCACACAGGGATCACACGGGGAATGACCGACACGCGTGTATGGCCTTTAAACAGCCATCATCGGTACAATGTTAATCGAGAGATTCTTTTCTGGGGGGGGGTTTATGTGCCTGTGCCAGCTGTTCGGTGCTGCTGCGCGATGGCGAGCTGGTCGCCTTGTGCGTCATGGGCGCTCTGACGCATGGTTGAGCTTTCCCTGTCCTGCTATGCTGAAGAGTTTGGAACTGTTACAATACGCAATATCTGGCCCCGCCCTCATTTGACAGCAGGTCTATAATAGAAATGTGGACTGAGGTTTGTGCGGCGCTGCTTCCATGCGCGTAAACACCAACTGGCAGCCCTGCACCCGCACTCAGACTGTTCTTATCGCTGCCATTGGTTCATGTGATGCGAGTTTATAGACTAATAAGTGATGTTTGTTGTGATAAAGCACAATTCATCGATATGACATTTCAATAAATAAATAAATAAATAAGAATCCATGCGTCTGATTGCGTACCCCAGGGGTTCATGTTGGGGCTCTCAAGTTTGACGCTTTACTCCACCGATCCGTCACTCAATGAAGATCCGTGTCCCCAGCAGAGCACATATGAGATGATTTGTCACACATTTGTCTCATGGCATCTCCTTCCATTATGGGCTTTTTTGGGGGGGTGGACTCTCTGAGGTTCCTTGGACCAACGTTTTGGGAACAGTTAGTCTATAGAAGTCTGTAGGAGACAGCGTGCGTAAAACAGCAGCAGCAGCGGGGGCACCTGGTAGCACATGTTGACTGGAGGACCACTCACCAGAAAACAAGAAATGTCTGCCAACAGCTCGTTTTATACATCAGTCAGTTTCCCTGTGTATGCCTCCGCTGGATTAGTGTTAGAAGTTGTTAAGACTTCCAAATCGTCGCCATCCCGGTAGGACTCTGATTTGCAGAGCGATTGTATACTTTTGTTTGACTCTCGTTCGCCAAAGGAGGGCTGCGGCTGTCCGCAGGTCACGTGTATGTATTCGACATTTTCCTCCTCTTCATTCTCTCTGTGGTAGAAATAATTGAAATTGGACACGATTACAGGCACGGGCAGCGCTATGGTCAACACTCCAGCGATTGCGCACAAAGATCCAACGAATTTACCCCCGATGGTGGATGGGCACATGTCTCCGTATCCAACAGTGGTCATTGTCACCACGGCCCACCAAAACGCATCAGGTATGCTTGTGAATTCTGACTGGGGGTCTTCTGCCTCCGCAAAGTAGACCGAGCTAGAGAACAGAACCACTCCAATGAGCAGGAAGAAGATCAACAGGCCCAGCTCCCTCAGGCTGGCGTGCAGAGTCTGACCCAGGATCTGGAGACCCTTTGAGTGTCTGGAGAGTTTGAAAATCCTGAACACTCGGACCAGACGGATGACTCTCAGTATAGCCAACGACGCGGCCTGCTGACTGCTTCCCTGGTGCTCTGCGAGATCGAGTCCCAGCGTGATGAAGTAAGGCGCGATGGCCACCACATCAATCAGATTCATGATGTTCTTAAAGAAAGCCGCTTTGCTGGGACACGACAGGAACCTCATGGTGAATTCAAACGTGAACCACACAATGCAAAGTGTCTCCACCATGAAAAATGGATCAGTGAACGGATTGGGCTTTTTCCCGTGAGTACTTCCATTGACGGAAGTGTCAGTGGGTGCGGGTAATTCTCTGAACTCGGGTAAAGTTTCCAAGCAGAATATAACAATAGATATCAAAATAACCATCACAGACACAATGGCGATTATTCGTGCAGGTCCCGAACTCTCCGGATACTCAAACAGCAGCCACAGCTGGCGAAGGAACCCCTGAGAGGGCAGCGTGCGCTCCTCTTCCTTCACCAGGCCTTCATCCTCTCGGTACAACTCGATGGCCTGCGACTCCAGTTCATAAAACTTGATTTCTTCTAAGAATATGTCCGAAGGTACACTCACCGGCCTCCTTAGCCTCCCTCCGGACTGGTAATAATACAGGATGGCATCGAAACTCGGCCTGTTCCGGTCGAAGAAGTACTCGTTCCGGAGCGGGTCGAAGAAGCGCATCCTTTTACGCGGATCTCCCAGAAGCGTGTTTGGGAATCTGGAGAGGGTCTTCAGCTGAGTCTCAAAGCGCAGTCCTGAGATGTTAACCACGACCCTCTCGCTGCACTCCTGCTCCGCTGGCTCCAAGTCTTCAACAACATCTTGCGTCAATAACGGAGCGATCACCACAGCCTCACACTCGTGGTTCTCCTGGGACACCACAGTCATCTTTTGTACCCCTTACCGGAGGGTAAACAATCCTTCACTCACCTCCTTGGGTGCCTTACGTCCGCGCCTCCTCCCTGCGCTCTGTCTCATGCAGGTTTGAAAGGGGGGGGGGGATCCGTTTCACTCACAAAACCCCCTAAAGACCAAAACAAGCGCGTCCTGAGGGGGGGAGGAGGAGGAGGGGGGGGCCACTTGGGGTTTCGTTTGCGTATCCAAAAGTCGTAGTGTTGTGGTTGATTTAAAGCGTCCTTTTGTCAGATTAGTACCTCTGAACGTTCAACTTTCAACAGTGCAGACAGATCTCCACTTGCATAAGCTACACCGATGGCTAGAGATGGCTATCATATTCACACCATTTTAAACTCCAAAGCCCTCCCCAAGTTGGATGACCAGATGACACTTGCTGCTGCTGCTGCTGTCCCTCTTTCCCTCGCTCACTCACTCACTCTGCTCTGGCTGCAGGGAAGAGGAAATCAGTGTTTTAGAAGTTCAAAACGAACCCTCTTTTTTGTAATCCACACAGCAAAATCTTTCAAATATATCACACCAAAGCTCTGGTTTTTGTTTTGTTTTGTTCAGACTCAGAAATATTGTCTCTCTCTCTCCCCCCTCCCCCCCCCCCAACAGCAGGTCCCTCATTCATGAAAACATAGGGGGGCTATTCCTGTCACAAGGGGGGACCACCGGGACCGAGGAGCCTGAGAAAGCAGGAGAACGGATGAAGGTGACCAACAAGAACCGAGCGTTGTTGAATGGCAAGGCGAGCCACTTTATGAAAGGTGTGTTTTCCAGGATGAACTAAGCTTGAATGCTTTGAAGCCATGGAGCCGCTCCCAGGCAGGGGCCCTCCACCTCCACCGGGCCAATGGAAAGTGCTGGCTTGACTGTCACTTGAGTAGCCAGGAGAGGATGGCGTCCGCAGCCTCGGCCAAAATAACATTCGTCCGTTCACAGAACTTTAAGAGCTCGATTTTACAACCTGGAACATGGGGAGGGGACCCCTGAAGACAAGTGTCCTAACCCTCGGGGTCACCCAGACACTGGGGGTGTACAAGAAAATGGTACTTCCAGTTTACAGTCTGTTTGCTCACGGCCCGACTTGAAAGATGAATTATGCAAAAAAAAAAATGTAGGAAACCTTGGAAACCGTGTTGTTGTTGCTCTTCTTCTTCTTCTTCTTCTCCCTCTACCTCTTCCTCTTCCTCCTCTATCTATACCTATAGGCTATAGAGGCTCAAAGATGTGCCCCCCCCAAGCCCCCCAAGCAGACACACAGTCAAGTCATACAGTATGTGCAACAGCAGATTGTGATCTATTTATAACCCAGATTTTTCTACTTTCATTGCCTTCATAAAGCTGTATCAGTTATCGCACACACACAGTTGCACACACACACACACACACACACACAGAGGACTGCACCATAATAGCATCAGGGTGATAATCAGAGTTACTAAAACCAGAGTGTCTATTTGCAGAGGCATTATTACTTAGGTTGGAGTAATGTTTTGCCGGAATAACACACAGTCCCCTACTCGTCAGCATTTTCATGTGCACAAGCATGTTCTGGAGAGTTCCGCGTCTGATGAACTTGTCTGGACTGAGAGGAGCCTGATTTTTTTTTTTTTGCGGCCTTTCATTACTGAACCAGGGTTGGATTTCAGAGTCGAGTGTCGATGTCAGGACACGGTGCCGCCTGCTGCTAATGTGTTAGCATATAGCGCTTACCAAATGACTGTCTGGGTCAAGCCAAGGTGTCGGGCCTTGACCGTATCCAAGGAAACGCAGATAATAACAAACAGACAGAGAAACGGATACGTCACTCTCATAAGTGGGGTCGGAGTCAAAAGAAGGCTAGGAGAAGAATGTGCTTTTCTTCAAAACGACTGCGACTGGATTTTCCACTCGTTTACAAGGCTCCCAAAGCTTTTTTTAGCGCATGAATCAATCCAGACAAGAGTTCATTATGTAAAAATAGCAGGTTATCACATATGTTGTTGTGCTTGCGGGCGGGGGCGGGCGGGCGTGGGGGGAATCTACAGTTGTGCATTGTGAGTTTTGCAAATGGCTTTATATTTAGATGAGGGACAGTGTGTGCATATGTAATGGTGACCTATAGGTTGGGAGACACATACCATAGAGCCTGCAGGGTGCACGAATGCTGACAGCGAGGAACATCCCTTCGTTATTAATGGCTCAACATATGAATGCAGGAGACCCCCATGGTAAGGAGACACCGTGGATTCACTCATGCCAAAGAAAACACCAGGTTTACCCTTATTCTTATTAAAACAACACCACAAGGAGGATTCAGAAAGCCTGGATGGAAATATTCTGCTATGTAAAACCAGTATTAATGACAGAGAGAGGCTGAGTGATGTTTTGAGTCGGGACACAAGAGGAATCTCATCGCGCTGATCAGCAATAATCGCTCATTTAAGTCGTGTTGTCTTATTCTGAAAGACAGTCAAGTTTCTTCTTCGTGTGTGTTGGTATTTAGAGTAGTTCGAGTTCGTCCCGCTGAAGCTTTGTCTTTGTCTATTTTTAGACAAGACGAAAGGTTCCTTCCTCGCTTGTTACAGACGTGAGGTAATCACAGTTGCGACTTGTGTCAGCGACTCCTTTGGCTTTCACCTCCTCCCCAACCCCGGCCAGGCCAAGTATTTACAAAGCGTGCGTGTATTTCTGTAAGTGTGTATCCGGCATCACTATTAGCGTGATTGGTGAATGAACACATGTGCAGATCGTGTTTGTGTGTGTGTGCGCGTGTGTGTGTGTGTGTGTGTGTGTTTATTATGAAGTGAAAGAGAAGTTTTTAGAAGGTCATCTGAACCAGTCAACAGCTCCTTTGGATCACATCATTCCAGTGGCAGACGAGCCTGCTGGAAATGAAATAGGGCCCATTTGAGCGAGTCTCATGTGAGCGCCGTAGGCCCGGTGATGACAGCGCCTCAGACCCTGGAATGAGTCGATAGACACCGAGCTAAATCTGGGAAGCCTCAGATTCAAGCCACTTTCCCTTAAATGTATTCAGTCAAACCGTTTCACCGTAAATCACCGAGAGCAAATCTGACAGAGAGAGAATAATGGATCTATTAGATTCTTCTTCTTCACTGGTCGTGTCAGGGTCAAAGGTTGAGCTGTGAGAGAACACAATGGAGCTAATTAAAGGTGTGAAGGTTTCATTTTACAAAGTCTTAATTGTGTTTATGTTAATCCTGTTACACTCCCAGAAGCAAGTGAGAATACACACTCTGTCCCCTGAGGTGTCTCAAGTTAGGGCTTCCACAGAAAGGAGACACCCGGGCCAAGTTCCTGGCCTGTTCCTGGGTTTTGATTGCGACCGCTTTTAGCCCGCTGTCATCTGAAGTTGATGTTCATGTTTTTGCTGATAGGGAACATGGCATGCAGCGAGAGACGAAACCGGATGCCTTAGATCCGGAGGGCACGATTCCTTGGAACTACCTCCGCATGTCACATCCAACGCCTGCCCGTGTATTATCATTTCACTCCTTGATCCAGCCTTTCCCTTTTTTAGTCCAAGGAGTCATCCGAAATCCAGGCCCGGGGATCTGCAGGGGGGATCGGTTTCACCGCACAACCACACATGGGTTGTTAATCAGGGACGACTTCAAAGGTCTCAAAGTTAAATTTTTATTTGATGGTATATGATCCACACATTTTGGCATTTAGCACAATCATCAAGAAGATGAATGAGTCCCTGTTTACTTCTATAAATGTGTGTGCGTGTGTGTGTGTGTGTGTGTGTGTGTGCGTGTGTGCCTGTGTGTGTGCGTGTGTGTGCGTGTGTGTGTGTGTGTGTGTGTGGGTGCGTGTGTGTGTGTGTAACTGTATTTTCATTCACTAGATCCTAAGATGAGCACATCTGAAGAACTTCTTCACTCTTTCTTTTTTACTTGCACATTTTGTGATTCATGTCCCAATATGATGGCTGTGTTTATTTAGTATCAGTTGCTGAAATGTCTGATTTTAATGATTATTTACGAATCTAGTTCCAGCCTTTTGCTTGGGTTGTGCAAGTTTTGGGAAAACAAGCAGTGTCCAGCCTCCCTTCTTCTGTCAAAGATCGCTCTGTATAAGTGTCGTAGTCCTTTAGTTAACATATGAAAGCCGACATTTCTAAGCCAAAATGACTCACTTTAAGAATTTTATGCAATCCAGTATGGTTTTCTTGATAGCAGTGCAGTGCTCTGTCTTGTTGTGTGTGTTTCAGCATACTGCCACTCACTCACACACACACAGATTTACTCAAAGAAGACAAACTGCAGCATAAACAAGTGAAAGTCTCACCCCAATGGTTTGTCACCTACAATGGTTGTCAAGTGATCGTGTGTGTAACAGGACTAAAGTGGTGATGTAGCTGTGAATCTGTAACACTCCACTCCAAGAGGAAGGTTACACACCGGCTCTCCAGCCTCACTTGTTTGCACTTAAAGGTCAGTGTGCATGTTCCTCCCTTGTACATCTGCTGAGCCCTTACACATTACCGTGAGCTCTGCAATGTAAACAGACCAGTGAAGTGTGATGGCAGGTCAGAGTTGTGCTGATGTCCATCTCTGGTCTGTGTGTAGTTTGCTTCCTTCTGATCACATTTCAAAACCGCTGCAGGCCTCCAAAAGAATCTAGGAATATAGGAATATAGGAATTATTGCACATTTAAAGTTGCAACGGAATCAATCACTTAGTTAAGCTGCTGTTGTGCTTCTTATCTAATATCTTAGCTGCTCACACTGTGCAGGCTGCTGTTGTCATCATTGTTTCCATAGTTTCCCCTGATGTCATTGACCTTCCTTTCTCCATGCAGATTTTCATGCAATAACAATTTCCTGTATTGTGACTTTTGGAGAGCCGAATGTATTTTCCAGTTAGGAAACTAACATTGATGTTTTATGTGTATTTCTCTTTTTTGTGCTGATTTTTCTTTGCTGGCATAAAAGTGTGTGTTATCTTCCCACCCCTCTGCCTGACAGGAATCTGACACCACTCATTTCCCCACATTTCAGTCATTTTAGAAATATGACTGTTTGCAATATTATATTTAATAGCACATTCACACTGTGTGTTCCCGCAGAGATCACATTACATCACCACCAAGTTCTTTAGCTTCAGCACAGCACAGTAAGTGTACTGAACCCCACCTACAGATCCAGTTTAGGATTTATACTTCTGTTCGTATGTGTGCGTGGATGCTGTATTTTCAGCTTTCAGCAGAGCTGAAACTGAATCCCGCTCAAAGAGCAGCCCTCTGCTGTGGAACCTTAGAGACTCCTATAAATAAACAGGCAACACTCCTTCAACACTTGCCTATATGGCATATGGAATGATTAGCTCATGGCAAGAGCTCTCTGATCTTACAGTGTGTGGCCACAACTATTTTCTGTCATCTATTTGCATAGCTTAAGTGAGTGTGTCAAGAATTTGGTCTCCTAGGAATTTACGATATAGTTTAGTTGCACTGTGTACTTTGGCCTTTACATGCAGATTTGTTCATAAATGTAGAGACATATTAATAGATGAGGGAGTAGATACATGCAGACGTAAGAGGATTTATTTCTTTACAGTTCAGAACAACCAACAGAGTGGATGAGTCTCACTAATTAGACAAACAGAGTGTAGTTAAAAAGACGCCTCACAGGACACAGTGTGTTGTGTAGATGTTTCAGTCCCATCTGCTCTCTGTCTGCTGCCTCATGGCACACGGTGGCTCCAGCTGCAGGATCTGGGCTCTGGCATCAAGGATTGCATGATGGATCTTTTAGCCACTTTTAATTTAGTCTTAGCCCCTTCCATCAGCTTCTGTTACAGAGGCGCTTCATCCACAGCCACTTCAATCTATTTGGTTTTCTGTCAGTGTGTGTGTGTGTCACGCTGTTGTGGCCAGATGTTAATCTATAACCGCTCTGTCTACACCTGAAGACTAAGACTGAATCAGTCCTGCTTCATCAAAATTGTAAAATAACCTGGCATGGCCTCCAGGTATTCATAAGGACTTTGGATTGGTTTTCAGGACATAATAGAAGAGCTAAATGACACAAACCATGGAAGTATCTATAGTATTTGTGTTCATTAATGTGCTCCTAGTTAGAAGTCACACAAAGTAGCATATATGCTTTTATTAAAGTTCATCTAATACATTTATGGTATGAATTAGAATCATTCTCCTTAGGACTTAATGCGTTTGCTTTAATGTTGAAAGGCATTTGTAAACACAGCACACACACACTGGCTCTCAGGTAAAGATAACATGGAGGCCGTACAGTGTTCATATATTTACCCTCTTCATTGTCCAAACCGATGATTAAGTGGCACCATTGTGTAAACTAAATTGGTCCTGTTTACCTAATGCTATATGATGATAATGGAGAACTATACGGTGTGATCACAGTCATCTTACAGTTATAAATCTGGAGCAGATCTGTCAGGAGAGGCCGCTTCATGCAACAGTTGCATAGTGACCAGGCCGAGGAGTTTTCAGTGACAGGATGATTGAATACACTTGGACAGAAGCGCCTCTGGAAACAAACCTTTAAACATTATGGTAATGGCGTAATTGGTGTCTTTTTTAGATTCAAAGGTCCTGGCAGCAAACAAAGCTGTCTGAGGGAATTTGCTGATTTGGCAAGTTGAGGCAGTCTGCTCATGATAGACAAAAAGATTTATGTCCGAGAGATGATGGATGGAGATAGAAACACAAAACACAATAAACAGCAAACACACAGCTGACTGAGAAAAAAATACTTCATAATGTGTCTCTGATATTGAATTTTAGCATCCTGTGGCCATTAGAGGAACTGCAGCTTGGGTTATTTTAACACTGGAGAAGTTAAGTGAAGACCAGAGTGTAAAAATGTAAAAGAAGAATTAACACAGGATTGTCCAAATATGTCTCACACTACAAAACCCCCAGTTACTGAACTTAGCACATTAGAGTACACAACAATCTCTCCTGTGATCTTATGAGGACAGTTAAAGGCCACAAATCCCTAGACGCCACATGAATCTCACCGCAGCTCATTGTGAAGTCGAGGGTGAGAATTCTGCTCCTCTCGTTTGATCCCTCACCTGTTCATTTTACACACTACACCATATTTTGTTCTACATATGGCTATATATTAAGCTATATATTACTATCCCAGGATCGCTTACTATCCCAGGATTGTTTGCGTTGGCATTATGTCACAGGTCACATCAGAACACATGAGTAGGTTAAAGCAAACACACAGTCATCAGGTAGGCTCAGTTATTGTTATTATGCTGCAGGTTTGAACCTTGTTTCATTGTTTGTGTAGTCCAGCATTTCCAGATTTGTTATGGTATTGGTGACATCACTGGGCCAAACCAAGTAGAGGGGTTAATTCTTCAATTTGATTGGTTTCTTACCTCTTAAAAAGCCTTTTAGTGATGGAAATGATGAACTGAGACCAGGACTACTATTGGATTTCCTTGTATTGGGATTACAGCATGGGGCAACCTTTGTTTGTTATTTGGTACTGGTTGAAGCATCTCGGTGTGACGATCACCCTATATAAGCAGTTAGTGAGGTGAGGTGAGGCTGTGCTTCAGTTTGATTTAGTATGAGTCCATTTAAGTTACATGTGTAAAGGATATTACTGTAAATAAATACCCGCCTCTGAGAAATCAAGATGTCTGCCTCCCTACCACCTTCCTTGATACTCGAGCTAGACCACACTGCACTCGCCAGATCAGCGGGATCAGTCCCAGTTTGCCGGTTTAGAGTCGTAGCTACGACTACAACCCAAGCACCAAACTTACTATATAACCGTTTCCCATATGATTGGGATAACTGAGGTATTGATTAACTGTGGTGGTTTACGCCAGGATGATGAACTTGGAGTGTGATGCTGGTTGGAGTGTTAGCTACGGGGGTTCGGACCTCGGTGACCTCACACCTGACTACAGCCACTCACTCACTCACAGATCCTCTGGCAAGAAGTGAAAGCACGCATGCACTAAGTTCAAACATGTAACATAGAACAAGTTTTTACCACAACAAACAAAGAACCAAACAAGGAGGAACCATTTACCATCCAAGTGATGTGTGTGTGCTATTTTGTGCAGAACAAAAGGAGGTAGAGACTCAGCAAGGATTTGGCTTCAACAAGGTTTTTTATTTTGTCGCAGAAAGGTTTGTCTAAGCCTGGAAAACCTGAGTTTCACTGTGTAATCTTAGTTTTGCATATGGTGCGGATTTAAGTTTGGAAAGAAATCAATGAGAATAGCACACAAGCAGTAAAATGGGAAGCACTTTGCAGCAGTGTATTGACTCTAAAATGTGTTTACACAGCCTTTATTGTTTCTGAATGATCCTGCTTTTTTAGAGGTACATTTGTCTTTGCACTCTGCAACCACATTCAGTAGTTTAGCTTCAAGAACAAGAGTCCCTGAGCATACGTTTGTTATTTCTTCATATCCAACATGCTGCTGGCCTACGGATGACCGGTTTGTACGAGTCAGGCCAGCTGCCTTTGCTGTACACTAAAGAGAAGGCCAAAAGTCAAGGGGTGAGCTGACATAGGGATAGGATGTCTCCTATTACCGCAACAGCCACCACAACTCCAGCCAGCCTTGTGTACTCGCTCTCCCAATCCCAAAGCTCTCTGTGTGTGTGGGACACCTGCTACCCTCTGCCACCCCTACAGGCAAACCAGAGCTCAGGCCTTGAGCCGTTTAAAGGGAAGGAACACTGAGGCAAAGCGCAATCCACACAAGAGGATCCCCACTGCTCCACACGCTCATCTGTTAAAGGAGCAGTGAGCTGTAAAACACTTAAAATACATTACATTCTTTGCTTTGTGACAGGATTCATCCAGTGACACCACAATGACTTTCAATAGCAGAAAAGAGCATTTGACATACTGTAAGTGTAATCAAATGCCATACCGGCATTTGATTACACTTTTAATCCTGTATATTGGATATCTAATATTGTAATTACTAATTTATTTGTCATTTAAATCATTATATTTCTCAGTTATGTATACAGTTACAGCTTTACTAAGTACACCAAGGACAGTAACCCCATGAAAGAAGTAGGGAGTCAGGAAGAGAATGTCCCATTAATGAAACAAACGCACCCTTTCCTTTCACCAAGGCCATGATTACACTCGTTTCTTTGATTCATTTTCAATTTTAGAGGCAATTTAATTGTTGATTGTGATGTTGGTGTGATCTTACGCCACTATTAATGTCGATCTGTGCTGTGCAAACACATTTAGTTGCTTTGTTTGCATCCAGATCAGATAGAATTACGATGATGAATACAAATCTGACCTACAGTATATAATTCCTTTGTTTTCAAAACGGCAGGATGAACAAAATATGACTCATGCGTATTCTGACTCCATGTGCTCACTTAAGTCCTCTGAATGCTATCACATTCTCTATGATGTCACCTTTTGACCCCTAAGCTGTGGAGATTTCTGATGGCTCAATTCTAGGTGTGACAAGATGAAACGCTGCTGCTCACGACCAGTTAATTACTACCATGTATGTTGTGTAATACAAGTGGATCATACAGCTCACATTTTACAGCTATCCTTTGCCAAAGTAACAAACCTGCTCACTGGCTGATTTGTTGCTGCTTGGATCAAGAGCTGCCATGTAAACTTTACATGAACATTAAATGCAATGTTTTGTTTCTCTCTTCTGGTTTGATGAGACAAGACAAGACGACAGGAGACGAGATAAACGTTTTTCACAGCAATAAAACATCAGAGTTTGGTACAATAGGTAGTTGATTGTAATAGCAGAGGAAATCTATACAAAACCAGATTATTATGTGCATTATGTGTAAAACAGCAAATAGCAAAGTTCCCACAACAACAATAATAAGACTCATAATAATAAGAATGAAGTATTGTCAGTTTCTTTTGCTTTCCTTCAGCAAAGTGACTTCACCTTATAAGAATGAAGCAAGTCCCGGGTGGAGTGCTGATGACATTAGGAGTTGGCTGTGGGCGGCCCATGAGGTGACATCAGGACAGGATATTTACAGTGCAGCCACACTGACCTTTGATAGCGCAGACATTAGCAGGAGAGAAACGTGAAACGGGATCACAGACGGCATAAAATAACATACAGCAGGCCAGTAAAAGGCTACGCTGGACCTCGGTGGTGTGTATACGTCACTGTCACTGAGCCACACACACCTCACCTGATGCTCCCTGGCAAAAAGGCGACCAGCCCACGAGGTGTTGTGATGTTGTGTCCTCTTGTTCCGTGTGTGTTATCTCATTGCCCAAACATCTAATGTCCCATCCTATATCTCTATTTAAAGACCATCGCACAGCAGAAACAAACATGGACAAAGAAACATTTGGGAACAAGCAAAGCACAAAAATCATTCATGATTGCTCCACAGATTGTAGACATAAAAAGACACAAACGATGGCATTATTAAGACGTGATTCCCTTATATGTGGTCATTTAAAACATTATGTTTACCTAAAATGGACAAAAAATGGAAACATAATGTAACTATAACTTTAAAATGTTATCTTAGACCACAGGAATAGTTGCTTATCTCTAAGTATTGAACCTGAGCAGGTTGTTTAGCAGCTGGTCTTGGACGTGTCTGTGCTGATGCTGATGACCTGCGGGTGCACCCTGTTCCTGTTCCAGCTGCAGAGCCAGGCTGCCCTCCTGTGGCGGTAACGCTTGGACAGCAGCACATATAGCACCGGGTTGATGCAGGGGTGAAGGTACTGCAGCACAGTGCAAACAAAGTAGAACATCTCCCAGGCCTGTCCGTGGCGATACAGGCCCAGGTACACGCACAGCTCCAGCACGTAGCCGGGCAACCAACACAGCGAGAAGGTAGCGGCGGCCAAGAACACCATGACGGAGGCCCGCCGAGTGTTTCTAGCACTGGCCACTGACATCACAGGGCTCTTGTGGAGGAAAAGAGCAAGTCGGACGTAGTTGAAGGCGATGATTAGCATTGGGAGAAAGTAGTAAAGTACAAACTGACTTAGGACAACTTGATAATGGTGCTCGTGGATTGTCGGGAGGCAGAAGGTGAAGTTTGCCAGGCTGGGGCTCAGGCTCTCTTTGGTGGCAAACATGCGCAGCGGCAGGCTGATGAAAAAGCTGAGGGCCCAGACCAGGACAAACATGAGGACCACCAGGTCCATGGTGGGCGGCTGGTACGGGTTAGTAATGATCATGGCCCGAGTCACGGACACGGCACATAAGGAATACGTGCTGGCCGCCAGACTGAAGGCCAAGAGGAACTGGTAGACCTTGCAGGAGGTGTCGCCCAGAGGCCAGGAGTAGCTGACGGCCGATTGCAGGGTGAAGGGGATGAGCAGGAGCGTGAGGAAGTCAGCCAGAGTCATGCTGAGCAGGAGGATGTCCAGGCGGTTCTTCCGTAAGGTGTTGTACTTGGCAAACAGAGAGAAAACCAGCAGGTTGGCACAGAAGCCGATGCCCAGGATCACCCCGCAGGTGCACGCAAAGATAAGCCCGTACGTGTTAGGAGCTGCCATTTGATCACAGGTGTGACGTTACCATGGAAACTGTACGGTTAAACATGACCTTTATTTTCTTTTCTGTTGAAAAAGGACATTTACAAGAGTAGACACACAAAACACCTTTAAGGTGCAGCGTCAGAGTACTTAGATTAGTGAAACAGTATCAGATGTACAAAGTAATCAAGTAGTTTTTTCCAATGGTAAAAACGTTTTTGATGAAAGATAAGAGGGAAGGAGGGAAAGAAACGAATGGAGGATGGACCCAATGAAAGGAAGGAAGGAGACAAGACAAGACAAAAGGAGACGAGATAAAAGTTTTTCAAAAGGAGATTTAAACAAAACCAGATTATTATGTGCTTTATCTGCTAAACAGGAAAGAAATGTGTAAGGGAAAAATTAGGAAAAGATGGAAGGAAAAAAGGGAAATAAAGGTGAAATTAACATTTGATATGAGGTCAAATGTCAAATCTGAATCTGCACAGTAACCAATGAGTCATTAGATGAATGTAGAGGAGTAAAAAGTTCAATATTTCCCTCTGGATATCCACTATCCGACATTTGTAATTAGATATTTAAACTCATCTGCTCCACATGATAGCAGTTCAGTTTTCTGACATGTAGCCTGTAAGTGATAATTTCAGACATAACCAACACTTTATCTATTGCAGCTCATACAGCAGAAGACATTCAAAACACCCACACACTCACCCTCGGTTTCCGTGTGTGTTCTAGATGCCGTCCTCATCATGTGAACTGGGGCTTTGGCCTTTAATGGGGTCCATCCTGTCAAAGCGGATAAAAGAGCGCAGAGGTGGCAGCCTCTCCAGGGTCATTACAGGAGTGATTGGTGAACATAGAGGGAAGGAAGGCAAACAGTACTCCCCTCAAATCGATTCTGGTCGACTGGGTTTAAAGAGAAATGGCCTCTGACCAGCTGCTGAGGACCAAACTGATCCAGTGTGCAGCTTTATGTTCAATCAACAGGAGAGAGATAGAGAGACTTGACTTTGGGGCCTTTTGGGGGCTCTGAGGGTCTCCGCCCTCATTCCGATGTGTTCATGGTAAAGCTCTAAATCAGCACCCTAGCAGCCTTTTCCCACCTTTTGCGATTGTTTTCTTTGTGTGGTTCCTCATGTGGAGTTCCTGATGTCTCCCTCCATTGTTGGATTGATTTCTCGGGTGTGAACTGTTGCTTGTGACGAAGGCTTTATCAGGCTTTCCACAGCGTTTATGACTCTGTGTCATCTAATGGCCTATGTGTTCACCGCTACTCTGAGCACAGGATATAGCTGACACTGATGCATTCACTGTCCTGTCCATTACCAGACTGTGGAGCTTTCAGTCATCAGCTGTCACATGTTTTCAAGTGGGACATTAACAGCTTCACTGGTGCTCCATCCAGCCGGAAAGTCAACAAGAAGGGTTTCTGAATCTGTTCAACCCAAAGGCCTTACAACTTTATTTTTTTTCTGTCTTATTTTTTATTTCTGTACTTCAAGCAGACAGACACACTCCTTTTCCTGAGTCGTTCTATTTTTGGGAGATGTCTATTTCTATCTGTCATTCTTTCTTCCCCAGGTTCTTCTCTTCTGTCTGTCCTTCCTTGTTTGCGTCCTATTCTGTGTGTACAGATTCTTTCTTTCTTTCTTTCTTTCTTTCTTTCTTTCTTTCTTTCTTTCTTTCTCTCTTTTTTTCTTAATATTGTATATGCTGTTTTTATACTGTACTTAGATACAGTAGGTCTAAAAGGACAAGAAGGACAAAACAGGACACTAGAGGAGAAGGTATAACTGTATATTAATCGCCATTTCTGTCACTCTGCTGCTTTTGAGTACAGCCGTCATAAACACAGAGAACAACATTTAATGTGTGTAAAATAAGACTGTCTGGAGAGAGGTTGAGGGTCCATATGGAACAGTGATGAGCATTTATACCTCCTGTGTCATTAATGGCACAGTGGAGTCCAATTTATCTGTCAAACAAAGACACTGTGAATCAAAGGATTTCTAATGGCTACATTTTTAATGTTGGATTAACTTGAAAAATGTACAGTATGCCCTCAGTGCAAGTGAAGAACATTAATGCGCCCAATATCCCCTGACTATCTATAAAAATAAACTATCAAATGATGAGAGTGGGTGTTATGAAGCATCCAATAAGTTATCTCATAAATCAATGAGGGATCAAAGGCTGGAAAAGAAAGTAGGATCATCCAAAAAAGAAACATCAAATTATCAATCAACCACAAGAGAACATGTACAGAATATAACTAAAGTGCATTATGGGAGTTAGTCAGCAGCACCATGATACATTCACAAAATAAATATACACTTTCAAAGTGAAATAAATTATGGCAGAACAGTTCTAACAGATGATTTTAAGTCCACAGTGATCAACACACAAAGAGCCGACCAACAGCAGACCTCTGCATTTACCAATTCATGTGAGGCTGCATTCATGTACGTACAGGTAATAAATATTGACCTCCTCAGCTCCACCTGTACACACGGCTGCTTAGAGAGGAAAACATGGCATTGTTCTTTAGTATGTACTTTAGATTTTGGTGGTAGAGGCATATAGGTTCCACAAATGAATACAGACCTAAGGAGATGTTGCAATGTTAGGTCATAGAACTCCAGAAAATATGGGAAAAACAAAAAACTAAAGTATAATGGTACAAGCAGAGCCCCGGGGCCTTTAGCAGTGACTGAGTGAGCCGGAGGAAGAGTCACAGTCCTGCTGGGAACGTGTCAGTGTCTTAGTGCAGCAGTGTGGAGTCCATCAGTCAGGTTACTGCATCCATGGCGGCTGCTCTGCTGTCACAGACCGTGCACGCCTCCTCTTCTTGTCGCTTTCCCTACGCCGACCTGACCTCACCTTTTTTTTCCTCTTGGTGGCCACCTTGAGCGGCTGGTCCTTATAAGCCAGAGACTTGTTGGTCTCCTGGGGCAGGTTTTGGCCCTCTCTGTCCAGTCTGAACCTGTCAGGGAGGTTCTTGTTGGCCCCCGGGGGCTTTTGGAGTAGATCACTCCCACTGAAGGTGTTGCCAGAGGTTCTGCTCTGCGTGGGTGGAGCTTGATCATCAGCCGTGTGCACCTCCTCCAGCAGCTGCTGTAGCCACATGCGGCGCTTGAACTCCTGCAAGGAGCGTCCCTTGTCATGCATGAGCTGGGCATGACTCACCGACCTCCTCCTACATGTATGTAAGTGAGGAGTCACAGTCAGAGCTATGCATGTAAACTACACTTGATAACGCGAGAACAAGAGCACAACAACTCCTTCATGCATGTTAAGAACAGTTACAACTTCACTTTCCTATGAAACTCATATAAATCTGTTAGATATTTTACCAGTGACACAGTCAAAGAAACATGATCACAAACAAAACTTCACACAAACCATGTCTGTTTCATTTGCTATATTATTCAGTATTATAAATGTAACACTTAAAAGAAAACTGTTCCAGAAAGGCTGGCAGCCGTAATTTGCATTAAGGCTCTAGTACAGCAGGTGGCAGCAAAAACAAGATTACCAAGCACCACCGCTGATCTGCACTCGAGAAGCCAAAAAGCCTGTTTAAAGACTGAAAATGGCTCAATTCTCCTTTCTAGTGTATGTTAATGTAAACGGTTCATGTGTTTTATAAGTTCATCAATATCAAAAGGCTTTTTACCGGGAGTTTAATTTTACACAATTCTAGGATGAGTTATTTTTTCCCTCTGCATGCTAAGGTTGACAGAGGAGCAGTATTTACCACAACAAACAAAATTTATTTAAAAAAAATCAAATTAAACTCACGTTCTGTTACTTAGTGCATCGGCTGGCCTCCCATTAAGAGTCACTGGGGAGCACAGCAAGAATACAGCTAGACTCCACTGATGAAGTACCGCTATAGAGCACATCCTTGAGCCTGAGGTCTGGAGAACACAACACATGTTACAACAGTTACCTGATTACATACATGATTACAAATAAAGACATGTACCTGTTTGCATTGCTCACCAGTAAACTGTTTTGAAGGAGAAATAAAGACTTACATGTGATGAACTTTTAGACCTCCAGTCCACAAAATGATCAGTCTCCCGGTTATTAAGGAATAGTTTTGTTGCAAAAGTAATATTTAAAAAAAATTAAAAAAAGCTTATTTTGCCAAATACATTTTGGCCACAATAAAATGTCTGCCCAAATCCATTGGAATGAAGGCAACCACGGGAAACCCCCTGTCAGTCTGCTCCATTCAGCTGCCTCCCAAAAGTGTGTTGAGCTATTTATTTCTCCCTCGCGTCCCAATTACCACATCAGATAAAGATAGAGAGAAGCGGTAGAAGCTCATCGGCTGCAGAGCTGCAACACCACTGGCTCCCTCAATAACCTGACGAAGAGTAAAAGTGAAGCATCATCTCTGGTGGCCCAGCAGCAGAGGAGAGCTGAGAGAAGTTTTTTTTCAGTACAGCAGTACTGTGAGCGAGCCTGTGTGTGTGTGTGTGTGTGTGTGTGTGTGTGTGTGTGTGTGTGTGTGTGTGTGTGCGTGCTCATGTGTGTGTGTTTGCGCTTGTGTGTGTGTGTGTGTGTGTTTGTGTGTGTGTGTGTGTGTGCGCGCTTGTGTGTGTGTCTGTGTGTGTGTCTGTCTGAGTGAGGCACACACAGAAAGTCTAACTCCTCTTTCGGCAAAGATGCAGGCTCTATACCTCAGCCCCGACCCATTAACTCCTGCCCTCACACAAAACCTCCCACTGCCTCTCTGCCTCCAACTGCTCACACACACCTGCTAATACTATACGGTGGCGCCCATGCAACAACCAAATAACAAAGAGAATAGTGACAAGAAGACTTTGGAAGAACTCATTCAAGACAGTTCAGTTTTTATAGTACACCAATAGTTGTACATAATTTCATCATAAGGAGGTCAGGAATGACAGGTGTGCACTAGTGGAGGTAATGGTGGGTTACCAAGTGAAGACTGTATAAGGGGAGGGGCAGGTGTAGTCCAAAGTAAACAGTCAGGCCTCACCACTTTCCCAGGGGAGAATGACCATAACCTCAGAGAAACCCAACCCACAGCCTCTCACTGCAGACCATTCAATTCAGCTCCACTCAGCCTCAGCAAACCAACTCACCACCCAATGGTTAGGTAGGTAGGTAGGTATCTCCCATATTCAGCCATTAAGGAAAGTGGAGAGCTGTGCGCTGAGGCAGCGTTCAGCGTACAGACCCACATCCCTGTCTGCATTTGGGCATTGCACCTAATATGTAAACGAGAATGCAATGAAGTTTGGGAATCAAGGAATCAACAAAAACACACGTGCACGCTTGGTTTGGCCATGGATGTAGAGTGTAGCATGTATTTCAGTGTGTCTGCAAAATAATTCAATAGATGCATATTTTGGATTCTGTGTGGTTTGGAAATTAAATATTAACTTTTTGTCCAATCTGACCTTAAGAGATCTGTTGTAACATCAACGATATGTGGTGAAAGTGATCTCCCAGTAAAAAGCCCATTGAAATTGATAAACTTATAAAACACAAAATTAATTTACATACACTAGAAAAGAGATTTGAGCCATCTTCAGTCTTTAAACAGGCTTTTTGGCTTCTCGAGTGCAAAAGAAAAACTTATATCAGTTTTAATATCAGTTCTTCCAAAGTCTTCTTGTCACTATTCTCTTTGTTATTTGGTTGTTGCGTTGGCGCCACCGTATTGTATTAGCAGGTGTGTGTGAGCAGTTGCAGGAAGAGAGGTAGTGGGAGGTTTGGGAGGTAGTGAGGGCAGTAGCTAATGGGTCGGGGCTGAGGTATAGAGTCTGCATCGTAGCAGAAAGAGGATTGATCACTGGACTAACTATAAGCTTTATCAAAAAGGAAAGTTTGAAGCCTACTCTTAAACGTAGAGAGGGTGTCTGCCCCCTGGACCGAAACTGGGAGATGGTTCTACAAGAGAGGAGCCTGATAACTGAAGGTCCTGCCAATCTTCCATTCCACTATTGGAGGTACCAGGAACCACAAGTACGCCTGCATTCTGGGAGTGCAGCTTTTTAGGGGGGTAATATGGCACTATGAGCTCTTTAAGGTAAGATGGAGCCTAACCATTAAGAGCTTTAAAAGTGAGCAGGAGGATTTCAAATTCCATTCTGGATTTTGCTGGAAGCCAGTGCAGCAAAGCTAAAATGGGAGTAATGGGAGTGATTCTGCATAATTTTGTGACAGAAGGTGTCTGATTTTTGCAAAGTTGTATAAGTGAAAAAATGCTGTCCTTGTAATTAGTTTTATGTGGGAATTAAAGGACATATCCTGATCAAAGACAGTCCATAGCTGTCAATATTCCTTTTTATTTACTTGAAACGTTTACTTTCCTTTATGTCAAGAAATTGTATATTATTGTATATTATTTCATTAAAATCCTGGCATGTAAGTGTATAAATATTATGGCTGATTATAGTATTACAGCTGAGTGGCAAAATCCAAACTGCTACAAATTCCAATATCTTGCATCAGTAAATCTGTATTCACTGTCGGATGGAATCTAACCGAGATTTCCGACACATTTGAACATATTTGCATGAATATAAAGATGAATGCAGGCCACCTAACATGGAGGAAGGGCGGGTCATGGTTCAGGAAAGCCCATTAAAGTACATTCAGTGGCCACTTTATTAGATACACTCCAATACAATCTAATATAACAGCCTTGCTATAAATCCTAAGATGATAATGTTTACAAGTGTCTGAGTATAATTTAATGACTTTTACTGAACCATCCAGAAAAACATTATTATTTTTATTTTATTTAGTGTTTTTCTCTCTCTTTTGACCAGTATGTTATTAGAACAAGGCAAATTCTGTCTAGACTTTTTCAGCCTTGGCAGAGGCATGTGCTCTAATGAGTGCCCTTCTATTTGACATTACATGATTACCTACATATACGGGTTTACTGGAGAGAATAACTTGCATTTCTCCCGGTGAATAAAAACCGTAAATTATTTCCGTGAGTACTAAGCCAGTGTTGATTTGTAGAATCTCTTGAGGCTGGACTGTATACACATTTGGTGGTAAATTACTTAATAGCCGGCTCAGAATTTTACAAGCGGTCATGATTCAATTCAGCGTGCGGTCCAGGAGGGCTTAGGGGCCGAGACAAATATATGGCGGACCCCCCTGCTGTCTCCACATTTTGTGTTTCTTCTGTTTCCAACTGGTCTGCCCCAAACTTCCAACACATTAACTTTTGGGAGGGAAAAAACACCTCATTTAATTCCATTCTGCAAAGACTTTACCTGCAAAATATGTGAAAAAAAAATCCCATTTCCTGGCAGACAGCATATGGAGCAGGAGCCAGGAAAGCTGCTTTTGATTCATGCTAAATTGCAGTCTCCACACAGAACGCTACTCCTGTCCGTTTTTCATCCTTTTCACACTACACCTATAGTTCATGTTCACACATACACACAACGCATGCGTCCACCTCCCATTTCAGAGAATTAGTACCGTTCTATTGCAAGCCAACTTATATACATTCTGGATCCACAGAAAAAAACCCTCAATTCGTGTATAAATTCATGACCAGTATTTTTTGGATGTGTTGTCTCCATTGCCTGCATTGGCCCACCCTATTATGTCATAAATCCTGGCTTCATTTGCGGCAACAGCGTTTGTTGTGGAGTTACATTCAGAATCACTCAGAGTCTCAATTTTCTGTTCTTTGAATGTTCATTGAGATTCTGTCCTTGCCAGAAGACAGTATTCATTCCACCGTGTAAGCTCCACTGCCCTTCATGTTTGAACATTACCAAAGTTTTAAGTGACATTTGATCATTGCAGCAATGTCAAAAGTGAAGAAATATAGATCAAAAACACCTAATGTGTCTTTGAACATGTTCTTTGTGCTCACAGCGTCAGGGTCACACTGATAACCATTTATTTTTGCTGTGAAGAACCACAGTCTAATTCTCTTTTCGTGTCAAGTCAACTGGCAAGTCATCATATTTGTTACAAGAGTCGAACTTGGGTCTGAGTCACGCATACTGGAGTCCACAGCACTGCTGTTCTGCTGTGCCTAATAATGGATCCTTTATGAAACAGCCAGGACTCCCATCGCCCATTTGTTCACATGAGAACTTCAGCTTTGTTAGTTTGGAAAACCTCACTGGAAAAATGACTTTTGCAGAGTCACTTTTCTTCCTAATGGTTTTTTAAATGTGAGCTCTAAGCACTTTCATGCATTTCATTTGAAAGGTATTGAATAATAATATTGTCAAAAATTGGAGGCCCTCTCTGTTAATCATTCACACCTACCAATCATAGCCGCCATCCTCTATTCCACTTTACCTTCCTTGTTTCAGCCTTTTTTCAACAACTCTCAGGCAGCATTTCACTCATAAAAGCTAAGGAGATGGAGAAATGGATGCGTAATGTTTTCTTTTCAGTCAGTGGTTTGTTTGTGTTTCAGGTTTATCAGGTTTTCCTGGACACCCAAAGCTTTCTTTTAGAAACTGACTTTGGGACGCAGCGAAGAAATGTGTTAAGTGCAGTAACTACAGTATAACCATCTAAGCCGTAATTACGCCGCACTTGACTGTGTTGAAATGTTGTTACACCTCTGCTGACTTTGTCTAAACTGTGATTTCATGGTTTTGGGTGGAAGAATTTTTTTTTTGCGAGGAAATTTATTGCCTGGGCTTTTCATAAAAACCTTGCATGTGTGTGACGGCCAAGCAGGAGCTCCTGTATGTGCGCGAGTGTGTAAAATGCTGCTTTTGTCTTCACTTCAATCAAACACACCTTTACTGTTCAATACAACAATATAACGTTATGTTTAAATACAATGATTACATGTGATTATTAGACGTGACCAGGAACTGCAAAATACATATCCAGAGCAAAATCATCGTAACTTTAATTATTTATGATATTTTGAATCTTTTTTTCTTTTTTTCTTTTGTGTTTAAACAGTTTTACAGACTTCTAAGTTTTCAGCTACAGTTCCGAATCGAGTCTGGTCCTAATATTCAGTCAGGTTAGGAGTACTGGGTCACCACTTCCCACTTTATGAGGCGTTGTACATCCTGAACATGACCTAATACCCTCCCAGGGTTACCATAACATGTTTTCCTCCATCATGCACGTATTTGATCTGAGGTAACAGCAGGATTTGTTTCTTTCTGTTTCCGCTGTGTGATATATGATGATCTGCCTGTAGTGCTTTGGGGGCTGATTCCTTATTTACAGCTCGATTTTTTTTTAATGTTGCAATAAATGCCAAGCTCCTGGAGACAGTGAGTCGAGCAGTCCTACCAGGACAAAAGCACGTTGTCCAGACTTCAGCACAGGTACATTAAATCATCATTATTTTAGACAGGAAATATCTGCTTTTGGACGTTTTTGCCTGTAAAATGTATTTTTAAGTTGAATTGATTCCAGTCTGGCAAAGCTTTGCTCTCCTCTACGCTGGAGGTTTACACTCATCTATTCAATGCCGAGGCAGGGATCTGAAATGTTCTGCATCTTGGTCATGATTAAATGTGTTTGATTGCACCCTAGATGTGATTCAGCGGTATAGAAAAAGCAGAAAAACAAGTCTGAAGCTGTAGTCTTTGACCCGACGAGGTGGCCGCACATTAGCATTTCTCCTGCTGGGGTGTCTGACTGTGGCCGGCCTCTCTACAGCGGCCCTGTGGTCCAGGCTCAGGGGAGGGGGCTCCTTACCCGACCCCCACCCAACTACACCGCAAGCTGCCCCTTGTCTGATCTGCCCCCCTCCCCTGCTGACCTCAGAGGCAGACCCCAGGCCAGCTGGACACAGACCGAATCCCCACACAGTCACCACATAGCCACCAGCAATGGTCGCCACCCTCCTGCCCCTGACCTATCACCCAAAACATTACCATAAACTCCTGCCCTGCTGCCAAGCAACACACAGCACAGCTCACAGCCAGAGCCTCACACTCCCTCTCTGCACGCCCTGTCCATGTAAAGATAGCTCTGTCTGACAGAGGCAGCAAGTATCCAAGTACATTCGGTTCCAAGTAAGCAAGTATCTGAGTACAGTACCTTTACTTTGAGATAGTTTGAGCCATTTTTTTAATTGTATTTCACTATATATTTCAGGGTGTAGCACTTTTACTCACTGCATGAATCTGATGGGTGTGTACTTCTAGCTGCTATGCATATTTATAAAATGTAAAATGAACTTGCTCTAATGGAGCAGATGATGACTGTCGTCCTTCAACTGACAGAAACATTCCCAAACAGCATAATATTCCCATTAATGTGAAAGACTTTGTATCTGCAGTTTTGGAGGTGTACATTGTTTCATTACATCATATTATAATCTATAACTCTCCGACGTTGTTTGTGCTGTTAGATGAAACATGCAAAGTATCAAGAACCCAAACAAATGTGTCATTCTACATTGGATATTTCAGTGCATTTTACTGCTCATATACATTTCTTGAACATAATGGGGCACAGAATTTTCACTTGTGGTATTACTACTTAAGTGGTATAGCCCAATATCACATAAAATGTCTCATGGGGCTTTACAGGCCCGATACTTAAAGGATTTCAGTAGTTCTTCCTCCATAGCTGTCTGAGGGAGAGAAAGTGCAGCTGGGTGTAAGCGGTGAGACTCTGGTTATGATGGCATGTTACACATAACATAAAACCCACTGTGGTGTTTTATGTTTTGTGGCTTGTGGTGATGCCGTGGCATGGCCCGTGCAACGCTCTGCCACGGTGACTACTGTACAGTATTTGAGGCTGATGAAAAATGTGCCCGCCAGTGTGAACTGTTGAAACATGCCACAGGTCTGCATGCTTCAGGGCTTCACATGCTTGACAAATCACGCCGTTTCACCTTGCCTCCAGCCTGGGTGAAAACTGAAGAATCAATAGGCGTCTGATTGAGAAGACCACACACATATGGTGTTACGGTAATGACGGGCTGAGTATGTTTGTTTGCATAAGTGAAGAGCAGGCTCAAATCATTAATGAGTGCTTTGCGTACAGCGTGTAACCACAGTTAAGCCAGTGGGTCAACAAGGTTGGCCAGACTACCACTGTGTGTGTGTGTGTGTGTGTGTGTGTGTGTGTGTGTGTGTGTGTGTGTGTGTGTGACCATACCCTTAAAACATTAAAAAAAAAGTCCACATTCAGAAACTGAAGCAATATTATCAGAATCTCCCCTTGTTTTGCTTACCTGCCTTAATTTGCTCTTACATCATGTATAAGCAGTCTCTGTAATGTTTCTATATTTAACAGCATTCTATATTTACTTGTGCTCTGACACACAGATACAGTTTTGTTTTCCCAGTGAAAAAATATATCTCTGAGACATTTCAGTGAATATTTAAACAGTGAAAAAAGAAAAAAGCTTCTCTTGAAATTTCCAAATGGTTATAATGCACAGTGTGAGCCAAGTGCACTTCAGCGACTCAAAGCTGATCCATTTACTGTAAATGAGCTTGTCTCTGTTGGTTTCCTGACCAATTACTGTACAGTGAACTTAGGTTCTGTATTTATTTATCCATAGGTTATTTTAAATGGACTGCGCTCAATGTGCAGGCCTTGTTGAGCAGTCTTGTCCTCCCGGCCTGCCCTGGGACATGCTGGCAGTGCTTGGCAGACAGACGCGGATGCTGAAGGCAGCCTCTGGACAGCTTTATCCTGCATGGAGAGAGGCCACCCGCCTCGTGCTCACCAGGGCACTGTGACTGGCACGGCTCGCCCTGCCTCAGTTTTCACCTCTCAATTTTCTGCTTCTGTGAGAAAACTGGAGAACACTGGATACTTTCTAAAACTCTCACAACTATGAAAGGACATCAAGGCCAAAGGCAGAGAATAGGAAGGCCGGGGTTAACTAGTGGATCCATTATTGAGCAAGCACTGTATTAAAAAGGCTCAATGATGACCCTGAAACCTTAATGAATGAATATGTGGGCTATTTAGCCAGGTGAGAATGCTGTAAGCTGTTATTAGCACAATGAGCAGCTAAGAGCCTGAGAGGATGTCATGTGGCTTCAAGAACTACCAGTGGTAATGATATCAAAGTTTGAGAACTACTGTCATATCAAAGTTAACATGATCCAAAAATTCAACAAAAACATGTTTTGCACAGTCCTGAAAATGCAGTACAAAGCCAGTGAAATTCCAAGATATCATAATAAGTTGTAAGAGAAACATTTAAATAATTTAGAAAGAGCCGCTTCAGCTTTGGAATCACTGCAGCTGAACAGAAAAGAGAGATGTTGTGTTTAAGTACTATTCTAGTCCTTTGTTATTGAGAATATGTCAAATGAGAGTCATTATCTTCCATTAATACTGAGGGCATTGATATGTTTTTGGAAAATAACATATCAATGCAACAAGACAACACTTTACGGTAAACACTTTTATTCAGAAGGAAATAGTTGAGTGAATTCCTTGGAGTGACTCTATGATGTTAATGTTTGAGTCTTTACCCGGCTGAACTCTCTGAGGTGTTCTGGTCTAACGTTGGCCTTTAGCTGATGAAATGGTTTTGAAATTCTATCTTTTCTACAATGGTTCCTATAGAGAAAAAATATCCCCACCCTGTGAGAAAAAACTCAAAAAATAACTTTATTTTTCATAAATTGAAAACATGTGCTCAGTCTTGATGATGTAAATGTTCAAATGTGTTAATTCACTAATGAATAGTGAGTCCATTAGACATTCGATTACACACTCTGGGCAGGAGATAAATCAACACTGAGTGTAATTCAAACACTGGCACTTGCCAGGCAGCTTGTTTTCTGTCCGACTGTGGTTTTCCAACAGTCTAAATCCATGAAGCGGATTTGCTCACAACAGCCAACATATTTCTCCAATCTGCATCCCCTTGTAAAGCAAAGGAAGGAAGGCAGCGCTCACAACTGTTTGTTTTGTGCTGCCCGCAGTCTCACAACCCTGTAACATAAAGCCGGGCTTTCATTGCCTCTCCAACGCATGAGCAAAAGGGAATTAGCTTGTTAAAGTTTGTTTTCAAAGACTTGTAAATAAAGCAGCACTGATTCAGGCCCAGATCCCCTTTCTCTTCGATGGCGTATGACTAGTGTGGGTGGCTTTGGAAACACTGAGGCACGCTCAATCTGTTTATATTACACTGTCCCAAAGGAGAGGTGAGCTTTGTGGTGCAGATGGATTGCAGGGGGAAAGAGCTGTTTAAAAAGACCTTTAAAGTTCAGTGTTAATGGCGGCAGTGAAGTGGCTGTGTAAGTGTGATGTGTTGATTTCTCAGGTCTGTGCACTTCTGTGAGGGGGAAACGGGGGGGGATTCCCACATCGGCCCAAAAACAGTGTTTAGAGGTGATTTTAAACTATTTTGCTGGGGCGCAAAAGAGTAAATGGCGTTTGCAGATTTATTCTAACACCCTCACAGCTGTAGATATCTGTTACCAATCAGAACTTTTCATGTAAGAGCACACCTTGGACTCAGCTCGATTCTACAGTAATGAACCACAGCGAGGGCAGGCTTGTGTGTGTGTGTGTGTGTGTGTGTGTGTGTGTGTGTGGGCATGCGTGCCTGAGGTTGCTGAGCCTCGGCCTTCTCCTCCACATTAATAAGGACTTCCTTCCTAGCAGACAGAGTCAAACACCTGATCACTTACGGAGGAGGACATGCCCACGCATCCCTCAGCACTGGCAGCCTGCGGGGGCTAATAAGGTCCTGCCTGTGTTCTTTAGCTGCCCATCAGTCAAACTACTCACACGCCGGACATCCTTACACAAATCGTGTTTTCTCTGCATCCTAACCCTGCTCCACCTTTAATGTGTAGCGCCGTGCACTGTGTGATCGTGTTCTGTTCCACTCGCAGCTTGGCCTTAGATATTTTGGGTGGCAGCTGTACTGTATGTGAACTACGCTGAGCGAGAAATGAACCCTCTCATACACAACATTCCCTCTAATGGCAATAAAGTTTGGCTTCTTTTGAAAACGTGGAGCCAAGACACACCTGGTGAAATGTGTGTTTTTTATGACGCGTCTAACCTCTCATTTTCCTCTTTAAATATCGTGTTTTAAATGCTTTTTCTGTAATTGGGTTAGAGTGTTTTAGTCACAACTGACTCAATGGTACAAAAATACGTCCAACAGAGTTTGGGCTCAGGCGAAAGCCAAAGAATAACTTGGCCACCCTGCTGCATAAATTAATAGGAGTTGAACAGATGATTGTCTTATTTGGAGCTCAGACTTGTGACTGCGTCTTCATTGAATTACCATGTTTCACTTTATATTAGATTTTGGGATATACAGCATGATATCTTAATTGTGCGGTATGAAGGCCCTCTTTTGTGTTGCGTATGCTGGGTTGTCATAAACCTGGCTGTGTTCAGGTAGGGCGCTATAGTGTTACACGGTTCACACTGTATACTGTCAACATACCTCCCAAGAACAGGACTTTTCAGCAATAAGACCTGCACCAGTCCGACTGCACTCAACACGGTTTGACACCAGCAATCATGTGGGAACAGAATATCCCTTGCACTAAATCAAAACCTACTGTACTTCATGCCGACAACCAGGGGAGTTTATCACGGTGAACGTCAGCAGAAATTACTGGCTGGAATGTGATTTCAGGACTTGTTGAACTGTTTGTACATTTAGCATCCAATCCCATCTGGTCTGTATCAATAGAAGCTGTTTTCGGTTACTGTGGTGATTTTGCTGTTATGGTTTGTAACACAACTGTAAAATAAGTCTAATGGTTCTTTATCTGTCTAATCACAAAGGTCAAGCAGAGAACAGTCAGTATTTCAATTTAATCTTCACAAAAAGAAACAGTGGTGCTGATCTGAACTTTTCTGCTCATTAATATGGATTTTTATGAAACAATGTCCTCCAAAACAAGTCATCACATCATCAACTTAAGATTCAGGAGCTTGATTGTACTGAATGTATCCCAAAGCTCACAAAGTTTTTAATTCAAAACTCTTCTTCGCTCTTTCAATTCACAGGTTGTCGTATTGTCTGTATTGTTTGTCTGTACTTGTATTTGGCAGCATGTTGGTTCTCAACTGTGTGTAAAGTTGAATTCTATTTCTGTTTTAGTTGGTTATTATTGTTGTTCCATTGTGTTTTTGTTGTTGTTTGTTCTTTTACTCCTGTTTAACCCGGAAAAATCCCGTTATTGCATCACCTCAGTGAGCAACAGGGCGGTAAAGTTGAAAATGTAATCTGGGAGAACTTCAAAGTTGCATTTATGTAAAGATACACCCGTCTTTATCTTTCTAAATCTGAAATCGGGATAAAAAAGGATGAGCTTTCCAAACCCTTGAACTGACACCCTGTAATTTTCCCTGTTTTGGTGAACGGTATTCTGGCAAAACAACGACGCTCCTAACTTTCTCTAACAAGTCACCTCTCTGTCCGGCTTCCAGATGGCAGCTCCATTCCCAAACATCGACCATGCCGTCTTTGTTTCTGCTGTTAACGTTACCGAAGGTGCTTAATTTCTGTGTCTGCTCCTGTCATGTTTTGATAAATTGCAGAGGGATTTCACTCAGGGCTTTTTGGAACTTTGCACGATAAAAAACAGCGGGGAGGAAGGCTGAATGTTTGGGCCACCGTGGAGCCGCTGCCTGGAAGCCTCTCACAGGAGACATTTGATAAGAGCTTCAGGTGTTCAGTTCCCCTTTGATATGATTGGTTGAGGCAGGTCTGAACACAGCGATCAAAGATCAAAATAACCGTCGAGGAAGCAGCCTCGGCCTCAGTCACCAAGAAACACTGAAGCGGTTTGTTTGTTGTGATGATGCGCCCTTGTTCTGAACTACACGGCAATCTATTGATCTATTGATCCGAACTATTGATCAGGTTGTAAAAAGGCTGTAACCTTTGTTGTATTTGCTCAATATGCTCTTTGTTCTCCTGCAGCTGTCTGGAGATAGCAGGTCAACACACAATATCAACCAACATGTGATACTGGTTTGTTTGAGTGTTAACTGTCTGAAACCAGATCAGCTGTGAATGCAACAATGCAACTCAAATGCAAATTGAGTTCTCTACCACAAAATGTATATTTTCACAAGTGACAAAGAGCAATTTCTATCTCTTGGACAAAATAACCAAAGTTTTATTTACATTTGTCAACACAATGAAATGTACTGTTTTATTAATAAATAAAATATTTCTTTTCATTTTCATGCAGGTAAGAAAGTCCTGCCTGAACATTCTATGTGGATGGAATCCTAATGGCGACCAAATGCAAATGACACGTTGTAATTTTATGTATAAAATGGTTCAGGCTGTTTCTCTGTTTACTCGTGAAAATATGGATTTGGTGGCACAGAAGTCATTTCCTCTGTGTTACACCCCGGCGCCCCACATCTGTCAGGAGGGACATCAATGCAACAACGTGACCTAGACTCGGGTCTTGTTCTTGTTGGGTTTGATGTGAACGACTTTATCAAAGACACAACAAATCTTTATCAGGATCTATTTGCATGATGCAGGTTCTTTTTGAATATCCCTCTGTGTGTGTGTGTGTATTCCACAGTATAGGTTCGACGAATTCAAGCCCAGCTATTCTACAGTGTTCGGGTTCTGGGCTCTGTTTGATTAGGGCAACACACAGGAGGTCCACTGCCACAGTATTTTCTTTACCTGGGCCCATAACTCTTAAAAACACACAAACACTTGGGTTGTAAATGACCTGTTCATCACACAGTGACAGGAGAGGTGATTCTGGGCTCTTGGTGGGCCAGGTGTGCAGATCAGGACAGCCGCGTCCTGCCAAGACCTGTTGGCATGGTGACGCGGGACCATGGAAAGTTCTGGAATCTGTCGCTGCTGGCAGGGTGCTCTTGAGTGGGACGGCTGTTGGCTTTGCCTCCAGCTGTTTCTTTACAGACATGCTGCACGCCAGCAACAGCCAGGGGCCAAGATCAGCCCAGCAAGTCTGGCCACACACAGGCCACTTACACACACATATACACCCACATTTATACAAACACACACAAACAAACACACAAGCATATTCTGCAATCAGCCTGTCTTTGCCAATGCCTCTAATGCAACAAACCCAAACATACGTTCATCCAGCTCTGTTTTTTTTCATTTGACCGTATTCCTCTTATCGATTAATGCTGTTCACACACTTTTCATCTCTTTGTGCTGCTTGTGTTTCTCATCTCCTGCTTCTTTTCGTTTCTGTGTATTATTGCTGCAATAATCTAGTCTTAAATATGATTACAGTATTAACATATTGATTAAAAGCCACTGTAAATAAACACATATATTAATATCGCAGTACCTTGGAACACACTGAAGCAGCACTGGCATAGTGCTGCTGCTGCTCCCGGACATAGTGTAAGAGTAACAATAACGGTAGAGTATAATTGATAGATGTTAATTGATGTATGTTTATGACCATTTCTAAATATAGCACTGTAATGTTCCCATTTAGCTGAGCACTATCAGTGGTGCTTGAAACTCTTGATTGAGGAACATTTGCAGGTGGTGTCAGTGAATAATCGCTCTGTTGAAACGGCTTCACCACAGAATAATAAACTTGCCATCCTTTGTTTTCCTTGTGTGGTTGATGGTAATTCATTGAGTACAAAGAAATGGAATGGAATTCTCAGCTTTTGTTTGCTAATTCATTACATTTCTCATAATGGGGGAAAGTGGTTGCAGAAATTAAAATCTATTGAAATCTATTTTGGTGGTAGTGTTGGCTGTATTTCTTGGAGAGTTTCAAAATCACACAGTGAGTTTTTGGTGGATGAGGAGGTGAACTGCTTACAGGGAAGAATGTGTAGATTTGTGGCTGTTGGAAACCTCCAGCTTGAGCAACAGGTGGCAGTGGTACTGGCATACTGGAGACAAGATCAATCAACAGGTCTCCCAGTTTGAAATGAAGAATTGCGTATTTCTGTGTTGTGTTTTGTGGTGTTTTGTGTTATTTCTGCAGACAGTGGCTTGAGTTATCAGCAGAAAAAGAGTCATGAAGTTTTGTGTAAGGCTTCCATTTTAGAGAAACCATTTTTCGCTAATATTCACCAATTACACTCGGAGCAATATGACAAAGAAACAAAGAGCGCCTGCCTTGGTAAACCATAATGTGTGTGTTGTGAGGTATTCTGGCCGATGAAGGGACACACTAAAGGAAGTAGACTTAAGAAAGCAGTTTGATTATAACAGAAACTATGGCAGTTCACCAAATAAGTGCTGCAATGTAACAAATTGTTGGTGTATAACAAAATTACACCATCTAAGTATAACAGTGGCTGGATGGATGGTTGGTATGAACCTTACCTGAACCTTGTGGAGCCTTACCTTTGTCTCACAACACTGCCAGGCTGTCTTAGAAGTAGTGTGCTGCTGATTCAGTGTCTGCTCCTTTGCATGTTCTGGTGTCTTCCTGTAAGGCTCCATTGAGCAAGTGTCTGCTGCTTCAGTGGCAGCGGCACAGTGGCACTTTCACATGAGGCCGGTGCGGACAGCATGATGGCCTGCTGAGATGAGGGATGACCTGGCTGATTGACAGACTTCCTCCGCTCTGTCCCCTCTCTCTCTCTGGGTACGGCATGGGTGGATCAACCAGCAGTCAAAACAAGCGTGTTTCAAAATGAGCTTCATCTGATGACAAGTTCAGTCATATTGAATGCTCCACTGTGTTTTCCAAACCAACACTCTGATGACACCATCCAGGAAAGTGTTTGCTCTCTTAAATGCATAAAGTGAGGCGAGAGCAAAGATGGATTTGGGGGGGAAGGAGCAGACATCTTTCAGGAAAGCAATGTTAGCATCTTACAGATACTTGGACAGGCATCTCCTCCTTGAGCTGATTTACTAAATAGTTATGTCAGGTTACCAACGTCTATCAACATCTATCGCAAATCCTCACCAATAAGCACATTTCCATACACCATCTACTGCTGGTGTTGTATATGTTATACATCTTACAGTTTTCCATTTCCACAATGACTGCCAGCAGCCATCCAACCCGCCCATCTGGTCTCAGTTTGACACTTGAGGTTACCATCATGTAAGTTAGAAAAAGAAGGAGCTATAGAAAGGTGACAACAGTTTTCCCTCCTAGTTTACCTCGCTGCGCCACACTGAGTCTGACAAGCTGCTGAAAAATAGGACTGGGTCACATTTCACCCTCAAAAGAATGTGCAGGGGCTGTGAGTAACCCTGTGGTCTGCTTTGGCATGTTTGGTCTGGCTCCTTGTGATATTATGTAGTGTGCCACTGAGGACCGAGGGCATGAACACCAAAGAGAAGTGCTGAGGGCGTTCCTACTTTGGACCAGAATTGATGCCAAAACTTAATAGTAGCTCTGTAATCAGTCTCGCCCTAATATTAGCACCGTTGCTTCTTTCTCCAGGGTGGCAGTTGGTGTGTTTGGCTCAGTTCATCCTCTCTGACCTTAGATTCAGTGCTGTGGCTTTGTAAAGCACCTTACCTTAGCAGTTACCACACTCGTAAAATGATGCATTAACCTTGTGTATCATGCTTTTGCATACATTAACCTGGGATGTGATAGTTTTTGCCCTTATCTGCATTTGGATTGACTTTCTAATACAGAAATTAAAGATACAAATCCACATTTTCAGGGCCCTACTCCTGAAAACAAAGAGAATTACCAAATTTATCCATTAAGTTACCTCAGTTATTAACTTCTGAGGCTGTTTTGACCGACTCAGGTAATGTCATGATCCAAGAAAGCACTCAGATGTGCCGAGAATCATGTGTCCCCAAAGGAGTGGAACCTGTGAAACCTACAGATAAATCAGTCAACATATGTTCACATAAAGGGAGGAGCATATTGATTAGGCTAGAATACCATATATGGATAATCAAGCCACCCAGTATGCATTCTTGCTGCAAATTAAAATTAAAATCAATATCCCCAGCAAGGCCAGCCCTTTTTTGTTCTGCCACTAAATGTTGGCAATTTATCATTCAAACATCCTCGGTTTTGTGTAGGTACGTTTGGACCGCAAGTTCAGTGGGTTTGATGCTCGGCCAGGGACAATATCGAATCGGTGCCAAGAGTCCAAGCTGTGAGCGCTTGTCTGAGAGTTACCGTAAATCCTTCTGCTTGCACCACTAAGAAGTTCAGAAAGCCACAGCGCCTGTTATTTGCCACCCCTGTGGTCCATACAGGTAGCAACTGAGACTCCTCAAATGATGATCTCCATGTGTCGGGGACGCAGGCACAGAGCTCAATGGATATAGGGTTAACTGGTACCCCTTTATACTGCTCAGTGGATAAGAACACGGGCTGTCAGCTTCCCTCTGTGTTGATTTATCTGTCACTTTATTGGATATGATCCTGATGATTAATGGCATATTATCCCAGAATGGTACCCCTCTGATAAAACGTTCAGATTTCACATATTTCCCGTCAGAACTCGGTATTTCTGGCTGCCATTGTCTATCATAATTCTTTGAATACGATAAATACGTAGTTACATCTGCATAACCATTTACTCAACCATTTCCTTTCACACCAATGTGGCAAATGTCCATCTGATAGTCACAGTGATGCATGGGGCCTTTCTGTGGACCTAACATTTTACAGATACTTCAGTTTTCATCTTAAATCAAGTGTAAAATCTGTGTGTTGTTAATGTTGATAGTGGTGAAATTACATCTAATACAACCTCAAGTGAATCACCAGTCATTCATGTTGACGATCCTTCCTCATGCCAGGTTGCAATGGCCTTGTCTTATACAACGTCAGAGTAAACTCAATGAATTTGCATGATGTCAATAAACATGATGATGTTCTTAATTTAGACATATTTTTCAGATGAAAAATGTTCTGTCAGAGGGGGTCTAGGAGCTGAAGGCCAACACTGCCCCCACCAGGAGTTCCCAGCAGGAATCCAGGATCACACATCAAGGTTTGTTGCTCGCCCTCGACCCCTGCCCAGGCCTCTGTGTTGGGGAGGGGTGGAGACTGAGTGGGCCAGAGAAGACAACACACCATCGCTGTGTATAACTGCACAGTGAGTCCTTTTGCTCGGTGCCATGCTGTAGTTGACCGCAGGATTGTAGTGTTTACTTAAGAGCCGGTGCATAAGAGAAAGGCGGACCACCGGCAGTCACCACCCGCCGGGCCCTGGGCAGGACGCGGGGCTCATCTTTGTTGAAAATGGCTCTGAAACCTGCCATCTCCCCCTGGGCTGGCCTATATTTAGAAACAAACTGAAAAACCTCTTCATTCTTAAAATGCTGTTTAGGTTTCCATTGAGAAGGGGGTTCAGAGGAGGACGGGGTGATGCTGCACTCCTCTGCTCTGAGAGATGCTTCTCTTTGCCCTGGACTCACCTGTGATTGATATTTATGTTACAATGTGTCTCCTAGGATGGAAAAGTCTGTCTCCCAAAGACCGTTAAATGGAAGGATGGGGCCCTGCTGAAAATCCAACAAGAGACATGATGTATGATACAGGTGATATTTGTATCAAGATTCCTCTGAAGGAATGTCAACTTATGCATATGATCTACTGGTCACGCTGTATTTTTAAGTTGTTGTTTTTTTAAAGTGACCGAGTGATTATTTATATTTACCGTAAGTGGTATGAAAGCTAATATGCATATTCCAAATGAAACAGCTCACCTTGAACCAATGGTTGTGTTTCCATTTCCTTCCAATACTACCCCCCCAAAAACTAAACAAGTCAGTCAGACAGACAGAAAGACAGACAGACAGAAGGCCAATTTTAATCAGGGGCGCTATCTACATATTAAATTTTGCATTAAATCTGTGCGTCTGCTTAGCCCAGATCTATTTTCACAAACTCATTCTCAGTGTTTTAATTCAAACTTTAAACTTCCAGATGTAGTGGATGTTTAATGTTTGACTAACATTAAGACGTTTTGCTTCATTTGCGAAAGGAATCTGGAAGTGCGTTTCTGCCTTAATGAAGATGTTGTATTAATGACAATATGCTGACTCTGCCTTTTTCCACTTGTACACTGTTTTACTCTTCCCACTTCTCAACGTCTCATTGAACTCAGAAGGAGGGCAAATCCAAGACAGGACATGCGTATTACATGTTTTCATTTGCCTTATATATGCCTGAATAGTGAAACAATCCCTCTTTTCATGTCCACGGTTTCATTCAGTGGGTGGCGAGAGCACCACTATGATTGGGGATGAGGGAGCTGGGTGATTTTTTCCAAGGTGAGCACCTCATGGGAGATGACTGTTCACTGCCATTAGTTTAAGTGCAGGAGTGTCAGTTAACCCGACACTGGCACCAGGAATACTTAATGCCAGATGGAGGGAGCTGTCCTTGAAGTCTTAACAAGCAGGCACGGAGAAACAAGACTTTATTCAGTGTGAGAGACCATAGAAAAAATTGATAACTTAGCAAGGTTACCACAAAGTGTACGTTAAATCCCACATAGGAAAGGGAGGGATAAAGGAGATTGAAGGGGATGGGAGGGGGCAAAGGCCCAAAGTGGATAAAAACACAGTTTGGATGTTGCTGACTGTAATTTTTTATTGCGTTCAAAATACGCAGGAATATAAAACAAAGCAGCGGTTGTCACGCTAAAGGGTCCAGCTGCTTAAGAGGTGTCAAATTATTGTACCTCAGCTGGATACATCAGGGTTGGAAGCCAGGGGGCGAGAAAAGAGCCAAACCAGCAGACTTTGGCACATTTGTCCTTTACCGCTGGCACGGATGAGCCAAACTGTGAGGCTTCAGAGCATTGATAGGCCCCCGGTGTTTTACTACCCAAAACTATGAACTGCTACAAACACAGAACCATCAAAAATGCCTCCTGGAAGGACAGTAAACACCACGACAAGTGCCTTTCACACATGGCATACCTCCTACGGGTCCACTGGCCAAATCATCTTAAGATCCGGGCGAGGAGGAATACGTTTCAGCTGTTAAACACAAACGGGCCTAAATGTTTCAGCTTTCAGGGTTGCATAAATATGATCATATCACCTGAAGTGCCAGGTTTCTTTTGGAAATACAAGAAAATTTAGAAATGAAAGCCATTACTTAACAAAAACCTGACTCCCGAAAGAACCCAAACTTCCCAGTGAGAAAATTACAAACACAATCATGTCAGTCTGTGGAGGCACCTCACACAAAGGTCCCCGAAGAGGCCTCTTGTTGTCAGCCTTGATAAAATCCACTCCCTGTTCTTTTTTTAGGACCTAAACTGAGCGCCAGTACTGCCAACAATTGCAGTAAAATGCTGAATGCACTGAGCTGTTGGCATGTTCCCTGATCTGGCACTTAACACTCATGAGTGCTGCTGAGTCTCTGTTGATTGTCTACTCATTCATTAGGTTCAGTTAATGCTGACGCCCCCAAATGGTGACTCGCTTGAGTGAGGGGCCTATGAGCTCAGAACCCAGGCATCCAGGAGAGACAGGAAACAGTTGAGGGGCATGGCAGTGTCACCACCGACACATCACAGGAGGCTTTTGAGAAGACTTTGGCCCTCCTCATACTGGTCCACTACCAGTGCTCAGCCATGTGGACAGGAAAGCTAAGCAGAGGCAGGTCTGTTGAGAGCTTCGGCCAAGTTAAGCACGGAAATATTTCTTTCCTGTTAACTCAAGAGTCTGGCAGTCACCTGTGTGAGGTTACCCTTGCTGTTCATCAGGAGCCACCGGCAATTCACTTCAACTGTATGAGGCACTTCAAGCTAACCCGCTTGGTGATGAACCATGTGCAAAATCAAACATGTGGTTTCTAAAATCTCACAAATGAAGGTTGTTTGTAGTGCTCTGTAATGTTGGAAACATGCACTTGCGAGGAGTTTGTGATGATCCTGATGTTGGGCACCCGGGGCTGTGCTTGGGGACGTGGGATACATTCTCGTTGGACAGGGCTGGTGATTGTATTTGGCGCAGCGCGGCTCACTGGCAGGTACTCTGCTTAGTTATGCATAGAGTTCATGATCTCCTGAACTGTGAAGTGAATAAAGGATCTACAGCATTGAACCAAGTTTGCATTCCAGGACATCTGCAGTGGTCATTGGGAGCTACTGTGGAGGCACTTTCAGTGGCTGCAACAGATCATATTTGTCTTGATCCTTTTACCAATTACATGTCACTGAGTTACATTTTGTGGAGATGGATGACTAACATTAAGTTTTCCTCCAAGTGATCCAAGATGGTTTCCCATGGGTGAAGATTTAATAGAAATTCTTCATTCATTACATGAAAGTTCACATAGAGTAATATTTGCCAAAAGTTCAGTGAGGACAGAAGCACAGTGATTCTGTATCCAATGGCCAAATAAAACAGCAAAAGCTCAAATCATAATAGTAATGCAAATATGTTGAAGAGTACTTATGATACAAAGAGGCAGGCGGCCAATGGGGCATCAGCAATGGCCGGAGGGGGAGTCTCATTTTTCCATCTGACAGAAATGTCTACAACTGAGTGTGTGTCCTTTAAAGAACAGTTTAGATTGTCAACAGATGAAAATACACTGTGTGTGCAGAAGATGGCTGTTCCTAGGCCAGGACACACAAATCCCAACTTCTGTACTTCACTCACTGCCCACATCCTACCCTCCTTTCTCTGCAGGAAACTGCACAGGAATCGCTCTTAATTATTTTGGCAGTCTGCAATAACACCCTTGGAAGATTAGAGATGAGAAAAAACGGCCACTATTTTAATATTGCATAGTGTTGGCATACACAAATACATTAGGTTCAATGTTTGGCTTTATTTCATTGATGCAATTTACTCAAGAAAACATTTCCGCATGACAGTAAAACAAATACAGGTCAGTCAACATGATCATGAGGTGACAAGCATGCGATCACATGATGTGCTGAAATGACATAACTGTGATTAATCTCTCTCATGTGTCTTTTGTTGTGTCAGTGGAATTGGATCAGACATTCTCCGGGTGGTAAAGGTTGACTTTTCCTTCGCTGCTCCTGTGGTTGACTCAAATGGGATTTAGAAATGCTTAAAATCCAAGATAAACTCAACCAAGGAATCAGTGTTCAACATTTTTCTACAAGATCCAAATCCCCTTTTAGACCATGAATGTTTGTGTCCGTTGGAAACCTGTATGCCCTCTACTCCAAACATTACATAACAATGTGTCGTGTCATTCAAACTTTTCAATTAAATCAAATGTGGCACAATTCAATACAATTAATTCAAATGCAAGCAAAATATTCTGGCAGAGGACATTACTTTCTCCACAATTTATTTAATATTATTTATGTTTGCTTATTTCTGCCAATGACATGATCTGTTCTCTGTCTTGATTTCACAAACATCTGTCAGGAAAAGTTGAGGATTCCACCGGCTGATCGACATCAGGTGGAGCAATTCCATTTTAAATGAACTCATTCTGAAAACGTGAATGTTGACGATTAAAGAGTGAGCTTTGATCATTTCTCAGAGGCCATGACTGTTATGCTTAAAGAGGTACTCTTTATGATTCTTGGCCTGCGCCTTATTTTCTGTATAAATTACACACAAAGAAAGCTTAAGAGGTGTTTCTCAAGGGCTCAACATTTTTATGCTTACACTCCACTGGCAAATCCACTATGGAAAACCTGAACTATACTTCAAGTGCTTGTGTTTAGTGTGGTTTTGGAGCCCAGGCAGGGATCAATTGCTCGGTTTCTGCAGCAGCATCCCAAAAAGCCTCAGAGGCCGGAATGAAGGACAGGTGGGGGAGCCACAGTGCCACCTCAAACCACTGTCCCCAAGGCAGCCACGGGCCTCACCGCAGAGACCAGCAAGAAACTACACACACACACACACACACACACAGTCTGACCACTGCCTGCGTGTGTGTGTAGTTTCTACTGTACAACTGCTCCTAATTTGGACTAGGGAGGACAGTAGTTGTTACTGTGCCAGCTTTCTTTCCTCTTTCTTGCCCTTTCCCCAGGCTGAACATAAACATAGTCTATAAACCCCTCCCTGGTGTTTGAATAGAGGTTGATGCTGCCCTCTTCTGCTACAAAAAGCACATTTCATGGAATCACGTTCACTAAGACACATTATGTAATATGAAAACTAACTATGTGCGGGCATTGCCATTCAGAATTATGTATGAACTCAGCAAATTGTACTATTCCATAAATATAAATATTTTAATATCATTTAGTATAGTTGGGGGGGAGCCAATTAAAATAAAAAGTCACATCTCATAACATTTTAAGCAGAGTCATGTTAGAGTTCTTATAAAGTGTAAATGTCATGTTTTCACCGCGCATAAAATGCCGCCTACGGGTTTCTTTGTGATCGAGGACAGCAGTTGTTCCATTCATAGTGAACCAATCAGATTAGAGATTATTGTGACGTTTCAGCCAATAGCGTGCTCGCTTATTGTTTGGCCCTGTCGCGACCGCGGACAGACAGTCGCAAGTGCACCGGGTTTTAAGCTAAGCTAATTCAGTCAATTTGAGCTTGTTAAATCCCAATTTTTGCAGAGATTTTCGCTATCGCATATGCCCGCGTCGTGTTCCAAAAAAATAAATCTACCCGTGAGTACACCATCGACTCGGCTAACTACCTAACAAGTACGTTTATTTTCTAAAGTCTTCTGTGTCCTGTTAGCGGAATCGGCGAGAGAATAAGGCGCGAGACTCCCGTTTGTCAACAGCGGTGCGTTCGCTCACGTTTCTGTTGTTGTTAGCAGCCCCGGGAGCGAAGAGGCTAATTTCCGTTAGCTTTACACAAACTATTTTAACTACTAAGCTCCGTTTAGAACATTTTCCAGAAACATGGCAGAGTTCCTCGAAGATCCATCGGTTCTCACGAAAGATAAACTGAAAAACGAGCTCACAGCGAACAATGTGCCTCTTCCGAGCGGGGAGCATAAGAAGGAAGTGTACGTTCAGCTGTATCTGAAGAACTTAACCGTTTTGAACGAAAAGATCAGCGCACCTGTGGACGCGTTTTCAAGCGATGACGAATTCCCCGCTCCTGTTGTCTCCAACAAAAGTCGATCTGGGAGAGTAAGTGTCTTGTTTTACTGTCAAAACAAAATCGTCTGTTTGCATGTGTCTGTGTTGTGATTGGACGTGATTGTGGATCGACTAGTCATTGCTTGGTTGCGGTTGTGTTGATGGCGTTTGGTTTTGATTTAAATTTGTAAACAGAAAGCCACCAGAAAGACAGACAAGCCCCGCACAGAGGAAACGGAGGTGACAGAGCTCTCTGATGAAGATTTGAAACGACAGCTGGCCAAGCATGGAGTGGAATCAGGACCCATAGTGGGTAAGGTTCTTCACTTTGGTCCTAATTGTCCTTTTGTATCAGATTAAAAACTTCTTATTTACTTTATGTGAATGTATGAATTCTGTTTAAATGAAAGTTCTCGAGTCGGTCTTATATCTAAACTATTCTTTTGGCCGTCTTTTGTCCCATCTGTTCAGCTTCCACCCGTAAGGTGTATGAGAAGAAGCTGCAGAAGCTTCTGGAGCTGCCTTCAGAGGAAACCCCCAGTGTACCTGAAGCTCCGGCAGACATCACAGCTCTGCCCAAGGTGGACAGCAACCAGAACGGCAACTCAAACTCTGACCAGTACAGCGACAAGGAAGATGGTGAGTCCTTACTGTTCATTATGCGGGTTATATTTAATTCCATTTTCTAGACTTCTAGACCTTTCCTGAAGTGCGGGTCAAATGCACTTAACCTTTTCTTTGTACTTTGTTTTTTCTGTGTTATTAATAGAGGAGGTTGCCGCCCCTGAGCCTGTGCCTGTAGTGGAGAAAGCGAGGAGCAGAGGGAAGACCCCCGTCACAGGAAGGACTACCAGCAGCAGACGGCAAACCAAGGTGAGGCTCAGTCGGGACTGTCCAGCCCGTCCAGCCCGTTTCTGTGGTTGCTTATGAGAAGCTTTCACGTCTGTCCATTGCATTGCCAGATTGTGGAGGAGAAGCTTGTGGAAGAGACCCCGAAGAAGAGTGGAGAGAGCGTAGTTGAAGACATCCTCGCCAATGAAATCAACACCCCGACAGGCATCAGGTAAACAAATGCTCTTTGTGTTGGTGTGCTTTGTAATCTATCAATGAGCTGAATTGTTAGTGTTGGCGTTAAAGTTTCATTTGTATTTGTTGAAGTTGTAACGTTTGTTTTTCTGCGATCAGCGCCACCTGCAGGCGGCCAATCCGAGGGGCAGCTGGCCGACCGCTGAAGCCGAGTGAATACTGGCTGGACGAGTCGCGGCTGACCAAAACGGAGACCCGCACTTATTCCGAGTCTTTCTCCCGAGTGGGCGGCGCCGCCTCTTCTTCTAGCAAAGCGCCAGCCCGGCGAGGCTTCCTCTCCGTGATGCTCAACCTCCTGATCCTCGTCATGGTGGCCGGCGGTCTCTACTACGCCTACCAGAACCTGGACGCCAGTCAGGTGGACGCTGTCAAAGGCCTCCTCGACAGCGTGATCGTCCCCCTCCAGAGCGCCGCGGCCCACACGGCCACCGTCCTCGGCATCGGCGGCGGCGACGCTGGGGACAACACCGGCAAATAAAGACCCTCAGCAAGAGCCTCACTATGCCCGCACCAGCTCCCTGACATTGGCCGCAGCACAAACAAGCAACACAGCAACCTTCAGGTCACCTCTTCATTTCGTCCTCCCCCACCCACATGGTTCGACAAAAAGAACACAGGTGTAATTGGGAGCGATGACATCACGCCTCTCCTAATTTCAGTCTTCTCCCCCACAGCGAGAGAGCGGCGTTCTCCCACAGCAGCTTCTGATTAACACTGTCTAACAGCAGTCCCAACAGACTCATCTTTAATGTTGATTTCCATCTGTGAATTGTTTGTGTCTGTGTGTATTTAACCCTTTATATGTAGAACTGTTTGCAGTGTGGAGACCAGTTATCCATGCATGGTTGTAGTTTTTGAAGGACATACTGTAGTTTTCTAAAGCTCTGTGCCAGGTTGTTTTGTTTTTCTTTCCTGACGGCAAAGTGCCTGGACTCTGTTAGCACTTAGCTTCCTCCCATTTTAGAGCACAATGCAGCTTTTTATTAACAAGTTTTCACCTTTTTTTTCCCTTTTGTAGCGATAGAGTCAGGTAGAGAGATTCACGATTTTCATGGTGCTCAGGTCGATACAGCTCAAACGTCAGGAGGAGACGTGTGATGTAATCAGGTCACAACTTCCGCACGAGGAAGAACAGTCCCATCGTACAGGCTGAGGTTGAAAACTTTCCGTGGCTGATCACTGCAAGAACACACAAGCCTATAGGGTTTCATCATTAAGGTTAAATTGATATTCTTCTTATTATTTTTTTTTGCTTTATATTGTGAACTTGATTTCCACTGCGGGAGGCTTGAGGAAGTAATCATGTTTTTAGGAGGCATCTTCTTTTATCAGCATTTATTAAAGATTGATTTCAGCGTCGTTCATGTACCTCTTTATTTTTGCCCCCTGTGCTTTTTTTGTTTTTCAGCATTTTGTTAGATTTTTGATCCTTCGGTCCTGCTCGACCGGCTGTTGCAGTGCGCCCACATAGCCCCACCTCGCTGACCGCATGTGTCCACACACACACTCACTCACACACACACACACACACACACACACACACACACACACACGGGACAGATCTGCAAAGAGAAAGTAAAACCTGTTGATCTCCTGAAACTATTCCTGCCTGTGTAAATTACCACAAATAAGAGGTTCATGTGTACAAAGGTTTCTTTTTTGTCCACAGGAGCTGTTTTTTTTGGGGGGGGGGGAATTCTAGGGCATCTTTGTTTGTATTTTGATATTTTTCTAATGTGGTGTGTTTATCTTTTTATAGCACATTTCAAGGTGTCATTTGAAAGCAATCTGAAATCCACACAAGTGATTATGTATCTGAATAGGAATCTTGTGAATGTGATTGACCTAAAAACAGGCAGCTCTCTCTCTCCCACAATGAACAGAAAATCCACCGGGTATGTGGGTAAGGATTTTTAATCTGTTTATTTATAATGTAGACAATATATCATCAATAAACTTCAATGCTAAGTTTTTGTCACCGTGTCATTCTGTAGCTTCACTCGGACAGCGATGAAGGGCTGTACCGGCTTTTTGGATGTTTCATAGATTTTCTCTCCCATTAATCCAGACAATCTGATCCCTCCATTCAGAGTCAGTGTGTTCTTGTATTCCATTTCCGTCCCCTCTTCAATGGAGACGCTCAGGCTGTCACACACTCACTGACATTTAGGTTCAATGCACTTCTGAGCAAATTTCAAAATGGCTTTCACCTTTTTTTTTTGTTTTGCATTAAGCATCTTCCATCTCTATTGATATGAACGTAAAGCATGCTCTCATTGGTGACAATCAGAGCAGCTGACTGTTGAAAGGCCAAATTGAGACTTTGTAGGGGATGGAGAGGCTTAGACAATTAAATCCTGTAGACAGAAGCACAACAAGAAGAGGAGCAGGCACACAGTGAAGCACAACAACAGGAAGTCTCACTGCACTGTTTGAGTTCTGGATTCTGACTGCAACAGGTAATTATGCTCTTGGTGTTCTATGCAACTTCGAGATTTAGGGTTTTTGCTCGTTTCCGCTGTCTTTACTATTGCAGGCTTTGTGTAAGTTAATTCAAGATAGTAATCCATTTTGAGATGGAGTTCTGTGTCCAACAATGGGAGGGACCAGTAACTATTGTTGGGATTAAAAACTGAATTCCTGTTACCACGCACACACAGCCCTGAAGATCACATGTCTTCATGTCTCCATGGCAGGGGTCAGTGGTTCAAGTTCAACCATGACTTCTCTTTCTTGCCCACCCACCATATATGGATCCCAGCTGTCATGGCTAGAGTCTCCAGAAAACTCCATTAAATTGTATGTTAGGGATTTGATCATTCACACAGCCACCATGAATGTATTACCCTATTTATTGTATTATAGCCGATGTGTGTGTGTGTGGCAGGTTCAGCCAGCTCATTAAGCCAGCGTGTGTTTCTATGGTTAGAGCAGATGATAACTCTCTCTCTGTAATCCAGCTTCACTCAACCCAAACAATGAACTGCATCCTTTTTATCCCATGTGTCCAATACGCCTCCATCAGAATCTTATTTAATGTTTTATCAACTAAATTAAAATCTTTTTTTTATTATTTTTTAAATTTATCTTACCCCTTACTTTTTATTGTTTGTTTATGTGATTTTATGAGCCCTCTTCTGGGTTATTTATTTTGTATATATATTTATTTGAAATGTTGTTTTTAATCTATGGTGTATATATTATTCTTAAATATGAATTGTTTCTTATTTATTTATGTTATGCACTACTTTTTATTATATTTATCTCATCAATGCATGTTATTTTTTGTTCTTTAATTACTTAAATGGCTTAAATTGTTTATCAATCAAATATCATACAATATGTATCATTACTACTGATAACCCCTATCACTGTAATAATGATTTAATTTAATTATATTGCGCTTAGACAGAGAGAATGCAATGTCGGGTTTCCATCATTTTCATAATTCATCCTTCATTACTGTATGATGGCTGTCGTTTCATACTGCTCTTTAGTGAGACATCCCATTAGATGCAGAGTAAATGTTCATCTAAAACTTCAGGTGCAGCAGATGGAGGCAGAGTTAAAGGATTACACTAACTCCTTTAACTCTGCTTTAACAGTCTGCAGGCACTCGGTCAAGTTTGGCATCCGATTATAATCTCCCGTCCTCCTTTTGGGAAGCTGGGTGAGGAGGATGAGCAGAGTTCACCTCCCCAATCTGAGTCACATGTGCTCTATGCTGCCACTGCAGCTGAATGAATGCCTGCTTCAACTTACTGGGCTGCTCACACACACACAGAGAGAGAGGAGGAGGAGGAGGAGGAAGTGTTGTGGATGCAGCAGCTGCAGGGGCTCTCTGAAAACACTTTAGGTATCCTTTTAGTTTGCCATGCTGATTACATGCTGGTGTTTGTACCTCACAGCTCGGAGCATCGCTGAACAATGCAAGTATCACATCTGTGTGTGTGTGTGTCAGGGTCTTTTCAGGGTGAACTCTGCAGGAGGACAACGTGGGCCTGGGCTTTCTGACTAAATAATGAATACAGATGTCAGATATAATGTTTGTAAATAAACCTCATGCTTAATAATCTTTCTCTGATTCCAGGCTTTGCCCTGAAAGCAGTTTGGATGGATGAATGTTTGTCCTGGCTTTGTCTGCCTTGTCACTTGTCCTTGACTCTCCTTTCTTCCATTTCACGCCTGCCAGCTTTGAAAATGGCCTCAGTGCTGCACCAGCTGATCACGCCGCTGTTCCATGGCCCCCCCGAGCCTCCCAGAAATAAGGTGACCGTGGTTGGCGTGGGCCAGGTTGGCATGGCCTGTGCTGTCAGCATCCTGCTGAGGGTAAGAGTCCCACCGCTGATACCCGGAGTCTGGTGAGCCAGACACAAGAGTACAGATCTCTTGGTGTCAGATTCTCCAAAAGTTTCAGTGTAGCTTCTCTCCTCACTTTTTCTTTTAAACATTCACTATTGTGCCTTGTTTATAAAATGTATTGGCTTATCTTTAATGCTGTACAACACATTAGTATAGTGTTCTCTGTGGGTTAACCTTTGTTAAATCCATTTTATCCAACGTATTACTATTTTGTCTATCGATTACATCATCAAATGAGCTGCTTGGCCCTCTGGGTTTGAGCATCTGCAGTGAAATGAAGCAGCTCTCCTCTGGTGTTGCTTGCAGGAGCTGGCTGATGAACTGGCCCTGGTGGATGTGATGGAGGACAAGCTGAAAGGAGAGATGATGGATCTGCAGCACGGCAGCCTCTTCCTCAAGACCCCGAAAATAGTTGCAGACAAAGGTGAGTTGACATCCCTGAAACTCAATCCTCTCAAGTTTATTTATGCAGCTCCAGATCACAGCGAAGGTTATCTCAGGGCACACAGATTCTCAACATTGCCCCATGAACAAGCAAGGAAAAACTCCCCTTTAATGTGTAGCGACCTCAGGCAGTACCGGGGCTCTAGGTGGGCCGCCATCTGCCTTGATGGGGGATGTGCCAAGACACATCCATTCTTACGACACATTCTCCAAATTTGATTTTCTGATCTTCTAAAGTGAGTTCAACACCTTTACCCTGATCAAGCAGTGTCCACTTCACTTCACTTCACTCCTCTCTCTCCCTCTCTCGCAGATTACTCTGTTACGGCCAACTCTCGGATAGTGGTGGTGACAGCAGGGGTCCGTCAGCAGGAGGGGGAGAGCAGGCTGAACCTTGTCCAGAGAAACGTCAAGATCTTCATGCACATCATCCCCCAGATCATCAGATACAGCCCTGAATGTATCATCATCGTGGTTTCCAATCCAGGTACTGTTAAAGGCCCATTCACACACACACACACACACACACACACAGGCATGTTGACCACTTAATGACGTGACCAACACTCCACAGTTGATGTACTGACCTACGTAACCTGGAAACTGAGCGGCCTCCCCAAGCACCGCGTCATCGGCAGCGGAACCAATCTGGACTCTGCCCGTTTTCGTTTCCTGATGGCTGAGAAACTGGGAATCCATCCCAGCAGCTTCAACGGCTGGATTCTGGGAGAACATGGAGATACCAGTGGTGAGCATTTGTAGCTATTGTACGGTCATGATATTCAAAGATGAGGACGGGCGTGTGAGCAGTGAGCTTGATGAGGAGGTGTGTTTCAGTGCCTGTGTGGAGTGGAGCCAACGTAGCTGGCGTCAACCTGCAGACGTTGAATCCGGATATCGGCACTGATAGTGACAGCGAGAACTGGATGGAGACCCACAAGATGGTGGTGGACAGGTAGGCCACCTCACACTCACTCTGGACTCTGAAGGACAAAAGAAAGATTTTGTGGAAGTGTTGTCCAGCAGCCAGGACAGTTTATTTGTCTTTGGTCTCAAATGAAACTCAATACGATGAACTGTCTGTTCTTACACAGACAACGCTGACGGTGTGTGTACCCACCTTCAACCTGATGGGAGTAACAGACACTGATAGTGGAGAAAGTGTGTTATGTCCTTAGAAACAGTGAATGCCCTCCTTTGTACGGCCGTGTTGTGCAGCTCAGCCTCGTCTTTGTGCTTCTTGAGAGAAGCTCTATGAGGAGATACACAAGAAACATTAGCTAAAGTCTATTTTAGTGCTGATGAAGAAATAGCACAGAGGTCCAAAAGGCTCCACTCAAAGGACAACAGCCTGGGAAGTGAAGACCAAGAATCAAACCAAGTGTCAAGTGCAGCAAACCTGAACTCTTAGACTCTCTCTGTGTCATGTGATCAATGTGAAGTGGTCCGTTGTTGTCAGGGTTGTCTTATATTTACATTATACTGTGTTTATTCCTCTTATGTCTTTATTTTTATTCTATCGTAACAGTTCAGGGTATTATCACCAACAACTGTGTGTTCATTTGTGTGTGTGTGTGTGTGTGTGTGTGTGTGTGTGTGTGTGTGTGTGTGTGTCAGTGCCTATGAGGTCATCAAACTGAAGGGTTACACTAACTGGGCCATCGGTCTGAGTGTAGCCGACCTGACTGAGAGCCTCATGAGGAACATGAACAGGATCCATCCGGTCTCCACCATGGTGCAGGTGAGGCCAGAGTCTCGTTAGATGTACACACACATTAGCTCAGCGCGGTTAATGTAGTGGTGTGATTACGCTGTGTGTAGACCAGTGCTGTATCATATCTTTATACACACTTTAGTAAATCTCTCTAGCTCTCTTTGTGATGTGTGAGATGTGTTTGCTGGGTCACAGACGTGTGTGTGTGTGTGTGTGTGTGTGTGTGTGTGTGTGTGCTTGCAGGGCATGTATGGCATCAGCGACGAGGTGTACCTCAGTGTGCCCTGCGTGCTTAACAATGGGGGCGTGGCCAGCGTGGTCAACGTGACCCTGACAGAGGAGGAGGTGGCCCAGCTGCAGAACAGTGCTGAGACACTGTGGGACATCCAGAAGGACCTGCAGGACCTCTGAATGAACAGCAGGGGGTAGAGTAGCCACGTCTCCTCCTGTGGCAGCCATAGTTACGCACCATTACCACTCACTGCTCACCCCTTCACAGTCCTTCACACTTCTCTTCAGTGAACCAGGTGCACGTTCATGGGATTCTTCTTTCTCATCCGGCTACAAAGCCCCAAACCTAACCCTTCGTAGGATTGTGTGTATCATGAACCAGTAACCGGGGTTGTGGCTCATTTAGGCAAAGAAAATGTGTTTCCCCTCCTGTGTTTGGGTTTTTGAGGTTCAGCTGTAGGTGGCAGTGTTTTCACACAGCTTGTGTTGCACTTTGATGTGTAATAAAGCAGCTGTGTGCTTAAACAGAAAGTGCATGTGTTCAATTATTCCGAAGTTGACCGTAATGACGGCGCCCTCTAGTGTCAGTAAGTAATATAACAGCTGCTGGGAATAGATGCTGTGATGAGTGAATGTGCAGTCAAACAAACACAAGACTGCAACGAAAACTAAATGGTGAGAAATAGTAGTCACATTTTTTAATTAAAAGGTGTAGAAAAGGGAAATCTTAAAGGCTTACTTCGGTTAACTCTTTCAGGTGTTTACAAAGTTTAAAAAGCCTGCATTTAATTTCTATTTTAGGGTGGGTTTCCCCCCTTCCGGTGCATTTTGACATGTTTGCATATGGCAGCAAAGTTTAGATATAAAGCACAACATCTGACGAAGGTGTGTGTGTGTGTATGTGCGTGCGTGCGTGCGTGCGTGTTGTAAATTAGCAAGTTTACAGTCTGAACATGACAATTGATTAATGCCCATGCAGAACAAAATAGTGTTGCTGTGGGACAAAGTGTTACAAAAAGTCTACAGTAATGCTTTTAACACATCTGAAGTGACTGCAGTAATGAAAGAACTCGTAAAAAATGTTTCCAAAACTGCTCCAGTCAGTAAAGTCAGGTTAAACTGTCTTTACAGAGACATGTCCTCTCCTGACAGCCCCTCTACTGTATCACGGTTGATGTGGGTGTTTGTGTAGGAGTTGCAGGCGAGAGCAAACTTAAACAACACCATCTTAAAATGAGTCAGAATCCACGGCTGACCTTTGTTTAACCCTAACAGATCTGAATCAGGGTGTCATCCTGAATCACAGTGATGGGGGCACCACTCTGTGTGACCCCCCAATGTGGATGTGTGATGATGAGGATGATGGCGATAATGACTGCGAGGCGTGAATGGATTAATGGCCAGTGTGCATTTCATCCATGTGTGAAAGGAATTCCTTCCACTGAAAGATCTCCGAAGGAACAACACGTATGATCAAATCAGTCCGACATCACAGCGGACACGAGTTTATTTGAACTCTGACAGAGCAGACAAACACTCAAACAAATCACAGATCATTCAACTCCAACGCTTCTTCATCATCTGGATTATGCAGATCATCTCCATTGTCTTTGTCTGAGGAAGGAATCACAGGTCAAAATTTCCTTTAAACGAGTCAGGCAGCAGTTTGAGTCAGTGTGTAGTAGTAAGTGTGTACCTTCCTCCATTGCTTTCTGCAGAAACTCCAAAACGGCAGATGGAGTGACAGATACTCTCACACCATCGTGTAAAGTGTTCCTTTCATCTCTGCCAGTGCGCTCTAACACCGATGGGTGTCCCTCTGAAAAAAGAAATTACTTTGAACTAATACTGATTTTTACTTCATAATTCAGTGCAAAACGTTTGAGTCTTTGTCCAGTTAGAATCTTACGTCTGCCTTTCAGGTACAGGATTGCCTGCGGGCTCCAGATTCTACGCTGCAATAGGTAAAGAAGACACTGTTGTTGGGTACAATACTGCTATAACTCAGAAGTTCCAGTGATCCATCCCCAGTTATGCCTCATTCATCTGTTGTTCTTACCCGTGGTGCGCTCCAGCTTTGACAAAACAGTGTCATTAAAAGCAGCGTGACTGTGAGAGCCATCACTGAACTCTGCAATGAAGATGAAGAGGAAAAGGCAACGTTCAAGTCAACCTGACCTGAAACCATCATGCATCACATCCACAAACATCATATCACACAACAAGAAAAAAGGACTTACCGCTATTTAGAATCCTTGTGTCCTGTCCTGTTTGTTTTATTGATGTTGTGGTTTGTGGTTTTGCCCTCCTCTGCCAAAGGAGCTTAATATATTGGATGATGATGCTCAGAGCTACGTCACATTGCTTGTGCTGGGAGGTGCTATTAAAAGCGTCAATGCATATCAATCACAGATAAACACAGTCGCACAGAATACATGTTTCCTCAATGTTTCTTCGGTCCACAGGAGCCGGTGAAGTGTTGAGGGGGTCACTGCATGAATGACTCAGATGAGCTCGTGTGAATGAGGCAGATGTGATGACAGCGTGTCAGTGTGTATGTGGGTGGAACTAAGGTCAACAGGTCAGACTTCCACACACTCAGTAGATAGGAGTCCTGTCCAGATCCAGGTTGAGGTGTGCAGTAAAAAAGGGGACATCCTTGCACATCCTGTCCAAGGTAAACACAACCTTTCACTGTGACCTTATTCCCCTCTATTACAGTCAATAAGAAAGCAGCCTCACTAACAAGTATAACACCAATGTCTGACACCAAACCTCCCACTTGCCTCAGTCATCATGATTTCGCTCTGCCTGACCAGAACACTATTTTAACTACATCAGCCAGTTGGTATAGGGTTTGTCTTTGGTCACCAATCAGAATCAAGAACACAGACATGAGGCGCAACAACTTAGATTGGAGTCAACTCAACAATCAGATTGATATCCGCACAAATCAATGTTAATATAATCCAAGTAATACACCTAAATTAGGCAACGTTATCCTTATTTCCCAGGGCCAGTGAACACACCATCAGTTTCCACTTAGCAGAAGCGTTCTGCATATTACTTCCTTAGCTGACTTCCCTCAGAACACAGTTTTGCAATGAGTCGTGTATGTACAGCAAAAAAAATGTATGTGTTGCACCTTAATCACCGTATGAACAGAAATCTAAGTTAAGTGTGCATGTAAACAGTGCCAGTGTGTAATAGTGTAAACCTAAACACCACTGTAACCCTGCTCAAGGCTGGATCCTAAACCGTGTGTGAAGCAGTAACTCTATATTTGTTTGAACATGTCACTGCAACACAATAGAATAAAAGGAAGACACACTGCTGTTTCAGAATGATCCTACAGCATAAGAAGACACAACAAAGCATACAGCTAACTTATAAAACACACACTTTATTTCAAGTATGCACTTACAAAAAGGAACAGTAGAGCATCTCTTGACAAACCTCTTCACATATTTTATACAAATTGACAGAAAACAATCCACGTGATCTTTCCACAACGGTCCAGGTTTCCCTGTACGACTTCGCTCAAACGTCACATTTCATAATATTACATCTGTGTTGTTTCAGGCACACGATCCAGACGCCTGGATGCTGCGACAGGACCCCTCCCGATCCTCCTGAGTGCGTCTGGCGGGTTGGTCCAGTGGTCAGTCTATAAGGAGTAGCAATGGTTGAAAAAAAGGAGGCGTGCCACCCTGGCAGCTTGTTCCCCCTGGGGGAGAGGATCTGAAGCCACGCCCCCTCTGATGAGGGGAAGCTTCATCACATCAGTCGACATCCACAGACAGACTTCTTGGGTTTTTGTGCGGCGAGGTGTTTGAATTCAGTGGAGGAGTGGCAGAGTCACTATTAGAAGCACTGATAAAGAAACACATTCCCCCTTTAAAGCAGCAGCTCCATCCTGTCATACCATCGTGTTGCTCTCGCCTATTTTGTCCACCAGCTGAAAGAGAAGAAGAAGAAATAAGCCGCGGTTAAATCTCAGCTGCTTCCCAGATTGACCTTCCATCATTTCAGTCTTAGGTTACCAACTTTCTCCTGATCTATCTGGAGCAGGCCGCCATTAGTTGGATCTTAAAGTGTGCAGCAGCTTGATACTTAAGACGATACTTACTTACTAAACTCAAATGATCGGAACTATGGCTACAGGATCTGTGTGAGCAAGTACTCAGCAAAACACAGGGAGAGATCATTCAAATACAGTCAGCTGTGTCATTTTAGGTAGCTACTGTTCTGTTCATACCCAAAAGAGCTTTGTAAAGGGAACTGCGCCGTCTTCACACACTTACAAAGGCCTTACACAGCATGAAAACACATTTACAGTGTGACATAAACCACAATGTGGAGAATCACATGATGTCCTATGACGAGAAGCAGATCCTGGTGTAATGGGGGCGCTGTTCAGAGGCCATACAAGAGTGTAGTTATTTAATTTAGAAACTGATTTGAAATCTCTCTCCTGTTGGTGTGTTCAAGACCTTGAGGCAAACTCCTGTATCTCTCTGTCTTTGCTTCACTGTGTATCATGATACTTACACCACTGATGCCTGGTAAGTTGAGCAGGGAGCCGAGCACGGGTACCCGCCTGATGAAGCCCACCGCCACCGGGAAGAAGCCCCTGTTCAAGAAAAAGAGATTGAGATGAGCGAAGAAACTCAAAGGTCAAATAATCCAAGGTAACGTCACAAAATCTCTCCTTTTCTTTCTGCCACAGCTGACCTGAACAAAAGGAAGAAACCGTAGATCTCCAGGACGACGCCGATGATTGGCCAGCCGATCAGAACCACCAGCACTCCTCCCAGGAAGAAGCTGGTGGCTTTGAATTTATGCCTCTGGAAGAAGAATCGGAATGTCCGCTCCAGGCCGATGACAAAGGACAAACCTGCCACGAAAAGAATCTGCACGACAGAGCAAACACAACAGATGTCTCGGCATGCTGTCCAAGGGGGAAGGAGGGGACTCCAATCAGAGACATCAGGACTCTCAGGCTTTAACTTACATTTCCAATGGCGAGAAGAGCTTTATCAAAAAACAGCATCATCCCAAAGAAGAGAAAGAACACGCCGAACCCTGTCAGCCCCATCCCAATCTCTGCAGAGGTAACAAGACACACGTAATGACATGATTACAGACCGTTATCTTTACATATCGGTCTCCATGGGAACCTGCCTGTGTGCACAGGCAAAATCAACACTATAGCCAAAATAAAATGGCAAAATACTATAACAAAAGCTTTTAAAAAAATGATTAACAAAAAATGAAAGCATTGAAATTGCGCGAAAATGTAAATGACATGATTCAAAGGGATAATTAGATAATAATAAATCAAATATATAGTAAAAACACCGGTTTTTAAACATGTGACTACGCAAACACCGTTCACACTGAGCCGCTTTGCTTGACTGCTGCATTAACCTCATTCATTGATCTAAGCCTGATAATTATAAACAAAAACAAAGCGTTCTTACTCTGCGAGTCCGTGAGGGAAATCATTTTGAACCGTTACAGCGAGTCTCAACTCCCACGCAGCTGCTGAACGCTTGAAGATAGTGTTTGGTGTTTAGCCGGCGGAGGATGGTTTCGTTAGCACTGGCTAGCACAGGATGCTGGGCAGCGGCGGGGAGAGCCAAGCTAACGGCTGCGCCACGTCTTCCGGAACCACGTAAGCGCGTCATCCACCAAAGATCGTTTATGCTGATACATAACCTGCGTGCTTTACTCACGACGCCTCTGCTCCTTAAAACGAGAATATTTCATGTTTTGTCCTGTTTGGCGGGTTAATTACGTCACTGCTGAAAAAGGGAGACAGTATAAGTAAAGTTTATAAAGCCGCAATGTTTCGATAAAAATCGTCACTTGTGGCTGTATTGACAAACAGAAGAGAGCAGCCCGCCTTCCTTAGGTCTTAAGTCTTACACTTTACACTTTAACTAAGGAAATATTTCCCGCCATACTGTTATAACTACTAGGATATAAAACGTGGACATGAAATTTGTTAAATTAACGCATTTTGTTCGTGTTGGCAAAGTTACGTTTTCTTGTATCAAGAAACACGGACCGAGTGAGAACTCTTCAGTTTGACACACAAATATGCGCATACCGCGGCGCATACGTGACACGTTTGAACTCATCATGACTATCTCCTGCGCAGTTGCCACAGCGCTGATTACCCATGCCATGGCCCTCTCCGTTCATTGTCCGTCTCAGATCTTTACGTTGTTTCACACGCGAGAATAGCTACAACGTAACATTTATGCATATAGTTTCTTTTTTTCTGCTTTTTCTGGGTGATGTAAATTTCGATCTTCAACGCGTTCGATTATTGCAGAGGACTTTGAACGGAAGTAAAGGAGCCTGAAGAAAGTACAAACCGATGCCTTTTCACTACAATGTACTTTTCTATAAATCTTTCTAGGAACTGACACCTAGTTTGGCACCTAGTTTTTAAGCCAAAGGCGATGGGTCCCGTGTTTGCTATTGCGCTGGTTCTTGTGGGATGCTGTAGTAATGTTGTGTCGCTGGAGCTTCTCGCCAGGTCAGTGACTTTCATCTCTGATCCTCAGGACTTGTGACATGTTTGTGTTTGTTTGCCCCCCACAGCATAAAGGCACATTACCATATGATCAGGGTTACATAGTGACATACAGGAGGATCTTTATGTTGTTTTAAATGTAGTTTTTCCTCTAAATTCTGTTATGACAAAATGGCCAAACGCTATATGCAACACTCCTCAGATGTAGGTCAGTAAACAGGTTGAAGTTGGCAGCAGGGGAGCCTCACAGACATCTCACCTCTTGTGACCTGTGTCTGATTTGTGATATCTGATCACCTTGGGCTGCATTCTGTGAGTCTGCACAAACCAGCTGTTTACTGTCCTACTCATCTGACAAGCACAATACAAACACATGTAGTAGCTCTGTAGATAAAAGGAGACTCACAAAGGCTTCAGTTATAAGTGGATAACTTGTGTGCTGATGTTTATGAATGGATCCTGTGTCAGAGATGTTCTGCAGCCAGACAGGATGTGCTGAGACACTGTGTTTGGGGGGGCTGTCAGGTACCACAGCTGTAGGCTCTGGAGTCACATGGATCCCATATTAGAAAGCTGAGCTCAGCCTGCAGGGTCCTCCACATGTCAGATGACGCAAAGGGTCCAATGACACTATTACTTGTGTTGTCCAGCAGCTTATATCAGAACCTTTCCTCCTTCATGTTTGTGTCCGTCTCTGTCTGGATCTTCCACTTTCTGTCAGTTCTCCCTCCGCACTCCATGGCCCCTCTGGCCTCCTCCTGCTTCAGGCTGATTCCAATGGGAGCTGCACGGTTTTTCTTCCTGATAGGTCAAGCTCAGACAGGCATGGAGGGAGAAGCCCTAAGCACCCCCTGTTGGCCCAGTTTGCCCTTGGCATCCTTCTTGCTGACTATTGACAATGTTATGTCAGACGGCGTCAGCACCCTCAGCACCCAGCGGTCTGGTGTGAACAGAACAACTTGTACTGTCAGTGTCTGGGCAACTGGCTTTGGTCTGTGCTTGCCAGGACATGAGACTTGTTGAAGGGTGGCCTTCTGCTCAGGGAGGCCTGTGATTTAGATCCTTTCAAGGCTCCAAATGGGCCGCTCTGGTGTTATGGGAACCACCATGATGACCTCCACTGAGCTTCATCACATTTAGATAAACATGTCTGGATGCCACATCAGCTCTTTCATAGCGACTTTGTGTTGCTCCATGTGATGTTCAAAACAGGTGTTGATTTGTTTGGACATTGAAAATCCACGTTAAGTTTGACTCTTCATGTCCATCATATTGGACTGCATGATGAGTATCAGACATTTGAGCTGAGGGTTCAGGGTTCAGGTCCCTTCATTTGCTCGCCAGCTTCACACTGAAGTGCTTGTAGTTCAGGTTCAGGTTATATAGGCCTGGTGTGTCTCTATGCTCTAATCATTAGAGATGTGCCAGAGCTATTGTACATTATGCACTTGGTACCCCTTATTGTATGTACTTTATATCTCTTATTGTGCGTACTTGTACCCCTTATCTATCCCTTATCTTATCTTATCTCTATCCTTGATGATAAACAGTTAAATGGCCTCAGTTGTTTAGCTGTCACTGCTTCCTTATAACCAAATTTGCAGAATCTGTCCATTTTAAAGTAGCTGATGTTTAGAGCCTAACCACTACACTACTAAACTACACACACTGCTGTACACCCTTGACTGTGATCTGTCCTTGTGTTCTTCAGGGAGTTTCCAGGATGTGGCAACATCGTGACCTTCGCTCAGTTTGCATTTATTGCACTGGAGGGGTTCTTCTTCGAGATGAACTTTGGAAGGAAGAGCCCAGTGATTCCCGTGAGGTATGAGAGCTCAGTGAGCCGAGTTGAACTTTGCCGCAATGAGATGAAGAGCAGATGCTAAGAACCAACTTGCACTGCAGCTAATGACTTTTCTTTCTTGATTAATTTCTCTCTTCTGGATTAATCTTGTGGTTTATCAAATGTGATGGAGACAAATACCTTCCCAGAATCCAATGTGTCCGCCTCACTTTACTCCTTTTGTCTCTATAACTAACCAAAACTACAGATTTATGATAATATGCGACAGGAAAAAAGTAGCAAATCCATATTATTACTAAAAAATTCTGTAATAAAGTTAAATGACTAACTAACTGTTGATCAATGATTCATTTGGGTCCTAAACTGTCTTGTGTTTCTCATTACAGAAACTATGTCATCATGGTGACCATGTTCTTTACAGTCAGCGTGGTTAACAACTATGCTCTGAATTTCAACATCTCCATGCCCTTACACATGATCTTCAGATCAGTAAGTGTCTCATCTACTCGTTCTTCCCTCCGTCATCCATGACCACCAACTCAGCTTCATCAGTTTATATGTGTGTGTGTGTGTGTGTGTGTGTGCTCGTGTGTTTGCAGGGATCACTCAGCGCCAACATGATCCTGGGTATAATCATCCTAAAGAAAAGGTACCCTGCTTCCTCTGACGTGAAGAACACACACAGCACGCCAGATGTTTAACCGTGGAGTCTGATCTGCAGCTGATCGGCTTGTTCTGTATTTGTGTTTGTGTCTCCCTGCAGGTATTCTGCAAGCAAATATCTGTCCATAGCGTTAGTTTCAGCTGGCATCTTCATATGCACCATCATGTCTGCCAAACAAGTGGTGAGTCCTGAGCTGAACACTTTACACATCACATTCTCTATACATCCCTGTTGCATCATACGTGTGTACACTTTGACTTTTGTTTGTTCATGCAGAACGTGGCCGATGGGGCATCAGAGGAGGAGGGATTCCAGGCCTTTGCACGCTGGCTTATGGGTATGTTTGAAACACCAATTAAGCTGTGGAATATAAAACACAAAATGTCACAATTGATGCAGTATTTCGAGGAGAAATTAGGTCATGTTATTTATTCTGTGGCTTCCCTGTTCTTTCAGGCATCGGCATGTTGACATTTGCGTTGCTAATGTCTGCCAGGATGGGCATTTTCCAAGAGACGCTGTACAAGCAGTACGGCAAATACCCCCGGGAGGCGCTCTTCTACAACGTGAGTGTTTTCTCAGGGGTCTTACTCATCATGAGACCAGTGTAGTGTTTTGTGTTAACATGTTTGTGGTCATCTCTCCTCACAGCACTTCCTGCCCCTGCCCGGCTTTCTGCTGCTCTCCACTGACATATACAACCACTCTGTCCACTTCAGTCAGAGCAGTGAGTTCAAGAGTTCATATGATTTATGGTCACGTTTGATCTTATTATTACGAGTAACATCAATCAGTATTTGGCTGTAGTGGGCAAGATGATGATGATGATGATGATGATGATGATGGATGAACACCGGTCTCCTCTCTGCAGCTCCTGTAGTTGTCCCTGTGATTGGCACGGCCGTGCCTGTAATGTGGATCTACCTTCTAGTCAACGTCATCACACAGTATCCTACTGAACAAAGCTGCACTTCCGGCTGTTTCTTGTACTCCTTCCTGTCAACACACACACTACAATGTATGCAATCGTCTGGCGAGCTAAAAGTCTGTGTCACATCTTATGCCACCCACTTCCTCTCCTTGACCTAAAATGAAAGTGTGTGTGTGTGTGTGTGTGTGTGTGTGTGTGTGTGTGTGTGTGTGTGTGTGTGTGTGTGTGTGTGTGTGTGTGTGTGTGTGTGTGTGTGTGTGTGTGTGTGTGTGTGTGTGTGTGTGTGTGTGGTAAAGGACAACAGCTATCCAGTGATTTAAGTCAAACATAGGTTGCTGTATTCCAAACTCCTTACAGTCCTGTTATCAACATTAACCAGCATCTTCAGATACGTGTGCATCCGCGGCGTCTTCATCCTGACCACAGAGTGCACCTCACTCACCGTCACCCTCCTGGTGACCCTGCGGAAGTTCCTCAGCCTCATCTTCTCCATCATGTACTTCCAAAACCCCTTCACCCCCTGGCACTGGGTGGGCATGGCTGTGGTCTTCCTCGGCACCATGCTGTACACCGAGGTGTGGAGCAGCGTGCGGGCCGTCCTGCAAGGGCCCAACGCAAAGGAGAAGAAGGGACAGTGACGTGCCGAAATGGACTTGTTATGCGTGTGTGCGAAGGTGTGTGTGTCGGCCATGGACCTTTTAGATTATTTTACTTTGCTGCTACTGCAAGCCAGGTATGAATGGTAGTGTGTTTTCTATGAGGATGTTTGCATACTTGATGACATATGGTGGATCATTGCAAAACCCTTTCATTTACATAAAGATGCAAACACACACACACACACACACACACACACAGGGTGACAGATGTGTAGAATGAACTCACCAGCACTCCATATGCAGGATTCATTTGTTTGAATGTTTATTTTAAGTGTGGTTTAAAGTCTCTTTATCTCCGTTCATGTTAAGATCAGTGGCTTTACACTCTGTAAAAGTGTATATTATATTTAGGGATTACATCAGCCCTGAAATCTAGACGGAACGGCTGGAATCAGGATTATGGGGAAATGCAAAGTAATTTTTTGAAGGTCCTGGTGATTATGGTGCTGGATTTTGTTCCTCTTGTTCCTTTGATGGATTTTCTCAGGTGTATTGGTCCACAAAGAATTCCTCAACATGATAGCATAGTTTTTAGAAATTGTCCGCCTAATCCCTGCCAACGTAAATAAATGTAAAAAAATAATTTGTGTTCTTATTTTGTCTCCATGTCTGTAATGTTTTTCATCTTCTTTATGAATACTTTGTCTACATTTTCTTAAATGAATGATAATAAAATTAGGAACAGATCATCAAAAACAAATAAAACAAATTAGTGATGAGACATTGATTGTGTCTGGACACAGTTATGATGTTTCATGGTGATAGGTGAGGATTAAAGATGCTACTGGATTTCTACATGAAATTGTAATAATTCTATGCAACAGAATGAAGCAGAGGTGTTTATGAAGTCTGTACAATCTCGATGCGAAGGTAACAACATGACCCGCCCACCCAGCGCCATAACCTTGATGCTTTGAGAGAAAGTGGTTAGACTGGGAACACAATGTTCACATTTTGTATTGAGGAGTGGGCCAATCCAGAGCGGCATTGTTCGACTCCACTTCCCTCCCAGCCAATAGGAGCTGCTCTTATTCCCACCTTCGGCAGTGTGCATGGTAGATTTCTGCTGCTGATTCTCTCAGGGCCACACTGTGGATTGAAGTCACTCACCCTGTCGGTTGTTGTGATTGTGTCCGGTTGGTGATGGGGGGAAACAGCTCCAGTCACCTCGCCTACGAAGAAGATGGAGAGGGCAGAAGGCTGACTATGATGAAGGGCATAAGGGTGAGTCAGGGTGTGAAAGTTTCCTAATGTATTCACTTTTAGCAGAAAATAAAGTTTCAGGGTTTCTATGTATTGTGCACATTGATAAGTGCGGACAAAGGGGGAATTTTCTAATTTTGATTGTAACTCATAAATTACATGCAAAGTCTGGATGTATCCCAAACCAACATGGAGCTCTGCGCTATATGTAGACATGTAGGGTAAACATACAACATGGCTGCGTGTCACCCACATACCAAACCACATTCCTGTTTAAGAACACTGTATTTTGTGAGTGTAAATGCAGTTCAGTTTGCTTGCGTTTTCCTCCAACATGAACATGACAGAAAAGCAATATAATTGTGCAGAGGACCACAAGATTAATCAATTATAGTAGTTTGTCGTTTCATCTGTAGCGTCATCTAGTGGCGACGATTCTAAAAACAGCTGTTCTTTGTTTTGTTTTTATGGTAATACAGCCACGCTCCCTGTGTGCATTAAGTGTTATTCCTCTGAGGTCATAGATTGAAAGGACAATGTTTAGGTAGGTAGAAACCGCAAACTACAGAGCCAAAGGAACCCAACTGGACTTAACTTACTTGAAATTCTTACTTGGTCTTTAGTCTTTACGAACTCTGACCTGTGATCAAGCTGACACTAAGATATTTGATATTTGGGTACTTATTGGTCATTAATGAATGCGTTACTAGGTGGATTAATATGAGAATGATTCTGGAACACAACATTTTTTCACCTTTTAATGACTATGGGATGTATGGCATTACATTTCCAGGTCTGTAGGCTTTTAATGGACCCTTCATATATTGCTGTCCTCTGCACATTTTACAGCCTCTTAAAGCTCTGGATGAAGTTATAAATTTAGGCTTATTATCTTTTCATTAATTTTAACATGAAATAGCTGAGAGAAAAAGTCACTCAGAGAAAATTTGTGCTGTCCCTATAACAGAATGACACAAAGGGTCCTTGTAAACACAAATGCTTCTTTTTTATCAATCATATAAGATTAAAGTTGAGTTTTGATGTCACCTTCTCTCTTTTGTTGTCAGTTGTCAGACAGGGTCATCACCCGAATGAAACAGCCTCCAATGGTTGACAGTCCTCCAAAGGTTGACAGTCCTCCCTCGCCCTCGCCTGAAATGCCTGTGATCCCTCCGGTTCCTGCTCCATCAGTCGAGCACTTGTTGCCACTTCTAACACCTCCTCCTCCATTCATTGCATCACCTCTACCTCCATTAACAGATCCTGCTCCCCCACCTCCCGTCAAGCTCGCCCCCCCTCCCCCTGTAAAATTCCATTCCCTTCCTCCTCCTTCTCTGGAGAAGTGCACAGACCCCAATGCTCTGCCTATACCTGAGCCCTTTATCTCAGCTCCACCTCCAGCTGCTGAATCCAGTGCATTACCCAATCCTCCCCAAGTAGAAACAGCCACCCCACCTGTGGAGTATGAATCTCTTCCTCCCCCTGCTGTGGAACCAGTAGTCCTGCCTTCTTCTCGGATGGGAGAACCTAATGTCCCCCCCACTGTGGAATCTCTCATTGAGCAGCGTTTAGAGCCAGAAACATCATCCCTATTGACAGTTTTAGAACATTGTGCCAACCCCATGCCTCCACCCACAGATGCCGTGTCTCCACCTGAACCATTAGCTTTATCGGCTCCTGCTGAACACCTGGAACCAACTCCATCACCTCCCCTGTTTGAAGCTCCTCCTGTAGCCCCCGCTGTTGAACCTTTTGTCCCATTAAGCCCACCAGTGGAAGTGGCCCTGCCTACGTCCCCTGCTCCTGAGCCAGCTTTGCTTACTCTGGTTGAACCAATTCAAACAATCAGTGCTCATATTGAGACAATTCCAGTTGAACCTGTAGCTTTACCTCCTCAAGTGACTACACTGTGTGAGCCTGTACTCCCCTCTGCTGCTATTGTTCAGTCTCCAGCTCTAGTTGAGCCTTCAGCTCTAGTTGAGTCTCCAGTTGTGGTTGAGGTTCCAGCTCCAGTTGAATCTCCAGTTGTGGTTGAGGTTCCAGCTCCGGGTGAGTCTCCAGCTATAGTTGAGTCTCCAGCTCCAGTTGAGTTTACAGCTCTAGTTGAGTCTCTGGCTCTAGTTAGGTCTCTGGCTCCAGCTCCAATTGAGTCTCCAGCTGTAGTTGAGTCTCCGGCTCCAGTTGAGGCTCCACCTCTAGCTCCAATTGAGTCTCCAGCTGTAGTTGAGTCTCTGGCTCCTGTTGAGGCTCCAGCTCTAGCTCCAATTGAGTCTCCAGCTGTAGTTGAGTCTCCGGCGCCAGTTGAGGCTCCAGCTCCAGTTGAGTCTCCTGCTCCAGTTGAGTTTTCAGCTCTAGTTGAGTCTCCGGCTCTTGTTGAGTCTCTGGCTCTGGTTAAGTCTCTGGCTCTAGTTGAGTCTCCGGGTCCAGTTGAGTCTCCAGTTGTGGTTGAGTCTCCAGCTCTGGTTGAGACTCCAGCTCTGGTTGAGGCTCCAGCTCTAGTTGAGTTTTCAGCTCTAGTTGAGTCTCCACTTGTGGTTGAGACACTAGCTCTGGTTGAGACTCCAGCTCTGGTTGAGGCTCCAGCTCCTGTTGAGGCTCCAGCTCCTGTTGAGTTTTCAGCTCTAGTTGAGTCTCCAGTTGTGGTTGAGTCTCCAGTTGTGGTTGAGTCTCCACTTGTGGTTGAGACTCCAGCTCTGGTTGAGACTCCAGCTCTAGTTGAGGCTCCGACTCTAGTTGGGGCTCCGACTCTAGTTGAGGCTCCAGCTCCAGTTGAGACTCCAGCTCTAGTTGAGGCTCCGACTCTAGTTGAGGCTCCAGCTCCTGTTGAGTTTTCAGCTCTAGTTGAGTCTCCAGTTGTGGTTGAGTCTCCAGTTGTGGTTGAGTCTCCACTTGTGGTTGAGACTCCAGCTCTGGTTGAGACTCCAGCTCTGGTTGAGACTCCAGCTCTGGTTGAGGCTCCGACTCTAGTTGGGGCTCCGATTCTAGTTGGGGCTCCGACTCTAGTTGAGGCTCCAGTTGAGGCTCCAGCTCCAGTTGAGACTCCAGCTCTAGTTGAGGCTCCGACTCTAGTTGAGGCTCCAGCTCCAGTCGAGTTTTCAGCTGTGGTTGAGGCTCCAGCTCCAGTCGAGTTTTCAGCTCTGGTTGAGTCTCCAGTTGTGGTTGAGGCTCCAGTTGTGGTTGAGGCTCCAGCTCTAGTCGAGTCTCCGGCTCCAGTTGAGTCTCCGGCTCCAGTTGAGTCTCCAGCTCCAGTTGAGTTTTCAGCTCTAGTTGAGTCTCCGGCTCTCTTTGAGTCTATGCCTCTAGTTAAGTCTCTGGCTCTAGATCAGTCTCCGGGTCCAGTTGAGTCTCCGGCTTCAATTGAGTCTCCGGCTCTTGTTGAGTCTCCAGCTTTGGTTGAGGTTCCAGCTCTAGTTGAGTCTCCAGCTCCGGTTGAGTCTCCAGCTCCAGTTGAGTCTCCGGCTCTTCTTCAGTCTCTGGCTCTAGTTAAGTCACTGGCTCTAGTTGAGTCTCCAGCTCCAATTGAGTTTCCAGCTCCAGTTGAGTCTCCAGCTCCAGTTGAGTCTCCAGCTCCAGTTGTGCCCATCGACTCACATGCTGCACCTGCTGTTGCACCTCCTGCCAAAACAGGAACTGTGCCCCCTCCTGCTCCAGTGCTCACTTTTGAAGAACCCTGCCCACCCTGTCACTTAATGGATTTAGCTGTCCTACCTACTGAGCCGCCTGTAATTGAAGAGCCCTGTGTAGAACCTTCATCTCCACCTGTTTCAGCACCACCAGTGGAGGAGCCCACTTTGGCCCCACCACTGCCCCCTGTAGTCGAGGATGTAGTTCCTGCAATCGTGTCAGTGCCTCCCCCTGCACTAGGTGAGCTTGTTTTTCATCATTACCATGACGCTTGGGACAGGAAATTGTGCATACTACCATTCTTTATTCAATAATTTTAAATTACATTTTGTGTGAAATTGACCACATAAATTCTGAAAGCTGTTTTATTTTGATGTTTCTGGAGTAAATGTTAAGTTCTTTTGAAATGTATTGCCTAGAATCTAACTTGTAATTCTTAACCCTTCGAAAATATTAACATGTCCCTTTCATACACACTCAATCTACTGTAGCTTCAAACCTTTCTCCTGAAGAGGTTGAGAAAGACTTGAGGAAGAAGATTAAAGAGGAGCTGCAGAGAAATCTGGAGCAGGAAATCAACCAGAGGAAGCAGGCGCTCCACTTACAGTAAGGACACCATCAAAACCACTGACTGGTAACCACCAGTCATACTTTGGTGTTCATTTGTCTGTTGTGTGTCTGTGTCTGTGTCTCTGCATATGTGAAGGCTGGAGGAAGTGAAGGTTCAGGCCCAAACAGAAGCCATAGAAGCAGCACAGGTCCAGATTAAAGAGCATGTGAACAAGATCCTGGAAGCTGAGAAGGAGGCCCAGAAGGAGAACCTGACAGAAGCCATTATGAGGGAGCGCATGAAGACCGAGGATGAGAGGCTCATGGCTCAGCTTTATGTAAGGACCAAAGGAAACTGTTTATGAGTGTGTTTGTGTGTATCTCTTCAGCATTTCTCACACAGACATATACTTTTCTTTCACTTATTAATCTCTTTTCCCAACACAAATTTCTGCACCGAATGATCATATTCACACACTTAGTGGCCTCTTCTTTAGGTACACCTGTATAATTCAGAGCAATCCAACACAACAGCACTGCAGTAAATCTTACTTTTGTTAAAGTTGCAGCTCTGGCAGTTTTTGAGACTATAGTTAGTTGTGGTGGTGGTATTGTTTTAGAATTTGCATAATGAGGCGTTTCTGAGATTTGTTTTCACTCCTATTTACAATCTATACAGGAATAGCAACATAATATACAGTATTCATCAATGGATTGCATCGATTGTATAGGTGTAGCGAAAAAGTGACTTGAGTTTATTTTTGCTGCACTCACCTGGCACACACACATTCAAATCATTCATATTACTGCACTGGTAATTGTTTAGCTGCTTTCCTGTAAGAATAACTGGTTGGGATCACAGCATCACTTTTGATCTTTGCAGTACCAAATTTCTCAAATGCGCTTTTAGTTTTCTTCTCCATTTGAAAGGCTGAAACTCTTTCCTGTTCTCACTGTGCCTCTTTTCCCTTTTCCACTCTGCTGCCTTGTTTCAGTGGATGGAGCTCAAGGTAAGACAGGAGAGCGACTTCCTCTTTCACTTTTAATCTCTTCTATGCATGCTGTCTAGCTGCTCCCCTGGCCACATTTTGCGATGAAATGCAAACGAGCTGAAATGTTGCTGAACAGAAAGGAGAATTGAATATCACAGTGGACAGAACGTAAAAAGAAACCAAATGTGATTTGAGTGAAAATATTGGTGTAGAGGTGTGCTGATATCATCTAACATTTTGGACTCATGCAGGCCCATAAACTGGACGAGAAAGAAAGAGTGTTGGCACAACAAAACGCTCTTCACAAAGAACACGTTGCAAAACTTGAAGCAAAGGTAAGTGACATCTTGAATTATCCATTTTAATTTCTCATTTAACTCACTTTTATACAGTACATTCAGTGTCAACAAAAACAGAATGTCAGCTTTACAAGGGTAGGATTTACAGCGAGGGTGATGTTTTGGGCCCCACAGGAGTCTAAATAGCTGGTTAGTGTGCATGATTGTATGATACAGAGATTATGATCTGTGTTTTTACCACTTTGACAGTGCGCCCGGTTTTACAAAGTCACCGCAGAGAGCTTCCAGAAGGGCAAAGAGGAGACACACAATCGTTTTACGTAAGTTGAGTCACTTTATTGCCGAATAAATATAGTCATTATCTACCAATTTGCCATCGAAGCTGTACAAAAACATAGCGCTGTCATAAATCGAAGTGACTACTACGACTCCTACTATCATCACTTTAAAATGACACATAATCAGTTACTCATTAAAGTGGCAAATGCAAAGATGGCAACATATCAGAACTAAATTATAATAACTCCTGCAGCAAAACAGAAAAGTTATATTGCACACTTGAAGTAAGACAACAACTCTTATTCTGTTTGTCGCCTTTATAAAGTATATACATGTACAAATATCAACTAGATTTATTAATATAAAAATGAGTGACAGTGTTTCATGTCCTCCTAAAGTTTTACTGCCAGAACAAAGTAGACAAACGTGTTAACCTAGACGTGTAATGTTTTATGGCTTTGTTTTGTTTGGGTGCTCTTGCAGGCGTGTCAATATCCAGCCGTTGTGCGGTGAGCTGCAGAGTCAGATCCTAAAATGCTACAGGGAGAACACGGGCAAGACTCTGGCCTGCTCAGGGATCGCCTCTGCCTACATGCAGTGTGTGGACAATGCCAAAAAGGTGAGGCTCAAGATTGTATTTTAGCCATGTTCACTAATTGTTTGCTAATTATGCATTGCCAAGCTTTTTAACTCCATGCCCTCTCTGTCTACAGAATAAATCGATCACTGCAGGTTAATGGGGACCAGCTTGCATCTGACGGCATTACAGTAAAAGCAAAGACGACGGACAGACGGTCAGAAGATGGAAACGCAACAGAATCTACTTCAACTTTTTTCATATATGGCAAAATGCTGCTGCCCCACATTGACCATTCCAGGCCAGAACTCACATCTGGTCTGCTTGTGGTGCATTAAAATTGTCATGGGATCATTTCAAACACAAGATGGCAATGCCTCAAAAACGCGGACGTTATCTTCTTAACACAAACACAACAAACAAAAGAGTTTTCTATATTCTCTTTGTACAATGCCACGTTTAATCATGATTCAAACACTGTCTGTGTGTGAGATGTGTTAGCGAGTGACTGAATCAGTAACCACTTGTGTCTTGAAATTCTGAAAATCAATGACCTGAATCAGATAGCAGGCCTGTGTGAGTTAACAAAGGCTTATATTTGTTTAAGGTTTCTGTGTTGTGCACAAGTAATTTAAGGAAGTTTAACACTGATGTATATGCACTTATAATATTAATACATTTAATAAATTGCTTTGTGAAACTGCACTAATGACCTTTGTTCATCACTGCCTGATGGTGCTGTCCTCTGGTGGACATTTTAGTTTTAACACAAAGAGGCATAATTTATTCATGTACACAGGCTATGAAGACTGAATTATAATTATTATCATGAAAGTCCTGGAATAATACAAAGGGTCACCATAGAAACTAGGCAAAGCAAATGTGTTTGTTTAGCACATCAACATGAGCAGGTCAATGTGCTTCACAGAAAAAAATAATGAACTAAGAGCTGAGAAAAACAACAACAACAACAACAGATTGTAAAAATTGTATGAAGATGCAAGATTAGATGAAGGCAGAGGAGAACAGCAGTTTCTTCCTTGATTAGTCTCTCTCCGGGACTTCCATTGCCTTCATCCCGACAAGCCTGGTCGGACGTCAGATGCTGTTCCTAGAGGGTGTGTTCTCTATAATTGTAGTGCTTAAACCTATGTGGTCTAGAACAAGTTAGAATGCAGAATAATCTGTCTATATATCACAATGATATGATCTGATATCACAATCACACCTAAACTATCAAAGCAATGGTGCTGTGAAACCTGAGGAGGGCAGCAATATGCCGCTATTGGGTCTTATCTGACAAAAAAATCTAATCTAAATCTAAAATCAATCTAAAATACAGGAGAAACCACAGAACCATGGAGTAGAGAAAATATTTTATTAATACACGAAAATGTGGCTTATTCATCCTTGGCAGAGGTCTGAGCTTTTATGACTGCCCTTCAAGCTAAAAAATAGGATTGGATGTTTGAAATAAGTGTACAAGAAACAATGAGGTTAAATCTTCAAATGAAAGAGCTTTGTGTTTTTGGAATGTTAATATTGATCCTTCTGAAGGACGTCTGTACATGTGAATGGTCAAAGAATGTAAGTTTTTGTTTTTACACAAGGATGAGCCATTGGAATGGGGTGGTTACACTAATGCGTGAGTATATCATTCCCAGCAAAAGAAAGGAAAGAGAAAGAGAAAGAAAACAGAGAAAGAGCATTCCAGAGCTCAGTTTCACTCCAAAGAGGAAAGTCCCACCACTGTAACCTTTCACCTACCCTCTAAAGTCAACACTCAGAGACCTCATAGAATAAATAAATCATAAGTCATAAGTCCTACTAACTGGCATAGTGTACCACCATTCTTAGCACAAGTTATAAAATATCATGTCTCCCATCTCCCACTACTGTAATTTGGTGATGTGAATACAAAATAAAATAATACTCACACATTCTACAATTATAGTAGTAAGGATATTGTGCATATATTGTGAAGCAACTAGTTTAGTCAAATCAATATTTATAAATGTGGGATGTTGGTTTACAACTTTTTCTAGTCCATATTTAGTATTTTGCTGCAAATGTGAGATCATATGATAATAGGAGAAGCTACTTATCTTTAGGTATGTAAAGCACAGTCAAATCCTCCATAGATGTTTGCCTGAGGAAGACCTTGTATGTTGAAACATTGCAACAATAAGAACATTTATCTGGGAACTATAAAACTGTGTCCACTAGTCTGCTGCACCTGATGGAGGATATGTGATTTAATAGGCCACAGGTTAGATATGACTGCATGTACACTCAAACCCTATCTTTGTGAAGCTGATGGGGCTGATGGCATTCAGGGATTGGGCTGGACAAGATATTGGAAACAACCTTTCAACACAATGCAGTCTCATAACAGCACCATTGACTATGGCCACAATAATTACCAACAAGTTGAATCAAGGCCTCACGTGCCACGATCCCATTGCCAGTTTGACACAAAGGCTCATGTTTAAAAGGTCAAGTCAAAGTTCAAATGCAAATTGGTAGTGTTTCATGTGTCAAATCTGTCTTTTTAATCTCTCTTTATAAATTCTTGCTTTCCATCTGGTGTTGCTGTAAAGAATTCTGAATAAACGGCACCTTTATTCATATTTATTCATTGTGAAGCTGGTCTGGAGGAACATGGACCCAAATCTGGGACTCTCAGATCAAATGTGATGCCTGAGCTCTCGTGGAGTTGCGATGCTCATGGACTTTTGGCTCTACGGTACTTGAGTCCCTGCAAATGAATGTTTCTGCTAATTTCAGGTTAGCACACGACCACAAGTATAGTTGTAACAGTCATCCTAGCTAGTCGATGGGTCATGGTTGATGGCAGGATATTCAGGATGTTAGTCAGTGGGCGGGCGGCTGACTTCAGGACTGTGGACATCCATAGAGGCCGAGGAGAGAGGAGTGGCAGTTGTACACGACACAGGAAGAGGATGCTAGGTGACAGCTGGATTGTGGTTGTGGGAATGAGGAAGTGGTTAGTTCATGGTGGATGGAAAGATCCGGGTCAGGGCTGAGTAGGTGATGTGATTAAGCCATGGCAGAATTCTTACGATGTGGAACTCATCCTGTGGTCATCTGACTCACCATATAGGAACGGATATTAATAAATGAGCATGTGTTGAGTTTCTCTCTCCTCTCTCTCTCTCTATCTCTCTCTCTCTCTCTCTCTCTCTCTCTCTCTCTCTCTCTCTCTCCCACCCTCTCTCTCTCTGTGTAGGTGTGTGTGTATCACGCCTTTTGTCTTTGACAGAGGCACCAATTATTCCTTTTCCCATCACAACAGGGGAATCCAGGGACCAGATTCCTGTTCTGTGAGCTGTGCCCTTTCACCTGCCATCACCACACAGATCCAATTTCACTCTTTCCTTTCCTCCACAACCGGGGGAATTTCCCAGTGTGTGTGCGCTCAAACTATCAGAGGACATTGGAGTGGTTACGTAATTGTGTGTTATTATATGAATAAAAAACTGTACTTTTATTTTGATGCGTAAATTTATTCACACAAATGAAAAATACATGTTGTATTTTCATAGTATGAAGTTGGTTGGAGGAAATCTGATCATGTGGATGAAGTGTGTGTGTTGTTGTGTCGTTGTGACCTAAGGTGCTTTGTCATGGGAGGGTATATTATTTGTGTATGAGCCTAAGGAATGACTAAAGCTTATAATGTGTGCTTCATGGTTATTAATGTTGCTGTGAATCTTATAAAACATTCATATTGCCCCTGTTTATGTCCTTACAAATTAATGTAAGAATGAATTGTAATACATTACAATACAGTGTGTGTGTATGCATGCAAATGCAGGAGAGAGAGAGAGCAAGAGAGAGAGAGAGAGAGAGAGAGAGTAGGAGACTGTTGACTCACAGATACTGTAGTGACTCTGGTGGCTGAGCGGTGGATGAACAACTCACATTGCCTATAAAGAGCAGTGAGAGAGGCGAGGGGCTGTGCTCTCCCTGGCATCTCCATCTCATAGCTCCTCTCTGCCTCTGTGCCTTTCGCATACACACACAGCAGAGAGACAACCCACAGGACTACAGCACCTCCACTGCACTTACAATCCAACACACTTCTGTACTGTTCAGTACAGGGAAGGTTGGGCTTGAATGAAGACGTCCCCGAGGTGGAAATCCAACCCCGGATCTATTATGTGGTAAGAGAGGAACACTTTGCAACAGGTAAGTACGTGTATTTATATCTGTTAATCTTTGTGTCGTGGTCACTACTTCTGATATATTACTGTGGTTAAGATATACAAGATGTTACAGTTCTTATTATTACAACAACTCTTGATAAATTGCATCAGATTATAGAGAGCAGAAAACGACGCAACAGTTTCACTTTAATATTTTCAAAAGGTAATCAGTCCTGCTGCCATGCTGAGTAACATTTTGTACCGAGTGATTAATTTGATTAACACCAGCAGGTTGGTGGCGTTGCTTGTAATGATGGGAGGGGAATAATTTGCCCTCTTCCCTTATCAGTGACAGCAGCCTCTGCTCTGGAGTTTCTCTCTAGTGATCTCTAGTGAGGAAACGATCCTCCACTGGCTGAGCCCTCTTAGTGAACGCACGGCCCCTCCCTCCCTCTCTCTCTCTGTTCTCACACACTAAATGTGATGCCATTTGGTGGGTTATGAGGCTGATTTCCATTTCTACCTTTCAACATGCTTCAGTTTTACATAGTGTTACCATGGGGATTGAGGTGTCTATAGAGCACAGATACAAGGTTGTTTCACTTTTCAGCCTTTATTTACCTCTCTTGCTCTCGCTGAGGAAGTAGCAGATGTGGCATATGTGAGTGCCAGGTGACCACACCTGGATCCTGTCCTACATTGGTGCAGGTGTGTATATATAGCTACAGAACACAAATCCTGCAATCCTCATTCTGTCATTTAAAGCCTATGTGTGATGAAGTCTCCCTTTGTCTGCACCGTCAATGATCTAAGGAAAGAAGATAAGTGCAGAGACACTCGTTCTTCTTCTCTTTATGCTGCAGTATTTAACATTTTCTTACTCATCAATTTACTGCCTGCTAATGGTTTTCTTTGCTGCCGCTAAAACATGAATGTATGTTTGAGTCTCAAAGCATTGATTGCTGCACGTGAGCACAGTTGTTGCTATGGCATATGACCCACATCCTGCCTTAAGTGCTTACATTGACGAAGACGGGGTCCTGCTTTGAGACGATGCAGGATGTTTTGATCCTGTCTGGACAGCTGCCCGGAGTCTTACAGGGGTTTTGAACCCAATGAGACACACTCGCATACACACACTGTTTAACTACTATAACCTGAAAAAGACCTTTTTGATATTATCAATGTGTGTCTGATGGGAAAATATTGGTTATTAGATAATCTCAGAGTTCATTTAATCAATAATCAGTTTCAGACATACTGTACATGGCAGACCTACCTTCCACTCACCTTTTGAACTTGAAACTGGATCAACATCATTCAATCATCATTCATGCAAGAATCTTAATGTGAATTCTGCCGTGCTTCTCACCACATATGTGTGGTGATGGAGGGGTGGGTCAACTTGATCTGTGCTCATGCCATGATGAATTGAAGACCTCTCCACTGGAATACACCTCCATCAGCCGGTTCACTCCGTCCAACCCTCCACTTACCCACCCCATCACCCGGCCTCCCAAGCACATGATTGCACATATTCACAGGGTTATACATTCCACCATTAAGCATAATTGCTCTACTTGCCCTATGTATGACCTCACTTAAGCATGCTAAAGAGCATTCAAAGAGGAACCTGAAGCTACCTACAGACATGCATCACTATCACGATGAGCTTTGGTGAAACCTACACAGCTGCATCGCTGTTGTCTGAAGCAACAATCCTCGCAACCTCAGCCGTGAACAAGAGTCTCTACTGGTTTCCTATCATTCCCATGATGAGCTACACTGCCTGACTCACTCTTAGACTGACTTCCTGGATGGCTGATGACACCAGAGACAAATATTGCAATAATGAATGACAAATCAGTGACTACTTGGCAGTGGAATCTGTTATCGTCCCAGTTTGATATTTACTTTGAAAAAACAGTGGAGGAGAGATATTCATTTCCTTTCTTATAAATCATCTTGTGTTGGTGTTTTGTTTGATGAGGTTGCCTGGAGGGTTGACTGACATGAATTGATAAAAAAAGACTGCAGTATTACTCAGAGTCTCGTTGTTTTGTTGGATTTACATTCACTTAAGCGAGAACAAGATTTGTACCGTGAACATGGAAGATGTGTTTAACAGTGTAGTCATATTAGAAACATTCACATCTCCTGTATAATTGAAGCCAGGCCATCTAGGGAACCAAAATGAGTCAAAGCTCCTATACGGTGAAAATGTTGCTTGTACACATTGCTGCAAATTTAGTCTAACCAACCTAACCAACAATAAAGGGCTCACAAGGAGTTGACTCATACTGTACCTGCTGTCAACAACCACTTAGGTGTAGTTACTTCATGTGCTCTCATCATAGCACCTCGGTTTGTAACATGTAACACCAAGGGAGATGCAAGTAAATAGACTAACCTGTATTAGACAAGTAATGTAATGTTGTTGTTGTTGTTGTTGTTGTTGAAATTGAAGTCCTGAATTAGAGGCTTCATACGATGCAAATACATGATATGAGCTGGGGATATGTTTTGCATGTCATTTCCCTTGCTTTCACTTGCACGTTATATCCTCTTTCGTCATTTCAAGAAAGCCACTTGATTGACTGGTATGCAACGTTGTGAGGTGCTTGGCCCTGTCTCTATGTCCCTTCCCTTGATTTAATAGAAATCATCTGTATAATCTGTAATGAATTAGGTGTGTTATGATGATTGTGGTATCTGGAGCTTGGTAAGAGCTCATAAGAGTTCCCCCTTGAGCATTGGCTCACCCTGTCTCTTCATTAGCATCTCCTCAGATGCAGGGTTCACATGGGGTTTCCTCCACCACTGCTTAATGGTTTTAGTTGGGCTCGTAGCCACACCCTCTGCTGTTCATCTGCACAATCACCCGCCATGCAGCGAGAAGAAGAGCAAATGAAAGTTCAAACAACAGCGATGTTTGATCTGCTTCTGCTCCCACTTAGCAACAAGGATCTTTACCCAGCTTATGTTGTGCAGCGCATTTTTCCATGTATAACCACAATTCATTTTCAATAACAAATGGAATGTTGAGCAAAGTTCTGCACTCAGAAACTGATTTCATCTGGTTGCATAGATGTTTTTACACAGTTTCTAGCACCACATGAAATCAGTGTTCTGGGAGGTGGATTATCAGCATGTTCACCGTGTGTGAGTATTAGAGAATATAAGAGAAATATGTCAAAGAAATATGTTGTTGTATAAACTATAAACTTACTAAAGTGCTCTCCTGCTCTGAGCTTCACTCACTAAACACCTTTTGTTATTCCAGCTATGAATCCAATCTTGTTCAGCTCTGATTATATTATTTTTTCCTGTGGATGTATTTCAATTTCAAATGTTGTGTCTCATATTTTATCAAAAGCAAATTCTGACGCAATCAAAGGCAATCATTTGTCTCTTTCTTTGTACATGGCTACAATAACATTTGAACAATAAAGTATTGGAATTCTAACTGTTCGTTTAAGCTTCCATGGTCTTCTTCATTGCTCCTCACCTCATTCTCAGATGAAGATTATTGCTTTGTGTCTTCTATCTCAATCTGAAGTCAAAATAAAATGTGCTTTATGTGAATATGAAATTCTGCGATAAGTATTAAACAAATGTCTTAACGTATCATCATCTGAAATTCATGTGGGTCTGTTTGCTAGTGTTTTATGACTCTCCCTCTCCTCACTTAACATAACCTGTACATAACATCAGCCATGAAGGGACAGCATGAGTTTAAATGAGCTCTCTGATAGTCCTTATGAAGTGGTGACCACTGCAGTCTATGGCTCCATATTTCATGTGACTGACAGGTATGTTGATTAAAGTGGAATGGATGTGCTCACAGAGGAGATGATGTGCTCGTGAAGGACAAAGCTGTAACATACAGCACAAGGAGCCCATCATGCTAACATGACTGAGGTCAGCTAAGGTCATGCTTTTGTGGATAATCAAACCCAATGAGTGTTTCTTCAAAACGTCCTCACCAGACTAAGATCTGCTGTTTATGAACAGTGCAACGTTTGGATTTGAAAAAAATTAAATATACTACCTTGAATTTATATAGAATTTCATTGATTTTCGGTCTCCAAGTCCATGTATTCTTCCTCCTTCCTCTTCCTCCTTCTTTGTGAGATTTGTGCAACATCTGTTTTATGCAGTTGTTGATTGTGGTCGTTTGGATGTATTATGTATGTTTTCATGACCAATTTAAGGACCTTTGGAGAGGTCAGTGGAACAGTAGACAGAGGAATTTCACTAATGCATGACTAAATTTACCAAAAATTTCAAATATATCATTATTCAGGGCAAGAAAATATAATCTAGATTACATGGCATTAAATCTCAAACGTTAAATCATAACGAAATACTAAATACTTATTACGTAAATGTTAAAATAAAGTAAACTCAAAAGTGGATTAAGATGAATTGAAGATAACATTTTTGCGATTTAAATGAAAAAATGACAGTGACCGCCTACCGCGCGCCACAAACCAGACGCATGCGTCACTGGTCACGCCCACCTCAGAGTATCTTGGGAACGCGGCTCCGTAGCCTTCTCCCATTGGTCCGTTTTTGAGCTTCCGCCATATTCAAACTTCCGCCGTGCAAGTTTCAATTTTATGCGGCGGCACTGTTGTCATCATCGATCTCCTTCCTTCTTTGTACATCTCTGACCCGTTTCTTCATGCCTAGATTTGATCATTTATTCGTGTAGCTATATCCGCGACTCGGTTCAATCGATAGCTAAAAGAAGCGTGGCGCAAAATGGAGGAAAATGAGTCAGTTGTTGGAGTGACGAAGGAGAACAAGAGGCACATACTTCGCAGGTTGCCTTCGAGGACATCCGTCGCGAGCCGTAACAGGGCCGCCGAGCCGCTCACAGACTCAACGAGGGCGACTAAACCAACAAAGTACGTACAAATCCAAGCATTTAACAACGTTCTTTATTTGCTAAGCATTTGCGATAATAGCTGCTTTATTACGAGATAGTAACGTACATTAATGTAGCCGCTGTAACGGGCAGGGCTCGCTCATGCTGCTTTCAAGTGCGCCTTGTAAACCCGTGTTTTTTTAGTGCTACATTTACAGGATGATTTACGTACACCCAATCGATTTCTGACGTCATTGTTTAAAACCACCGTTAAGCTGTAACTATAAAGTGGTATGAGCTAACTTTCACAAATAAATATCATGGCTAATTCAGTAGTATGTTTACACCTGTCAAACTAGTCATATACATACATACAATAAATGGAACCGTTAGACATGCGTGTTTATAATCTGTTTTGCACTTGTATTTGTCTCGCTAAAATGCAGATAAGAGTGATAAAATACTGTTATTGGCTGAATATATCAGGGTGCAAATGCTGAAACAGTTCACTGATTCCTTAGAAAAAAATATTCATCAACTGTTTAAATAATAGATTGATACTTTTTCTGCCATTTTCTGTATAATTTCTGTTTAATCTTAAATTAATCCACTCGATGACATCACTACGGACTCATGAAGTCACAAATTCTTGACCAATTATCATTTATTTGTAGTTTTAGGTTCTCTATTGATGTATAACCCGGAATGTACTGTATTTATTTATTAATGTTATCAGATGCTAAACAATAACACAGGCATTAGTTAGTAATACATGAATGTTTGCTTGTGGCTGAATGCAGCTCTGCCACATGTTTCTTTTACTTTCTTTCTTTCTTATTTTAATTTTTTTTGGTCTATTAGTTTTTGTTAAGGCAAACATTTTACATGACATTGCGCATAAAATTATAGGATACTTTGGAAATATTTTTTTATACAGAAAGAGGGGGAAAAGGATAAAGAGAGAGAGAGAGAAAGAAGGAAGGTTGTATTATTATTACTATTGTTGTTGTTGAACTTTATACGTAGACCCTGATGTAAAATAGGCAGTATGAGGTACAAGTAGATTGAAATTGAAAAAGAGACCTTTCCCAACTTAGCAGTCTCACAACCCCGCATCCATACAACCCCGTCGTGGCCCGTCTGGGATATAAAATAAAAAGGAACTGTTCGGTGTTCAGATTTTCAGTCACTGGTCTGGCATAGCCCATGTTTCTTATACTTTCAATGAAACATGAAGGCAGACCTATAAGCAGGCAGATGTACAGCCTTGTGTTGAGCTGACCTTGGCCTTTTACATCATTTCTGATGATGGAGACATTGTTTCTCCATGTAGCTACTTCATCTCAACTCACATGTTATAAAGAAAACGATTTTAAAAAGTGGCGTCCATATTATTAACACAATTGTAATTCATTTGCTGTGCATTAGGGGATATTGTGATGAAAACAATGACTCCCTGTGTCTCTGCCTCCCTCTGTATAAACCTGATTTAATATCTCCATTAGCTGGCCTGTCTCTTCATAATGGCTGTAGATACAAAGCTGACTTTCATTGTGTATTTGTTCTCCTGTCCTGTAGGCCCTCACTACAGAGAGGCAGCTCCTTCACCTTCCTCACTCCAGGGACTCCATGGGACTTCAGTCTGGTGAGTCACATCTGACAATTCAATGCCATCATGTTTAGACTGCAGTGGTTGAGTACACACATTGGAACAAAGACATGGCTTTCTTGTTGTCTCGTACATAATGTATTGTGTTGCTGATATTTAGAATTGCCTATCATTAGTATTGTCAGCAGTCTTGACAGTGTGTATCATTCTGTCACCACAGAAGAGAAAGCGTAAAGAAAAGGAGGATGACACCGTCAGTCTGTCCAGCTTTGACCTCAAGGTGAGCGTTAGAGAGTGGGTGTGTGTGAAATGAAATGAATTTATTTTTAATAGAATTTTCAGCATAATCACACAAAACAATGCAGCTTTTCAACATAACAGAAAAAGAAATAACTATCTCAGCTCCGTGCAGTTGTGAATAGATTGATTCTACGATATGTAGTTGTGAGTCATGTTTTTAATCACAGCGTGTAAAGTGTTGTTTCAGCTCTACAGTGTTAGCTCAACAGCCACTTGGCACTGAAGGTGCTTTGTTTCACTGATTTCCAGGAGCCCACTAATAAGCGGATACGACCGCTGGCCAAAGTCACCTCGCTGGCCAACCTAATCTCTCCCTCAAAGAATGGAGCCGTGCGCCGCTTTGGCCAGACCATTCAGGTATGTATAGAACTTGGAATCTATCGTGACTATCTAATCGTACTTGATTACGATTGTGTTCCATAATAATAACAACATTTCTGTCCCTTAGTCCATATCCTTGCGTAGCGACACCAAGTCACCAGGGTTGTCCCGGAAATCCAGCAGCAGGTCCATCGGCCCCACGCCTACCAAACGGAGAAACAGCACACTGTGGTCAGAGACGCTGGATGTCCATCAGATGAGCACGTTCTCCACAAAAGAGATCAAGAGACAAGAGGTTGTGATGCTAACAAGGCTATACTTAAGTACAGTTGCAGAAAAGGTATCCATGCTGTATCTTAACATTTAACGTTTCTTTCGCAGGCAATTCATGAACTTTACAGAGGAGAGCAGGATCTAATTGAGGATCTCCAACTTGCGCGAAAGGTAGAATATAAAATTGCGTGATTAAATAGAGGAACTGAAAGATTTGTGGTGCGTTAGTCCCTTTTCTTGCAATCACACGCTGCTTGGCTTTCATTCAGGCGTACCATGACCCAATGCTGAAGCTCTCCTACATGACAGAGGAGGAACTCAAGCAAATATTTGGAGACCTGGATGCATATATTCCCCTGCATGAGGGTAAGGCCTCACCTCTCAGTCAGGGTTTCCATCTTATGTGCCTTTGTGACCATGTGTGCTCTGTACCCTATAGATCTCCTACAGAAACTAACTGAAGGAACCGGCCCCAATGGAACAGTGGGTCAGATTGGACAGATAGTAGTTGACTGGGTATGTATGGCAGCACACACCAAAAGTACACATAATCTGACAATACTTAGGTTGGGGGGGATTTATCACAGCATTTCAGCTTTTAAATGGGAGCAACTGTTACTTTGTCTTTACAGTTACCTGGCCTGAATGGTTACAAAGACTACTGCAGCAACCAGCTTGCAGCCAAGGCCCTGCTGGACCAGAAAAAGCAGGACAAACGGGTCCAGGACTTCCTGCAGAGATGCCTGGAGTCTCCCTTCAGCAGGAAGCTGGACCTCTGGAGCTTCCTGGACATCCCACGCTCACGTTTAGTGAAATACCCCCTGCTGCTACGAGAGATCCTCAGACACACACCTCCTGATCACCCGGATGTTGCCAATCTGGAGAAAGCTGTATGACGTCTACCATTTCAGTTATTCTATCTTGTGATTTTGCTGAGTGGCCAAATAACAATAATTCTTTAACTTTCCAGATAACTATAATCCAGGAAATCCTGTCTGATATCAACATGAGGAAGGGAGAGTCTGAGTGTCAGTATTACATAGACAAACTAGAGTACCTGGATGATAAGCAGCGGGATCCTCTCATAGACAACTGTAAGATCGTTCTGTGTCACGGTGAGCTGCGGAACAAAAGCGGCTTGGTAAGAATCTCACATCAGATTATGTAATTCACTGAACCAATTAATACTTGGCATTTACTTTTGTTGTATTAATATGTTTCGTTTCATCCTCTGCTCCCACAGAAGCTGCACGTGTTCCTCTTCTCTGAGCTGTTGGTCATGACTCGGCCAGTGACGCGGAACGAGGGGAGCTGCTTCCAGGTGTATCGACAGCCCATCCCAGTCCAAGACTTGGCTTTAGTGGATCTGCAGGATGGAGAGGTCCGGATGGGGGGCTCCTTTAGAGGGGCGTTCACCAATGGGGAGAAAGGTGGGTTGAATGAATGCCTGTGGTAGCTCAGTGATACTGTTTGTCACACACTCATTCATCATTATAACTGGACTCCACCTATGTTTGACTTTCCATGCTTTTCAAAATGGCACAGAGCCTCAGGATAACGCGTGTTGACACATTACATCATGGGGCCATTTCACACCCATTGTACTCATTGGAATTCAAAAAATCTATACGAAGTTTCACAACAGTTTGTTCACAGAATAGAATGTTATTTTTCCTTTTACAATATGTGTTCATGGGTCAAGTCAAATGCACAAATCTGATATCCAATATCCTTCTGTAATAGTTTAGATAGAGTGTGGTATTGCTGAAACTTGCACATTTTACTTTGTCACTTTAGCCACTTGTTACAAACTCTCTTCTTGGAGTTTTAGTAAAGCAACAGCACTTCTATTGCAGTAAGACATGGGGGTATTTTCCTCACCAATGGTTGAAAATGGCATGCATGCCGTCCTATTGTTGTGTCTGCATAACATTTTCTTGACATGGATCCATTTAGTCATTCCTGTCAGCCACAGTATTCCTTGATTGACCACCTGATACCTGGAATAACCATATCATAATAATGATTTTCCTTTTTGTGCATGTCTTCATGTGCTTATAGCTAAGAACATGTTCCGTGTGAGCTCTGTGGATCCATCCCACGGTCAGTCCCACACGCTGCTTGTCAATGATGTTTACAACAAGCAGCAGTGGCTCAGCTGCCTGCGCACTGCCATGACTCAGCAACAGGGGGCGCTACCCAGAGTTCAGGGAGAAGACAAAAGAGCCAAGCGTCGATCCTCAAATATCTCAAATACTGTCTTTGATGAAGACACAGATGAGAACTTTGCACCTGTCTCAGGCGCCAAACTCAGCCCACCGAGGCGCTCCAAAACCAGATTGGAAAAGAAGCTCCGTGGCTCACTAAAGAGGAAGGAGACTGGAGTGTAGATTCATTCAAAGGGATCAAAGGTTACAAGGGCTCTTGTCAAACAGTCAACATGTGCACAGCATTTCCTGGACTTTGGTTATGTGAGTCACGAGTGTCCATAAGTGTATTTTCTTGCAGCCACTTTGCTTTGTCTTTTTGCTTAACAAAAAGCCACTGTTAGTAAGTGGCAATATCTTTGCAGCAGCCGTGAAGAAAGTCTTTCCGTCCACCTGTATTTCTTACAATGTGTAATTAGTTTACAAAAAAATAAGTCTGTGACTGAAATGTATTTTTGCAAATGTTAAGTATGGAATTAGGTATTTTTGTGTCTTTGTAAGTTAAAAACAATGGAATGTTTTATACCACTTGCAGCTATTGATAAATTTCCATTTTTACTTCCATGTCAATACAACCTTCTTTTTCTAAACTGTGTCAGTACAACCATTTCTGGCAGAAACATTATCTGTGTCAAGATCAAGGGGAACAACATGTTGATGAAAAGAATGTGACGGCTCAGCTGTCTGTAGAGGAAGCACCTTTTAGTACACAAGAGATCAAATGTTAAACTTAGGGTCAGAACACATACCAGGAATATCAGCAAAAACATTTCCAAAACAATGAAATCAATCCAGTTGTAGGAAATGTTAAATAAGATAGATAAAACATGCACTCTATACATTCCATCAAAACATTGTGTCCTGAGTAGGTTTAACTGCACGGCTGTAACACGCCTGTATTCTCTGAATTGTCCTTTGACCCTCACTTTACTGCATACAGCTGCTGCTTTTGCTATCTGTGTCAGGTAAACAGTTGCAGTCACATGTCTTGTTAGTTGTTTGCTAATGTGTGTGCTTATATTCACAACGAAACCTGTAATTTGCATGAAAGCAACCCAGTAAAGGTGATTAAGTCGTGACTTTCTCTTTCTCTTACTTTCTTTCTCTTTCCGTATTGGCTGCTAAAGATGAGTGAGCATGGCTAATTACTATGTGCTGTATCACATGAATGAATTTAAGTTTGGTTATTACTGTAACCAAACTTGCTGAACAAGTGCATTCATGACTTATACAAAACAATCTAACAAATCAACCTGACAGTGGAGCTGCAATAACAGTTACATTTGAACAATAACATGATGTGGTTGAGTCAAACGTTTGTCAGCAGCAGCCCCACCTCTAACTTCGATTTCATTGGTTCACCTTACAACTAGGTCATGTTCCGTCTGATGGAAGCTTACTTTGGATCCTGTTCTTCCAGTGTGCAGGAATTCATTCATTCATGTCCATGCAAGTTTTCGTGCAACTACAGTGAATGACATCATTATTATCCACAGTATGTTGGTGCGTCTCCTCATTTTGCATTGCAGGTTATGACTGCAGCTGTACATCAGGTGTACAGTCTACAGTTTTGAGGGTAAGAACCATAGTAACTTAACTGGTCAACAGAGCAGGAAACAGTCAGAGAATTATTATTTTAAATAAAATGGTAGTTGTCTTTATTTACAGAACTTCAATATGTGTTATGTACAGATTCATATTAAATAAATTAACAATATTTACAAATGCTTACTCTAATTTAGTTTCAGTCATTAAACCGCTCCATGTGGGTTCAGTAAAGTGCCGTCTATAACAATGATCTATTACAAAGCTCATATTTGAGCTCATACTTCATATTCATATATGAATGAAGATTCATGTTTCTACACATTTAAGTGAGTGAGAAATGTTTTACTTCCTCAGGGAAACAAATAATCACGGTTTTGAATATTAAACCAATTAAATCACTGCCTACTCTCCAAGTCTGACAGTATATTGAGACAGATTTGTGTATGTCTGCTAATTGCCAGACGGCTTCCTGGTGAGTGAGCAGCAGATGAGATCAGGCTCTTTGATTTATCCTTATAGAGCTGTAACTAGAAGTTGCCACGCCTGATTAAATTTCAAAAACTGGAGGTGGCGTGTAAGAAAGAAAGCTTTTCATTCGATTGGGCAAGCCAAGTTTGGAAATAACCTGAAGTGATCTTGTGCCAAGGGCTCTCCTCACAGCCACTCTGCTGATCTGCTGGAGACTGAGAGGTGTGTCTGAAAGAAGACAAGGCATCACAGTTTGTTATTTAGTTTCTCTTGTTCACCCAAAATAATGCATACAGGCTGTGATGGATACTTTATATGTATGAACTCACTCTCACAGAATTCAAGGCAGAGATAAGAGGGAGATCCTAGAATGGTGTAGTGGATAGGTTTTTTGTTCAGATTATCCCTGGCGTACACATTTCCCCCAAACTCCACAAGCAACTCAATCAAGTCCATGTTCTTCGCTTTGGCTGCGTGATGAAGGGCCGTCTCATGTAGCTTGGCAGCATTCACATTTGCCCCTTGAGAGAGAAGACAAACTTGATCAGTGAGAGGCTCTACTGGTGTTCTTGTTTATTATACTGCTTTACTATTATTACACTATACCGACACCGCACTCCATATATGAAAGGAATGAAGTTTCTTGGATACATATTACGTTTTATATTGCCTATATCTGGAGTCAAACATCGACTGACCTGCATTGAGGAGTAACTTGGCGCAGTCATAATGTTGCCTGGCACATGCTACATGAAGCGGCGTTCCGTAGTGGCAGTCGTGGGCCTCCATGAAAGCTCCTCGATCAATCATGAGTTGAACACAATCTGAATTACCTGTCAAGCAACAACGCAGTTTGAAACAGCATTGCTTGAAGTCTTTGCTCTTGAGAACCACTGTATGCACGGTTGCCACACTCATACACATGTTATATCTTGCCATGTAAGCTGAGCTACTGTATGTCCCAAATGCCTTTTTTACTAAGTAGTATATATACGGCAGTCAAATGTGTACATAAACAAACATCACTATATAGCCTTATGTGTATTCGGTCTGCTTTTGAGTGTGATCGTGATAGACATAATTGTCCAGCAATGTAATGCAGAGTGGAAAGGGAGTTTAGGTTAATACTCAGATGGAAAGCACTGTGAACATGGCAGGCAGCTGGCTCACTTCCACTGTGCCAGCACCTCAGATGATTTATAAGACTAGTATGGTAATAAGCCTGAATTAACATTTTCATGTAGTTTGCCATCTTGCTTTTAAAGTGCAATGTCATTGTTCATGTTCATCAGGAATTATTAAGTCAGTTCACAACATCACATACGCAAATCTATTTCCATTTCTTTCTTTTGCACGGGAGCACACTAATTAGTATTAGTGTGTAGTATACCACACTACTGCTATCCCTGGTATCTCTCTAGAATTTGGGATACAAGGTCAACAAAACAAACGTTTACATTGCAGGATAGAAAAGAAGGAAGACTGAGGGCTATTTTCATCAGGCTGTGCTCTTACCGTCACCTGATTAACTAAACTTTGATGTGTTCAGCCATCAAGATCAACTTAACACGCCTGATGAGGTTAATCAGGAGTAGGTGGAGCACAGCCAGATGAATGCCGTGCAGTGGTACAGTGCTGGGAACCACTGCTCTAATGTTTCCCTACCAGTCATGGCCTGTCTTGATTATAACAATTGATTTAATAACAAGGTAATATTTTTCAACCTTAAAATAGAGTGGGTTCAGTCTGCCAATCAAGACTTCTGAAACACAGATATCCGGATGAACAAATTGGCCAAAACACACTTCTGCGTAACGTGTGATCTAACAAGACTCACCTCCCATGCAAGCCTCATGAAGGGGTGAGAAGGTGAACAGTGGAGGATTAACTGTTGCTCCATACTCCAAAAGAAGCTTGATACTTTCAAGGCTCCCAGCTGCACAGGCATCACACAGCGGGGTGCTACCGTCAATGTTGCGCGCATCCACCTGTGTGACACAAAACCCTAATATAATCACACTCAGACCACTCATGATTAAGATGATTTAGATAACAAAGCCTTAGTTTAATTCTTTGCCTTCTTTATACACAGCACTGACTCAAGCTCACCTGTGCACCAGCTTTCAGTAGCAGTCTGACACACTGCGTCTGACCCTGCACGCAGGCTTCATGCAAGGGGGTGATGGAGTCCACGGCCACCATGTTAACTGCTGCACCACCCTCGATCAACTTCTGCAGCTGGACAGCCTTCCCCTGTGCTGCAGCCTCGTGCACTGCTGACCGATCCGTCCAAAATCCAAGACCATGAGCTGCAAATATATGAATCCCATCAAGATTAAGCTTTTATGATCATATGGCATTTATGCTGCTTTTCACATCTTAATGTTTTTTAAGTGTTAACCCTATCATCTTTATGGCTGTCATGATTAATCAATTATAATCGGCAAATGCATGTATTCGATTCTGAACCCACAATTCCGCCCAGTTGGTGAAGCTAAGAGCTAAAGGGGGTGAGAGCAAAAAAAGGGGGAATATTTTGTTCCAACAGTGCATAAAGGAACTTAAATTTCGTAAGAGCACAACCTGGATGCAGGAGCTTTAACTTGACTTCACTTCCGGCGCTGTTAGTGCAGCAGCCAGAAACAGTTGCTGTCTGTCTCCCTGTCCTTTATCCGTACATTCCACTGTTTATTGCATATTTTTGAAGTTTATAAGTACAGTTAGGTAGTTAGTCCCCACAATATGGTGTGGAAAGTTTTTAACACTGTCATTGCTAGTCTACAGTCGCAACACCCGAGTACCTTCATCACTATCTCTGCGGAATCAATCATGCTACGCTGGCTGCGACTCTCCCCACATTCCAACAGTTTGCATGAGGACATGTGAAAAGGGTGCACTGAACAACTGAAGCTGAGGATTAGAAAGGGGAAATACACCTACAGCGGAGAGCTAGAACAAACAATCAAGCAGAACAGCGTGAAAAGGGAGTGGAGGGCCAACAAGTTGAACCTGTTCTTCAACAGGCCCTTTCCCCTCGCCCTCTTGTCTCCCCTCCCCCACTGGTTCTCTCCAACTACCCTCTAGGAATTTGAACACAACAGCTGGGCAGTTTAGAAGAGAACTGAGTTAGACCCAGGCGAGGCAGTAGTTCCCAACGGATTCAGCCTGAGGATACTTAAAACGTGTGGAGCACTCCTGCACATCTTCAACTTGAGCTCGAGTCTGAAGAGGGTCCCGATGCAGTGGAAGAAATCCTGCATGGTTCCTGTACCCAAGAGAGAGAGAGTGCCCCAACAGCTCCACTGGCCACACAACCGGTCACCCTGACCTCCTATTACATGATGTCCATCGAGAGGCCGGTCCTGTCAGACCTATGGCCCCTGGTCAAGCTGGACCCCCTGCAGTTTGATGTTCGTCGTCAAGCTACAAAGAGAGATCTTTGGTGCCCTACCTACATACTACTGTTGTTGTTGTTGTTGTTGTTGTTGTTTCCACTTCTGAAGCATTGTTCTGTAAATCTAATGAAAATCGGGGACTGATTTTCATTAGATTTAACAATAACAATAACATTTAAGTCATGCCAAATGATTAGGCCTCATAAAAATTCATTTCGGCAGCTATTCCAGAGTTTGTGGTGTTATTATTTATCTCTCTCTCTCTCATACCGTTACACATTTCATTGAAAGTATGATGGTTATGACTAGTCTGTACTCTGTGTGTCAAAACACACCAGCCTATTCATTCGTGTTCCTACATCGGCCATGAGCTGTAAGCTACTTACCGATGTCTCCATAGAGGGACGATCTGGTCCGAGTGATGTCCATTTCATTATATTACTTCGCCGTAAAAATATATAGATTCAAGTAAGTAGGTAATTCGTCTTGAAGCCATAAACTAAACAAAAAAGGGGGTGCATTACTCGCAACAGGGGTTCAGCGACAAACACAACACTCCACAGCTCGAGAAAAATAAGCAACCGCGTGGAATTCTGGGAAATGTATGCCGTTGACTCAAACCTAGGGAGAGCATGACTTCCGAGCTCGTTTGGTGAAATGCAGTAGTGAAGGACGCCGGCACTGTGTTGAATTAGTTCCAGTTGTTGTTTTCCTCGTCAAATGAGAGCGTGTATGAGCAAAGACAGTGAGCAAGCCTCCAAAAGCCCAGGTAGGCTTTTTTTTTAAGCTAACCTAGCAAACACTAGGTGGCATGAGACAGCCTACTCTTGTATCAGCTAACAGATGACATGGTGTGTGTGTGTTTTTGCAATTTGAATATCAATATACAGATGTTTTGCTAAAGTAAAGATATCGTCTTAATTTACACTTAAAACTCCCTCTAATGTAAACAGGGAATATTAGATTTTACTATGCTTCTGGTGCTGATCTCAGATTTACGTGTGGTACAGCGGGAAGAGATGTTTCTAAAGGGATTAAATTGCCAAATATAAAATGCATGTCCCACTTAAAATGCAGTTAGTTAATATTCTGAACGAAGTTGTCGCTCTTGTCCACATACTTTGGTGTTTCTTTCCTACCAACGCGATGTTAAAAGTTTGTTCTGGTGTCTCTGTCACTGGGTGCTTGCTCCTGCCACTGGACTGATTTGACATGCATCTGCTGAAAATGTCCCCGTTTTAGAATCTGAGTTGGTAAAATGCAAGGGTTTGTTAGCTCATGATGACATTCAGAAGGTGGTGGTGTAAACATGCCACAAACCTTTTTTTTTTTATTGTTTTACTGTAGCTTTATTTAAACATGATGACACATTTTGAGATTGAATATGATTTATTATCTCTTCCTTCTTTCTTTTATTCAAAGCTCCCCCCAAATAAAGGTCAGCATATACAGAAAATGTAAGCATAAATTCAAGGTCATCTTATTTGGACCACCACATACACACACAGCATCTAAAACCACCTTGCAAGCCCGTTACATCTTACTCAAACAAAGCCGAGATCTGTTGAGCTTACTCTGCAGTACAAGCCCCCAGAACAGGACTATGCATGGGAGACAACAAATTGCAAAGCGGGATCCTCGAGGGGTCAGTTGTCCGCAATGAGGGGTCAGTTATCATACTGGCTATTTTTATCTGTTTTATTTTATAATAATAAGTATGTGATTACATAACATTGCGTAACATCTTCACAAGTTCAGTTGGGAATAATCCTTGCATATGGGTCGAACAAGGTATTTTTTTGTCTTTTCAAAATGTATTAAATGCAGATTTTTGAGTGTGGAATAATGTGTTTGAACAAGTCTTTGGACAATATTGTAACTTAAACCTTAAAGTTCTCTGTGGGCCCTCTAGTCTGGATGATGCAGCATCCTGTTTACTGTTTACCTCTTCACTTCATAATAAAAGTCCCATCATTACACGACAGATTGCTGGACAAGAGTTGTTCAATTATCTTAACAGCTTTAAAACGATTGGTATTTGTTAGATTTGGTTTAGTTTAGAGCTTTCAAACTTAAAAGCAGCCATATTGTTTTAATTTGAATGTGTTGTGATTAAAACACAATTTGAAGTTGGTAATTTAAGACATGTCCGGTTGTTGACCTATATACGTGCATACAGTATCAATTTATAGAAAGTTTGTTGTTAAATAACATTTTTGGGGACAAAAAATGATTTCTCTCTAGCGACCTCTAGTTAATGTGGGTGAGGTGTGGCGTTGTAAATGTCAATTCTCTTCAAAAGAACCAACTTGCCCTGCCCCACGCATAACTTTAACAACTTACAGCTACTGTATGTTGTAGACAGTCCCTAATTCTGAACTCCTCCCTAGATTTGTGTCACAGAGAGCCTTTTTGTGTTTCGTAATCACGTTTTTGTCACGATGTACAGGGACACTAAGAAGTGAAGTGAGCCGGATATGCACAGCCTGAGCAAAACTTACACAGACGCGGTTGTGTAAAGTTCCAAGATGGATGCGGTGGCTCGGTTAGGTTTCTGTTTCTTTTTCGAAAGAGACTTTACACGCGCAGGCTGCCTACGTGTTCCGTCATGAAATGAACGATTGTCGAGCTTTGGAAGCTACGCGTGGTAATCGAGAGATGACAGCACGGTGGATTTAGAGAAGATATTGTTCATTCGCGCTGGCGTTGTCTGATAGTTTGTAACTTCCTGGTTGTCGCAATAATATGTCTGTCGAAACTGTCGCCGAAACTGAACCGAGTTTCTCTGGATTTTGTGATACTGGATTTATGGGACCTCGTAATTCTGTTGGAATGTTTCAAACCGGAGAGAAAACTTTTCAGCGAAGGGCCAGGGCGAAACTTCAGACTTCACAAGGTTTCAGCAATGGAAAATAACCATGTTGGTGCCTGTGATGAAGGTGATACGCTTTCCTTCCCCCGGTGTGGCTTTCACTTTAGGCGACATTTGCTCGGCTTTGATTTTGCCTTTATCGCCAAAGACCCTATTACAAAACAAGTTTTTCCCTACGTAGCCAAATCATTCCCAGTCTTCTGAAATCCTTTTCCCTGCTCGAGAAAACAAATTGCCTGATTGTGTCACTGTAACGCGCGCGCGTGTCATACATGTTGTAATGGCTCTGTGTTCACTTTTAGGTGTTTTGGTTCCAGTGTTAGAAAGCTCAGACTTCTTCCGCGACAACATTTTGACCCCACTTCAGAGTTCTTACTTGCATGACGAGTCAAAGCAGTGTTTCACCTACAACTCAGCTATCCTCATAAAGAATCCTGTCCTGGAGGAGAAGGTCAGTCCACAATCTTAATTTGTATTTTCGTTGAAAGATGATAATGTAATGTTGTAGTTGTAGTAAAGTTTTACATTTATAATTTCAAAGTCATTTTCTTCTTACCTGATAGTACGATTCCTTCCGAGCAAAGAGAAGAGCAAAAGGGTACTTGGAGAAGGATCTGAAAGAATCCTATGGTTTTTTGCTATTTGATGATGCCGACAAGGTACAGTACAGACCCTAGAAACCCTTACACACATGAAAAGAAAGAAAATGACACATTCCACAAATGATCAGCTTTGCTTACATGTCTGTTTTTACCCCTTTAAAGGCAAAGCTCCTCAGCAAAACTGGTGTGCTCACTGGAAACAGCACATGCACAATTCTGGGAGAGCCTTCCAAGGGTAAAAGATGATTTCATTTCCCCTTCATAACAAACACTTAACAACTATTCCTACTCCCCCAGTGTTAGTGTTGAAATATCTATGAGCTGATGCACAGCTGTGAACAACAGGTCAGATTTGTATACAGGCATCGTTAAAACATGAAACATATGATAATACTTACCAAGAATTGTGAAAATCCATCTGTCTTTAGTCTCCCTTCCACTTTGAAAGTGAAAGCCAAGTCGGTACCTCCTGAGATTGTTGGTGATTCAATGTGAAACAGAAACTGCAAGTTAACACCAAATAAGGGTATGGGTTGTGTTAAAGTGACGGATGCATTATTTGCATTGTAACCTTTCATGTTATTCCTATTTTTTTTTACACAATTTGTACAAGTTGTTTTCAATCAGTATTAGATGGTGATCTGCCTTTTTCCTAATCATTTTCTCTATGTGATATCTTTCCTGGCTTTAGTAGCACAGCACCTCTGAAAGATAACAAAAGAAAGACCAAAACTCATCAAACCAGTTTTGGCTATTTGATTTACTTCCTATGTTGAGATTTGAAACCTGTTGTTTTCAATGAGCATGTGACCTTCAGTGTTGTATCAATTGACAACCCCCATTCAGTTTGTCGCACCCAGATTTACAAGATAATATGGTATTTTATACTGTTGGTGTGGTGTGTCCTTGAAAGTTGTGACACATTCACCTTTGTACTTGTGGCTTTGCTATTGCGGGTTTGTCTTCACATGATAAGCAATAAGCAGAGGTGGGTGTGCCATTATTGTGTACTGCGAGTAAGGGCTGTTATGATCTGATCCAATTTGATTCTGATTCTTTGCGTCACAATGTCATTCAAATCAATTCTCCAGTTAACGCAGACTGCCATTCAGAACAAGGCAAAGAAACCACAGGTTAATACAGCCTTAGTTTTAGTCAGAACTTGAGCAGCAGCAGTGCAGTGTCTCTCTCTACCCTGCCTTTTACCTTTCAACTCATGAGAGAATAGATCAACACACCACGACCACACAGTACAACCTACACACCATTGACCTTTGCTGACCGTAGTGACCAGAAAAGTGGAAGAAACACAAGTGCATTGAGAAAGAAGCCAACTATTTTCACAGTTCCTGGAGTAGACTAAGGGCTTTGGGTGCGAGTTATATGTGGATGGCTAACAAGCCAGGTGGGAGAGGAGAGGACAGAATAGATGCAGAGAGGACACCATTTCCTCAGTTTTGGAAAGGGGGCTCCTGATAGGCTCAACATGGTTCAACCTGTTTTGGCAGTCTCTCTTAAAATTCTTGGTTCTTTGATGTCATAGACTGAAGAAAACATCAAGACAACGCTCAACCAAATGCCACAGATGATCGATTAAATGTTCTTCAGGTCCATGTAGCAGAGAAAATAGTAGAAAAATAGTTATTGATGATGTAAGCAAAGGCTCAACTTCTTCTCCAGAGTAGAACAAGAGCAAGTGCCTTCTTCTGCCTCTCACTGCAATATGTGACTACCCTGGGTTGTTCTTGTGGACATATGTCAGTATTCCAATGTGCTGACCAAAGCCACAGATCATCGGTAGAGTAGGCAGCCAGGTAAACAATGTGCTTATTGCCCTTCACAGTGCAAATACTGCTTATCATGTGAAAACGGCCTGTGTGTTTGTTAAGCAAGAAATTTGAGAACTAAAAAATATCTAGGTGCATGGAAGAGGTCCTCTTGGTTTTGATGTGATGATAAATGAACCTTTCTTTGTGTTTATACAGGTGTTTATATGTCAATGTATTCTGACTGCCTGGATCTGAATTGCTTTTATCACGGGAAGTCTGGACACATTGCCATAATCAAACTCACAAAGGTACTGAAACACCCAAACAAAGTCATGGTGGAAATGATTTTAGACGTAACGGGGCCATTGTGGTCAAGGTGGGGAAAATGTAGTTTCTTGAAGTTAATCGTACTTTGTCATTACCTACAGGGTAAAGTTAAAGAGGTTTTAGAGAACTACACCCAGAGTGTCACTGAACCATCTGTTGGGTTTGACTGCCATGTGTCCGAACAGTTGTCTTCAGTGTCTACCAACACCAGCTCATTTCTTGCCTTTGAGAGAAGCCAGGTAGGATTCTTGCACTACTCAACCTCAATTATTTGATGATAACTGATCAATTGTTTAGCATTGGCATCTGACAGGCTGCCATGACTTCTGCAGTATGTGAGGATAGTATAGCTGAGCAGGAGATTTGCCAGGACATCAGACAAATCAATTCCTCTTCCTCTGGTTTTGCAGTATTACTTGTATGAGCTGCTAGAGGACGGATGTGAGACAGCTGAAGCTCCCAGCCTCGCCTGTCCCTTTGCTATTGTATCATTTTCATATACAGTAAACAGAGCACTAGAACCACCAGGAAAAAGGTAGGCACTGTCTCATTGTACTGTTATAAGCAAATGCAATGTAAACTGACCATTTTACACAAGGCATCTCAGAGTTGGAAGTTATTCATTATGTGTTTCCAAATTCTCTTTGCAGTGAGGAGAAAACAGTTGGTAGGTAACTTGTAATTCCTGGTGAAAATAGTAGAGCTCTTTTTCTCTCTCACACTATCTAATTTTCTCTTTTATATTACTAACAATACATTTAAGTTGCTGCTAGAGGACATTGATGAATGTTGGTATCATTATTCATTTTTATATCTGATGATGGTGTTTCAGTTTGTCATTATTCGCAATGGAAGGGCCAACTCCAGATAGACTCATATCTCTTTGATGTTGGGCTAAGGTCTACAACAGGAATCTTGATCCCTGCCAAGCTGTAAGTTTAGTTCGGACTATTAGATAATGGACTTTGATATCTTCCTACCAAACATGTATACATTTATACTTCTGTTGCCTTTGAAGTCCAGCAGTGGTGAAGGTTGACAGAGCCATCTCCATGTTAGATCTGAAACGGTTGTTGCCAAAGACGATCTTTGAAACCCGTTTCTCAGGTGAAGGTGGGTTTGTCAGAACTTAAGAAGATGTTTGAGTAATAAGTTAAAACATCCTCGGATTTACAAAGGTTTCACTTATTTGGCATATTCTGTTCTTCAGTTTCTCTGGACGGTAAACACTGCAGTCTGTGTGAATTGGTTCCTTCTGCGGAAGAAGAAACCAAGTCCGTCTCTCGGCTTATCCACGAGCTCAAGAAGAAAGATTTAGTGAGTTTCCTATTTTTTCAACCATAACGACAAATGTCCATCAAAGTTTGTTGTACCCCAAAGGGAAAAGTCTTAAAAATGCTTAGTTTGTTCAACTCACATTTTTAACGCACATCTGAAGTTATAACGTGTATGAATACCTAGAATAAAGAGAAAACATTTTATGAATCTCTGTTTATTTTTGTACAGGCTCTTACTGTTCCACTGAATGATGGTGGTTTTCTTGTGCTGTTAGATTCATCACATTTCATCACAGATAATGGTAAGATTTGTCTATCTGACGTGTTTTTTGTTCGATTTTTAGTTTTTCCGTAACTAAAATTCTGAATGTCTTTCCTAGGTATTGGATCCAGTGGAACAGGACTACTGTATGGCATATTTGTGTTTCCAGACTCGAGAGCTATTTTGAGAGGTGATGACACATGTTTTAGAGTGGATATTTATTTGATAGATATACACATCAGTTTAAGTGGCCGTTTTTATTTGTTGATGTGCAATACATTTCTGCTTGTCACGCATGAGTGATATTCATAATTATAAAAGTGGAAATTACAACAATCATTATTTATTCCTTTGTCACAGACACAACAAGTGGCCAGAGGAAGCCCTCCATTTCCTCTGAAATTCTGCAGGTTCTACCAGCATTAAGTTATGCAGAGGGTGAAGTGGACAAAACACCCATCAAACCAAGTGAGGAACTTTGTGAAATAATGGCACAGCATATGCAGAATTATGCAGCATTGATAAATCCTGGCCCGGAAGCAAGTCCCTCTAGGGAAGTTAGCGTCTTTCCAGATGACCAGTATGATTTACCTGATGCCCCTGCACACCTTTATGCAGATCAAAAGTGGACTAACAAAGCTTGGCAGGGCTTCAACTCGTACTTGAGCCAGCCAGTCTCCTTTCAACTACCTGTGTCCAGGGCGTCCAAAATCTTGGCGGCTGGATTAGAGGAGCGAGGCGAAGATCTTCGTGATGACGTCTACATCTGTCTCTCATCTCCAGAGGAGTCAACATCCAGTGCTGCTAAGATTGAGTCAGAAGACCAGCCAGGATGCCAGGAATCAACTGGGCATCCTGAGACATTTGTAGAAAATCATTTACAGGGTGAAGAACAAGATATAGACTCAACCATATTACCTCAACATGAAGAGCCAAATGTTTTGCCGGCTGAAGATGTCACCAAAGAAACTGAGACACCTGATCTGACAGTGCTGAACAAGACTGATATTGGGGCAAAAGATGTCTCAGTTTCTCTAGCATCAGTTGACCACCCAGCAGAGTTAATAGTCAGCATTACCTCTGCAGAGAGAACAGCAGCTGGTGTCACTGAGAACAATGTTGGCGTCATCAGTGCTATGTCAGCAACAAAGCACAATGAAATTCAGATTTCTGATGTATCAACAAAATCTGTCATGGCACAAGTTAACTCTGCTAATGAGGCTGACGAAAAGCAATCTAAACCTGGTCTACAGACTTCAGTGGAGGAAGACTTCTCCACGAATGAGAAGCATGACCAGGACAGGCAAATCTCAGGCCATTCAGAGTCGAGTGAACCCTCGCATATTGCTTTGATGAAATCACCAAGACTTGGTTTCAAAATGGGAAGACCATCACCTAAAATTAAATATATGAAGTCTACAGACGTAAGCATGATGGTAAAAGAACCACAACCTGGAAATCGAACTAAGGGAAGCATCCTTTCAATGGAACCTGATGCATTTCCTCTGAGAAAGAAAATGGAACACTGGGATTTACAGCCAATAAATACCAAATGTGGAAGACGTTTGGTCCCATATGGTTATGCTGGCCAGTGTTTTAAGTCTTTAAAGAACAAACAGGAATCTGCTAAAGTTGAACATCGCAAAGACAACATGTTGGCTGAGTTTCTGATGAAAGCTCCCAACACAGTAGAAATGGAGCAGAATTCTGGCACTGCTCTAGAAACAACATTGGAAAAGACAGCGACAATATCAAAGGAAGGAGGAAACCTTCAAAATACAGTTGTGGGTCATGCTGAACCCAGCAACTTGAGACAGTCAGGTGGTCATGGTTCACCGACACAGAAGTCGGAGCCTAACGAACATCCTTCAGCAAAAGCAGATTTGACACGGATTCAAATGGACTCAACCACTTGTTCACTTGTTCAATCTTCTCAAGAAAAGCACACTGATCGTCCCCACTCAGCAAAGTTATTAAAAGGTGAAATTATGTTGAGGAAATTAAAGTCTGTTCTCTTAAGGGGAAAGAGGAAAGTAAATGACAGCATGTCAGAGAAACCGGCTCCAAGCGGTCCACACTGTCTCAAGAAAAGCAAGGAGGACGCCGAGAATGAGATGTTGAAGAGTAATGACACGGTTAAAACTATACCAGGCCCAAATGAGGAAGCTTCTGCTGAGGAAGTTTCACTATCAATTGATCCGCAGTTTGCACATGCCCTTGGTTTAACCCCAAAAGAAGCACCAGATAAGTTACAGAATACCAAGAGTCAGGATCCTCAACTGAGAAGAAATCTTCCAAAAATACAAGAACAAACCAGTTTAGACAAACGGGCTCAACCTCAAATCACACAAAGCTCTCCTTCAATTCCCCTTGGAAAGAGTAGAATGAAAACCCTCAAAAAGCGTCAAGACATCCCAGCAGAAAGTATAAAAAAGAAATGTAAGTCTTATTTCAAAGCTTGTAGTATTGAAATGCTTTATTTGTGTGTGTGAAATGTCTTGAGGCTGACTATAACTGGCTTTGCGGTTTCTTTCTGTCACATTTGCTTTTGCCCTTAACCCCTTAACCCGTTTAACACTGCTATATTCTTTACTGGCTTTATACTAAACTGATAGTATATCTCTTGAAATATTGCTCATTCGGTTTGTGTATACTTATAACACACATTTTCATTACATCAACCACGCATTACGGTCTTTTGAGACCTTAATGCAGACACATACAAACAGGAAACACTAGTATCTATGCCACAGCTGCACTTTGGTTAACATCACTAGTTTTCAGTTTGCTTTAGCTTTTCCTGCTTCCTGTTTCCAGACCCCTGCACCTGTTCCTCTGACTTAACATTGCTATAACATATAAACCCATCAAATGATAACAGCATTTTGGCAAATACTTCAGAATTTCAATATATTTGTGAAATCGTCAGCTAACTAAATTGCTTTGCTTGCCATGTGCTGCTTTTTTTTTTTATGCAGTTTCTATTTTTTCTCCTGTGCTTTATCTTCACAGGGTGGTTACATTTTCAAACGCCATCTTCCGTTGCCAATGAACAACTGAAAGTCAAAGGGAATACAAGGGACAATTCAGTCAAGAAGAATCTGAATGAAAAAACCTCCCCGGCTTGCTCGTCAACAGATGCGTTGAACTTACTTGCTGACTTAGCACTTGGTTCTAGTAATGAACAGCAACAAGCAAACCCAGCACCTGAGAGAACAACTTACTTAGGTTTGGAGTTACTTGACAATACAGAAGACATGACCAGTGCGGACCAGGAATCAATACTTCATACTCTGCTTAGACACCCTGCTGCTAGACCCAACCAGAGTCTTACCTGTCCTTCGCCTGACTGTCCTTCACCAAAGCATCCTGTGGAAACAACTGATGTAGATATGGTTGGATTAATAGGTAAAGACCACTCTTACTCATTGCCGCCATCTTCCTCTCCACAATTGGGTTTGCCAGGTACACCCTACAAGGTACCGCTTGTAAATGGTTCTACAGAATTCCAGCCTCATGGCCATGGGATGGGTGACAGTGGAATTCAGACACTGGCAAACATAGGCAGTCAGGAAGATGGAAGTGCCCACGACCACGGGACTCCAGAATACCCCCAAAAAACCCTGGTCCACAGGAGGAAGTTCCAACATTCTCGCCAGTTTGTCAGCAAGGATGGATCCATTCATGTCACCAGGGTGTGGGAAGACGACTATGACTTTCACGCGGACAGCAAGTTTACAAATGACTTAAAGGATAAAACTGTCATCCGAGCGCTGCATGGGTATGTATAAGCAGGGCAAATTTAGCTCAGTTCAGACACAAGGGCAATTGAAAGTGCTATACACAAGATAAAATGCATTAAAACAAAGATGAAAAGACAATCAGAACAAAAAAGCAACGTGAAAAAAGGTGTAAAATCAGGAAAATAATCTATATTCCAGATATTTCATTTGGTTTAAATCAAAAGCAGTGTCAAATATACAATGTCTTAAGTTTTCAAGAGTAATGGAGCAGAGAAACCACAGGCCGCCTCACTGTGCTTTGTTCTGACTCTGGGAAGAGAAAGCAGACCAGAGCCAGGCGACCTGAGATGTCTGGAGGGTTCATATGACAGAATCATGTCAGATATATTTTGGTCCTAAGCCATGCAAAGCTTTATAAACCAGTAAGAGTATTCTAAAATCAATCCTGTGACACTCAGGCCGGCAGTGCAGTGATCAGAGGACTAGAGTGATGTGCTATGCTTTCTTAGTTTCAGTCAGTTAGTTAGTTTTATACTTATTTAACTGGCGGAAATTGTGGCACACCCAGTCGTTGATATCTTCAATGCACATGTTTAAGGAGTCAATTGGCTTGCAGACATTTTGTGAGATGGCTATGTAAACATGGGCGTTGCCCGCAGAGTTGTGCAAGAGACTGTTGTTTTTGCAAAATGTAAGCCCGTGGGAGCATATAGATGTTAAATAATAGGGGCAGGAGGATTGAACCTTGGGGAACTCCACATGCCCTCTTTGTTCTCTCAGACTTTCTGAAGATTTTTCTGGTGAAAATTCTTGTTTGAAGCACAGCAATCATCTGTAACAATTTATGACAGTCTGTATACTCATAAAATATAATGCTTCATATAATTTAGTTCTTTGCTGGAACCAAAGTTCACAATCCTGGCAATGTGGTCAAAAAGTCAAAGAGAAACGGGGTAAGAAGAGATAATTGAAGGCAAAAGATACGGCAAAGCAAAGCGTGTGATTTATGCAGGGAATGTCAACAAAAAGAGAGATCTTAACACTTTAACACTGCTCACCTCAGCATTGTGAGGGCTTTATATACTATACTGATTAGTCTTGAAACATTGCTCATTCACTCACTTTATATCTAGTTTAGAAATGTGCTATGTGGTAAAATGTACATTTAGTTCAAATAGCATAATTTTCTAAACATGAGGTTGTTATGTTTGGTCTTGAAAAGTTATTATTGTACATTTCTACCTTGACAGGCCCTGGAATTCTACTGTTCCAGAAACCACCGAGGAGGTTGAGCTCATCATCCACATGTGGATAGGTCTGTTCTATAGCCGATCAACAAGCAGGCTCTTTCACATGGACTCAGATATTACAGACCTCCTCTCAGAAGACAGTGACAAAATGGAAATGTCCAGTGTAATGGCACCAGCTGCAGCTGAGTCTGAATTGACGACCAGGTCATCTGATCCCTTACCTGCGTTAACTTCAGACACCTCAATTTCACAAGCTTTGGACCTGAGCAAGAAAGATGCATCCGTCCCAAACGAAGAAGAATCTAAGACTTTGGACCAGTCGCTGAGCAACTCTGAGGAAGAGACGGTCACTGCAGAGCCACGAGTCAGCAGGAAACAGATTTCTGCTTCCTGTGAGCACACAGAAGACACCGAAGCCTTGAGTATACTCGAGCCATCAATGGAAGTATTTGAGAAAGGAACCTTACTTCTACATCCAAGTCCAAGTCCAGCATTCAAGGTTGGTTTTACTGTTGCCCCTATTTTTAAGACATAAATTATGGTCATTTATTTGGAGTTTACATTTTCAGGTGGCTTTTGGAATATACAGGAATACTGAAATTCATGCCAATTGTATCCCCAAATATCAATATCCAGACTACCAGAGGCATCTTATATAAAATGAATGGATGTCATGGGTCATCATTACATGTTGGACACAATTGTTATGCATGGCATAATTAGTAACAGGGAATGAAAGTCCGTAAGCCACATGTAGCCAACATGACAGCACAAATTATGACAGTGTATGCCAAACAAGTAGGAGAAAACCAGAAACAGTCCTAATAAACAGATCCACTCTGGGAGGGTAAGGTACTAACTTCCAACTACAAAGTAGGGTTACTGTCTGAAATGTATAGAACTGATTTTAATCGTGTTCACTTTTTGTTTCTCATTCAGTATTACAGGGAGAAGAACACAGACTGGATCCCACTGAGTGGTGATGACAGAAGCAACTCTAAAAATAGATCCCCTGTTCCTTTAGAAGAAACCGACTGTCAAGAACATACTGAGCTGGTGTCTTGTAAAACAGATGAAGTGCTAATTTCCTTATGTGAAGAGATGTCAAATGTATGTTTTGAGACAGAGAATTGTTTGACCTCTTCTGGAACCAGTCACCTTTTACATGGATCTGAAACTGGAACAAACACGATAAAAGAGTCCTTTGATAGTCCAGAATCTACAGAGATGGTGGAAAAAAATGGAATTGATTCATCAGAAATTGTGGCAGACAAAGGTGTGAATTCCAACGGTGAATCAGACAATGGACATGAATCCAAAGATGGGGAAAATGGTCAACTTGAAGAAACCTCAAGCCAAGATGCTCCACTAGCAGAGACTACAGAAGAAGATATCAAGATTGATGCAATAAATGAGGGATCAGAAACGAGTCATAATGGAGTGGAAATTCCATTTATTGGAAAAGCAGCCTCCTGGCAGGATACTTTTCTCCCACTGGTCTTACTCTCACAAGCCACGGATGAAGAAGTAATTCAAAGCCATGACAAAGTACCATCTATCGGTGGAACTACTTACCACAAAGATATCCTGCCCACAGCGGTATACGATTCATCTCAAATGAATAGGCTAAAAAGCAACCAGCCACTAGCGGTCTGCAAAGAAAGTGCGTCTGATGACAGGTGCCCCACACCAACTATAGATGAGAAACCATATGAGCAGGTTCCTTGGTCTGACCCATGTGGTAGGACTTATAGCGTATGTACAGCCAACAACTACTGCTCAAAGGGACCGTGTTCTTTGCTTGAGCACGTTTCTCAGAGGTGCATACAAAGTGACCCAATTCTTGCTTCAGTGGAACGAGAGCATCTCATCTTCTCTGAAAGAATGAAACAGCTTCTGAAAAGAAGCAGGAAAGGATGCATCCACTGTCAGGACCAACGCGACAAATCAAACGTATCGTCTTATAGTCCTCTGACTGTGCAATTTTCGTCTCTAGAAGAGCAGGTGGATACAGTGGATCACTTGGCGGAGATCCCACCTCTTGTTGTTCACACAACTACAGGAGACGTGTCTGAGAGTAGACCATTGACAGATCGTATAAAGGAAGAGAATACTTTGACTCCTCAACCGTTACCTGATGGAACAGACAACTCCCATCACACTGGGGCTTCTGGCGTGACTGCAGAATGTTCCAGGCTGTACGAGGCCATGATGGATGGTGTCTGTGCTCGCAGAAAGCTCCCGTCTAGCAATAATGGCTCCCAAATGGAGAAAGCTCACCCGAAGCCTTCAATTGTGGAAGAGTCCTGCAAAACCAAGTACAGGTTCTTCATATTGGTCACATCAAATGACATCATCTTTGAAAAGACCACGGTAAGATTTATAATTATTCTATGGGTTTTTTTTTAGCAAATCTGATTTCTTTCAAGGATAATAGTACTATTACCCTTTGTTCCTGAACAGATGAAATGCCTCAAGAAAATATACAACAATCCCTAGAGGTTTTTAAAAGTGTGAACGATCTGGACAAATATCCAAAACCTTGAGACATACATCATCATAATATACTGTATCATTATAGCCCAATATAGCCTTGTAAAATCTATTTTGTTTGGGTAATATTTTTCCTTCTGACACCCTTTGTTGTTGGTTCATGCTTGTGCTAGTGGACTTATTTAGATCATAGTAGCAGTAACTGTGTTTTGTTCAGCGAAATTGACTAAGATCTGTCTTTCAAAAGGCCCAGTTAGAGGCTGAGGGGCATACTGCAGTACAACCATCCCACTTCTTTGATGGTGAGGACACTTCTTCAACTTTACTCATCATCCTCAGGAATGAAGACATTGCAGAGCACATATGCGAGGCAAGTCACCAAACAATGTAAAAGAGTTTAGCGGTATTGACAAAAAAATAAGCTATGCATTCATAATTGTTTTCTCCATGATCTATCTCAGGTTCCACACTTGCTTGAGCTGAAGACATCACCTGGTGTCCTCTTTGCTGGAATTGACGAGCCTGATGATATAGTGAATCTTGCCCATCAGGAACTCTTCACAAGAGGAGGGTTTATTATGTTTGACAGAGCAGCACTGCAGCCCCTAAGCTTGTGTATGCATAATTACTATTACCAAATGCCAGATTAGAATTTATCATAGTTTTAACTCATGACCTCACACTTTTTAATGCATTTTTAGGCAACATGAGGAAAATATCGGAAATAGTGCAACAGCTAAACACAATGGGGAAGTGGAAATGGATATTGCACTACAGAGACAGTCGTTGGCTGAAAGAAACTGCATGGTAGGTGTTATTTTTAAGGCGACAGTTACGATAAATAAATGGCTCAAATAACCTAAAACTGCTCTTTTCATGTCCAGGCGGAATGCAGAGGCAAAGAAGAAGAAGGACTTCCTAACTTGCTGCCAAGAAGATGGCATGCTGGAGGTCTTGCCTTACCATGAGTGTGACCTGAAATCAAAGGATCAACCAAATTACCTCACATGTCTGGTGCATTTGCAAGTCCAGCATATTTCGTCTCGTTACCCTGTTTTTGTTACCGGTGAGACAATCGTTGTTTTTGATTGTAATTGTGCCCGTAAAAATCAGTAATATTTATTTAAAATGATTTTGTCCCTTACAAATTCCAATAGCACATTTTCAGTTCTTTCCCCAAGTTTGTTCAGTTTGTTTACTCCATTATGACTCTTTGTCTTACAGATACAACGGATGGTACATTTGGGAAGCATGGAATTTTGACAATGACTGTCAACTCTTTCATGACAGTTTCTCCACGTGAAACATTTCCCGTCTAATGAAAATGGCGTGACATGACGATGTTGCTTAATTCAAGTGCGTACGAATCGTAATCAAAATTATTTGGATTCAAGGACAAACCAATAATATTGGGATAACAAAACTGCTACATTTGTATGCCTTTATTACTTAATTAAACACTTAAACTTTTTTGTATCCATTTGGAAATACCCAGTTCTTTAACCTGGTTGTAGTTGTTATTCTTTCATGTTGGTTCGTTTGTAAATTTACTTATGAAGACAATGGATAGAGTTCTATCAAATGCTAATGTGCAGGCAAATGTCAATATGCATTATATGCTTTTTATTGTAAACTTCAAATGTAATGTTCAAAATGTGTATATTTAGTTTTTCATCCTGACCCAATACACGCACATCCATCCACTGCTTCATCCAAGCATGACAACAAAGCTAAATGAAATAGTTTTATTCTGAAGTGGTGCAACTCATTCACCGTTTTTTATTTTCTGGAAATAAAAAACAACTACATGCTTTTATAGAGTTTATAATTAAATTATGGTTCGATTTGTTCTCAGTTGTGTTTTCGAATTGTACATTGTACATTGTTGATCATCAGTGCAAAGGCTGAATAAAAGTAGTTTTTAAATGGAGTGTCCTTACAACAACAAGACCCCCAACTGCTGTGGTAATGGTACAAAGATGAGATAAAGCTTTCTGCAGAATGAGCTCTCAACAAAAATCTTTAGGCTTGCTACAATTTGCAAACACAGAAATAAGTTGAAGCCACGTATGGTTTCTCCATTAAATGTCAGCCTGTGAATTGTTTTAGAAAGACTTTCGTGGCAATATGATTTTAATTTTTTTCTATTTCTTTTGTTGGTTTAGCTGAGTATTCCATATAGCTCCATTAGGCTCCCTTATTAATACACGAAAGTGGGAGACTCTAACTTTCTTCATATTAATGATTTCCAAAGTCCATAAGTCAAACCTTTTTTGCTTCTTAGACACATTGCCACCTAGTGATCATGTTAAATTCTACATTGCTGGAGAGTCTTAACATTTACCTCCAGTCGGGAATGTAACAACGTGTATCAACTCGAGTTTGCAAGTGCAAGTTTAAGGGATTGGGACTTAACTTGTGCTGGGTGCAAGCTGAAACACAATATGACAACCCTGAGTGCAAGTATTGAACATTAATTAATTCTCTGGTTTGTGGTTAATGATTTCATTTGCAACAATATATTCACATTTATGTTTATATAATGTATATTGTGACCCCACCCTCCACCAATAGAAGATCCCTATCACTTCACAGTCCCCTCACTTCATAGTGAGGTTATTTTGTGATCGAAATAGTTTTATCTACCCAAAGAAGAAAAACTACACTACCCCAGTTCTTCTCAATGGCATATCAGTGGGAGAGTGAGAGGTCAAGGGTCAAAAACTGTAACGGCCCTGTAATCAGAACAGTTCAAGAATCATCAGTATTCATCAATTCAGTGTAGTAATCTGGTTATAGGGCCTGACATGAAAGCTGTTTCACCAGCAGTAGGCAGTGTCTGAAGAAAGTTACAACAATGGGTTGTTAATCTATGTATTCCATTTTCTTATCATCACACACAGGTATTTAAATAAATGTGTATATTCTAATATATATTTATCTATTATAATTTTTTCGCGTTTCGTTATGCTGTGGTTGTAGAGTAGAGTAGATACGGAAGGACAATGATTCAATTAACAATGGAAATTGTAAAACTTAGTTTTTCTTTTCCTGCGCAAAGTCAGTCACAAAGGAAATGACGCTCTTGAATACAGCAGAGCGTCGTAGGCAGAGACACAATGCAGCGCATGCGCAGTAGAGGTTTCGGGGATGGGTCTCTCGATGGAATCAAGATGGCGACTCTGGCAAAAGCGCCAATATATTTACTGAAGTAGATGTCCATATTTAATCACTTTACCGGGGTTTTCTCTCTCCCCTCGCGGATTTCGTGAAACATGAAGTCCGGGATCATGTTTTGGCAAAGGAATTGAACAGGACTAAGACCGTAACAAGTCAGAGAGATGTGCGAGAGCTATGCCCGCTCGCTGCTGCGTGTTTCGGTGGCGCAGATCTGCCAGGCGCTGGGCTGGGATGCCGTACAGCTCACCGCCTGCGATCTGCTGTCCGATGTGCTGCATCGCTATATACAACAGCTGGCCCGAGTCTGCCATCGCTACTCTGAGCTCTGTAAGTAGTCCCCGATTACCTTACTTCAACTAATTTACCAGAAGTGCATTCACGTTGTTGTTGTTCACCGTTATGAACATGGCGCCCCCTAGCTAAGACTGTTTGTCAAAAGTACAGTAGCTGGAGCGATATCTGGGCAGATTCCATGTGTTGTTATTGTGAATTCGATCATTGTGCGCTGCTGTAAACGCACCACCAGTAGACTGTTTTGTGCATTACTTGTTTTATTACTTTATCCGCTGTTTTACGTTGAACTCGATCGCTTTAAAACCTGTTGAGCATTTGATTTAGCGTTGATTTGCTCGCCCAGATGTCAGCCAGGGTGACTTGTTATCCAAATCCAAGACTAATAAAGTGTATAGCTGTTCAGTTGTGTCATGAATAACAAGCATGGAGTGTGTGCAGAGGTTTAATGTCTCGTTGTGACACACACTGTTGCAGATGGAAGGACAGATCCTGTACTGGATGATGTCAGCCAAGCCTTCAGACAGCTGGGGGTGAGCCTGAGCGAGCTGGAGGACTACGTCCACAACCTGGAACCCGTGGCCTTCGCCCATCAAACGCCGCTCTTTCCTGTTAGTAAAAACAATGTCATGCAGTTCCCTCAACCTGGAGCCAGAGATGCAGAAGAAAGGAAGGATTACATTCCAGAATACTTGCCGCCCCTGGTCTCCTTACAAGAAGGTCAGTTTATAAACCTGTGTGTGTGTGTGTGTGTGTGTGTGTGTGTGTCCACCAGGTTGAGGGTTTACTTGTGAAAGTCTTATGTGTGTTTGTTTGTGTTTGTGTGTGTGTGCAAGGTTGCACGTAGTTATGTGTGTCTGTATAACTGTGCACAAATGTATTATTTGCTTTAATAGGCCTGTAATAAATAAAATGATATACAAAGTTATCTTTCTATCTATCTATCCATCTGTCTATCTATCTATATGGAAAAAACTTTGTGAAATTCCTGAAAACTGAAAAGAACCCCTTTGTCTCCTTGTCTATATAGAAGAGGAGGAGGAAGAGGTCCTGGCTGACATGGGCACCTCAGCTGAAGCTATGCAGGTGGCGCTGGAAGAGGACGACGAGCAAATGGAGGACGACGAGGTCAACGATGAGAACCACCCGCTGAAGAGGTATCTGGACAGTCCAGATGCAGCTGTGGGGATGATGCCTACGTCCAAGAGACCGCGCCTGTACCCTGGCCTCAGCCCAGAATGGGGGGTTGAGCCCAGGGAGCCCCTTACCTCTCTCAACCCGCAACGTGTCCCCCCGGGCATGCTTCCGTCTCACGACAGTCTGGTCCCTCTGTCGCCTGAAGCACCATCCGGAGCCCAGTCCTCCTTCAGACCGCTGCCGGTAGTTCCCAAACACACCGATCACAAGTCCCACGGCACGCCATCAAGAAAGCTGAAGGTCTCATCTCCTGGCAGACCACGGACTAAATCCCCTAAAGGGGTCATTCCTATTCCTGTGGGCGGGAGTCCCATCCGTTCTCCAAAATCATCGAAGGAAAGGAAGAAATCCCCAGGCAGGACCAAGAGTCCTAAAAGCCCGAAGAGCCCGAAGGTGGCTTCGGCCAAAGCATCCCAACCTCAGAGCAAAGCAGATGGACTGCATAAGTTGCCCGTTTCGGCAATGAGTGAGAAAATGGGCAAAGAGAACATCCACACACACCAGAGTGTGGAGGAGCGGGCGCTGGCTGAGGGCCCTTTCATGAAACTAGAGCTCGATAACACAGCCATTGACGACGCTATCGACGCCGTGATTGCTCGGGCTTGTGCCGAGCGGGAGCCCGACCCCTTTGCTTTTTCTTCGGGCTCTGATTCGGACAGCAACGGGTTGTCCAGCCCAAGGAGACTGACTATCATGGAACCGTCTACGCCCAAACTGCTGATCGGGGCCAACCACTCCATCAAGAACACGTCGACGCCACTTCACCTGAATATAGGCCAAGGAAACTGGACTATGGATGATTCGATCAACGAGGTCATCCGCAAGGTCAACCAGGGGCCCCCGTCCGGCCCTCTGCAAAGCCAAGGTCTGTACGTGTCCTCGGGCTCGGCCTCGCCGCCGACTCCCGAACCGCTGCTCAAGTTGTTTGAGGAGAAGAGCAAGGCGGTGTCGGTGGTGGACGTCAAGAAAAAGTTAAAGAAAGAGCTGAAAACGAAGATGAAGAAGAAGGAGAAAGACAAGCCCAAAGACAAAGACAGAGACAAGGACAAGAGCAAGGTTAAAGAGAAGAATAAAGACAAAAACAGGGATAAGAACAAAGATTTTTCCAAGGACGGGAAGTTGCCCTGGAAGGACTTCAGCGTGAAAGACGACGAGCTCTTCAGCCTGCAAGACTTCACCCTGCCGGAAGGCTCCCTTAAAATCAAGTGTAGAGACGGAGACGGGCCCAAAAAGGAGAAGGAGAAACATAAAGACAAGAAGAAGGACAAGGAAAAAAGCAAGAAGGACAAGGACAAGCGGGACAAGGGCAAAGACAAGGGCAAGGAGGACAGGCAGAAGCAGTCCCTGGCCCCCTTTGCCCTGGGTGAAATCCCGCCCCTGTTCAGCCCCTCTGCCTGCCTGCGCATTCCTCCCATGCTGCCCTCCCTCGCCCCCATCCTGCAGGAGAAAGAGGTGAAGGGCAAGGAGAAGGACAAGAAGAAGGACAAGAAGGAGAAGAAGAAAAAGAAGGACAAGGAGAAGGAGAAGGAGCGGGAGAAGGTCAAAGAGAAGGAGAGGGAGAAGGAGGAGAAGAGGAAAGAGAAGGAGAGGGAGAAGGAAAAACGGGAAAAGGAGAAAGAGAAGGAGAGGATTCGACTGGAGAAGGTGAGGTCGCGGTGAGCACTCGATGTTCTGTACGCCTGATGTGTGTGTGTGAAAACTTACTGCACTGTGTCCTTGTGGTGTCTCCAGGTGAAGGTAGAGATGCCAGCAGCCGCGCCGTCTCCAGTCATCCCCAGACTGACGCTCAGAGTGGGAGCTGGACAGGACAAAATGTAAGTGTTCGCCGTCTGATGAGAAGCTGACCTCGGATACTAAAGTCCTTGTCCATAATCGAGGTTTACACGTCGCTTTTCTTCCTCCCGTCTCTCCGTTCGACAGAGTCATCAGCAAAGTCATCTCCAACGCCGAGGCCAAGACGCCGACGCCAAAGACCCCCGCTGCCAAGTCCGGACCCGGGAACCGGCCTCGGACGCCCCCGCCGCCGCCCATCCTCCCGCTGGTCGTGCCCAGCCTGGCCCCTCCCCCCTCGCCGCTGCCGCCGCCTGCCGCCCCTTCATCATTACTCTCGCCGGCCTCTATGCTCCCCACCCCCTCCTCTGTCAAAACGCCCGTCCGCAGCGTAGTGACAGAGACCGTCAGCACCTACGTGGTAAGCGCTCAGACAGCTCAGACAGGAAATGACCCGCATGTGAACTGTGCTTCTCTTCGGTTTCATGCCAAAATGAAACAAACCTGTCTTGTGTGTGTAAAATCCCACCTTAGAGCTTTGAGGCCACCGTCTGAATCCGACGGCACCTCAGTCAAGATTCAGACATGAGTGTGAGACAGTGGAAGCAGTTGAGGAAACAACTCGACTCAAACCAGTAGAGTCAAAGGGAGAGTTAGACGAAGAAAAGCCAACCTGCTGGGTTTGCTCAGTGCAGACTCTTCAGCTGAAGTACGGGGCTAAACTGACAGGAAGTTTAGTGCAGCCTCGACTCACTGACTCGAGTATAGCTATTTTTTATTTATTGAAACCCACTGTTTCATCACAACCCGCAGAATGTCTGTCCGGTTTGCCCACTGTTCGAGCTCGGACAGGCCGACAGAATTCCGCTCTGTGTCTTGTAGGACTTTGAAACTTGTCAGTGTATGATCTAGCGAGGGTTCAAAGTGTTCCGGTACGAGTGGAGCTCAGACTGCAGGGTTCAAAGCAAACCGTAAAAAACCCCACGTGGTCCTTCACCGAGGATTTGTGTTGTTTATTGCGAGCATTCCGTCAACTCAACTCTCTGTATGTGTAACCCTCTGTACTGTCTTTATGTTTTCACAAGATTCGAGACGAATGGGGAAATCAGATCTGGATCTGCCCTGGATGCAACAAAGCTGATGATGGCAGTCCCATGATAGGATGTGATGACTGTGATGATTGGTATCATTGGTAAGACTACTCTGCTTTCTTTCTCTTTGTTTCCACTTCTGGCCCCTTGGTCCACTTTTGTTCCATGTTGTGCATTTTACAAGATCCTTTGTTTTTGTCTTATTGAAAACTTCACACATTCCACTGCATCCTATTCATGTTGACTTAGTTCAATTAGTGTTATACAACCTCAACAAATATGATAAAACAATGCTGCAATGCTTTATTTTTAGAGAAATTTATAAAATGAGAGGAATCACATTTTGACATTTTGTTAGAGCCTTCACAAAGAACAACCACAGAACACGGAAACCTCAGATTTCACTGATTAAGACTGATTGATAACTATCTTAGGTTATGCAGAGTCTAGGCTGTGCTCCTTTCAATACAAAGGAGCCGCTGATACTCACTCTATTTCATTTGCCATTTATTATTTATCATTATATATACATGTATCATTCATATATCATTTATTTTCTAAGACAGACAGCTGGGCCGGAGCGTGAGGTCACATAGAAAGATAATCTATTCCTCGCATTGATTGATTCATTTTTTTATAATTGAACTCAAAGGAGCGTGAATCTCACTATTTTTTTTAAGTCTTTTGGGCTGGAATATAAATCCATACAGTTTGTCCAGATGTTTCCTCCAGATACTCCTTTTCATAGATTTAAGCTCATTTCAAACTTAGTCATCCTTTTACAGCTTTACTTCCCTGATGTGTGTAAGTGTCTGTCCACTGGTAGCATCCTCAGCAGCTTGCAGCTCTAACCCGGTCTAACTTCTCTCTCTCTCCTCAGGCCTTGCGTCGGGATTCTTACGGCCCCGCCAGAGGACCAGCAGTGGTTTTGTGTTAAATGTTCCAGCAAGAAGAAGGACAAAAAACACAAGAAAAGGAAACATAAACTGCATTGAGACTATGCAAAAAAGCACACATTTTGGACTTTTTTGGGACTCTAAGCCATCAGGGCACTGCTGTAAAATATATAAAAAATAAATAAAAAAAAGTTGAACTCGTGGCTGATTTTTAAAATAAATTCAGCCATGATGCTTTGTGAGTTGGTAAAAAAAAAAACTATATAAAAGGCTTTAACCAGCACATATCCAGCCTCAGTTGTCATGTGGGCTGGGCGGGTTTCCCTTTTCACTCGTGAATGGTTTCTGCTTGGAGGCTTCACTTCCAGCCTTGGATGACGGCTTTGGTTGTATAAGATCAGAGCTCAATATTGTTGCAAGGCAGGGACGGAGAACATCTGACATCTGTAGCCTTCATCTCTCTCTTCCCTTAGCGATGCCACAAAAAGGAACGACACACACCTCTGGTTAACTGCTCTCTGATTTCCCTGCAGTGTCGTCCGAATGTCATGTACATAACCCGATGGCGTCGAGTGTGTACAAATGTGTAAATACCAACTTCCAAGCCAAGTGTATTTTGTTCTTAGGACTCTGACTTGTTAAATCCATTTTCAGATATTGGTTTTTAACTCAAATGATTTTCTGTAATTTCTGTACATTTTTTAAATTGAAAGTTTGTATTTTTATTTTTCTTCATATGGAGTTGCCCTGGAGTTATACTGTAGCTGTGCTTGTATTGTAATTCATTTTGCTGATATTTGAATATTAAAGCTGAACAGTCTGTGTGCTCACAGACTTTAAGACATCAATTTAATCACAATCAAAATATGTATGTGGATTTCCTGTCAGCCAGCTCTGCATCTTATGTCTCTATTCATCTGTATTCTGCTCAGACAAACCTCTCTTTCCTTTCACCACTCATTTCCAGGAGCTGTTTGTTTGCATTTTGCTTGCAAAAAAATAGATTGGAACTATTTTAACAAACCATGTTTCAGATGTTGAAGTTTGTGTTTCATTTCAAATGCCGTGTCCTGGATCCATTCGAGCCTAGATCTGGGATTTAACCCTTCGTATTCGCGCTAGGACCTGTGGGGTAAAGTGTTTGAAAGTGTGGAATATCTGACAAATTATGGAACCCAGTTAGTTTGGAGGGACGTGTTTTGTATTATGTTAATATGTATGAAAGTCTTAAAATGTCTCCTCCTGTACAATCTCAGCAGCAGCTTTTATTTCTGCACTTTCCCTAAATGACCACATGGTGTCATTCTGCACGCACATACGCTGGCATGCTGCTTATGACACAGTTCAGCTCTTTGGGGAAGTGAAGTAGACTGCACTCGACCAAACATGAATATAAGGAAAGGCAGCGATACCTCCTGGTAGAGGAATGTGGATACTGCGAGCATGTGTAGAGGCATCAATCAGGTGTTTGTCCTCCATGAACCAGCTTATAACACTGATCATTGTGACTAAATAAATCTTACAGCCTCTCCTAAGTTATTAAGAGTTGCCCTTTGAGGGAAAGAATGCACTGCAAGATAGTAAAATGTTTTTTCCTTCGGTTATCAGTCGACTATTACAATTTTTACGACGCTGGTTTGGCAGCTCGTCTAACTTTGATGCCAATTGCATAGGCGAAAGATTTGCATCTACTCCAGCAGGTGTTTTTTTTTCTCCATGACTCAATACTCTTAAACGGGTTCAGCTAATTGACAGAGCAGCAGTAAATGAGACCAATGCTTTAACTGGCAGATACCTTAGATTAGATATGGAAAACATGTCTGACTCATTCCCTTCTATTAAATCTCTTCTGCTCGGATGGCAATGTGGAGGTAGAGCTTGTATTGTGAAATAATGGAAGCATCTCTGATTGAGTCTCTCTGAGCGTGGGTGTCTCCCTTTCATGGCCACAACGGAAATCTGCTAAAAGGTGCAACTGATAGGGTTAAATCAAAGAGGAAGTAGATGAAATGATGTGTGACTAAAGAAAGGGGAAGTAATGTGTTGTCTGATCATGCAAAATAAGCAAGACATGAGTTCCTGGCGTACATATTGTCAGCTATCATGCAAGCAAACTCATCCAGACACTCAAGAAATGAGTGTTGTTTTAACAGAATGAGTGTGAGATTAATCAACCGATTACAGGCGGTCAAGCACTTCTGATGATGGGTGTCTAATGATCAAATGCTAACTCCGTCCGTGCTTATAGGCTTCTCTCTCCCTTTCTGTCTCTCTCCCTCTTCAATCACACATACTGGTGTCGGGTCTCCTACAGTGGAAGCTTGCTTGCATCTGTTGGATCATAAATTTTTCCTGCAAGGGTGTGCAACCTACTACCAGTAAATATAGAGCCCCGGGCCTGTTTGACGTACAAAGAAGGAAGTCTTCCTTTCTCAATAGTTAAAATGTATTCCTCTAGTCAAGATACATCTAGGTCACCTCTTAAACAGAATACAACCTTGCTTACCTTTTCATTCTGAAGTGATTTCTGCAGCACAGCCTTATATCTTCAATTTAACAAACCCCATGCAAATGCTACTGTGCTCTGAGCCATGACAGTTTCAGTTTGAGAAAACACGGACAGTATTTGTTTTGTGCAGTGATTCCCACAGGACCCGAGTGTTAAAAAGGGAGAGTTGTTTGTTGCTTTCACTAATTAGATTAGATTAGATTAGATTAGATTAGATTAAATTTTATTGTCAGTGAGCAAGTACAGGTACAAGCCAATGAAATGCAGTAATCAGCAAGAGGCCACCTGCAGCGTGTAAACATGTGCTGTTATTGGACTCATCACATGACAAGACATGAGAGCCTTCTTTCACGGAGGCGTACGCGAAGACAGCAGGAACGGCTCCTGTCTCATTCCAGCGGATGTTTTATCTCGAGGCATCTCTGCTACATTTGGTTACAGTATTACAAATCTATTTCATGCATGCGTGTAGCCTGGAATCTTTTCATGTAAGATGGATGGCGTTATTGGACAGAACATTAGCATCTATTGTAGCGTTCAGGCGGACCTTCTCGTTATGCTCTACACATAATAAAGAAAAAGATTTCGACATCAGTGTTTAAAATATTTATGTTAGCAGAGAGTCTATGAGCAGTGCTGATATGAAAGGGATTTGTATGTAAATCAGAGGAAGAGGAGTGTCTTCATTCTGGTCCTGCAAAAACCCAACTCTCACTACCATGACCCTGTTTCTCATGACTTTCCTTCTTAATGGCACATTGTTCTTAAGGGACTCAACACCTATGGGAGGCTGAGACCGAGATTTAATTTCCCTCAGGGTTTCAGCAAAGGATGTAATGGCATGTTCCACTCAAAGTGTCAGTCTGATGGTGATATTACAGCAAGACGCAAGCCTGACTGCTATGAAAGAATGTATTATTCCATAGCATTTATCTGTTTCTAATGGTTTGCCCTCATGTCGGACTCCTAAATGCTTGTGACTGCAGGCAAATTTGCTTTCACAATGCAAATCAGCGGGTCAGGCAGATAGAATGGGGTTGTTGTATCTTTCCGATATGCTTTGAACTTACCATGTGACATGTGCCTCCAGTAAGTGCAAATGCAAATAATGGTCCTCTCCACAACGCCATACCTACTCTGGATCAACATAAGGCAGCGTACAGTGTATACATTATGCTCTGGGATACTGTAAGTAGGTGAGTGTGTTCTCCAATGTGTCCCTGTATTATATTGACATGAGGTTGTCACACTCTATATTTGTCATCAACTGCCAGGTCTAAAACACGCACGTGTCTGGCAGTAGAAAAATATGTTCCTGTGTACTGTGAGCAACGTGCAGAATGTTTAACGATAAGATCCCTTTATTAACATGGCTATAAAAGTGATATCCAATCTGTATCTCTCATTTCATGTCTTAATAAACCGAGTATACATTGCCTTGGCCTTTATTTGGAGAAGATACATGATTCAAATGCTGTACATGCACAGAATTGTGACACAAAACCAGGACCTATGGAGGAGATCTTGAGGCAAAAGTTTCCTCTAGTTTGCTTCAACATGACAGTATGAATAAATCATCCATGTCCAAACTCAAGTTTCCCTAATATGGGTGTCAATTAGTGGTACTCTGGCCAGAGCTGTACAGCCTGTGAACTGGGGTGCTGCAGGCAGCACAATGCATTAGTGCACGATGAGCTGTCAGAGAGGATTATTTCAGCCACGCCAGTCAGCAAAAGTGGGTGGGTGCCGCTCTGCTGCACTAAACCAAGGAGAAGGAGTGGGCGGGTGAGAGGGAAGGGAGAGAAAAAACACACAGAGGAAAGAGGGAAGGAGAAGAAAGTGTCCATTACACCAAGTGGATTTTTCCAGCGCACCGATGTTGGAACACTCTTCTGAGCTGGCCCTGGTGCAGAGTTTGTACGCCAACAGCATGCGCTGTCCCCCCTCTGCGGCCGGGGTCTCTGTCAGGAATGAGGACTTGTCTATGAGGTATGTTGGGGTTGGCCCCTCATTCAAATCTGGGCTGTCTTTTGTGGAGCAGCCCGTATTTGGAATGCCTCTTTGTCTGGGCTGCATATTGTCACAGGATGTATTGTTAGTCGTGTTCTCCCATGCTGAGGATGTAGGCAGGGCAAATATTGGCTTGGGATGATTTTGTGATCTTTTTTTCTGAGACACCAAAAACCCACACATTTTGTATTTGCCACATTCACACAAATCTCACCAATAATAGACAAAAGTGATCTAATTGGGATGACATGATGGGGGGGTTTGAATAGAATTTTCAAGTTGTTAAACATCCCCCGCTTCAATCAAAGTTCTATGAGGTACTCAGGTACTCACATGGACTACAAAATAAGAGAGATCTGAACGTGTCATGCAGGGGGGTGTTTCACAAAGGCCAGTAAAAAAAGGAGATGTATGAGATGAGAATCCTGCTGAAGCCATCCTGGGCCTGACTGTCAATCAAATGAAATCCACATAAGATATGAATCATCTCTTTTTAAAAAGGAACATTCACATCCTTCAAGGAATTTGTGTAAATCACAGATACTGATCAGATCAGGCTGTCATCTGTGCTGAGTTCATCTTGACATGGTTCATTTCCTATTGATAGCATGATGAGATTAAGTTCCCCCTCTCCATTTTGGGAGTGCTGTAGTTGCTCCCTATTCTGTGGATGATTTCATGGCAGAGCTACGAAAAAGTTCAGGGCAATGTGTACAAACAGAAATAATGGGATGCAGCTGTTCTGTGTTTACATTGTACAGCTTGTTAGGAATGAACAAAAAGGAAACACTGGATGGACCGTTGGGTTTCAGTTCTTCTGTGCAAAGATTAAAAATAGGGCACTCGTATAAGAGAGTGGCAGTGGACACCTACCAAACAGCACACATACATATATGGGTGGATGGATGGCATTGCCTCCTCTGCAGAGCTCTATCCTGTGTGTACATATCCAGTGAAATCAGAGGGCAAACAGGAGTTGCTCAAGTTGCAATTTACAGGAATTCTGCTTCTTTCATGTCATATCTATTCAGGTGAAATCCCCACGAGATCTAATCGAGTCAAAGAAAATGTGTGGATCCTGCAGATGCGATGGCATTATTGTATTTTTGCTCCATCTTAATGAAACCTGATTCTCCAGAGAGATTTAGATTGCCTTATTTGAGAGCAGCCCCCTCAAGCGTAATGGTAATGCATGTTACATACTGTGTGTGTGCATGTATGGCAAAATAGGTCACATATCCCATTATGCATTCAAACCATTTTTAGACTGCATTCATTAGAGTACACTCTTGATGCCAGGTTGCCTTGAAATGACTATAGATACAAGGATTAAGTTGGATTTCAAAAACGGGGGTGTTTCTCAACACTGTCGATGGAACAACAGTTTTGGATTGCAGCTGCTGAAGCAATAATGAATGGTTTGATAATTAGGCTAAGCCCCCCCCCGTCTCACAGCTATGGCACACCATGCTCCATACCCCCCCAGCCCCCCACCTGAGCCCTTTGGTGTAGTAGAGGCCTCGCCCAGCAAATCCAGAATAACAAAAGAAAAATCGGCTCCCCTCCCCCAGCCACAGCCCAGCACAAAAGGGAACATGACCTATGACCCTGGGGAAAAGCAAGTCCCTAGACTGCAAGAACAACTGCATTCTAACCACCTCACTTTTGAATGCTAAAGATTTATTGATCCGTCATCGATATAGGACAACAATCCAACTGGAAATGATCATACTCCCAAAAAAAAGGACAGGATCTGTATTTACAGCAGTGGGATAAGTGGAAAACAGATCAGAATCATTAATCCTGATAATAATGATCTAGGTACTATATTTGGACATTGAAGTGGCTCTTTAATCAGGATCCTTCCACAGATGGGCCCCCATCTTCATCTCACCACTACAGGTTCTACAAGATGCCTTTACAACAATAGTCATCTTGTTGATAATACAAACACATATGATGGGCGATACCACTGCAGAGTCCATATGAGGAGCACGTGTGTTCCCCCATAGGCACACATGATATAGATTTACCCGGAGAGTAGATGCCATTTCCGGGCAGCGAGCGAGCGAGCGTGCCGGGGAGAGACTTTTTTTTTTGTTGGGAGAAGACCACGCCTCTCTGCTCCGCTGCAGCTGTGTGGCTCAATACACTGACAGCGGGCCCGGAGTGGACTGATTTTCTCTTTTTGGGGGTAGTCGGAGAAAAATTAAGAGAAGTACTAGGAAGGCATTGGCAAAACAGCGACTTTCATGTTGTGACGAAGACGAAGACGCCCCCCCCTCTCCTCCCTGCACCTGCTCTGATCCGTCTTCCTTCGCCGTCTCGCTGGAGTACATTTGAGCCTCTCTGAGCGAGCGGACGGCGCTTCTCATTGTTTGATAGGCGGCGGTGTAGTTTAGGTCATGACTTCGGCGTACAACATGGATTTCATGCCTTTAACCGAAAGTCGGTTACTGACTTCGAGCGACACAATGTAAGTAACCGAACTATCATGTCGTTTACACGTCTAAACGCGGTCTAAACCTCACTGGGCTCGTAGAAACGGAACGAACGCAGTTTCGGAAGACTTGTGAGTTAGCCGTTAGCATAACTAGGGGGAAGTAGGGGTGCTATACTAGCCGGAGAAGCGAGTAACGTTAGTTGGCGCTACCACACATGAAGTTTAACTAGTTTAACTTTGTTGCAAGCGTTTTAACCACATATTATCTAATATTTAACAAGGGCCGAGTGACATTTTTTAATATGTTGGTGTAAACGAGTGGAGGAAAGCGCATTTTTTGCTAGCGACGGTATCGGGAGAGGAGGCGCGCGCTATAACCAAGTGACATGTGCTTCCGTAGATAACACGTTTCGCTTTCTGGGTGAATAACAGCGTTACTACTGCAGACATTGGTGTCTTTTGTGCAACACATACATGCAAATTTCCTGTTTTGTGCTCCCGAGCTCGATCTGAATAACTTCACGTTGGCGTGTTTCGGTCCAGACGGTAAGGTGGTCACACTGGGAAGCGGATAATCTTCCTTGATTAACGGTGAATTGTTTTCCCTGTGGTTAATTTGGCTCGTTAAGATGTCGACCGTCGATGTTCCCTAAAGCTTGCGATTACAAACTGAAGTAAACAGGCCGGGGATCGGTTTGCCGCTGCACGGGAGTCCCTCCCTATGTCTGTTAGCAGCCAGGCTAGCTAATGCAGTTAGCGGCAGCCATGGGGCTTCGATCGGTTCATCCATGTTGAATCCTGAGTGCTTACTTAACGGTAGAAAACACGTGGTTGTTACATTATTGAACCACTAATGGAAATCTTGTGACAGACCATGTAAACAGGGGAAATAAAAAACACCCCAGCACAGAGGCGCACGATGTGAGTGTCCTCTCCACATAGCAGCAACTAGAAAATTGTCTCAACAGGAACTGTAAGAGAAACATTTTCTGCTACGTCAACTTATCGAGTCCCTCACTTTCGCGGCCTTATACTCAGCAGAGGCACGTCTATGGCATGAAATAGATATTTATACACATTATTGTATCTGACTTTGAAATTATGTCTTGAATAGAACCAGAGTAAGTGTAAGTTTCTCAGCCAATGTATGCATTCTAAGATAAGATACCTTTGTACATTTGTCAAATTCCATGCAGTCACATACAGATTTGAAATGCATCTTGTGCCACTCTTGCATATGTAACTCAGCACACATGCTATTTACAGAGGGCAGCCATGATACGGCGCCCCTGGAGCAGTCGGGGGTTCGGTGCCTTGCTCAAGGGCACCTCGGCATTGCCCTGGAGGGTTCCCAAGCTGCGTCCTCAAGGGACTGAGCTATTGCCGCCCTAGTCGTTTAAACCCCATCATACTGTTTTACATGTAGGACTGCAAATTAACAAAGTTTGTACACCTTAACAAATGTATTGATTTGAGTAAACACAAAATAACTCTTCTCCTCCAATCTCTGTGACACACTGCAGTGCTGATCAGATCCAGTCCCAGCTCTATTTGATTGATTTAGCCTCTGATCGTCTGATTGACGACAGTAAGAGTGAGAAGCATGATCCTCTGGCAGCAAACTGATTTCAGCGTGATTTCAGTGAGATGAGTGACGGCGATTATTTTTATTGTGGATAGGAAGAAGGTGATGTGTGCAAAGTATGAGTACTTGGCATTTGGAGTTGCAGCTGGATCTTGGAGTTGCAAGAGCCAGCTGTTCTGCCCCTTTGCTGTAGGGTATTGATGGTAGGAGAGCAACATGCAGCCAGATGTTGAAGGCCAAGGGCAGCAGGGCTCTGATCTGGCTTGTCACCTGTTCCTCTGCTCCTGCTGCTCATATAGCTCGCCAATAATTACAGCACCACATGAGCTGTACAACTTACGCCGCCTCTGAGTGTCTAATTATGTTGCCTATCTCTGATGTGGGGTGGTGTGAACGAAGGTTGAGCAAATTCTCCTGCAAGCTTAGCAAACACATGACATTGTTGCAAAGAGTTGCGTAAGATCAGATGCACCACCGTGTCCATAAAATGTCTGTCCTGTATGACGTCTCAGGGATCAACAAAATCACTGATACAATTACAGCAACACAATAAGCATTTGAGCATCCAACGTCTTCTAAAACAGTACTTCTAAGGGTATAATACTTTGCCAATATGCTGTTTATGTCAGCATAACCCCTGACATAGAGGTCACCACGTCCCCAGTCCGTATAAAGTGGAATCAGCTGTTTGGTTGACTTATTGGGTAGTCCTGTCAACAGTAGTACAAGTGGCTTAGATGGATGAGATGTGACAGCAAGGGAGCCTTTCTTTTGGATTGATTCCTCTGTAGAGCAGAAGGCCCCTGGTCGTGGTTATAGGAGGATTAGTGTCATTTGTCAGCTTTAAGTGAACCCATAAAATGTGTGTGTTGAGGTTTGTTTTATAATCATTAAAGACATTCTTTTGCCCATTGCTAGTTGGGGAAATGGATGACTAAGTTAGTGCAGTAAGTACACTCAAAGTTAGTGTGTAATTGCTGCTTTTAGTCTGATCTGTGTCTTCACTTCTGTTGCAATGGCACGACTGCTGCCCATTTGGGTGAGCTCCACCTCAAGAGTTACATACATGCTCCATTTTAACCAGAGTTATTTGGTTTCTCTGGATATATTATGTTAGCTTTGCTAGCTTTACTTTAGCAGCGTCACCCATAACCGCCAGGGATGCTTGGTGTGATTACGGAGCTAATGGGGCAGGTCTAGTCATCAGATGCTGACCGTCTGTTAACATGCAGCACATTCAGAAGCTGATTGAACACGTCTGTCTTCATCAGGGGAAATGCAACAATGAAATCAGGCCATATTGAGCGGAATTGTCGGCATTGCCAGGAGGAAAATGTCTTAATACCTCCTCATCAGAACAATAGTGTGCTGATTAGGTTTGACCACTTGCTATGGAAATTAAATAATGTCCAATTTCAGCTTTCTTGCCCGGCAGCGTCCATCCTTGGTTGTCCCTGTTGATCAGACCTGGGACATGAGTCAGTCACGTCAACTTTATTTGTATAGCCCGATATAACAGTGATTAGTTATAGTTGTGCTAGTTATGAATTATGCTTAAGGGGCTGACTGCAGACATTGTGTAAGTACCGAGGCATATTTTCAGCTTCAACTTGCGCCCGTCAAATGGATATTGTTATTCAAAGCTTATGATGAGTTATTCAGCCTGTCAAATGACATTTTGCCTTTTTTATGATGGAAAGGAAAATGGATGACTGTAGAGAGAGCCTTTATGTCCAACTATGACAGCTGTCAAAGATTTGAACAAGGCATTATAGAAATTGCGTGTCCCAGCATTGAAGCGGCTTTTAAGACCATTCTTTTTCTGACAGAAATTACTGATTTCTTTTTTTTTTTTTCACAGAATGATTGTGGCAATGTACATTTCGACTTAGCTTTTTTTATTCCCCCCAAATGCATGACAATAGCGACTGCTGAAACAGGCTAAGGCAGAGTATTAGTCAAAAACAGGGGTAAGCGCGGCATTATAACTTTACATTATTCGTTGCTATGATTAAATACTTCCTACAGTGTAGTGTTGCGTCATTGTATTGACATGGTAAATGCCCAGTGACCCAAATTATATTACTCAGTGAAAGCTGGCTATTGGGCTTTAGAAATAAAGTTGACATGACCACATAACAAAAAAGCAAAAGATAATTGACCATCACTGAAATTGGTTGCCTTGACTTTTTGTGATTTTAAGAATAAGTAACACAGCGCTGACCATCCAAATCACATGTGCGGTATGAGGCAAATTAGGCAGTGCGGGAAAGGTGTTGTGGACATTCTTGCACGGTCAGAGCTCACCGACCGGACTGGCATATGGTCCAGATAAATCACAGGTTTTATGGGTGGCGCGGCAGCAAGTATGCAACTGTCAAGTCTCTGAATGACTTGTCAGCTGCTGCAGCGTGTCTTGGGCCATGATGAGCTGCCACATTGCTGTTTCTGGAAGTGCAGTTAAAGAGTCCTTCACTACTGTCTGTGAACATGCTGCAGGGTGTGATCTTAGCTTGCATCTCAACTTGTCTTATCTTTTTTTATATATACTACTAAAATTGGAGGAAGCGCATCTGTGTGTTTGCCTCCAAACCTGCCAAAAACAAGTTTAGGGGTCTGGCATTTGCATAGGATTTTCATTTCATTTACATAAAATTTGCAATTTATTTTCATTACCAAATGATAGTAGTGGGAGACTTAAATGGAACCACACTAGCAACCCTCCTACACCGCCCCCCCCCCCAAAAGAATCAGAAAAAGAAGAGATTATTTAAATTGATTTGCTGTGGTTTTGAATTGCTTTTTTTGTTCACCTTCAACTGAAGCAAAAGATACGGTTGCAATTTAGCAGGTTGCTCCTGCAATGAATTAACTAGACATGTACGAACCACTAGTGAGCGCATAGGGCAACGTGCAGTTCAATCAGGTCTCAGATTAGCTGACTGTGCGTTAAAATTGTTTCTGTAGCAAATGATTGAAAATAATCTAAAACCTTTTTTTAGATTTTGAGTCATAGTTACACTTGATCTATCGTTGTTGCTGTGTCTCTCTTTTCTCTTTCTCTCTAACCCCAACCGTTCAAGGCAGCTGGCTGCCCACCTAGAGGTCAGCTCTGCCTCTGTATGTAACGTGCCTCGGATAACGTTTGTTCTGAATTGGCGCTATATAAATAAAGTTGAATTGAATAATTATATCATGGATGATGTCAGTGTTAACCCCCAACCATGAATGACATCACATACACAATGGAAAATTGTGCCATGTTCTCTCTAGTGAAAACTTGTCTAAAAATTAGATAAGGGTCTTGCATTTGCATAGAATGCGTTTCTTTGCCTTTGTATTTTACATAAATACTCCAGTAGCAGTTTTATTCTCATGATCAAAAAGTTTACACGATTGGAACCACCCTAGCAACCCCCAGAATGTCATCATGAATGATGTCACTGCTGACTGGACTAAAACCACCTTAGCAACCCCTCATAATGACATCATGAATGAAGCGATAAATGCATTCAATTTCTAAAAATGATTTGCACTATGACAAAAAGCTGCAATGCAAAGCACAACAGATCGGCTCGAGCAAAAAAATCTCCAGAAGAGTCTGGTAAGAATTTGCTAATGTTAACAAACAAGGTCCAACATGGCTTGCAGTACTTTTAAGGGTTGGGACAGGAGGGTTAGGGGTAATGGTTAGGGTGAAAAGTGAAATACTGGGGAAGATGTTAGAGAGGGTCAGCAAATACCAGTCAAAGTATAAACCTCTTACTACATTTTTTCAGTTGAAGTTAACCCTCTTCAGACATCCTTTAAGACCTCAGTTTTAAGACTTTTAGTGTTGTAGGGACAGGAAACGGTATGCACCCCTCACTACAATATTGACTGTGATGGGTGGAAGTTGTGTTTTTTAAATTAGTTTTCAATCATTGGCTCAATGAGTTGGCATATTTTTAAGTTTCCATTTTATTAATCGGCAGTTTTATTTTATGCATACAAGTCTTAGTTTTCTATTCTCAGGTTACAGCAGCCTTTGTTCTTTTTAGGGTTATTTCTTCAGGTGAGGAACATGTAGTATCTGATCTCGAATTTAAGATGCATGCTTCCAAATCAACACCAATATGTCATTGTCTCTCATCTCATGAATGCTTTCACTTACTAGTGGTTGCTGTGAAAGACCTGAATGCATTTCAGCGTAGCACTTTCAATACTGTTTTAGTAATACATTCGAAGTGAGTAACGCTTACCCACGTTGAATGTGGTCGAGGCAAGTATTTCCCTGAAAATAGACCAACTTGACCTATCTGTTCTTAAGTCATTGTGACACTATCATAATTGGCAAGTAAGGAAATGTATAATTTATAGACAAATCATTATTTCCACTCCTACGCTATGCAAACATCTCTCCAGCTGAAGCGTCCTTGGGGATGAGTCCTTCCAGCTCCAAGGATACTGCTCTGCATTAGACTTGTTGTGATTGGCAACATAAACAACCCTGTTCAGGATCAACATCTTTGTGTTGTGAGGATTGGGCCTTTAATTAGTAGATGAGAATTAATTTTGTGCCTTCATTGTGATGCTTAGGAAATCTAGCTTGTTAAATACTTAAATCCATCAACGCAGTCCATTTTTTGCGGTGAGCTTTGCTATTCCCATGGCAAAATTTGTCAAAAGCCCTCAGCAAAATGCCATGGGTAACAACTAGATAAATGGTGTCACACCACTGTGCTGTGACCCAAGCAGTCGTAGCCTTCGACATGTTCCAAAGCATCCCTCTGACTTGGCCCATTGTACTGTAGTGGAATGGTGAATAGTGTTCTCCAGCATGGAGGAACAATATGCGATTGTTCCCCCTGCTGTGGTGAAGAAGCTGTAGGTTACTCTCTGTACCATCGCCAAAACGCCTGAGGAGTAGATGCACCGCAAAATCTCTGCCTGCTTACCAGCAATTCTAAGAGGTTTAGAGCTCCGCAGTGCTGTTTTCCTGTAGCTATCACGGCTGGTAGGAGGGAGGGCAGTTGCTGCTTTGCTGGTGGAGAGGCTTTTGTTTCGCTGCTGCTTTTTTTCCGTGCATGTCGTCGTCTGGGTGCATTGACAGCCTTCAAAACAGACCGTGTGGTTTGTTAGTACAGTATGTCATTTAAGTCCTTCAAGGAGTTTGGTGTCTCGGCAGAACGACTTGGTTCAATTTGTAAGAGATGGATGACTCGTGTCCAAAGGTGTGTGTGGGGGTTTTTGTGTCTTGTGTAAATTTGTGTATCTTACCTTTGGCAGCTTTTGTCTCTGCTTATAGAATTATTGGTCAAATCAATCAATGATGATGTGAAATTTTGAAAAATGGTGAATTCTAAACACAATATCCCAAAATCAAACAACAAATTAACCCATTTTAGGAGCTGAAACCAGCAATGGTGTTGTATTACCAGATTGACAAACAACTGACTTTGTCAATCTTCTGTCAGTTAACTATACATTTCAGCACTAGCTGTATTTAGTGACAGGATGTGCATGAAACCAGTTATCTTGTATACCATCTTCTGCACCTGTTTCAGTGAAACCTGTCGTGCTTTCTGTCTTTGGTGCTCTGTATGCTGCTTCACAAGCTGGATGTAGTTTCAGACCCTCTGTAGTCGTATCCTGGAGGGTTTTGATTGACTGTCCCTAAGGCTTACCACCAAGAAATTCACACATTTTAGTATGTCACTGACCTCATTCTTCCAGTACTTGTCATCGCCTTGATTTTCTCTCTCTGTTTATAGTGATCCTTTGAACTTTAATATTGTTACTGTCCCCTGAAATAATATTGTGGCATCCTTGTCTACAAATTCGTTTTTTTGCATGTTCCTATAAAAGCAATATTTGAGTTTATGTTGGGAGGTGTTCAACAGTGCAGTGAAAGAATGGTTGTGATATGAAGACCCAGTTAGCTCTCAGTTAATAAAATTTACTGTTCTAAATTTGAGGTAATGAAAACACTAGAAGATTTTGCAGATGCCTGTTGGTTTAATATTTGAATTCCTGTAATTTGATGATTTGTGCTAAAATATATTAGTGCTGGTGCCACCCTGAAAGCTATGTTTAGCCAAAACTTAAACATTTTCATTCAGATTTAGGAAGCGGTCACATGTGCGTCTTTTTTGCTCCCCACTGATGTCAAACTCAGAGTGTTACACCAGAAAGAGAGCGTACCATCTTATATTGTGTCAAAGCTTTATGGACAACTTTTTTCTCAATGCTAATGCAAGATGTGGCATCACAAATTGTTAGTAAAAACGATTAGTATGCACAGCTATGAAGTTGGTTGAAAGTCAAATGGACCATTTGCATGAATCATATAGATTTGTATGGGAGTTTTTCATTTCCATTTTTTTTGGAGAGTGGGGGTGGCGGTGTACTACAGCGGTGAATCTGCCTGTTTCTCAAATAGCATGTCTGATGTTTGCATTAGCACAGTGGCTATGCATTTGTTTAGATCAGCGTACCGCCTGCATCTCGCTTGTTTGTGGCTCGCTTGTAGTCAGTCACGTTGTGGATCTTCAAAGGGTGCCATGCCATTCCCCCGAAAGCCATAAGTCAGACAGCAGGTATCCTGAAAACAAAGGCCTGTTGCTTTGAAACACTTAATTGGGAGCTCAGTGACTGACAAATTGTGTTTCGCAATGTGTATCGAGGTTTAATGTAAAGTGTTTATGTATTTAACAGGGACGTTGAAATGAGTGTGGTCGCATTTTAATCACGTTAAAAACGGTTGCGGCAGTACAACTTACCAGCATGTGTTTATTTAAATCATGGTTATATCATCAAAGTAAGATGACCAACTGTGAACCACCAGAGAAGTTCTTACCATATTTTGTTCCTGGCTGCATTGGCAGAGGAACATGCAACTTCCTATGTCGATTATATTCCATATATTAATCACATAATTCGTTGTCTGCAATGGACGTGTGTAGGGGAGGCCACTGAACTTGGGGACGATTTTTTGTTTAAGATGGATGAAATTAGTGCGCAAATTACAATTACAATACCTTTCTTTCTTCTGTCCCTTAGCAACGGCAACGGGAGCAAAATGAATGGGTCACTGGAGCATTTGGACCAGCCAGACCCAGACTCCATCAAGATGTTTGTGGGACAGATCCCACGTTCCTGGTCAGAAACGGAACTAAAAGAGCTTTTCGAGCCCTTTGGAGCTGTACACCAGATCAACATCCTCCGTGATCGTACCCAGAACCCTCCCCAGAGCAAAGGTATGGGTAGGGCATGGAAGTCTCTTTATTTAAGATGTAGTTAAAAATCAGTTTGATCAGTAAGTTTGATGCATAATTTTAGATTAGATAATTGTTTTGTCTCTTTATGTTTCTGTTGTGTTTTTTTTTTTTACTAATTTCTTGTTTTTTAGTTTTTACTTTGTTTGACCTAGCCCTGAAGTTTAACTTTCAAAAATGTGTCATAGGCTAAATAACTGTTAATTGAAAGAGAATTAACTGTTGAAATAAGCAGTGGTTCAAAAATAGTTCAAATGCAAAGAAACTACCACTATTATTGAACCGCCATGATGTTTTCTTGTGCAGGTACCTTCATTTTCATTTAGTGGTCAAATACAACAGACACAGCTTTCTTACATCACCCACTGTTGCATGTCAACAAAGTGCCTTTAGGCAACACGCATCCCTGCTTGTCTGCACTTGTAATATACCCTTTTATGCACTTACTGTGGAGAAATGTACGCAGTGTGATTTGGTTTTTACTTCTGCCATGCTGGATTAAAAGCTCCATTCTATGAAGTGCTGCACATTAAGAGATCCATCGATGCGCTCTGTTTAGAAACGGTGCCCAAGTTGAATGACTTGGTTTGAGTCGCAGTTAGAGGGCACAGTGAAGTGGAAGGCTGCTGTCTGCAGAGAGCCACAAACTGCCACTGAAGTGCTCATTCCTCCATAACTAACTGCTGGTGAATAAAGTAAAGACAGCTCCCCTGATGTAAGTTCCTGAGTTTATGACCTCAAAATCTTATTTCTCTTGACGTGCATTTTAGAAATTAATCCAGTCTCGTATTTAATATAAGACCCTGTTTAATGGCGGGACCTGGTGTCTTTATGGAATTTATGTTGCCCTGCCTGTGGTTTTAAGGTTGGTCTCAGAATGAATCATATAGGAGAAGCAATTTTTGCCTTCAACACTGAGTTGTGCCTTGTACTTCAAGCAAATAGTCTATGCCCGTATTCACATGATCAGGTTTTTATTTTATTTATTTATTAAATTATACAAATCTAATATCAATCAAAAGAAACGCAGTTCCCATTTAGAGTTTTGACAGTAGTGCCGAGTTAAAAATACCGATTCATCCTGTACACTGGTTGAAATTATTCTTGCAATTACTTTGGTCCAATCAGAAAGTTTAAGGGCGCTGAGCACTGTGGTCAGGCTGTGCCAAGCATCCATGACGAGTACCTTAAGCAGCCACCAAATTGAAGGATGGTGAACTGAAAAAAAAACTGGTGCAAGATGGAAACACCAGTAACAGAAAAGAAAACACACTGGAACCAAAAGACTGCATGCTTGAACACCATATAGGGTCTTTTTCTATTTTTCTCTCACTACGGCTCATGATGCGTTTTGAAGCTGCCTTACGGTAGTATGATGTCGTTACCTACGAGTTCAAATTAGCAACACTGATGTCATTTAAAACTGTGGTTACATTATTATGTCATATCTACATAACCTTTGCTGGCTGTGGTAAGTTGCTGTGGCTCTGTTTGCCATCCATTTGTCTTAATTAACATGAACACTTCAAAGCCTGGATCTCCTTATGGCTTTAGTTCTCTTCTTTTTCGTTTCTCCCCCCTGTACTCAAAACAATGTGTTGCACACATGGACCCATCTAACAGAACCATGACAATTTTGCTTCACTATTATCATTCTGGTATAGAACACAATTATTCATCACCAATGATGCCATCGTTCAGTAGTCCTCACTCAAATCACTTGTTTGAGTTGACTTTGTTTGTTTCAGTTTCTTTGTCTTCTTATGCATCTAGTCCACATGTGTATGACCTTTCCTAGGTCTCATTATTTTTCCTTATTTTTTTCTTTTTTCTCCCCCCCTCTCTGTGATGGAAAAAAATATCTCCCAAAAAAAGACTGCATGCCATTCCTGTTGTCACACTCGGGGCCTTCCACTAGTACTGACGTGAAACACAGGTCTAAGGCTCAGGCATTGCATCAAGAAGCACTTTCACAAGGCCATGTCTGTGATTGCAAAGGCAAATGGTGGAGGGAGATCACAAACGCCCTAATGGGGCATTTACACAAGGAAATGGTCCCTGTGCAAACATTTGAGAATCGGATTTATTGGGGCGGAATTAGAAATATTGGTTTCAAGGTCTTATCAGGGCAAAAATACTGGAGCCAAGCTGAGTTTAAAACAAACTGTCTGAGGCGCTACACTGTCAGCCCCTTCTCCACTACAACAGACCTATGGTAATCAAAACTATGGTTGGATTTATGACATCTACCCATTACACTTTAATTTAATTATGAAGGGACATCACAATAGAATATGCCACTGCAGCTGTAAAACGCCCAGTACAGCTACATAATAAGAAAAATGTATACGTGTCCACTAAATACAGTTATTTGTTTATTAGTCATATTGTCCAACACTAGTCAGCTGTGATGCCTATTGACATGTAAATGGAAGTTTTGAATGTCACCCAGCCTATGTGTGTCCATTTTCTCCACCCGTGTCCCCTCCCCTGCCACACTGGGGACCAGCAGGGAGAATTCATCAAAGCATTGCCGTCTGATGCTATCTGGCTTATATTTGATTTGCACAGCAGATAATGAACCCTTAACCTCTTATCTTGTGTGATCAGTCTTACTTTTGTTTGATTTGTTCATTGGAATACCAGTAATCCCACTTCCATTCACATTGTTTATTTTGCCACAGATTTATTGAGGATCCATCAGCTTTGTGGTCGGTTTTAGGTCACGTCTACTGCATGTCGTGAAAAAATCATCTGATCACCACCCTGCCTCTGGATGGTTTATTTATCTCCAGTACATCGGAGGCAGCGCCGTGCAGCAGAGCTCAGCTGGTTTATAGCGGGGAGAGCAGCTTGATGCATATTAGAGTTCAGCAGCTCTCTCCGCGGCCTGGGAGCTCCAGTAACAGCATAATACACACTATGTAGGTCAGAGACGCTGCAGTGCTCCACTTCCCCAGCCCAGTGAAACTGACAGGCTGGAACGCCACTGGCGGTCTGCTGGGACGGAAGAATGAGAAGCTTTTTTTTCCTCCCCCCCTGCTCTTCCTTTCTTCACCCCCTCCCCCAATGCCTTTCTTCTCCCACGATTCCTCTTCCTCGCTTTGCCTTCTGCCTCCTTGTTCCACGAACGTGTGTGTGTGTATGTTTGCGAGTCTCCCGTTTGTGTATTGCCGCATCTTTCACAGGGATATGTGGGCCCTTTGCTCTCCCTTGCCCGTGCCGTTTGTCCACAAGTGCCTCCTAACCCTGTCATATAACCCAACGACCATATCGCACAACGGCCTTCAACTATCTCATTACCGCCTCTATCCTCCTCGCAAACTCCCAACATGTGCTGTGTGCTCCGTATAACGGTTGCTAAGAATATCCTGTCGCATGCCTGGAACATGTGATACAGAGAAGATGCTTTCATCCATTGAGCTCATTTCCTGTTCTTTAACAGCTGATGACACAACATGAACTGTATTTGCTGTGTTCTAATGCAGTTATTGTCTTTTCTCCCCCGCCCATTGTTTGTTCCTCTTTTTTTCTCCCCTCTTATCTGCAGGATGCTGTTTTGTAACGTTTTATACAAGAAAAGCTGCACTGGAGGCCCAGAATGCACTGCACAACATAAAGACCTTAAGTGGGGTGAGTAAGCACAATATAGGCGGCGTTTAGCTGCTTGAACCCCTCCACATTCCCAGTTAAGGCTGTGGGCAGTGAGCTGGCCAATAATGAGCTCTCGGCTCACTGCACACATGTCTGGCCTATGATACCGTGCGCTAACACCACACAGAGGACCGGCCTGATCTCAACAATGAATTGATAAACCCACAGACCTCGTCATAGACACATGGGGATCCGGGGAAATGTTCGTGTTCATGTCGTAAATCATTCATTAATGCACAAGTCCTGATTGCTACAAAGTAGAACAAAGTCTTAATGTCCATCCTCATTAATCATTGGTGCATATTTACACATTTCCCCACCCCCCCCCAAAGTTTGGGATGTTAAAGGAGGCGAGATGAAGTCCCCTAATAAGGAAGCGCGGTGAGGTGTGGTCTGCTAATTCCTCACGTGATGTATCTAGTGAGATTGAAAGGCCGTTCATGTGGCATAAGTACCCTTGCTTGTTAAAACGCGACAAATCGGCCCTACCCTACACGCCGTTTCTGTATTACTCCCTTTCCAATCAATTAAGTCCATCCTAAACTACTCCAGCCATCAATGAAATCAATAGCCTAGTCTATTGGAAAAGGAGCGATTGTCAGTTAGGTTAGAGGTAAATATTGAGTCGGGGTTGATGAATGAGCGTAGCAGCCTGCACATACAGGCGTAGTTCTCTTTCACCGGCCCGCTATCAATCAGCTAGACGTCTCAAATAAAGTGCGGTCTATCAGCTCAGGTCCCAAACCTCGGTCCTTAGTCATACTGTTGCCGGCATTGACTGCAGCTGAGTGAGTTTGGTTTGTGTGACAGTGGAGAGGCTTGTGTTCTGTTCCGGCTTCATTCCCTTCTGCGCCTCGCTCTCCTTGGTCAGCGATGCTAGCCAGCACACATACTGAGCAGGCCATCTGTCTGTTTCTCTTTAGTGCTTGTCAATAACAAACTTGCCACTTTTCATACGAGATGCTTGAGCAGGTGGCACTTGTGTAGACGCATTTCTTTTCATCTTTTCATGTTGCACAGCGGGTGGATTTTAAAATATATCCCTGGGTACCGCTGTAAGTCGCCTCCCGACAAAAGTGTCTATTAAAGCCCGGCATTGCCACACTGTACCTTGTTTATATGAAGGATCGAGAGGTAGGAGGGGAAATAAACAAGCTCTCTCAAATGTCCTTGTTAAAGCCTACTGTTCATTTAAAAGCAGTGCAGGAATGACTTGCATGTAAACCATTTTCTGTAAGATGAGAACGGTTGACGGGAAGGATAGATATGTTCGATCACCAATCCATGCTACGTTTCCACGTGAAATTGAAAACTGGAGATTTGATCCCACCATCAACTCGGCCACTTCCTCCTCAATCTGACTGTGGTGAGGGCCGAAGGGACCAAGGTCTGAGGAAGAGAGAACTAAAGATGAGACAGAGGGATATTGGAATGGGGGATGATGGTCCATAGATGAGACCGTTATTATGAGAGGTTTGAAAAAAGGGCCAAGTGCCCACATAGTTAATAATAGTGAGCTACGCTGAACCAGCTTTGAACAGTGCCATGATAACGCCTCTGCCCTGTTTTGCAGATGCATCATCCTATTCAGATGAAACCTGCCGACAGCGAGAAAACAACTGGTGAGTGTCGTTACTTTTTAAAGTGAAGGTCGGCATGTGATGCAGGCAACAAGCACAGTCGAGGTCTGAGTCGGGGTGGATTTTGCTAAGATGACTGAGATGATAGGGGTTTTATTTTAGTGGGAGAAACTTTTTAATGCCAAGATTAACGTCCAAGACAGACTTTGTTCAGTGAATGTGAAGCAATACCCAATTTGTATTTGGTGTCAGGGGTTAGAGGGATTAAGGGCTTTAAAAGGCACCGAGGGGAGCAAAGTAGTGCAGGTACAGAGGATCTGTTGGCAAGTGCAAAGGGATGATGGAGCAGTCTTTTGCTTACAGAACTAGACGGCGGGGGAAACAGAGCTGGAACTTGCATAGGTTTGTAGAAGAGGCTGACACCTAAAGTGAAAGACAGAAATTATGGCGCCTTGAAAAAGAAACATTGAACATGAAAGAGGTGCAAGATTTAGTGCCTGATGCAATGCCACCTACGTGGCTCCATAATTGGCTTTCTGTTAATAACTGTATTTTCATTCTCCCTCTGCAGCAGCGGAAGACAGAAAACTATTCATCGGAATGGTTTCAAAGAAATATGGGGAGAACGAGATCAGAATGATGTTCTCGTCTTTCGGACAGATCGAGGAGTGCAGGATTCTCCGGGGACCAGATGGCCAGAGCAGAGGTAGGTCTGCTCCCAGCATAGCCCCACTGTTTTTGGCCCAGTGGACACCGGCTTCAGTGTCGCCCCTGTGCACATTGTCATTATGTATTTACACAGGCCCCTCCCGATTTCTTTATTTCCCCTACCCAAAATCAAGTGCCCACCTTTTAAATCCATCACCATAGTCTGCCCTCCTATCACTCCAAGACAATCTCCACATCTCGTAGTGAAGGGCCACTGCACTTGCCATCCGGCACAATGGCCCGTCGCCTTGGCAACTGCCGGCTGCTGGTGTTTGTGGGCTCAGCTGGCAGGCAGGCAGGCAGAGCGCTCGGCTCGGCTCCTCCTTCACCGCCTCCTTCATCACACTCTGCAAAGGCTGGAATTAGCCTGTCGCCTCATCTCCTACATAGCTTATCTGTGCTGCATAAGACCTTGGAAATAGCCGGCAGCGCAGGGATTGTGTTGATAGGGATGATAAAAGCAGAGCGTCGAATCAGACCTCAGACACGATTTTCTTCATCAAGAAAATGTAACATTACCGTCCTACGACGTCTGAGATAGCACGCCATAGGTTATTCCTCTCAAAGCCTTTCCTTGTCTGTTTATGTGTGAACATGATTGTGTTGACTGTTTCATGATGACACAATGTATTTAAGCCTCTCTGGGTGTCAATTGAAGCTGTCGTTCACTGTGCCTTGTGTGACATTTGTTACCGTTTTCCTGTATTCTTTCTCCATGTTGCTAACCAGTGAGGGTGGTTCTGTGTGCTTGGGAGTTGCCATTCTTTGTACAATGTGTTTTTTGGGGGTTCATAACGAGTTGTCCAAACCTTCTGTCTTGTTGTTTCTTCTCGTCCCTCCCTCCCTCCTCTCCCCCTCTCCTATTGTTTCCCCCCCTACAGGCTGTGCGTTTGTCACATTTGCTACCAGGGCAATGGCACAGAATGCAATCAAAACCATGCATCACTCTCAGACTATGGAGGTACTGTACGCCTTAGCACCTATTTCTCATTCCCCTCTTCCCCCTCATTCTGCTGCCCCCTTGTGCTGGAAAGATCAAAAACTTGGCCGAGCAGATGCATTGATTCATCGCGGAGCATGAGTCATTCCTAAAAGCACTTTTGCTTATTACAAAATTGCATTGTCGTCTGCAAAATAATTGAATGAAACTTCAAACACTGCCCTCACGTAGCTGCTGAACACAGGATGACAATTGCCTTCATCTTTTAAAGCTGGTTTGAAATTAATGCACCTAATTTATTGATTTAGATTTATACAGAGCCTCGCTCCCTCTGTCTCCCGTAACATCACGTAGAACGGCACGCCAGCAAATATAGGTTGACAAAGACTTGGTCTAGATTGGAACAGCCTATTAGATTTCTTCAGAAAGTGGGTCCATGTCCTCGTATCCAGTGGAATCTTTATGGAAGTGGAGCAGCATTAATTTGACAGCTAGCAGGTCAGAGGCTCCCCAGTGAAGTCTAATTAGTGGCCCAACCAAACATAACACTTCTCCCAGATTAAATCCTGTCCCACTGGTGGTGCCACCAATTCCCCCCTTATCATTACCTCCCCAATTCTTAGCTGCCATGGGAGGTGCTGCTGGTGCAGAAGCCATTTTCCCTGTCAAGCCTGGTCCCTGTCTGGCTCTCCAGTCTCAAAATACTTAACACTGCATGCCTTGTGTCCATGCGTCAGTCTGAACAGTTTGTGACTTTGTTTGTTTTGCAAAGTTGTGTGTGTCGTGCGTGTTTCGTCCAGGCGTCTTGCTATTTATGTCCTTGTATCCATGATATCCATGTTTTTGTCTGTTTCAGTAAGTCTTGTCTCGATCTCTTGTCTGCTTGTTTGTGGAATTGATTGAGCTCCTCCAAGTGCGAGAAAGAGACTCACTGTCTGCAGCATTGCCCTGTGCCCCCTTTTTGGAATGTGGCCTGGCTCAGCTATGCATGGCAGATGTCCTCTGTGTGTTAGCTTTGATAATCATGCAACAGGCATAAAAGCACCATCTTGACGCACAGATGATATCACCCTTCAAAATTCCCTGCAATGACTTGTGTCCTTGCACAACCATTGGAGTTATTTCTGTGTGTGTGCGCGCTTCTGAACCAGTCCAACACCTCTTTGCCTCTTCACCGCTTCAGGGCTGTTCCTCCCCTTTGGTGGTGAAGTTTGCAGACACACAGAGAGATAAGGAGCAGCGACGCCTACAGCAGCAATTAGTACAGCAAATTCAGCAGCTCAACAGCGCCTCCACCTGGGGAAACCTGACCGGCCTGGGGACCCTCACTCCGCAGTACCTGGCTGTAAGTGTCAATTTAACCAGCTAACCCCGCTCCCACAAGTCTCACAAGTACCTGAGCATCAAATAAATAAATCACCTTTATCTCCATATATCTGTCTGTTGATGCTTATAAGAGAATTCACATTAGTCAAGCATGGATTTATAGACTGAATGAATGTGATTGAAAGTGTGCTGTTAGGTCAGCATTGCTTTGTCTGCCTGCATCGCACCGTTTCACAAATGTGTAAAAGGTTTCTCCCTGGCATGTTTAAGTGCATTGTCTTGTCATATCTTGCTGTTATGTTGTCTACTCTGGGTGGAAGCAGAAATTAAGTATGCATGCGTTCATGCTGTTACAGGGTCGTTCCATCTAGCCTAATTAATATTCAATATGGAATGATGACATTTAAATACCTTAACATACATTTAAAACCATTAGTAAAAACATAGATGAGCTTATTACAGACCTAAATAGATGTGTTGCAATATGATTATCATTTGTAATGTAGTTTTGTTGCCCTTTCCACCCCACCTACGTTCTCTTTTGATTCTTTAACTCATTCTCTCTTTGCCCTCTACAGTTGCTCCAACAGGCTACATCTACTAGTAGCCAAAGCAGTTTCAACAGTCTTCAGAGGCTAGGAGGTGAGTTAACACTCTCGAGTGTCTAAACCACTGTAATCATGTCCTTGAAATGAACAAACCAACACTTTTCATTTTAACAACAATTGAGACGCTCTGCCTCAATCAAGTTCAGTGGCACATTAATTGGTAGTTCTATTGCATACTACACAAGGACAAAGGCACAGTGCATACATTTTTTCTTTGTTCCCTTTCAAAGGTGTGAATCCCCTTCAGCTGCAGAATCTCGCCACAATAGCTGCGGCTGCAGCTCAGAGTTCCGGCAGCCCGAACTCCACCAGCGCCCTGTCTAACAGCGCAGCCCTGGGAGCTTTGACCAGCTCAGGTAATGGAATGGTTGAATTGTTGGTTCAGTCCTATGATGGACTAGATACTGGTCAGTTAAATTAAAAGCATGCAATGGTTTATACATTTGGTTCAATTCAAGTTCCTGCTCTACCATGTTTTTGAGGTTGTACAAATCTAAATGCGTCACCCACTGAGGTTTTCAGAGCCACACTTGTTCCCCCTGCTGCTATAATAGCTCTGACCAAATGTTCAAACCTTTCCTATTCACTATTTGCCTAATGGCCCTCCGCCATTCCTCATTTATTTCATGGGAGTTAATCACTTGGTAATAAAATGTTACGAGTGCCCCCGTTCCCCTTCAATCTGTGTAAATTTACATTGGCTTCATTTGTGTGAGTGTAGCATATGGTTGCGGCGCTAATGACCTCTGCTTATGTAGAGACGGACTTTAAACTGCCCCGACTGCTTTGTCATCCCCTCATAACCATATCAATGCTAGGTGTTTAGCAGTGATATGAATGTATGAAGGTCACCCCTTTGGTCGCCTGCTCACCCTGATCATTGCGCTTCTCGGCTTGTTCAACAGGATCCAGCGCCGGTGCTGCGATGAACACCCTGGCATCTCTGGGCACCCTGCAGGGTCTCACTGGGACCTCTGTCGGCCTCAACAACCTCAACGCTCTCGCCAGCAGCGTCAGTGGTAAAGTCTCCTCTCTACCCCTCGCTAAAAGCTCAAATATTTCATCCAAACATTGTTGCAGACTGTACAGCCAAACGTTAACGCTGCATTTCGGGTTTTTTCCCCAGGTATGGGGGCTATGAATGGAGGCCTGGGAGCCACCATGGCCAACGGGTCGGCAGCGAGTTCCATGGACGCCCTGACCCAGGCCTACTCAGGGATGCAGCAGTACACGGCCTCTGCCCTGCCCTCCCTCTACAGCCAGTCTCTCCTGCAGCAGAGCATTGCTGGCAGCCAGAAGGAAGGTGAGCAAGACCCCCCCAGTTCACACACACACACACACACCATATATTTTATATTTGTGTAATTTCATGACAGATTTATTTTTCTTCGTAAATTACCTAGGTATAGTTCTGTTTCCTTTCTGCCCTAATGAAACAGGACCCGAGGGTGCCAACCTGTTTATCTACCACCTGCCCCAGGAGTTTGGAGACCAGGACCTTCTGCAGATGTTCATGCCTTTTGGAAATGTGGTCTCTTCCAAAGTCTTCATTGACAAACAGACCAATCTGAGCAAGTGCTTTGGTTAGTGTTGACACCACCTGTCATTTCCTCTTCATCCTAATTGATTCGTCTTGTAACTTTGTATGGCCAGCAGGACAATAGGTGGCTCTGGTGCCATTTGTGTGCATTTTCTGGTCTCAGGGTGTATTGTGTGAGCAGAAATAATCGAAAAAAACATATTTAGACATTAATGGACAGACCTGATGTTTAGACCATGTTTTGATATGCAGCGCTAATGTTTCATCACTGTAAAGTTATTCTGCTTATCCCTCAAAGACACATTTAAGTTGATTATGAAGATGGTGAGGTGCCACTTTGACTTCACTCGAGTAATCTGTGAATATCAGCACTATGAGAGCAGTATTGAGTATTTAAGTGATTATTGCAAAAACATCATGCAGCTCAGGTGCTTCTTGAGTTTATTTTAGCAGCAGCATGTAACACAGGAATGATGGGGCTGAATATAATGTTTACATGTTGGTAACTCTTGTCATGTCCTTCTCAGGGTTCGTCAGCTATGACAATCCGGTGTCTGCACAGGCCGCCATCCAGGCCATGAATGGCTTCCAGATTGGCATGAAGAGGCTGAAGGTTCAGCTGAAGCGCTCCAAGAACGACAGCAAACCCTACTGATCCTAGTCCTGGGGCCTCCCCCCTCCCCAGCTCTAATGCTAGCACTGCTAGGGTAAGTTCACCCCCAGCCAAAGGTCACCACAGCAGAGACTCAGTGGGGCGGAGGGAAAGGAGCCACCTCAGGAGGGAGACTCGGCCTAATTCCTAAAAGTGGTTGCAATGAATCTTTTACACATTTGACTGTGTTTCATTCCTGCGGTTTTATCATGTAATTTGAAATCATGAAATGTTTTAATTTATGATTATTTATGACTAACACTGGAGTCGGTGTTTGCTGGAGGTATTCTGTGTCACTAAATTTAGTGGAGAGCATCAGGTGTGTTTGCGTACCATTTCATTGCCTTGGTGTCCAGCTACAGTAGAGGGGCCGACTAAGGATCAGTCATGAAGCACTGAAACCAGTAGAGCCGGAAGCTTCAGCCTCTGTGTGGCTGTTTACTTTGTAGTCTTGTCCCATCCGTCATCCTTAATGTTAAACGTCTTTTACACTCTTAACTACTTGAGTCTGTCTCTCACACTGTCTCCCACTCCCACTCTCTCTCTCCCTCCTCCCTGTGCTCTGTGTTGTCTCTCCCAATCTTGAGCCATGTTGAGCCAGGCTACCTCCGTCTTATTAACAACCTTCCAGTCATTCAGTCCATCCACCAAGTCTCCATGGGACTGGCTTTCAGTGGATCTGTTTGAGTGCCAAGCGTAAACGTAGTGCATGTTGGAATCTCTGCCATAGGCCCTGTTGCGTCACTTCCTTAAATCTGTGTATTGTTTTGTGCGTGGGGACCAGGGGGTGGGGAGGGTGGGGGGTGGGGGGGGAGGGTGTTACCGCTCTGTCCTTATGTGGTGATTGGTGTTTGTTTTTTGTTGATTGTGCCTCATGGCTAAATGATTCTTGTGCTGTGCCCCTAACTTTCTCTCTCCTCTGTGTCTTCTCTCTCTTTCTCTCTCTCTCTACTTCTCCCCCTCTCTCTCCTCTCTCTCCTCTCTCTCTCTCTTCTTCTCTTTGTGTCTCTGACTCTCTCCTTCTTTTGTGTTTTCTTCCTTTTTTAGAACAAATCTCCATGCCTGTTTGCTCATCATTAGCCTAGCATGTCTTCATGGTGTTGAAAGCCAAGCCAAACTCCTGGCCTCATCATCCCACCATTGTCTGTGATGTCTCTCTAAGCTCGCCTGACCAATACCTGGCCACCCACTGACCCTTGACCTTAGCTCAACCTGATTTTTCCGCATGTATACATTTTTGTTTTCTTTTTTCTGTATAGAAATGTGACAGGTAGGAGAGAGGTCAAGCAAATCAATGTGAAAACTTACCTACGTTCAGTTCGAGACTTTATTTGTGAATGTTTTAAAGCCTGTGGGATTTCTTTGTTTTAAAAAAACTTTTGCTTGTTTTTTTTATGTTTTCTTTTTACCTCTCTCAGTAAGGTTCACTTGAAAGTTGAATACAGGGATCGGCACACAGCTGTGCTATTTGGTGCCATTAGCAATATGTTGGCTTCTTACAAACATGCTATAGACCACTTTCCAACACTTTTGAAAGTCTGACCAGTAAAACCCCTCAATGCTCTGTAATGGTGTCTACATTTTGTGGGCAGAGTGAAGATTTTCACAAAAAAATATCCAGTGTATTGACTTTTTTTTGGGAAATATTGATGGCACAATAAAAGGTACATTTGCTCTGTGAAGGGAAATGCCTACCTACATGAGTCAACTTTTTTAGAACTGATTCACAAATAGACAATCTGTGGTTTAAATGCACACTTAGATTACCTATATTTTATACCATTGAATCTATAGAAGTTTAACTAACAGAACGCAGGCAAACTTTGGGTTTTTTGTAGATTATGTTATGTCATCTGTGTTAGGGGGTCTTAAGTGTGTTACATTTTTAAAGATGACTAAAATCAGTTTGATCAGTGTGGCCTTTTAAGGGTCTTTCTAGTAAATTATGGAAAATTCAGTCAAATTCCTCCTAATTATTTCAGCTTGTATGAAAAGAGCTTTTCTTTTCCGTCATTTATGGGGTCGCATCTTGAGTATCGAGGTTAATTTTTCCACCTTTGAAGAAGAAGAAGAAAACAATGTTAAACTTACATGGTACGTCTTGACTTTTTGGTGAATTTGTCATTAATTATTTGATTAATGGATGTTTCACTTTTGGTTTAGTAATGCCTCATATTGAAAGTTAATGTTTGTTAATCATATAAATATCAGACAATGTCTTTTTTGTTTGAGGTGCCCATGTGTCTATTTAGAATTTATACAAAATTCTTTAATGTAATTATATATTTTCTTTTCAACACAAAACAACTCATGTACGTACTGACACACACAACACACACACGTGCACACACTTTCTGTGGTCGCAGATGTGGGAGCCCCTGAAGAAGAGATCACTTTAACACAACACACAACCTGTGGGTCTCTGCACATTTATAGATGCGCACTCATTAATTTCCTTTGCTGATTACTTTCTTATCTTCTATTTGGTTGATACACGATGCACAGCACATTAATACTACTATATCCACCACAGTAGTGTTGGTTTACAAATACATTCCATTTTCAGCACAAAGTTTACAGGTTTTTTTATAATGGGAGGGGGGGGGAGAGTATTCTGTGTGTTGTACCAAAAGTGGAAATGACCCCGGAATGTACAACCACTTCTCCCCCAAAAGGAGGCTTCCCTAAAATTGCAAACCTGATGGCGCTAAAGAGTTGTCAACTCAGGGTTTTTGTGTGTGTTATTAGGTCACGCAGGATTAAGACACAAAATGCACAATTGTCACAATTTCACATTTTATTTGGATCTTTTTTTTTTTCCCTCAAAATACATAAACGTTCCAAAAAAATGGTACCAAATTTGAAATGGCGTTAATGGAAGTGTAGTTTTGTAAGGAAAAGTTAAGCACAATTGTTGGGAGCTATTCACTTTTGCAGACTGGTGCGTGTGTGTGCGTGCGTGCGTGTGTGTGCGACAGCCCAAAATTATCAAGGTACCAAGAATTTAACTTTTTAATATGGGCATGTGCTTTTTACAGTGTGTTTTTTCTATCCAAATGCAATACAATTTTCAAAGTGCCATATACGTCTAGAAACTGCCTACACATCCTTTTAGGCCTTGGTTAGAGATTGCTGCAATTCGCCTTTTTGTCTCTTGATGCCAGTATCATGAACGCCCGTGTCACCTGCTCCTGCCCCTCCTCCACTCTGTGTTCTTGGTGAAATTGTGTATTGTGATGTATTCAGTTTGAACAGTTGGTTTAAGAGATATTTCAATAATAAACTTCTCTAAAGGTTTATCCTTTTTGTTAGTGAGTGTGAAACATGTACTGTGACACTTATACATACACATGGCAGTGTGCAGAGCAATGTTTGGTCATGTGTCAGGGACAGGGAATTGATTTGGCTAAAGGGTAATATAAGTAAAAAAAAATCTAGGAAAAGCAAAGTGAGTGTGTGCGTGTGTGGTGATGAGACTGGAGCTTTACGTGAGGTGACTGCAGGTCTGTGTGCAGGTCTGTAGGTGTATGCAGTGTATGGTGAAGTGTTACTGTGGATGAATAAAAGCACAATGTACAGTACACTCCAGTCCCAACAGGAACTCGACTCACTTCAGGGGCTTCCATCACAAATCCCATCCGACTCTACAATCTCAATCACTTTTTGATTTGTCGTTTCATATTCTGAAGTGCTATTTTTGACCGTGTGGTAGCTTTGCATCTCTTGATATTGTCTTGATCCAAAAGAAAAATCTCTTCCTGTGTTATTTTGTCTGATAATCGATAGGACTCTGTTCATGTTCCACCAATAATTTAATAGATGTTTGTGTTGTCTTGATGAAAGCCAAAGTGGGTGCATCTTGATGTGATCAGTATACATACAGTAGATTTCAGTTTGACCTTTTACTTTAACTGGGTGGGATGTAAAAACAAAAAACAAAACAAAAAATGACATACACAGGCTTTCCAATTTCTACAACTGGTTGTTCATATGTATTTTGTACCAGTGAAGCTTTTTATATTGGAAATTAAAGAAAAAAATCTATATTGGAAAAAATTGTCTGGCCTCTCAATGTGGCCTCGCCTTGACCAGGTCTCGACTTTGGCCTCTTGGTGGCGTCAAGCAATTTTTTTTGTTTTTGTTCTCTAGTTTTTTTTTTTTTGTCTCAAAAAGATGCCTGACTAGATTTACTTGGATCTCTGTGTTCCTCACGTCGTTAATCACTTTCAGTTCTGGGAGGGGTGGGAGTGTGGGCGGGGAGGGAGGGAGGGGGTCGGGATCCACTAACCACGCCGTGGTAAGTTTCATGTTAGTATTTGTGCTGTCCACATAGTTTAATTGTCATCGAGATTTAAACAACTTGTGTGGATAATTGTTAACTCTGTTGTTTAGTTTGGGCCTTGCTTTTACCTGTGTAGTTTTCTGTTTTCCCATAGAGGAGTGTGTAGCCGAAAGACTGTTCTTTTTTTTGGTCGATGTTTGTTCATGTGTGGTGTGTTTCTTTGCCTCTGTCTGCAAATTAAACCATTTCCCTTAATATTGGCTGTGTCTTTGTGTTGTGCTTGTCCAGTGTTGTAAAGGCATCAACAAACCCACCCTCCTTACCCACTGTGTCCTGTCTCAAACGTGTTTTCTCTTCGTTGTGCTTCTCTTTGCGTAGCTTGAAGTAGAAATGGGGTCGGGGTGAATGGAGAGTGAATATTCTGTGTTTCAATGGTCTGCACATACAGTATTGCACAGCTGAAGCAACCCTACAGATCTGAAGGGTTAATTCATTGGTCGAAGTGAAGTTGATCACATTTAGTTTGTAAGGTGTTAAGCTTCACTGATGATGGATTCCACTGAAAAGCTTTCAAACCAGAATGTCCAATCATTGCTTTTATACACTCGTGTGCTCTATCTGCCAACGAAGCAACAATTGTCGTAAAAGGATGGACAGGATTCAAAGGATCCCCCATGGTGCCAGATGCGAGTATGAGAGGAGCCCACCAGGTGAGGAAACGCATGAAGAGAAGCCTTTCTGTGTTTATAACAGGGCTGAAAACAATTATTTACATTTGCAATATCTAGATCTGTTAGCTGGCGTAAACATGCTTTAATTTGAATTGTGGTGCCTACATAACCTTTGAAGAAAACCCATTTATGTGGTTAAGTGTGGTGTAATGGAAAAAGAAAAAAGGGGTTATGGCCTTGAGTGTCTAATCAAAATGTTAGTGCTCAGCATCACTACTGCTCAGCAGCCTATGGAGAGCAGAGAAATGAACATGACCTTTAAAGGAGATTTTCACCTCAGCATCAGTCCCTCACCATTTTACACATTAAAATATCATCCAGCAGTGTGATGTGTGTTCATTTAAATGTAATTAAGTCTTTTTTTTTACCCCACACACTTTTGTTCAACCTGTATTATCTGCACCGGGTGCTATTTTACGGTTTCCCTGTGTGCCTTTCAACAGGAAGAACATGTATCTTAAGTATTATACACATGGAGAGTGCCTGCTACTGCCTGCAGCATTCATTTTAAAGTTAAGTGTAATTTGCATAGCAGGTTAACATTTTGATTTGTACACAGTCACATCTTTAATCAAAACACCACACTTTAGCTCTTATGGTAATTTGATGTTAATATTAATTAGGAAGAACAACATACTGTAGTACCGTATAGTTACGGTTCTACTGTTAAAGACAACAGAAAAGTATAATTGGATGAATTGGATGGTTATAGAAATGGCCCAAGTGTTGCTATTTTGTCTATTATTCACATAATTGGGGGCAGCATGTAAACGCTACCAGCCCTAACTATAGTCTCAAAACCAGAATAGTATTGCTTCCAGAAGGTTTTACATTGAACCTTCACAGAAACAGAATATCCTACTTAAAAATCTGACTGAGTCTTAGTTTCAGTCGTGTTTTCTGTCTGTCTGTCTGTCTGACTATGGTCTACTTCCGTGTCATAGGTAATACCAAAGCAGTTTGCTGGAAGGAGCAGCTCATGTGACGTCATCGGCGTCCCCTCATTTCTCAGCCAATTAGATTCCTCAGCGTGGTATCCTCCCCCCGCCCCCCGCCCGGAGCTACTCCCACCTGCAGTATGGCCGCCTTGTTGTAGTCGGTGTGTTTTAGTCATATGTCAGTCCGTATATCGCGGTTTTGCACTTTTTCAACATGTCAGCCTTTCTGTTGGTGAAACACTCAGTCAGCAGGCTGCCGCTGAGTGTGGCCCGCCATGTTACAGCCTGCTGCTATCACACAGAGACCGGAGTTTACGGCTACAGACCCAAAGTGAGCCGCGCGGACAATGAGGTGCACCGCGAGCGCATCGCCGCTCTGAACCAAGGTCAGTAAGAGTGGAACAGAGTGAACAAGGAGGGAACAGAGTGGACATGGAGGGAGCATGGAGTGGGCAGAGTGGACATGGAGGGAGCAGATGGTCTTCAGGTTTAGTCCGTGGGCTTCTTCACACTTTAATCTCTCTGGGAGTTGCCACGTTAACCCACCTGTTGAACCTGTAGATGTACTTCAAGTCAAAGTAACAACGTATCTTATCTAATTATTCATTATTTTACTGGGGACAATACAAATACACTCAATCATCCTCATTTTGAATTTTTTTTTACACCAATAAATCTACAAAATCTATACAAATCGGAGGTAATTCAATGTTAAAAACTGTATTTTTGAGGCAGATACCAATGTTGATATGTGAGAGTAAAAAAACTTCAAATATTTTTAGCAGCGCAAAAGTTTTATAGATAATTATGAAAGATGACAATAATAATGACATTTAAGTTGATATAAGAGTTAAACATGTTATACTCACATATTGATTGATCTATTAACTGATAGATCTCTACTGACTCACTGAGACTTTACAGTGGCAGCATGGGCGAGCGTCCAGACACACTACTACAGGTTGGGCATTGTTCTCACTCAGCCTCTGCTTTGTCCTCAGATCATGGTCTTGCCAGGCTGGTGGAGGCTTACAGAGCGCATGGACACAAGGCTGCCAAGATTAACCCCTTACTCCCTCAAATGCCTGTCGCCGACACTGTCCCGGAGATACACCTGCTGGCTGGAGCCGTACAAGGACCGGTCAACACCACAGGTACACACACAGCTCATCAGCCAATCAGAGGGAGGGAGAGAGAGCGGCTGATCCTCTCCTGTCTACAGTCATACAGTCTGAACTATGTTGACTGCTTTCATTAATGCTGAGTCAATGTCATCATCGTTTCAACACAAATCTAAGAAGTCTAAGAATTTAAATGGTTACTATATTATTATTTTCCTTGTGACCCATTTTACTCTCATCTTAGCAAACCAGCCAGTTGGAGTCGTCAAGCGACTTCAGGGTTGCTATGACAATGTAGTAGACTAACGTTTGTGGGCATGCTAATAACAGGACAAACTGGATCCCTCATTAAAAAAGAATATCTTGTTCTCCAGGACTACGGCATTTTGGCAAGGCGGAGGCCTCGGTGGCGGAGGTGACGGCCTACCTGGAGGAGGCCTACTGTGGCCACCTGTCAGTTGAGACCAGTCACCTGGGCAGCCTGGAGGAGAGGGAGTGGCTCTCTGACCGCTTTGAGGAAATCAAACTACAGCCTTTCTCCGGCGAGGAGAGGAAGCAGCTGGCCAAGATCATGCTGGAGTCTCAGGTGAGCCCAGGAACAACAACCATGACATCATTATAACCCAGACCAGATCAAGCTAGGATCGACGCTATCTAACGTTTCTTGTCCGTCACAACCTGCAGGAATTCGACCGTTTCCTGGCCACCAAATTTTCCACCGTGAAGCGCTACGGAGGGGAAGGAGCAGAGAGCATGATGGGATTCTTCTACAAACTTTTCCACCAGTCAGCCCACAGCGGAGTGACTGACATCGTGATCGGCATGCCCCACCGAGGACGACTCAACCTCCTGAACGGCCTGCTGAAGTTCCCTCCAGAGGTTAGGCAGCACAGTGTATGGGGTTAGGAGCATGGAGGTCATGGAGGTCATGCAGGTCATAGTGTAATGTGGTGCAGTCTAGCTTTGTAATGGGACTGTAATCCAGCTTCTTGTAAACATTGTGAAACCATGGTGACTCCAGACGTCTCAACATCTCTCCTTCCACATTCTCCCTTCACTCAGCTCATGTTCCGAAAGATGCGCGGCCTCAGCGAGTTCCCGGAGACGTCCCCGTCCATCGGTGACGTCCTCTCCCACCTCACCGCATCAGTGGAGTTAGACTTTGGCGCCGGACATCCTCTGCACGTGACCATGCTGCCCAACCCGTCTCACCTAGAGGCGATCAATCCCGTGGCCCAGGGAAAAGCTCGGGCCAGGCAGCAGCTGAGGCAAGAAGGGGACTATTCACCCGCTGACGACGCCCAGCCAGGGGACCAGGTGGTTTGTTTGCAGGTATGAGCTCAACCTTTCAACCTCTCATTACAATATGGTGGAATAGCAGACAAACATGAAAGAGTTTATTGAACCATTCCTCTTCTCCACAGGTCCACGGCGATGCAGCGTTCACCGGCCAAGGGATCGTTCCAGAAACTTTGACCCTTTCGAACCTCCCTCACTACAGGGTCGGTGGCAGCATCCACCTGATTGTGAACAACCAAGTGGGCTTCACCACTCCAGCAGAGAGAGCCAGGTCCTCCCCCTACTGCAGCGATATCGGTCGGTCTCAACCCTCTCACGTCTTATTCGCTCTGTAATACTCGACGCAGCTCAGTCTGTCATGAGGAAACGTGTGTTTGTGTCGCAGGTAAGATGGTGAACTGCGCTGTGATCCACGTGAACGGCGACGACGCAGAGGAAGTCCTGCGAGCCACGGGGCTGGCGGTGGAATACCAGCGGCGCTTCAGGAAAGACATCATCCTGGACCTGCTCTGCTTCCGCCAGTGGGGTCACAATGAGCTGGACGAGCCTTTCTTCACCAACCCAGCTATGTACAAGGTCATCCGGTAGGTTCACTCCAGCTTGTTTATATTCACACACACACACACACACACACACACACACACACACACACACACACACACACTTCACACACACACACACACACACACACACTTCACACACCATTACCTCAGACCTCGCTGTAGCATGCACAGTTTGTATTCTTGGTCACTCTGACTTTCAGAACGGAATGTTTTCAGACTAGTGCCGCTGATGTTTGGCCAAAACAAACATCTAATGATGAGGTCATGAATCCAATTTGCTGCAAAATACTGTAGTAATAATTAATATAGTGTTACTACATTTGTTCAGCAATCGGACCTTAAAACACGTTGTATTGTTCAACCTGTTCCAGCTAATAAATCAGTTGTATTTATTAAAGGGGTCATTATAATATTATTGTGACTTTTTGACAGCTGTTCTATTTGACCTGTGAATGACTACACACCCTCTAACGTTGTGGTTTGTGTCGCCGTGTTGCAGCTCCCGGAAGAGCATCCCCGACTCCTACTCAGACCAGCTGATCTCAGAGGGCCTGATGAGCGACACCGAGCGGGAAGACATCAAGTCCAAACACTACACCATGCTCAACGACAAGCTGGCCAACATGACCCTGTACAGCCCCCCGCCCACCAACCTCCAGGGCCGCTGGGGGGATCTGGCAGAACCCCAGGCCAGAGTCACCACCTGGGACACGGGCGTCCCTGTCCCGCTGTTGCAGTTCGTAGGGGCCAAGTCGGTGGACATGCCGGAGCAGATCCAGCTGCACAGCCACCTGGGAAAGACCCACGCACAGGTACAGCCCGCGCTCACGTCTGTCCTCTCTGTCACCGGCTCATTCGGTTAGAAAGGTCTAATGTCTGAAGACGATTTTGTCCCAGGCTCGACTGCAAAAGGTGCAGGAGGGGACAAAGCTGGACTGGTCCACAGCAGAGGCCATGGCTTTTGGCTCACTCCTCTCTCAGGGTCAGTGGCAACCATGACTTCCAGCTCCCACCTATGGTAAAGCTCCTTCTGGTTTGTGTCTTAATGAACTTTGTCTCTCCATTACAGGCTTTAATATCCGTATCAGTGGACAGGATGTTGGACGGGGGACTTTCAGTCAGAGACATGCCATGATCGTGTGTCAGGACACCAACGACATGTACATCCCTCTGAACCACATCGACCCTCAGCAGAAAGGATTCCTGGAGGTAACATCTAGATCAGGAATGAACTGGGTCCCTGACATTGTTTTAGTTGTAACAGTGGAGACGGTGCAGGTCTTCCCAGGTCTGCAGGACTTGGGTGTAGACGTTCTGGATCCCTCTGCTGTTTCAAGCACGCCACCATCAAACCCCAACATATCTTGTAGATCCAGAACAAGTTATGCTCTAATGACGGCCACAGCCTTGCAAAGTTTATTATCTTTGTTCTGCCGTATTTCCTCACACACCCTGCATGTGTGAACTTCATGTAGAGGAATGTTTCAAGTCTTTTCCACGCTCCACCCCATGAATCTGCATGATTAGGACTCGGATAAGTGATGATCACATGACCTCACAGCCTTCATGTCCCCTCAGGTGTGTAACAGCCCGCTGTCAGAGGAGGCGGTGCTGGGGTTTGAATACGGCATGAGTATCGCTCAGCCCAAGCTCCTTCCCATCTGGGAGGCTCAGTTTGGGGATTTCTTCAACGGAGCGCAGATCATCTTTGACACCTTCATCTCCGGAGGTAAACACCCCGATCAACACGTTACATGCATCTGTTACATGCGTGTTACAGGCAACACGTGCAGGAGGTATTTAGGGATTAGCCAACCTGAAAACATCCTGGTACCATTACCTTGACCAATGTTCTTCAATGTGCAGTTTGTTTTTTGTTGACATGAGGTTCTGAATCTAGAATCCAGAACACTTCAGATATTACTGATATTTAAACTAATAAAGAGAGTGAGAACATCCAAGTTACTCTGGTTTGGGTTGTAAGCTCAGATTTTGATTGTCATGGCAACATACAGAGAGATGTGTATGGCCTTGGTAGAGGTTTGTGCTCTCTCTTATTTTGGACTGTATTGGATTTAATGAACATTATTAAAATGTCTAATACGATTTCAAGTAATAAAGATTTCGGCTTTGAACTATTCCAATTAAAACAAAGATAAGTTAAGATGTGACCTTTTCAAACAGCAATTTACAGTGAAAGTGTGACTTTAGGCCGCTACAGACACAGATTCTGCTTTAGTAATGTCCATGTGCAAACTATCAGGGTTCAGTCTGTGAGAGTAACTCAAATATCCAGCAAATGATTCATCCAATCAAATGTCACTGTTGTGTTGTTACCAGGTGAGGCCAAATGGCTGCTCCAGTGCGGGATGGTGATCCTGCTGCCTCACGGCTACGACGGAGCGGGGCCCGAACACTCCTCCTGCCGCATGGAGCGCTTCCTCCAGGTCTGCAAACCGTACAAATGAATCTACTGCTGCTGAGGGAAACGCTACTAAGACAGAGAAGTTAACTTTTCTTTTATCGCCTCCTCCCTAGATGTGTGACAGTAAAGAAGAGGGTGTGGACGACGACAGCGTCAACATGTCTGTCGTCAACCCCACCAACCCCGCGCAGTACTTCCACCTGCTGAGGCGACAGATGATCCGCAACTTCCGCAAACCCCTAATCCTGGTCGGGCCCAAGACTCTCCTGAGGTTTTCTGTAAGCGCTGCGTTTATTCTGACACACCGACCCCGTCCGTATGTGTGATCTCAGAACGGTGATCTTTGTAAACCGGCTGAATAAGGTTCTTTGTTTCCCCAGGGTGCAGTGTCCACTCTAGCTGAGTTGGCACCAGGAACACATTTCAGGCCTGTGTTAGGTGATACTTCAGTCTCACCACAGAGGTAAACAACCCACTGCATGATTGGAATGATTGATGAGGCTTTTCGCATGCCGGTTTCACATTTGAGTTACCTTGTAGGGTGCCGACTAAAGTCCGTATTCCAGTCTGTAAACTACGCAAATTTCAGGCTTTAAATCCTTTTAGTGTTTTAGGTTTATGGGGTTGTGCTACAAATGTTTCCAGAATATATATGAGTGTTCTCTCCTCTGCCTGCAGCCTTCACACAATCCACAATGGAACATATTCTATCCCAGCTCCAGATGCAGATCAAGGAGTTGTTTTGTTTTTACTGAGTAATCATTGATCAGATGTTGATGTTGTTCAGCCATTGTTGAGTTATTGATTTCCTAACCCAGGGTTGAAGGCCCACATATTCAAGGTCTGTAGCAGTTTGTCTGTAGCAGTGGGAGCGAAATGCACACACACTTAAAAGATCAATACATCAACAGCTTATATCTTTATTTACACTACATACATCGAAGCAATATTTTTGTATCTCAGTGGAAGAAAGGCGACTCATTTTGCACTTTCCAAGCTTACCCTGTGTGTTTGCTAGCACTTCAAAGTCTCCATACTAAAGCTATGACATAGGTGGCAAATTAGAGAGAAATGTTCAGCCCTGGGGGAAGCTTGGTTACTGAGTGTGTTCCTGTTGTGTCTCACAGTGTCCAGAAGGTGGTGCTGTGCTCAGGGAAACATTACTATGCCCTGCTCAAAGAGAGGGAGGCCTCGGCAGCCAGTCAGAACACGGCACTCATCCGCCTGGAGGAGCTGTGTCCGTTCCCACTGGAGGCTCTGCAGCAGGAGCTCAGTAAATACCCCAACGCCAAAGGTAAACGTGACCCCCTGCTGTGCGCCGCCTCACTGAGCCCCGACTACCTGCAGCTGTGCACCGAGGCAGCCTGATTGTAAGGTGCTGGGTGGAGGGCTAACAAGTCATGTAAAGCCACGTGCAATGTCTCAAAGGCCTTTATAGATCCAGATCCAAAGAGTGACCCTGCACAAACGGCCCGGGTGTGCAATAGCAGACGTAGAGGGATTCTCGGAGTCTTATAAGTCCCCTCACTTAGCATCCTTCTGAGCAATAAGCCATCTAAACTGGAGACAACGTAGGAGCCACAAAGGTTCAAAAGGCCAGAAACGACAGTAATGAAACAATACGCAAGACACAGAATATTCCCACGGACTCGGGAGACTTCAGTCAGTTTGGTCGCGGCTCTACTCGCAGCTACTCTTCCTCTTTGCTAATGCGGCTTTCCTGTTTGGCAAACGTTGTTGAGATAATTAAGTCATTTCCCCTTGCACCATTACATAATATTGCAGTGTTTGTGACTGATTCACCAGCGAGTCAGGCTGTGTCTTACTGTAGCTCACAGGCACAAAGGCAGCGACACAAGTCAGTCACAGCCGGATGAATGACATGCAGTATCAAATTCAGAGTCTTTATACAAGATAAGGCAAAGAGAAAAGATGAGTATGAGTCAGGGACGTGGTTTGTGCTCGTGTCTTTACGATATGCTTGGCTTACCAACCATGGGGGGCCTTTAGTTGTCGGCGCCTCTATCCTGCCCGGTAACACCCTGTATCTCTTCCTGTACTCGGTGTTTGAACATTGTCTCACTTACTCAGACAAAGAAAAGGTTTGCAGTTCTCTTCTGATCAATAACAAATATTCCACAGAGTTCACTTGGAGCCAGGAGGAGCCTCAGAACATGGGTCCCTGGTCTTTTGTGGCTCCCAGGTTTGAGAAGCAGCTGGCCTGCAAGGTGAGCCTGGTGTCTGAACTACCACAACACACACTGTAGACAATAATGCCAGGAAACAAACTGTTAATATTCATGCGTCTGACCTGTGTCGTCTGTAGCTGCGGTTAGTCAGCAGACCGCCTCTGCCCGCTCCTGCTGTGGGCATCGCAACCCTCCATCACCAGCAGCATGCGGCCATCCTCACTGCGACCTTCTCCTAAGACAGGAAGATACCTCGGCGCTACATTTACACGTCTCCAAACACACACAGACGTGGGACCTTTACACTGCGTGCCTCTAATCAATTGGTCAGTAATCCATGTTTGCTGAAAATGGGGGTTGGCAATCTCATTTGAATTTTACAGGACAGCCTAAGGTTTTGCATTCGGTTTCCAATGCGAGGCCTGGGTTGTTATCTGCTAATGTTTGTTCCCTCCCGTGAAACTGACTTCTATATTCTATATTTGTTACTTACAAAAGCGCTACGGCACAAAAACAGAGGCTGCATAGGATTTGAATCCGGGCCTCATACAGATTGATGATGTTTACAGTGCGACTTCTCAGCACTGTTATCTCTTCCTTACATCATGCTGGAACATAACTTCCGGGTTCAGGGTGGAACTCCAGTGTTTTGTCAGTTTTAAGTCTATTTGGCATTTTTTTTTGTATTTATTGCGTCTTACAATCTGAGGACTTAAGTCAATGATCACTAGATTTCAGATTAGAAACGTGAACTGAATCTGATCAACCATCGTCAATACCACACATTTTTAATATTTCAAAGTACAAATGTGAACTAAACAGGACTTGAACACGATCGTTTGACCCTGGTTGAATGTAACGGCTTGAAGTTGTCATTTAAGGGCATACTGGATGATGTAAATAATGGAGTGAGACGGAAATAAAGCATATTTTCCCAACAAACTTTCATCATTGGACATTCTGTTTTTCACTTCCTAATGTACTTGTTGGTGCTGAATAGGGATCAGGGACCTGTGGGAGAGTTCCAGCTGTAGAGGGCTCTGCATGAATCACCTTGTGTGCATAAAACCATTACAATATAGCCGAATGCCTCGGTACTACTTTATTCTCTGCAGACCCATAGTTAGAAACAAGAAGTACTGAAGGAGAAACGCAGATCAATTGAGTTCTCTTAACATTTAGGGGTTCTCATACTGTATATCCTTCCAGCCTACATGCAAAGTACAAGGTGGACGGTGTGTGTAATTAAAGGAGGAAAGAAGGGCGATAATGTACACTTTAAAGTCTATACGTCTCTCCAAAGCACTTTACAAAGACCTCACACTCACACAGCGGCAGGGTCATAAACATGCAAGGAGCCAGCCTGCACATCAGGAGCAGTTAAGGGTTTCAACGTGGCTCTTAGTGAACATTAAAGCTGGATGACTGTAATTCTGGTTTCCTAATCACACTGGTTCACTCCCTCTAAAATTATTATTCAATCATCTTTGTGAGATACATGTGTTTTGTCTCAATCATCATCATCATAGTTGAACGTTGGTCTTGGTCTTGGATTGGCTGGAATTTCTGTCGTTCCACCCAAATACATTATTTTTCTCCTACTTTCTCATGTCTCCCCTTATTCCCTTTAGAAATAGATGATAATAATTTTATTTTTTCCACAGTTTCCCTTGCTTTCACTGTAGGAATGCAGTCTCAGTCTTTGTCAACACAGAGTTGGCTACATGGACACTTGTGTTTGTTTATGTCACAGCTTCTGCTATCAGTGATCGAGTACTCACGTCTCTGCAGAAGAATCTTGAGGGACTTTTCTGAGGGGTTAGGTAAGGGATTTGTAGTCTGAACTCACAACTATGTGGTCATATTCATACAAAACTGAGAGGTTCAACATTTTAGTGTGGATTGCAGGTCAGTAAAGTCCTTTGAGATTCACCCAGAGCAGCTAGAGAGCTGAGATCAGCCATGGTGCTGACTGCTGTGAGATAAACACAACAAAGTCAGCAACGCAGAAGATGATTACATCTGTAAATGTTTCTCAGCACAAGTCCCAGTCAAGGATCAAATCAATCAGTCTTTCTCAATCACATAAACAAGGACACCCATGGTCAACAAAGGGAACTTACAGAAGCAGAGAGAGGACATGGAAACATCTTCTTCTTCCTCAGATAATTAGACCTTTTTCTTGAGATGTTGAGAAAACTCAACATTTCCTACATGGCAGAAGAGCAGGTGGGCTACACTACACACACACACACAAACTCTCTCTCTCTCTCTCTCGCTCGTCTCTGTCTTACATGTTACTTCCAAATGCATAAATGTTTGTGTTTACCACTCTTCATGCTTTTTTGTACCTCTGTATAATCCCACTGGAAGTTCCTACACCGAGCCAATCTCTCTTGGAATTGGTTTCTTCCCTTTTTCCTTACAGATTAAGGTTTTCTCTGAAGTTTTTCCTCGTCTTCCTAGAGAGCTTTTGGGCCGGGGTCGGGAGTTTTCCTGATGTTGTGGATCTGTACAGCCCTTTGGACGGTATATGTGATATTAGGCTACAGATAACTTGACTTGACTTTGCATTCACGTGTGTCATCTCAGTACTTGACGATCCAGAGATTGATTTAACTTCTGATCTTGATTAAATAATAAAATACTAAAATTGCATCTCCTCCCTCGGCTTCCACAGAAACTGGTGGATGAGCAAAGTACCTGACTTTACTTTTAAATAAATAAGCCAAGTCAGAGGATCCCTAGAGTCAGGTCCTGAGCCCCGGGGGGGTCCCCATAAAGCCCCGGAGCGCCCCTGCCTCCACTCCATCCATCCACTGAGTGAAAACGACCCCAGGCAGCCAGCAGCAGACACAATGACGACGCTGCTGTGATGATGAACGCAGCATCGTGGCAGCTTCATCAGAGGAGAGGACAGCCCGGGGTGGCTGCTGGCGTTTTAAGCCCCGCAGAGTTTATAGCTTGTGTGTGTGTGTGTGTCGGGTTTGGTGCAATGCGAACACTTGAATGGTTCAGCGTGCAGACAGGCGGGAGCAGCAACCTCCCACTGACACACACACAGATACACACACACACACAGGGTGCAGGACCGAGGGAGTCCACGGCGCTGCGGCTCGGAGGAGACTGCCAGGTGAAGCCCGACCTTTCCACAGCAGCACAGCGGCTCTGACTCAACCCGGCCCCGTGTCCCCCCCACCCCCACCCCCCTGCCTGCCTGCCTGAGAGCGCAGAAGAAGACAACACCGGATCCGCTACGTCAGACAGATTAGTCTAACAACCTCCACGCTAAGGACAGACCTCCTCCTCCTCCTCCTCTTCCTCCTCCTCCTCCTCCTCCTCCTCTCTCTCTGGGCTCGCCTGGCTCCGGCTGCATGTATGAAACGCTTGAGGACGGGAGGCAGACAAAAGCAAGGAAACCCTCCGTGAAATACACAAGCGCACCACCACCAGCAGCGCGGTGAGCCCCGGCTTGTCTCACGGCTCTGCCCCCCCTCTCCTCCTCCTCCTACCTCCTCCTCTCCTCCTCCTCCTCTTCCTCCACCCCGCTGCGAAATGGCGAGAGAAAACGGCGAGTCCAGCGATGGATCCTGGAAGAAGCATGTCGATGATATCAAGAAGATATTTGACTTCAAAGAAGTCCTCGGGACGTGAGTAACGCCTCTGGCTCTCCGGGCAAACTTTTCCTTCCTTTACACAACAATCAGGCCCGTGACATTTAAACGTTCAGACGGAAATGAAACCGATTGACTGCTGTTGAATATTGAGTGAAATAACAGGCGACAGACACACAGATAGACAGACAGGCAGGCAGATATAGACAGACGGGGCCTTTTTTTTGTTGGAAGTTAGTCCCAGAACAGAAACCCGAACAGATCGTGATTTTAATCGTGAGCATTGTCTGGATTTCCATGAGACATTCCGGGTCGTTATGTGTGTGTGTGTGTGTGAAGTCATACACGCCTGATCCTCCTCTAATCGCAACAACTGCTGTGGCGTGTTTGATCCACACATGTCAGGGTGGAAACATGTAGAGCTACAGTGTGTGTGTGTGTGTGTGTGTGTGTGTGTGTGTGTGTGAGGCAGCCACCCATCAGTCACTAAGACAACGCACGATCAAGCCCACCATCCAAAATGAAGCGTATGTGACCTCATGTGCTCTCTTGCATCCTAACACTGAGACACATTCTGATGCTTTTCCCAGGTATTTGTTCCGTCCTCAACTCTGATCTGGGCTCCATTCTTGGTCTTTATATTTACAGGTTCTAAAGATTCTGATCTAGCCTTCGGAACTAGAGACCAGACAAATTCCAGAGTTTATTTTGGTTGCCTATGCAGCATAAAGGGAGTCTCAGTGTGCGCTTTCAATTCCCCCAAGTGGAAGATCCAAACTACTAAAGGAATGTATGCAGCTCTCGCATGTAGAAAGAGGAAGGAGACTCCAGTTGAGCCCCTGTCAGTGTGTGTGTGTGTGTGTGTGTGTGTGCTTGTGTGTGTGACAGGTTTGATAGTATATTGATGATTTTGGGATCAAGACCCCAAGGCCAGAGTAGAGAGATGTGATGGAGGAGAGAGTTGGATGCGTTGTCACTAAACCGGAGACATATGACCTAACCTACATACGAACACGGACTAGACGCCGTTAAAGAAAGGAATGCCAGAACGTTATTACATACCTGCTCCCCTGAGGCCACAGATTGTGATATACACCTCCACCCTCATATTACGCTCATGGCTCTGTCATTCACTCTCAGCTGTGTGGCACTATCTGTGGGCAGTTCTGATTTTTTCCCAAGGTTTCTCCATTTATTTGTAAAAAAATCAGCCTCTGAATAATAGTGAATCATCATCAGTGTGTGTACTGTGTGGCACACAATGGACCCGGGGCTGGAGGAATATACGTCCACGCTCAACAACACAACGCACAATCTCCAGGGCCAATCTGTGACTCACGCTTATGTATGTACGGTACAACACGTCTTGTTATCCTGGCTTTAGTTCAGTCCCCGTTTACACGCCGCTGTGCTTGTTAGTTAGGGAGCTCTCCTTGTTAATCAGCAGGGCTCACTTACTTAGAGCCACCTGAGGCAGAAAAGGCCCCCGGCAACCCCGCAGCTTTGCCTGAGGGATTAATGGATGAGGAAGGAGTGTGAGACCGGTGGAAGAGACGTAAGATTATCCCCTCTTCCTCCACTCCCTTCTTCTTCTTCTTCTTCTTCTTCTTCTTCAGGTTTCCCCATCAGAGACCAATACGGATCATCCCTTGTCCGCAACCAGAACTTTTAACTCAATGCTTGTCCGATCGATTGTCAGACACGAGCAAAACCTCCAGCACCATCAGTCATAGTGAGTGTGATTATCTGAAACACAAGCATACTGTTGAGTAAAGTGCATGTTGGCATTGAGGTAAGAACCGGGTAGGAAAAGATTTCAGCTGAGTGAGGAAACTGTGATGGATTGAACATCAGAGTTTTGGGAGTAGAGAGCCCCGCGGTGGTGCCGGCGATTGCTGCGGACACATTTCCTCCCTCTGTTTTCATGCAGTACAGAGTTGTTGTGCGCTAATGACATCTTCGGCGCTGCTGCTGCTACATGGCTGCCACTCGCCTCAGGGGCTAATTTCAGAACTTTAAGCTGCTGATGGTCTGTGGGAGAAGAATAAGTCATCTGGCCCAAGGCAGCTTTGCAAGAGCCCCGCAGGCATGTAGTGTAAAAAAAACAAGAGAAGAAGAAGAAGAAGAAGAGGTGTTTGCTCTCATATTGATACTCCGGTTTGTCTGAGATCACTAATGTGCTTCAATCTCACTTGATGGTGGTATTTATAATATTTATTTTAATATAGTTTGGGACATATTTGATTTATTGTTGAGCAAAATTCTGCTTCTTCCTCGTCTCGTCTCCCGCGCTCCGGCTAATGAGCAGAGAAGTTGGAGCTCTTTTTGCTGCGTTCAAGTGTTGATGGAAATTGGGAATTAAAGCAGCCCGAATGCATCTGAAATGGCAGCTAGGCAACTAGGATGATGGAAGTCTTCATTGTTTGTTCTGGAGCAGTCATCCTGCTGCTGCTGCTGCTTACCTCCACCGTCCAGCCACACACACACACACACACACACACACACACACACACACACACACACACACACACACACACACACACACACACACACACACACACACACACACACACACACACACACACACGCACACACACACACTCCACACCACAATGCAGCCTGTATGAATGCTACTGCCTCTAATGATGCAGCACCTAATGACGACCAAACATTATACTGCTTGTGCTTGTTGTCATTTGACTCGTGTCCATTTGCATCCTTCTTCTTCGTCACCACACTTCATGACTATAGAGTCTAGACTTTACCATCCAGTGCACTCAGTGTGTTGTCATGTGCCAAACTACAACCGTGGCTGCAGTAACGACTCATATCAACAATTCAGCTTCTATCTGACCGGCTCATCTGTGGCTCAGATAGATTTTGCCATATATGGGTGATGGGCGGTTGCTTTATCGTTAGTCGTGATTGTAATCGACGACTGGTCTGATAAATACAGTGAGCACATTCCAGGAAAAGGAGCTCCCAGTCCACAGTGTGTTGTTGTAGGTAGTGATAGTTAGCAGCTGCAGTCATTAGGAGGCAGAGAGCCGTTGAGTTTGAGCCGTATTATAGAGGCGTATTTAACCCCTGCGGCGCCAGGTCACTGCTATTTACTACCTAGAAGAATAGAAAGCAGCAGGAGGCTTAAAGGCACACAAACTACAGACCAGCTCAGATTGTTTCTCTCCCCCCCTTATGTGGTCACGACAAATTATGACAGGTGTGTTAATATGAATATATTAGATATTTCCCGGGGAAAAAATTGATGAACACGTCCACAATAAATACTTAGATTAATAAATGTTGGCAATCAAATGAGAAACAAAGTTGTGCATGTTGTTTACATCACAGGATGGTAAGTTGCTTTGCCAGCCTCAGTCTTTGATGCTGATTATTGTGAAATCAAAGGCAATCTTGCAATAAATTCCGACATGTTGACTTTAATTTAGGTCCACTAAATAAGAATGAGAAGTTGAGGGTTTCTATTTCTAACACCAGCAAAATCTATTTCATAATGTCTGAACTAACCAGCTGCTTATAGCGCTTTTAATCTTTTTTATATCTTCCTTAATCTTTGTATAGAAATCCGAGAAAATGTATACAGGAAGAAAAATTTAAATAGATATTATGACATTTTTTTATTTATCAGTCCAACAAATAGACCAGAGGAATGCTGTTAAGTACCGAAAAGGTTTGGACGTTGTCGCTATTTCCCATCTTGTTGTGCAGATACTCATGTTTTACAGTGAAGTGCAGGACTGGAGAGAGCAGGATATCACAGCTGAGCAGATGGAGTCTGTTCAAAATATGTTTATTGTGTAACTGTAAAGTACCCTGCTGCCAGTACACACATCTTTAATTACTACACTTAGATATACAAAATGGAGAGACCCTCACTCAAATGTATCATATTTACGTATTAATGTGTGTGTATATATATATATATATATATATATATATATATGGATCTATCTCACTTTAATACACTACATCATCGCTGTTGTGTCATATTTCTGGCTAAATGTGTCTTTGGAGCTAGCATGCTACACCGGTGGCAGCTCTACCTGGATTATCAAGTTCCAGCATTTTCCAGCTCCGATGTTGCGTAATGGACTTCTGTGGTGATTACTCAGCAGTCCTACAACGCGAGCGACTCTCAGTAAGCCCACAAAGACCTCAGCAACCTCCAACCCTACCCCGCAGAGAAAAACACTCCGTTCCATCAGGAGCGCTGGAAGTTGTGGCCCCCAAGAAGTTTTCTGGACGCGTCTTTGATCCGTTGCACAGAGAGAGAGAGAGAGAGAGAGAGAGAGAGAGAACAGCCCACATTCACATTTTCACATTAGTCAGCCGCTTTGGCCCCGGCTGTCCTGTACACGGTGCGGTGGTGTTGTGTGACTTGCAGACTGCCACGCACGGCACACAGCTCATACTGAGAAGAGTGAGCTGTCCGTTGCTCTGGGGAAAGATTTTAAAATTCATCTCTTCTTATTATTATTCAACCCAGTGAGTCAGTGTGTGTTGGCTTGATTTGCTGGGAGGCAGAGTGCAGTCTGCCACACCGGGGGTCAGGGACAAATCTTTTCAGCCGTACAATCACATTTTATTTGTGAGTAATGGATTGAGATGCGCTTTAATAAAGGAGTGGATTCGGACGGAGCTTAATGCAGCTCACACCTGGATTATTCCAGGGACGACTCGCGTGTGTATGTGTGTGTGTGTGTGTTCCACTAATCATGCAAGCTGCTGAGCTCTGTGCTACTGAGGGATGTGTCACTGTGTCTTTGCATTATGTATGTTTGGACTGGACACATATGTGGGTGGTACTATTGGCATATGTGTGTGGATGGAGCAGAGATTGCACCTTTTCAAACCTGTGACTTATGAATTGATGAACATGAGTCAATCGCACCGCAGTTTTGGTTCTTGTCATGTTGTCATGCTCAGGAAGTGATGCCGCTGTGTGTGTGTGAGGGGACAGAATAGGTGCTACACACTCCACCCAGCCTCTCAGTGAGATCACAGGTTTCCTGTGGGTTTGATCGCCGCGCTCCACCGGCTGCAGAAAGCAGAGTGCATGCTTAAAAATGTCATGCAAAGAGAGATGACTCAGACTCGTGCATGCTGGTGGAGGAATTTTGCACCCCTCCCCATGTTGGCACAGCTGGGTGGGGATTGGTGGTGTGTGCACCGGATAGAAAGGATGCTCCGTGTCCTCACAAACAGCTGCAGCCCTTGAATCTCCATATTGTCCCACATCAGGTTGGGGTCAAAGTCACAAGGGCGCACTCTGCAAGCCCTCTCTCTTCACCGCGAGTGTGTGTGAGCCTGCCTCTGTGTTCAGATACTGTGTCCGCTTATGCAGCATGTCGTGACTCTGCCTGTCTCCTCACACACACACACACACACACACACACCCCAGCTCCCGCCCCCTCCTGTGGACAGAGGAGTGAAGGATTAGCGTGGATTTAATGACCGCGGGTGGGACTTATTGGAGTGAGTGTAGATCCTCTTGGGGTGGAACTGATTACACACTGAGAACATAATGGACCCTTCACCGTTGGCTGTGCTGCTTTCTAAAAGGCCGCAGTGGTGAAACTCGCTTAGGAGTTTCTTTTTCCGTGTTCAACAGAGGCTGCGGTTACACGTGTCGTCTCGTGCGACTTGAGAATGGGATCGTTAAAATCCTGATGAATATCTGATCTCATAAGGGCAGAATAGCTGCGGTTACACTGTGAACGCTCTGTGGCTTAGATCTGTTCTGTCGTATCCAATCACTCCAGGCTACATGAAACTAAGGGCATATCGGTTATGTGTCCAACCACTTCAGGAGGTGGTCTAGGTCGCACTGGGATCGGATCTTCTCATGTCCAGGCTCTATTGCCAGACACACAACATGAAAACAAGCCTTTGGACAAATGACCCTCAATGTCTCTCGTTCACACACAGGACACAGAGAAGAGTGTGCTGTCGGTAAAGGAGGCTGCAGCTGAAGGTGTGTGTCCCGTATGGAAAGTGAGAGTCAACCCAGAGCTGATCTGCTGCCTCCTTATCAGTGCGTCTCTTGTGGCTCAACTTCTAATACTCATCAGACGCAACACCTGCATTGACGCCGAGTTTATCGCAATGTGATCAGATCAGAGATCTATATGAGATAGCAGTATAGGTCGCATTGAAGTGTCATTGTGTAACTGCTGCTCAATCTGGTCTGCTGAGATCGGATCTTCATCAGATTTTCAATATCCGACGAGTGTAACCACAGCCAAGGATCATCGTAGTCTATTAGATCACATCAGGCGTTGTGGTTTATAATCCAGGACCGCACAGAGCTGATCATCTGCTCCGATCCTGCTGAAGGGGGAACTTAGGGGGAAATGAGTATGTGAAGGTGTGTATGGAAAATAAGGAGGAAAGTGCAATCCCGCTGCCTGCTCCACAAGAGTTATTAAGGTGGACTGACTGTGGTATCATAGCAACAGATCCAGATTGCTTGAGCAAATATTCCCCTGATTCCGTATTGTTTTGTTTTTTTAAACCTTTCATGTGTAGACAGATGGCCCAGGAAGACACGTTGGCTATCTGCTGTCCTAAATGGCTGTTTTTATTTTCTTTTTTCTAGAGAGAAGTGTTTGCTGCCGCTGCTATTGCGCGCACACACACACACACACACACACACACACACACACACACACACACACACACACACACACACACACACACACACACACACACGCGCACGCCATCCGTAAGCCAACACAGAAGGCTGTCGGCCATAGTCGGCGGGGACTTTGTCAGGTCTCAGTAAATATTTACAATATGCTGTTTGTGTACTCTGGCCTGTCTGCCTCTGAGTGCATCTACTCACCCAGCACAGACCATCTATGTCAATATTGCCAGAGTTCATGTAAAACCCCAATAACGTGTTTCTCTCTCTCTCTCTCTCTCACTCTCTCTGTTTTCCAGTGGTGCATTTTCCGAAGTGGTGATGGCTCGGGAGAAGATCACAGGAAAGATGGTGGCAATAAAGTGCATCCCCAAAAAGGCCCTGAAGGGGAAAGAGACGAGCATCGAGAATGAAATCGCCGTGCTTAGGAAGTAGGTACCTCGTGACTGTTTATGGGGGAGTGTGAAATTACAACAACAACCACGTTAGAAAAGGTTTTGTCATCTCCTGGCGCTCTGAGGCAACTATTTAAGGGCAGCAGTGTAAAGCTATAAAGTCACTTCCTCTTCCATTCCCACCGAGCCACCATTTTGTAACACAGTCACACGCTGGCACACAGGGTATGATAGGAGTGTGTTGACACCAGATGACGCTCCACATCCTCCCCCAGCGCCTGATGGGTAATTCCCCACAGAAGCTCAGTTATCAGTCACTGGTAGGTGAGCGGACCAGTTGTTGGGTGTAGTTGCCTGGTTACAGTTGCTATCCTTTGACTACAGTTTCCTCTTTTTCTCTCAATCTGCGGTTGGTTTCTCGTCCGTGTCCCTCTCAACACTCACTTCCTTTCCTTCCCTCTGTTAGTGGACACAAACGCCCCCTTGCTTTGCCTCTGGCCCCTCAGATTGAGCCACAGTGTGAATGTTGTTTAGTCCTTGGAGTCTCGCTGCCTCTTTCTTCTCCCACCCCCACCTTCATCTTTTCAGCCACCTGACCCTCTGAGCGCGCTCTCTCTCTCGTCAGCATAAATCTCATCTTTTTCACTTAGCAAACCCAGCTGGCTGGTTGCCTGGACACCGACTCACCAAACGTCGATTCATCCCTGTATTCTTTTCACTCACTTTTCTCCCCCCCCACTAATCATTGATTAGATTCATCTCCCAACAATCCCTGCTCGCTGTCATGCAGAAAAGCTTTCTCTCTCGCGTGGCCACTTAGTGTGAAGTATACACTTAACCAGGTTCGTTTAGGAGTGTGATCACACACGAGTCGGGGTGTAAATACAGGCAAGGTGGCTTTTGTAGCAATGAATGAAAATGTTTTCTTTTGTCATGATATTTTCACTCGTCGTTTGGATTGAGGAGTCGTTTTTAATTGCGCCTCATTAGTGGCCTGCAATCAGACTTAATGTTCTCTTCTCTCTCTCTCAGAATAAAGCACGAGAACATAGTGGCTCTGGAGGACATCTACGAGAGCTCCAACCATCTGTACCTCATAATGCAGCTGTAAGTATCCAACCAGCACAAAGTGAGGCTCCGCACATGTCTGCTGCCAACACAAAGACTCCATCTCTCTCAAAGACTCCATCTCTCTAGACCATTAGACGGACTAAGCGTTAATTATAGACAACTCAACAACTTCTTTATTAATTTTAATTGTAGCCACAAAATGGTGAATATTATATAATGATTCAGCTTGAGGGTGGTTAAGGTTTGTGACTTATTTTAGCAAATACGTTGTTGAGTGTCTTGTCAGTCGATGGTGGTGAAGGTCTGAAGGTGAACACTGTCATTCCTGGTTGGTAATGCAGTGTGTGTGTGTGTCCTGTGTGTGTGTGTGTGTGTGTGTGTGTGTGTGTGGTCTGTGCTGCCATGAATGCGGTGTTTGTGGCTAATGTACCATCATTTTCAGCAGCAATCTCCCGGCCCCCTTTTGTACCTTTTGTGAGGTGTCTGTTGCTTTGAAAGCTCACTTAAAAACGCAGTGTGTCAGACCTCTGCTACTGCTAATTGGCGTTCATCTCAATGTGAGTAGTGGCTTCTTGATCTGCCTGGATCGCTGGTGCATTAGTCCCTAAACACGTCAATAATACATAACAAGTCCATGTAATTCCATCACATGTTAAACTGCATTACCAAAGATCAAATCAGTTCTACCAAGCTTTGACTTTGATCATCTACTATGGCCTGATAAATGACCATCTGGAGCGATTGTAGCGGGTGCCTTTATAGGGGAATAATCATTAGTCTGATCTGGGACGCTCCAACATCGGAAGAATACAATGACAAACATCACAACCAACCAGTTCTGCTTGATCTTCCTTCCCCGTTGGTGACAGGGTGTCTGGAGGTGAGCTGTTTGACCGCATTGTCGAGAAAGGCTTTTACACGGAGATGGATGCCAGCCGGCTGATCCGACAGGTTTTGGAAGCGGTTAACTATCTCCATACCATGGGGATAGTACACAGAGATCTCAAGGTACCAAAGTCAGGAGAGTCACACTCGCACACTGTATATGGTTAAGACTACACTGTAGAATTGACACACACACACACCCACATTCTCACCATTTCCTCCTTTCACAGCCTGAGAATCTGCTGTATTTTAGTCCTCATGATGAGTCAAAGATCATGATCAGTGACTTTGGCCTGTCAAAAATGGAGGGAACAGGTGATGTGATGGCCACCGCCTGTGGGACTCCAGGATATGTGGGTAGGTCTCCTTTGAGTTTGGTGTTACTGAGACCATTAGACGCACGAGTATGACCTCATATAAGCTGCCTGTGGCTTCATGTTAACCTTAGTCACGTACTGTAGGCAACGTTTGAAAACCTAAACTCTTACCACACAAAGCCTTAAGATGTTGGTGTTTCACTGGATTCATATTGCATCATCACGGTCTCCTCACTTCTTTCTCAATCGTTCTCTTTCCTCAGCGCCTGAGGTTTTGGCTCAGAAGCCGTACAGTAAAGCTGTGGACTGCTGGTCCATCGGGGTCATTGCTTATATTCTGTAAGTGCTCCGTTTTCAGCTCCTTTTGTGTGCGTTTGATAAGTGTTTCCAAATGGACTCGGTGCTGAACTACAAGTCGTAATCATTATGTGAGAGATGCCTGCAGTGCAATGCTACTTTTCCTGTTCTTCAGCCTCTGTAAAGCTTTCAGTGAAGTAGTTTACACCAAGCTGCCAAACCAGTGACGCAAAGAGTCGCTGCTCATTACTAAGAACTCATTCCTGGCTCTCATTATCCATACAGGAGTTTTTTTTCAATGTCAAAGTAACCAGGCAGAAGATTTTCTCCCACATGCCTGTGAAGCAAAGCACACACAGCTGAACACTGCTTACAACCTGCATGGATTTGCGGTGCAGACCTCCCGGTTGCAGACTCCATTTATTTCCAGATTATATGACAGTGGACTGCTTTGTCTTATATTTTTCATGTAGTTGCTAATCCTCGCGTTATGAAAAACATGAAGGATGCCCAAACGAGATGAGTTGGGTCAAATCCAGTTAGATTTGAGTGAACGTTGATAAACCTGTGCAGGATGACGGCGCTCTCACGCTCTGTTGTGTTATGTGTTCTCTCAGGCTCTGCGGTTACCCTCCTTTCTATGATGAAAACGATTCAAAGCTGTTTGAGCAGATTCTCAAGGCCGACTATGAGTTTGACGCACCATATTGGGATGACATATCAGACTCAGGTGAGTTATGATGTACAGTATGTATACATTTACACATATACTACATCCAATACACTGCCAGGCACAAGTCAGTGAGTTTGTTTGTCACGTATGTGTTCAATCTACCGTTGCGTCTCGACCTTCAAACTGTGGCTTTGTCTGTATATGAATGTATATAAGTGACATGCAAGCCAGAGCAACTACATTTTCCTCCTGCACCTGAACACAGCAGTAATTGCAGACCTGTTTTGCAAAGCTTGTATAATTATTTCTGCAGCATTTGCAGTTTTGCTCACCTCCATCTTGGAAAGTAAATCTTTTTTTATGCGTGTATGATGTTTCAATTGTAAATCAGGTAAACGGGGGGATCAGATAAGGGCCAATAAAGAAAATGCAAAGAGGATAAAGCTCCAAAACAATCAGCTTCTCCATTTTTTTCCACGATTCCAAGACCGTAAATTGCAATTCCATTTCCGGTAGCTGCGCACATAATCACATAGTTAACTGTCATAACGTTAGGGATTGTGGGCTGGAAAAATGACAGCGAATAAATCACATTTACGTGGAACATAAGCATGAGAGACGGCGCAAAGCGGAGCGACAGGCGGATGTCTGGAGGATGAAGACTGGACAAGTGGTTTAGACGTCAGCAGCAGGCGTGGAGCCAAATCAAGTAAGAAATATGAGGCAACATGACTTTAGTTCAAGCATGATACATCTTAGGATGCACGTTTATGCTTCATTAACAATGTACTTATCTTGACAGGTGTTCTTGGAAGGGAACAGAATAGGTAAATAATGCCTACCTAGGTCATATGCCCCCTGTGGTGCGGGGTGGTACTGCAGGTAGGTATTTCAGACTATCACACAATGGATGGTAACACGTATTATTATTCACTGTGCTTAAATATCTCTGTGTAAACATTGCTTTACCAATAGGACTTTTTCCATTTGTTGGTTTGAACTAGCTAACGTCCATGTAAAATGATGATTCAAATCTTGATGATGTCAGAAATTGTAATGCCAAAATAAAGGTTGTTCCATGCATTGGTGTTTGTGTTTCTTTGTCTTTTTAATCTTTGAATATAAATAAAGTGTAAAATACGTTTTATTTATTAGTTGAGTAATGGCAGAAGAAAAACTCACAAACTTGCTACAAAATTACTTTATTGCAAAATCAATCACAAAGAAAAGGTGAAATCCTGGGGCGACTGAATAATAACAAACCAACTGAAACTAGACACCACCTGTAACGTACACGTCGCCTTATATTCAACACTCGTTTTTCTTTTCTTTCTTTTCCTCCACAGCCAAAGACTTCATCAGCAACCTAATGGAGAAGGACCCTGAGAAGAGATTCACGTGTGACCAGTCCCTCGAGCACCCCTGGTGAGAATCTAACCGCCGCCACGCTGCAACCAGACAAACACAGGGAGCCACGCAACTCGCTGCCATTACACGGGGAGCCTGACGCAGATTGCTAGGCTTCCGGATTTGTCATGGAGAGCATGTCCTCCCAATGTCATCTGTAGCCATGGCTCCCAGCCCCAGACCCCAGCTCCTCAGCACCACCCACCCATAAAGAGAAATCTGCTGAATAAATGACTCCCAATTAGTAGCCTGCATCCTGAAGGATCCTTGAAGAATGCAGATGTTCTAATGAACAATTAGAATGCTGCCCGACAGGATTAAGCAGGTGTGGGTTGCTGTCTCAGCTCTGAGGAAGCCGATTCATATGTGTGTTAGCCAGTAATGAGTCTTCGGGGTCCAGGCCAGGTGGTCCCTGCGATACAAATATGTGTTTGTTGACAGGTGTTGTAACAGTGAGAAATGGCTCTCAGTGTGGAAGCATCACACCTGCACTGAACACAGAGTGATTATGGTGGAGGTGACAGAAAGCGACAGCCCCATCAATCAGAGATGCTTTAGCAGAATGAAAATAAACGATTCTGTTCTGCAGCATTCACACAGAGAGGAGAATGACACGAGGACGGTGATTCACACATTATTAGAGATGCAATTGTCAACTGAATGCCTCATACTTTGTTCCCGTGCTAATTGTTTCCATTATCTAAAAGTGCTTGACTCTGTTTTTTTAGGATTGCTGGGGACACTGCACTGTGCAAGAATATCCATGAGTCAGTCAGTCGACAGATGCGGAAAAACTTTGCCAAAAGCAAATGGAGGGTGAGCACACAAGACTTTACTTTTGTTGAGCATAATGTATTAGTCATTATGCTGCAGCTCTGTTTTCTTTTACCGTTTTCACACAAAACATAGACAAATCACCATGTCAAGGTTGTGTGTTGGTTAATTAATGCTAGTGAGTAAGGTTTGAGTCTCCCATTCCACCATATTTAGATTAGAAGTTTAGTCATAAGAGATAATAAGAGAGATGTCCATGTGCAGGTTTGCTGTGACATCATGTTCTACTAAGGGAAAAGGAATTATGTCAACATTACCTGAACAGAGTTGAGTGAAGGAACCATAGGCCAATATCTTGTCTGTACTGCTGCTGCACAGCTCCCTTTGTTTGAGCTCTGTCCCTTTTATAACATGAGAAGTTGCCACGGTTTCTCTCACCGCAGATCCCCCTGCAGCTTTTGATCGATTGTTGCGTTTGCTCTGTTGCCGACAGGGAATTGAAACACAGTAAATCATGTTCACCGCTAAGTCTGTTTCCATTCAAGTTTCATTACTTCTATTATGTCTTTATCCACATTTCTATGACTAATTTTTCAATTCCTAACTTGGAAAACACAGGTCAATGGAAACTGCATGAATGGCTTTTTAATAAAGAACAGTCTTTTGTATTCCATGAAGTCTTAGTCTATTTCATCCACCTCATCCTCTGCACCTCTGCTCGCCCTCCTCTCTCCTCTGCCACAGCAAGCCTTCAACGCCACGGCGGTGATTCGCCACATGCGGCGCCTGCAGCTGGGCACCAGCTTTGGCAGCAGCATCCACGGCTCCGGCTCCTCAGCCAGCCCTCAGAGCCGAGCTCCAGCCAAGAGCCAGTCTGTGGACGGTGCTCCGCCCTCCCACAAGGACTGTGAGTGACACTTGAGATGCTCTGTGGACCTCTGCTTGCCAGCTCTTGTTGCCCCAGTCAGCTGTGCTCTGTTCACTCCACTGCCTCCTTTATCAGGCCAATGCATGAGTTTAAAAGCTTTTGATATAAACAAAACCTCAGCCATTTTGTTTCATTGAAAGATGTTTTTTCTTTTCAAACAATACAAACGTCCATTTTCCGCATGTGTGTTTTTGTATTCAACAACAGAACATTTTGATAAATGTTTTTATTGAAGAAAGCATTTGACATGACAAAGAGCATTCAGTTATTTCTCTGACATGTCAACAACAGAACAGTTTGGATATTTGTTAACATTTACCAGGTCATAGTAGAACCACAGTCTGTAGGCTGGGCCCTTAAGGATCCATAGAAGACGTGGTAAAGCCACTAAGAGCTTTATTGTTGCTGTAAAATCACCACTGTGTCACTTTAAAAAATGATTGAATACCTCCTGCTGACATGATGCTTTTTCCACAGGTCCTCCCATAGCCGCTTTGCCCTCTGCTGTTAAAGTGTACAATCGGGACTCAGATTTGGCCTCACCTGATCTGGAGGAAGCATCAGTGGTGGGGGAACCATCACGACCACGACCCTCCACTGTTACGGTTATTCACACGGGGACTAAATGACGCCAGGTTCCGCGAGAGGTGAGCTGGGAGACCACAGAGCTTTGAGACCACAATTCCCAGGTCTCAGAATTCGACGTCATCGCCCAGTTCGCCCATCTCGCCGCGTCCCATTCGCCTCCACTTGTGCGATGGGAGAAACTTGAGGAGTGTTGGCTCCATTTACCATGGCTCAGCACAGCACCCAGTGCTTCCCTCCCTATTGAGTACAGAAGAGGGGAGAGGCTCACCGTCTCTCCAAAAACCAAAAGTTGTTATTGTGGAAGCCATGTTCTGCCGGGAACATGTTGTCTGGATAGTTGAATGGGGTCGGGGGAAGTGCCACACGAAAAGGGAACTGTGTCATTACTGAAGCTGCTGTACGTTTTGACTCTGGAGCGTCTGAAGACGGTTTCGCTCCGCTGTATGCCTTGTGTAAATTTTCTGCCTCGAACTGTTGAGTGGAGTAACGTTACGCAATTGAAATATAAGCTTCAAGCTGTGGTAAATAAATGTGATGCCATCATCTGCACTCTGAATTTCTTGTTGTTTTGACAGCTCTTGTTAATTGGCTGTGGTATTTGCTACACTGGCTCACAGGGTCCTGGTTTCTAACAGTATGACAGAACAGCATGTGTTCAGTCTCCTTTCATGTATACGAGCATGAAGCCTCAGCAGGATCCCGTGTGAGGAGTTTTGACGGTCAGTGCATTGTACAAATGACCTCATTGAAATGTATTGAATTATTTATTTTCCTACAATATATTGTGACTTTTGTAAGAATTACCACTCGCACAAATGTGTCAATGTTACTGAAGTTGAAAAGACGATGAAGACACATTATGTTGTAGTTGTTACTCTTAATTGCTTTTATTTGATGAAGTCCCATTCTGTTGTTGTTGTTGTTGTTGTTGTCGTTGTTGCCGTGGCTCCTCCTCCTCCACCACAGGAGGGCGACTGTGTGTTGTTGCTTTGTGACCAGTTTCTCAGGGATGTGCTCATACCAATCCCACCGCACCCCTATGAGAGTGATCCTCACACCAGTGTTGGGGTGGTAACGGTGAAAAACCTCCAAATCCTGCATATTATTCTAATGTGCCATTAGGAGAGTTTGACGTTTCCTTTTCTTTAAATCCATGATTGTTGACAGTGAGAATGACGTAACTGGAACAGAATGGCTAGTTTCCCTTTAAAAACCCTCAGATTCATTCTAGTTCTTCATTGGAGTATGTATATCAGTAAAGTGTCATTCCATGTCTGTAATAAAAATGAAACATAATCTACCAAATGAATGCAACATATATCTTTATAACGATTGCAGAATTGTCGAATCAGTAGTGTGCAGTTCAGTGGTTGAAATTGTGCTCTGCTTCCGCTCATGAAGTGGCTGATCTTACAACAGCTCACACACTGTGTGTTAAATCACTGTGCTTTCATACCAGCCTGTTGAATTTAGCAGCAAGATGCTCTGCCTCACACTCTCTCTCTCTTTCTCTCTCTCTCTCTCACACACACACACAGACTCTCTCTCTCTCTCTCCCCGGAGGCTTTGGCTGATCACAGAGATCTTTCTTGTATTTTCACTGTGGTACCTCTATCTAATGTTAAATGCCTCCACCGGAACAACAGTGAGGGCTTCACCATCTACAACGCACTCCTTTGTTGTGACTGACTATTGACTTTTGAGTTGAAACCGTTGTTTACTGTAAATACAAATCTCAGCCACTCAGTTTTCTCGGGTCTGGAGTGTTTATTTTCATCTTTGAATATATTTTCCTCTCCAAAATCACCAAACGAAAAACAAAATGTGAAACATGATGCATTATAAAAGACCCTCCTCCTCCTCCGTATGCATGTATTGTTACAGAACTGTGCTATTGAGTTATGGACATTCCTGTATTAAAAAACAGACTAGTATGCATGTGTCCTTGCTTCTTTGCAAATAAGAATCAGAGTGAGTGACTGCATACCACAAGTATGACACCAAAATACCCAACAAAGTCTCACATTTGGAATATTTGATCCTTGCAACACTTCAATTTAACAGTAGCTAACCGTTATAAACAAGCTCCAAACAACTACAACCAGCTTGGCTCTGTAGTTGATGTCTTTTCTATGAAACCACGTGTTTGTGTCACTTCCTGCCGCTCTCAGATGGAGTGGCGGTTGTACTCTTGGGGAGGATACATGCCGTCATAGTGGAACTCCCTCCACTGCTCGGTGCTCTCTCTGGTCCTCTCATCTTGCTCTGGACGATCAGGAGGATTTGAACAGTGTCATGTCAAGTTTACTGCCCCCCCCCCTTACCCATTACATCACATATGATTAGAGCCTATACACACCGTCGTTTTCCTCTTCAGCGTAGCTCTCAAACTCATTCCTCTTCTCCTCGTGAAACTCTCTCTTCCGTTCATCTGCGGCCAAAATCTGCCTCTGCTCGGCTACAAACACACACAGGAAGTGATATACGAGCGTGAATGTAAACATAAAAAGAGACAAAGCTGTACTTCAGTAGTTTATTAGTGCCCCACACATATAAATGTTGTAAATCAGTGGTTGTAAATCAAAGCCCAATAAAAGCTGTTAAAACCAAAAACTGCATCACTGAATCACATCCATGATGGCAATTTTCTTACAAAGAGGATCGTAACAGATACTCAGGATTTGGCTTGTTTCTTTTTGTATTTGGCATAAAGGCAGTGCTTCTAATGGAGACGTGGAGGAGTGAAGAGCAATGCTGACGTCCAGGATTCTTAAAATCTGTGCGTGATTTCAGAGCAGCAGGTTGGAACATATGAACATCAGCGGGGAAGCAACAGAGCAATCACAAGATCGCTGTGGAGAGGCTTCAGCCGAGGCAAGAGGATGCTTGATGAAGCCGTGCAAACTCTTTCCGAGAGGTCATCACCTCTGACCTTTGACCAGGATTCCTGGCATAAGTCTGCACATGCACTCAGAGTAAGTTGACACTGGAATTCACGTGAAATTTGTCTCACAGTTCTGCAGCAACTTCATAATGCAGCTGTCAGATGATGTCATCCATCTGCAGGTGAGATTCTTTCAGAGCAAATGATTTGTCTCACATGTTACTCATTTGTTCTCTGAACCCGTCTGCCTGTGTGGCTTCACATTCCACTTTCCCCTCACAGCCACTCGCCCACTCGCTCACCCATCTCGGGCTTGTTTGCCTCGGTTTCCCACTTTGTATTCGTCCTCTATCTGTTGCTCATACCTTTATCTACACAAAGTGGCTCAGCACCGACCGGCAGCGTGTTACACAACTTCCATTTATTACAGTGGTCTTGTATTCTCTCGCCTTCCTGCTAGCAGGTCTGTACATAACCGAGCCTTATACTCTGTGGAAATGTCAAACATCCTGCACCCTGTGAATTTTCACAGCAGCTGTAAGGGAAATATCCCCAGATCTATGCTGAGGTGTGTTAACTGTAGCTGCATGTGTGTGTGTGTGTGTGTGTGTTTGTACGTTTGTGTCTCCATGCTACCCTGTGGATCCTGCTGCAGCCTCCAACAGAGAAGCTGGTGCTGCTGTGTGAGCAAATGGGTCTCAAGTGATGTGGTCATGCCAGGCCAAGGTCCACACACCTGAGAAGTGCTGGCAGCCACATTCAAAACAACACGCAGACTGCCAGAAGCATGTTCACAGCTCCATGTTAGTGAAAAAGTACATAAATGACCTCAAATCATTTCTTCAACAAGTAAACAAACAATATGACGATAAGATTTTTCCATATTTCGACCTGAATGTTGGTTTGTATTAAGTCATTGTTTATTTTCATGTGGACGCAGCATATTTCAGCCGTGATGTAACAGTAGAGAGTGCGGGGGAAGCTGCTTTTGAAGCTTTTGAAGCTACAAGCTGTAGTTAAGGTGCAGCAAAGCTACTCTAAAGTAGTTAGCTACAAGGCAAGCTCCTGAGAAAAAGTAACTAACCTGAAGCTACTTCAAGGGGCAATAACATTTGTAAAATAAGTAAATGAAAACCTTTATTTTTGTCTGAATATTAGCAAGATTATAACAACATTAAAATGACAAATAATAAGAAATTTTGCCATACACAACCTGTGTATAGCTAAATATAACCCTTTTGCCGAGCTACTCCACAACTTGTGACACACTGAATGTGATATTGGGCTATACAAATAAACTTCATTTGACTTATAAATAAAGAAATAGCTTGTAAATGGAAAATTTACATTTATTTAGAAAATATTTATGTGACTGTCAAGCTACCCAAAATAGTAGTTATGGTACTACTAGAGCTAATGAATCAAAACTGACAGTAAATAATTGAAAATAGTTTAACAGGACCTCTGCAGCCAAATGTGTACCACACCCATACACACACACACACTCCAGCTTGGCCAATCAGACCTTCGTTCAGAATGAGACAATTGTGATTGTGAGTGAATTTAACAGCCTCACCATTAATCTCATCCTGAGATTTCACACCCCTTCTGCTCCGCCGCCTGAAGAAGTTTGAAGCATCGGCCTCCTTCATGAAGACCTTCCTCAGCGGACCTGCAGTGCAAGCAGCAGGAAATTGAACCAAAAAGAGAAAGGTTGATGCGATGACATGGGCCTGAAGCTGCGCTCACCTTGTGGGTCATTAGCTCTGCCTTTGCCATCAGGCACGGCTGCAGCGTCTGTCTCTGGAGACACTGAGTCAAAGGACAAATCATGAATGCTACAATTAAAAGAAGTCACCACAACTACATACTCCTGATATACAAGTCCAAATGCCAGTAATAAGATCCGGCCTGCATTTGACTCACATGAAAGTGCAAGAAGCACAGCGAGCAGAGCGAGGAGGGTTCCGTGCATCCAGGACATCTTTAACTCTCTGTCCACACTGTTTGATGGATACAAAACAACTAGAGACCCAGAGAGAGAGAGAGAGAGAGAGAGGTGAGAAAGATGTATCCCAGGGCCCCTAAGAGGTGGGCTGAGAGATTGGAGGTAGGGCATCAGTTGGAATCTGACAGCTATTGACTGCTTGTCAGGAAGGAGGGAGTGACCCTGTGGATCTAATAAGCGGCTGCTTCTAGTGATAGAGGCTGGGGCTTTGCAATAAACAGCAGCGGCTTACACAGCAAAAGGATCGATCCAAATGAAAATCTCTTTATGTTTTGAGCAACACAGCTTTAAACAGAGAGAGATTTTCATTTTGATAATGATAATGTAAACCCTCTATTTTCCTTTTAAGCCATATTCTTTCAGTCACTGCAGCAAAAGTTTGTTGTATCAAATGGGGACTCCTTTTATGGACGTAGACTGATAACCATTTAGGCTTGTCTGGGCCTGTTTCTTTAGCTGTACATAGATCACCAGCAGCAGCCAGTGAAAGGGCAGGGTTTACTTACAAAAAAAATGTCTCCTTGCATATGCAGCTGAAATGGGCCCCTCAACCAGACTGCCTGCTGCCTGATCTGCACAAAATCCTGCTGGAAAGTATGCAGCCTACTGTTTGCTCGAGTTTTTTCCCACCTGAATCCTGGCTGTGCCCCAGAACAGAATGAATGTTCAAATTGTTGTCAGAGCAATGCAGGATGGAGGGATTGTTGCTTGTGGAGTGAAAGCAAGTCGGGGGAAGAGTTTGGAAACGTGGGAGTATATTTTACTTGGGTAGAGGAGAAAAGTTCCTGTGTAGTAGAAAGACCAGGCCTTGTTTGGCGAAAGGAGTGTTTGAATGCAGAAATTGTGTGTGGAGTTTAGACGACAAGTCAGGAAAACACAACCTAAAATCCTGTTTGTGTGTAGTTTCTTAGACGTAAGTATCTCTTCCTCCACTAGGGGGCACCGTGGAGCTTAGTTGCTTGGTATTTCTGTTTTTCTAGCATTGGACGTTAGATGGCGCTGGCGGACCGACGAGCTCGCGGCGGCGGCAGCGTCAGCAGGCAGGCAGCAGGCAGGCAGAGAACTCAGAGCAGCCCAGAGGCTCCAACGCTCCTCACGCGGCGATGAGCTCCAAGCCAGCAAAACACACGGCAGCCTCGTGTATTAAACCCAATATAACTTTAAAGCCTGAGTCGCCATGTTAGTCACCACTAACCCTCGGATATAAGCGACACCGAGTCGACAAAGGACCGCCCTCTAAACACAACGAATCTGTGTTTCTTTTTTCCAACGAGACGGAGGGAAAGACGGCATCCGGCCCGAGAAGAAGCTCCGAGGTCGGGGACTCCGGTCGGAGCAACGCTCATCGTTTCTGGTGAGTGTAGATTTTCGGCGTTGCTTGTTTGAATTCGCCCCGGGGGGAGCGGCGGGCGGGCGGCTGACAACCAGCGACACACAACAAGCCCGTCCGACACAAAATGAGGTTACAACAATGCAGCAATGTTTACTTCACAGCGGCGGCGGCGGCTGCGGCTGCTCTTGTGTGTGTGTGTGTGTGTGCGTGTGTGTGTGAGAAGTGTCCCATTCACCGGCGAATGGCTGCTGCGCATAAGCCGCATTTACTCAAAACAAACTGAGCCGCTGCTGTAGAAAATATATGAATGGTGGAGAGATTCAACGGGAGCTTCGTTCGTTACTACAATGCGGTGTTCTTAGTTTGTGTTACCTTTTGTTTTTAACACACACCGCGGCCATGGACGCTAGTGGAGGAGGTTGGTCGGTTGGTTGGAAGGGAATTCTAGCTTCGGCGTGTATCGTCACGCATAGTTGCAACCGAAACATTCACTGACCCACATTTGAAACAGATCCGCTGTGTTTCTGCTCCCAGTTTTCCCCCCATTAACTATCAGCTCGCCGTGCAAACAGTGCCAGGCTCCGGACACACACACACACGCAGCATTAACACACACACACACACACACATCATCCGTTGTGCGTAGACATGAGTCTGGGAAACAGTTTTAGGCGAGACTTCCCCTGAAATGTCGAGGAATCTCAGCTAAGAGTCAGCTTCCAAGGGAATTCCTGTCCATCTTCTCCCAATATGAGCTGAGCAGGGAACTCTGTGTGTCCATGTGGTTTAGAAATTAGTGTAAAGCGAGCAGGATGTGCTCCGAGAAGGACATCATTGTTCTTGGGTAGTGTGTGTGTGTGGGGGGGGGGGGGGGGGTCTCATAGAAAACTGATAACATGTTTGTTTGTATTTCTCTGGCTGATGACTGAGTGAAATAGCCGTGACATCACTGTTCCTCTTATTTCCTTGAAGTGGAAAGCCCTTAGCAGTGAGGTCAGCAGTGAGGTCATCATTGCTCAATACCCCTGCGTTGTTGTGTGTTGTACCTGGAGCAAGGTGAGGAGGGGACATTGTGCCAGTGTGTGTGAGTGTGTGTGTGTGTGTGTTGGTTTGACAGGGGGGGTCGTTCCCTTGGTGAAGGCCTTGGGGATGGCAGTGTGTAGGGTAACCCGACCCACTGTGAAACAGCTGTAGCCACACAGAGCTGATCTCTTTAGACCCAGCACAGATCAGATGATGGTCCAGTATGCATGTGTGTGTGTGTGTCTGTCTGTATGTATGTGTGTGTGTCAGTGCACGTATGAACTGAGTATTTGTGAGAGATTTATTATTATCTACTTTTAGACGCTGCAGAATTATGCAGTTACTTTTGTTTACTCTTAAACTAATTGCAAATATAATGCATGTTCTCTCTCTCTCTGTGTGTGTGTGAGATGAGCTCATGTTCAAGCAGTAGGGCCCAGACAGCTGGCTGAAGGTTAATGTGTCACCTCTCTCTGGGGAGCAGCTGCTATGTCCCATGCACCACTCCTGTCTATACATAGCCATGAATACAAAACTCTTCCTCATTCTGTGCCACATTAACAGAAGATCTCTGGCATCCAGTCCCGGCCCGGCCCGGCCCGGCCCGTCGCACACAGTGACCCCAATAGACGCAGCGCCTCTGCTCGCAAATCTGACCACTTCCACTCCCCGTCTCTGAATGTGGACCCCAAGATTCCCCCCGGGCGTCCCCTCAGCTGGCTTTGGACCAGTTTGATTGAGTTATACAGTAACACACACACACCCAAATACCTCGGTTGTCATCTGTAGTATTAATATCTGAAACAGGTGAGGGTGAAAGTACGGCCCTTTATCCCCCCGTCACCCTCGGCACCATTTGTAGGGACGGTCCGACAAAGTTTGCGTGTTCTTTATTTAGACGCAGAAACTCCCCTCTCCACCTTAACTGATGTTATTACAGCCAACGCAGCATTAAGATGAGTTTAGGTGTTCATGATTAGGGATTTACTGGTGGTGTGAGAGAGCACGTGAAGGCTGTGTGTGTAGGTTTCACTAATCAGAGAATAAGAGAGTAAACCTCAGCTTAAAGGCTAAAACAAAATTCTCCTTTCCTTTTCAATTTCTGCTTTGACTCCTGCAAAGGCCACTGATCACTCTTTGTGTTTGCAGTTTGGTATAGGAGCTGATACTCTGATGACCTCACCCTGCCTCACGTGCCCTTAGTCAGATAGCAGACTGCCCTGTTTATTTTTTGAATAGCTGTGAAGGGCTATCAGGGCTGGAGAAGCCTGTTGGTGGGAGGATGAGCAGAGGCAGGAAGCGAGGGGGCGCCCACAATGCTCACATGGCTCTGTGCGCACACACACGCCAGGTGACTGTACTCAGGTTCCCTTAGATGAGTCCCTGCCAAGGTAATAACTACAAAATGAGCCTGCAGTAACAATGTAATAACCGCTGTCAAGTCAGAAGTTTAATATTCTGTAAAAGTATATGATTTACAAGAAAACAAACTCAAATGTTTTATTCATCTTTGATCTTGAAGTTTATCAAAGTGTTTTTCCTGTGGGATATTATTGAGCGATCGTTATCTTCATTATTGAACATGGTTGTCTTGGCGCAACCACCTGACTGCTGGCAACACAGAGAGAGAACCTAAAAAGGATCCAGACCATCACTCAACTGTAACCATAGCAGCAGTGTTAATCAGACAGTGCTGAATCTTACTGCCAGAGATCCACGGCTGTGCGTCACTCGTCTGGCATCCCTTTGGCCACAAGCCTCTGGCAAAGGCGTCCGCTGTTGTCATACATCCCCCACACACAGGGGGCGAAGACGTGTCGGCGTCATTCATTGTCTCAGACACGGTGACACATGTGAGGAGTGTGAAAGCAGGGGCGAAGTTTGTTGCAGCAGGGATCGATCTTAGATGCAGATATGGATTTAGTTGTACCGGCCCTCAGTGAAGCAGCAGCTGGACGGTGAGTTCAGACAGACTCTTACTGCTGAGTTTGAGCCCCGCCGACCTCAGTGTGGACAAAGCACGCCAGGTTTTCATGCTCAGCACTGCTCAGCACTGCTCAGCACAGCTCCACACAGCACTACAGGCCTCCTGTGTCTTTGGGAGAAGCCTAGTTTTTACGGTCCACAATGCCGGCCTTTATATAAGTTCCCCCATAATGGAGCCAGCTCCTTCACTCATGTCCTCATTGTCTTGGCCAGGATGAGAAAAGGCTGCTCTTTAGAAAAAGCAGGGCTGAGCTCACCCCGTGATTCATGCCAACAGTCACGTTTGTACGGTGTGCTCTCTCTCTCTCTCTCTCTCTCTCTCTCTCTCTCTCTCTCTCTCTCTCTCTCTCTCTCTCTCTCTCTCTCTCTCTCTCTCTCTCTCTCTCTCTCTCTCTCTCTCTCTCCTCTCTCTCTCTCTCTCTCTCTCTCTCTCTCTCTCTCTCTCTCTCTCTCTCTCTCTCTCTCTCTCTCTCTCTTCCTGGCTCACCAGAGAACACAGGGCCGGTGGCAGGCATTTTCTGGGGAAACACGATGTAGGGAGTTTACTGAGCGCTGTCAGGGAGGTTGTGTCCTTCCTTTTCTTGTTCCTATCAGTAGCTCAGTCATAACTTAAACATGCAGTAAAGCTTTTTTACGCCGAGTCGGGCAATAAATGAACCCCGCCCCCCGTTAAAAACACCAAAATGCTGTTGAGATGAGGGTCAAAGTAACAGAACCGGGAATGGTAATCCTCCTAATGATATTGGTGTATGCGTCTAATCGGCATGTTAGTAGAGGGTGTTAGACTGTGGCATGCGTACAGACTCCAGTTGTTCGCTGCATTTTCGACTTGGAAACAAAATGCACTTTGGTTTCCATGGGAACACATCGTGAATCAGTGTGGAACCCGGTCACCTCCCACAGCTCAGACCTCAGACGGGCCTACCGAGGGAAGCAGGGGATAAGTCTAGGAACAAGGATCACATCCAAAGCTCCACACCTCCATCCCAGAGCAGGAACACGGTCCAGCTGATAGAGCAGCCTGGCGCAGAGCAGACAGCCCCTTATTCCACTGTAACCTCTATTACACTCGCTTAATGATTTGTATACTGTAGACAGACTGTTATAGGACAGGTGCTGGGTAGTGTTCTATATTTATGTTCCGCAATCTCTCCATCAGTGTTCTGAACTGTGAACGGCATCACAAACTCGTATGGAGACCGCAGAAACACACAGAAGACACAGAACACCTCAGTCCCTATATTAAAAGTACACACACACCTTCTACCTGTCACTGTTCACGAGAAAATCAAGATGGTGCCGGATCGGGATAGTTTCCGTTCCCAAACCCTCGCTTGCCTCCCAGCTTTGTGCCCCAGCCAAAGCCATGAGACCGCCAGTTCCACTATTTGGCAGCGGCGTTGTGAATGAGCTGTTTGACAGGAAGGCAAGAACCCTGAGGGGGCTTCACTCATCTTACGGTCTCAGCGTCTGACTTTGAGTCATCGGCAGAGAGACACATGTCCAGATCTGTACGGGCATTAGTCACGATCGCTACCGTGAAGTCACAGAGAGAGGGAGAGGCTTCCTGTAATCTGCTGTTACCAAACATCTACAGGTAACCTCTCTCTTGCCTTTTTAGATTCCTGAACGCATCATCACTCATTCTTTCCCTCACTCACACACAAATGCACAGTCAGCCCTCACAGACATAAACGCAGATGGAATGTGTGATGTGAACTCGCCTCGTCCCCGCTCCATTCAGCAGCTAAATCCCCCCGGTTTAGGATTTGCTTTTACAGCCCCGGTCGCACCGAGAACGAACGCTCCGAACTTCACGCCCAGGAATCTGTCACCGACCTGTCCTGTTTTCCCATGGGTGGAATGTAAAAGTAGTGTGTCTGAATTAGCTGAGTCATAATTTGTGTCAAGAGCGCTGATTGGCCCTCGTCATTGGTTGCCGGTTGAATACCCTGTGATTTATCTTTGGTTTCCTTTGCCTCTTCGTGTGGGATTAGGAAACATGACTGTAGGCTGATTACATATGGGTTTGATTCATACTCAATTACAGGCGGTTTACATTATGTCTCTTTTGATGGACGTGTCTAGACCTGTGTGTGCTCGGCTGCCCTCTTATCACGGCGGCAGGCGGTACAGTCATAAAAGCAAACTTCACTGAACTGTTTTGATTAATGTTGATTAATGTTAAGCCTTGGTGCTGTGTTGGATTATATTATATTAGATCGGGCTGCTCATTCAACTGTACGGTACATTTGGGAGGCTGTAAATATTCATGGTGTTATGCTAAATGGTGTTACTAACATGTTGTCGTCCCCGCGAATGTAAATCCAGGACAAAACGTTAGAAACACACAACATTTGGGAGCTCTAAGGTGTTTCAATGCAGGTGGTGTATTCATACGCAGCATTCTGTTTCCAGGCCTCCCCTGCCCGAGAGCTCCATGGAGAAGATGAAGCGGTTCAAACGGCGCCTCTCTCAGTCGCTAAGAGGCAGTCACACCATCGACGAGTCGCTCTCTGAGCTGGCAGAGCAGATGACCATCGAGGAGAATGGCCTGAAGGACATAGGTGAGGGGTTTTCTTCCACCGGTTTGTGAATGTCTGTGGACTGATAATGTTTGATTGTAGGGACTCTCATACACACACACACACACACACACTGTATGCTGTAGGTTGTTATGCTACATCATGGATTGTACTGAAGGTTGCAGCCTTGTATTCACCGCAGTAAAAGCAGGGTCGTGCAGCAGCAGCAGCTTATCTCTCTGCAGATATTCATTCAGAATCCGCAGGGAAGCCTTGGTGTGCCACCGCAGTGTTGCTATGGTGCTCAGGGTCTGGAAACATTTCTAGAGTTTCCATGACATCGCCACAGCGACTTGAATGACTTTGGGGAAACCAGCGAGGCATCTTGATGCATTTTTACTTCTTTTTTCTTCCATCATTGAACTGTTTTCATTGCCCACCCTTTGGTTTCTGCTTCTGCTTCTTTCAATCCTCTCTCCTGTTTTTCCTCTCTGCTCCTTTCCCCGTTTTTGTTTCTTCTTTTTTTTATACCCCGACCATGTCAAACAGATCATCCAAGTTCCTCCCCAGTCTCACCCCTCCGCTGTGAGAACTAACTGGGCTTTGTAAGAATCTTTTTGTGCAGTGATTAACACCAGGTTTGTTCCCTCTCTCTCTCTCTCTCTCTCTCTCTCTCTCTCTCTCTCTCTCTCTCTCTCTCTCTCTCTCTCTCTCTCTCTCTCTCTCTCTACCCCCTCCTCCCTGATGGTGGGATGATGGGATTTTAGTAGCCTGTGAAACACGAAAGTAATGTAAAGAGGACACAGAACGGAGTAGCCAGATGAGATGTGATCTGAACCCTGCCGTCCAGTCCTGATCTCATTATGTAACGCGTACAGCAACAGCTGCACAGAGATAAGGGGGGGGGGGAGGCAGCATCAGGATGTGGATTTGACTGTTTTCATATTACATCAAGGAAGTGATTCAAACGTGTTTAAAGAGAATGCTGGGTTGTCCTCACAGAAAAATACACGTGTAAACAAATCACGCGTGTAAACAAAGATTTGATGGAGTTGAGCCAGAGATACAGTGATGGTGTTCTGAATCATATTGGCAGAAACAGCCGGAATCTTTGGGAAACACCACGATTTCCAGATTGATTCATCAAGGGAGTGCGGGAACAGCAGTTATTGATATCTCACTGAACCAGAGCCGTGTCAGTCATCTTTAGTACGGTCTACTTGAAATGACGCCGCCGCCAAACAAATGCCTGTTAAGCACACACACACACACACACACACACACACACACACACACACACACACACACACACACACACACACACCACGCTGAGTGAAGTGGAATTTGTGGCTGTGGGAGGCTTAATGGTGAATCAGAAAGCGGTCAAACAGGCCAAACAGAAACACATCGGTGTAATTTCGTACAGTAAATGTATCTTTCAATTGCTGAAACTCTGAAGAATGTGCCGGCTCGGTGTTTTGTGCCCTAATTCAAGGTGAACATTCAAATAGAAGACCTATTCATGAATTGAAAGACATTTGGAAAGCTGCTGCAGTTGAACTACAGGAAGAAAGACAATCTTATAGTAGATCTAGATAACCTGACTGTTATATTTAATTTATTCAGTCTCAGTCCTTAGTTATCCTTTCATTGTACAGAATCGTATGTGGATGAAACACAGGCTCTTTGTCCAGCAATTTCATTAGTCTCTCCTTTTATTCCCCTGGATGTTACTGATGATCTGTGCGTCTTTCTCACTCTGCCTTTAGTGTGTAATAACACATTTAATGTAACATCTTAATGTTATCCGTAGCAATCGTTCCCGTTTGTGAGTCGGAGCAGTTTTAGTCCATAAACTATACAACTAAGTACCGACCAAAGCAATCATGACATTGCACGTTTGGCTGCTATACTTGAGTAGATCAAAAGGAAAGCCTCTTATGTAACGATAAAGCTTTTATTTTTTCCCCTGTTGTTGCTTTGTAACACGTGTTGAATTGTGAGCCAAAAGCAACTTGTTGGTGCTCTTATTTTCCATCTTATGTTATGTATTTTATACAGGCGCATCTCAATAAATTAGAATATCGTGGAATAGTATTTAGTTCAGTAATTCAATTAAAAAAGTGATTCATTACACACAAAGTGAAATATTCCAAGCCTTTATTTGTTTTAATTTTGTTGATTTATGGCTTACAGCTCACGAAAACCCAAAATTCAGTATCTCAGAAAATTAGAATGTTCTGGAAAAAGTTCAATATTGTAGCCTCACAGTGTCACACTCTAATCAGCTCATTAACTCAAATCACCTGTGAAGGTTTCCTGAGCCTTTCAATTGTCTCTCAGTCTGGTTCAGTAGGCGACACAATCATGGGGAAGAGACCAGATTATAATTAGTTGTTACTGTTTCAACCTTATTTTTCTTATTATTATAGAGTGGGTTTTATCTTCTATCTTATTTGACATGAACTGTGGCGCTCTGTCCCAGTTTTTCTGTTCATCTCTATGTATCTTTATGTGAAGCACAGTATTACTGCAGGTATTGTTCTTCTGTGCGTTTATTATTTTTGCATTATTAAAGTAAAAGGGCGTCATCTTTAATAATTAAGGACGATAACCAAACGTTGTGTGTGTGTGTTTACTCCCGCAGAGCCCATAGTGAAGAACGGTCGCCCTCCGTCCGCCCACAGCGTTCACTCCTTTCTCCACCAGTACACGGGCTCCTTTAAAAAGCCGCCATTGCGACGGCCTCAGAGCGTCATCGGCGGGGGATTGGGCTCGCTCATGCCTCGCAACGGCAGTCGGCTCGGTGAGGCACACACACACACAGACACACACCCACACACTCTTCACATCCTCATGGTCACATAATGTCTCTCCCCTGGCGCTGAACAGAGATTTTCTGCAGCATATTTCTTTTTTGTCACCAAAAATTCAAAGCATGCAATGTTTGAAATTTTGGTTGATGCCATTTTGATTCAGCAGGTATACAAACTGTGACACACTACATGCTCTAACACAAGGAGACTGGAAGGACAAGCAGGCATATTACAGATCATTCCAGTGTAACGTTAAGCCACACAATAAATCATTTGTTAAATTGTTTGATGAAAAAAAGAGTTTGGACAGTTTGTAATCCCAATCTTGAAACATGCCAGTGTGTATGTAATGCATCATGCCTAATGTGTTTGTTATGTGGCACCGCTGCTTGATCCAGCTGAGTGCCAGGGCCCGATACAAACAAGTGAAAGTATCTAAGAGAAGCATTCCAGTACTTGAACCACGTGTCCTCAGCCCGGCCCCCCTGTCCTGGCTCCACCTGCCACACTCAACACCTCGCTCTCTTTTCCCCGCTCTAGATATCGTCCATGAGAACCTGAAGATGGGATCAGACGGGGAGAGCGACCAGGCGTCAGGGACCTCCTCTGATGAGGTGCAGTCACCTACTGGTGTCTGCCTGAGGAACAGAGGGAACAGACGCATCTCAGCAGAGGTGAGATCTCATTGTTACAGGGCTTTTACATTTCAACAAGTTACTATTATTAAAACTATTCAACCAGACATGTACTTGAATTTCTGCTTTGCCAGTCAATAATGGGTTTTTTTTCCCTCAAGAAGCGATTTGTAATAATGTGTGCATTATAGCTGCGTGAGTCTCCCATGACTGGTCATAGACCTGTGGAAGTACTTACATACTTTAATATACACGCACACAAAGCCAGTCATTCATGGGCAGACATGTTATTATCAATGACTGATTGATTGTTTTTCAGTGGATTGAGTTTAGTTTACTTGTGTGAGTGTGTAAAGCGGGACAAGCCTGCACATATTTGAACCAGTGGAAAGTGAACTGTGACTTTAATCCAGCGACCTCATAGTGACACATGAAAGGCAGAGTGCAGTGAGATTAAATGCACTCATTACTGTACAGTGTGTAGAGCTTCTTTATTTATTATGCAGTGTTCTCTTCTACTGTTGTCTTGAATACCAGAATATTTCTTACTTCTTAGTTATGCAGTGTAATCACTAATGAGCTGTGTGCTTTTAAGAGCTCACACACTATAGAGATCACACACAAGATACCTCATTTTACTTTAAGATTAGTACGAGCAGAACTGTATAATTTAGGCTTTACCTGAGGGTCTTGGACAATGTGTTTTTATCTCTTCAGTGTAGCTTATTGTCTGTCCCTGTGGGTCATTAAGAGCATCTTTACATCCACAAACTCCTCGTCCTTTACCTTTACCTTAATATATTCATCATCAATCACATCGACATACTCAACTGTTATGAGGCGACATGACTCAGGATGGCAGATTAGATGTCTGGGGATTGGAGAGACGAGACGAGACACTGAACCCCTGACTGCTCCTGATGTGCAGCTTGGCTCTTTGCATGGTTTGGCCCTTGACATCAGTGTATGAATTTGTGAATGTGAGGGGATTGAAAAGCACTTTCGATAAAGCCCTATATAAGTACACAACACGATTTTTGTGTTGTTTGATTGCAAGACTGATTAGTCATCAGCACCCACAGGTTCCAAACCAAACATGATGCAAGACACAAAGGGTAGTGACATACACGCAGATGTGACTCACAAGACTCACCGAGCTGAGCGCAAACGACAAGCACGTCACATCTCACACACACTCTCCACTTACAGGCTAATCAGAAAGCAGGATTTCACAGTTTTTTTGGCTGGACTTTTGCAATAAATATTGTTGTTGTAATTTGAAATTGTGCGACAAATTTTTAGATTTCTTTCTCTTATACAGTTTTTATTTATATTCATAATGTTTAGTTAGATCTACACGACAAATGGACACACACACACACACACACAAATTTTGCAGCATTGCGAAAAAATGTGGGGTTTTGTAGAATTTGCATTGAATTCAGTGAAAAGCTGGAGAGACACACACACACACACACACACACACACACACACACACACACACACACACACACACACACACACACACACACACACACACACACACACACACACACACACACACCCCCATCACTCCATGCATTGTTTGTCCCTGTATGGGCAACATGATTGACCTCAGGCCTGTTGTTGATGTAGTGGCATTACAGTGGAATCACTGTGTGACTCCGTTCCTTTCCCTTTGGCAGCTTGTCACATTCCGTGTGACACATCCAAGAGGACAAAGGAACAATAGAGGGTAGGAGACGTGAGGAAAAAGGGAAGTGTAGTAGGAAGAGTAAGCAAATTTCAGAGTCTGCTGTGGTCAGGTAGTGTTGAGTCTCTGGGTTGTTAGAGAGGAAGCAGGCTTGTTTTGGGATTACATCACCAGGATTACAGTAATACGCTCCAGATGGGGCCGTGTTGTAGCAGATTAGAACCGGCTGATTGTTGAACTGGCGGGGAGAAGGGGAGGGGGGGGAGTTCGGGTCATGGATGGCGACGCTTGTTCCAAGGGCAAGCAGCCGATCCTGACCTAACACACCAGCACCAACACCTGAGGACGGCTCAGGGCTCTGTAGCTCCGGGAAAGACTTTACACTGAGCTCTTCTCGGGTTTCACACACACTCTTAAGACTCCTACTCTACAGGCTCATGCTACTACACATGTTTACACACACACACACACACACACACACACACACACACACACACACACACACACACACACACACACACACACACACACGCACATGAACGAACGAACACACGCACGCACGCTCACACAATTTATTAAAATAATCAGCTTATGGTGCTTAAGATTTTTTCTCTGTGTTGAAACGATTTTTCTAAACTTGTGTCTCCTCATTTCCGTTGCGTGCAGGACCTGAACAAGCGTCTGTCTCTGCCCGCTGATATCCGCATACCCGACGGCTACCTGGAGAAGCTGCAGCTGAGCAGCCCGTCCTTCGACCAGCCGCTCAGCCGACGATCCCGCAGAGCCTCCCTGGTGAGATGGAGACAGAGATTACGGGGATGAATAGGGAGAGAGGGCGATACCGGCTAATGGCGGGGGAGGGAAGGGAATGCGTTAACACCATAAGAGGAGGAAAACGTTGGGAAAGCATGAGGGAAATCTCCTCCTAAGATCTGCTGTGTGTCTCCCCCCCTTCACTGGCAAGCATCCACACATTCAATATGCTGAATCCCCTCAAGCCTCAGGGAGCTGCAACTAATGACTATTTCTTTATTCATATCTGATTATCTATGCCTGGAAAAACAGCGACAAAGTCTTAGAGCCCAGGGTGACATGAACAAATCCCTCTTATTGTCTAAAACAACAGTTTAACCCAAAGCTATTCCGTTTCCTGTAATATGAACTATGTGAAACCAATTCTTTTATTATCTCCCCGCTCACGAGAGAGCGATCAGAGAATGGGCAGTGACAGAACAAGAGAGAGAGAGAGAGAGCAAAGGTAAAGATAGCTCTGAGAGTGATGTTTTATTTAAAGGCAGCAAAGAAAGCAAGAAGTGAGAGAGAGAGCAAGAGAAGCCCATGCCTCTCCCTCGCCCTTCAACTGTCTAAGCTCATCCTCTCAGCCCGCTGTCATGCGTTCCTCGACGCGCCTCGGCATTCACTTTTGTCAGCTGCCCCCGAATCATTGGCTCGTGGCTTTGCTGCGAATGTGCATCTGTCAGAAGGAGAACAGAGGGAATTAGTATGAACGCTCCCCCGCTCGGCCCCGACAGCCTGCGTTTGTAAACACGCCGCCCTCTGTCAAAGAGTAGACACAGCCGCAGGTCACAAGGCAGAAAGCTAAGAGTCTTCTTGAGATTAGCTGATGGTTGTTGACGTGGAGGTGACCTCCTTCCTTTCCCCTTCCTGTGCCTGCGTGGTTATCATAAGCACGGTGTGTGTGAGTGCTAATGAAAACAATAGCCTCATTAATGTATGTTCATTTCTCTACTCCAGTCCGAAATTGGATTTGGGAAGCTGGAGACCTACATCAAATTGGACAAACTGGGGGAGGTAAGTGAGAGTCTGTCTGTGTGTGTGTGTGTGTGTTAACTGTGAATCCAGATGCTGTTATTCTAATGGGGCGGTGATGTAACACAGTGACAGAGTTTAGGACTTTGCTTTCACGCGGCGTCTTAAACCTCCCGTGTCCTTCCTCAGGGCACGTACGCTACGGTGTTCAAGGGGAGGAGCAAGCTGACGGACAACCTGGTGGCGCTGAAGGAGATCAGGCTGGAGCACGAGGAGGGGGCGCCGTGCACCGCTATACGAGAAGGTACGGGTGAGGTCATGGGTTCAGCTGAGCCTGGTGTGAACACTGATGTGTCTGCTCTAGCCTGAGACACAAAAACATGAATGAGGTCCCAGGACAAAGATCTCTAACTTTTGTGGATGAATTGGTTAGAAAACAATGACCTATGACCTCAGAGTGCTTATACTGCTTATTTTATTCAAGATTGTCTGATTTGTTGGCCCCATTAAGGCTTTCTTTGGAAAAGTTAAGGCATGGTTTTGGAATGAAGAGCTGATATTTATAAACTTGAGTTGACGTCACACAGATATTCAGACGGTAAACACAGTCAACATAGGGTTAATGACAAAGAGAACACTCTGCGTCAATCTTTGTACATTAACCAGACGACGTGGGACTTGACCTTAGACCTTTCTCCTTCTAGTGTCGCTACTAAAGGACCTGAAGCACGCCAACATCGTGACACTGCACGACATCGTCCACACAGAAAAATCTCTCACTCTGGTGTTCGAGTACCTGGTAAGACTAAAGGGCCGCCTTCCCCCTTCTGCCATGACTCACATCTGGATCAATGAACTTCTGTTTATATCTGCCAGTTATTCGTGGCCCTTCTTCTCAATAGGAGACGTTAACAAAGTAGCAAAAGAGCCCAACTGTTGCAGATTCTTTTCCTTGTATCGTTTTCCCTTCCAACGGCCCTTTGTCCCTCTTCCTCTTCCTCCTCCAGGACAAGGACCTCAAACAGTACATGGATGACTGCGGGAACATCCTGAGCATGCAGAACGTGAAGGTGAGCAGGTCTGCTGGCCGGTGCTGTCACCCCTCAACACTCAGGACTTTCAGATGAGCCCTTTAAATACAAGGAACAGTCAATGCGCCCCCTGGTGGTGGAGTTTAGACATCGTGAGGGGGAAAAATGTGACATTTTCATTTTGGAGCTGCACTTGACACGCTAATGAGCAGAGTCAAACTCTACTCAAGCATTTAGAACACTTAGAGGTGCAGTGTGTGTTGCGTCATTTCACTTTATTCCTGTGGAGGTTTGATACTTTTGTGAAGTAAACTGGGACCGGATTTAAATTGTGTGCTTTGGTTTGCAGAGTTTCCTCTTCCAGATCCTGCGAGGCCTGGCATACTGTCACAGGAGGAAGGTTCTGCACAGAGACCTGAAACCACAGAATCTTCTCATCAACGACAAAGGAGAACTCAAACTAGCTGACTTCGGTAAAAAACTATTTAAACAATGCTACATCTGTGCAGTTCAGATTCTTTCACGTCATTCATTTCAGCTTGAAAGGAGAAATGATCTACTGGGTTTGTTTTTAATCCCCTGTCCATCTATTCCACAGGTCTAGCTCGGGCCAAGTCCGTCCCCACTAAGACGTACTCCAACGAGGTGGTCACACTTTGGTATCGGCCCCCCGACGTGCTGCTGGGCTCCTCTGAGTACTCCACACAGATAGACATGTGGTGAGTGGTCACACCTGTTTGTAAACACAAAGGTGGCTCCTTTACCGGCCACAGACACACAACAGGCGCTCCAACAATCCTACATCTGAGGGAACAACAAGGAACAACATGGGATTGGTGTCACGAGTTGCTGATCGGAGCTTTTATTCATTTGAATCACGAGCTTTGTCACACACATCCAGGCTATTATGGGATTTAACTATTAAGTGCTCGCTCACTTGAATTCATTTTTGTCTCAACTTTATTTTCTGATCCTCTGACTACAATACACTCGTTCACTTTGTTACAAGTAGTGTGAGCTGAAGCCTGTGTGGTAGAGGGGCAGCTTCCAGGTGTGAACTTGTGTGTGTGTGCAAGGTGTTTCTGTGTGAGAGCATTAATGCGAAGCAGGCCTGCCCTGAATCAATAAGGGTTAAAGAATGGATAAAGGCTTCCCTCTGTGTCTTCCTCTCAGGGGTGTGGGCTGTATATTCTATGAGATGGCTGCCGGCAGGCCGCTGTTCCCCGGCTCCACTGTGGAGGACGAGCTGCACCTCATCTTCAGGCTGCTAGGTCAGTGCTGCCCCCTGCTGACGGGGAAACCCTCTAACTATTATTAATACGGGGTTGAATCGCATACCGCCGCCGCTCCATCTGCTGTGGTGTAGTCTTACTCAGACGGTCACACAACATGTCCTCTCACAGGTACGCCCACAGAAGACAGCTGGCCTGGGATATCATCCATCGACGAGTTCAAGTCCTACAAATTCCCCAAGTACAAACCTCAGCCCCTCATCAACCACGCGCCCAGGTAAGATGGCCTTCACTCAGGAGAGATCTGATCATCCAACAACCTTCAATGTGCAGTTTCTCTTTATCTTAGAACTTTTGTTACATTTGTTTACATGCAGTGCTGGAGCTCACAGTTTGCTTTCATATGTTTACATTGTTTACTCCTTTTCTACTATAATGTCTCTTACTAGCCCTCTACTCACTGGAGAAGGAGAGGAGCAAACATTTGTGAACAGTCTCAGGTATATTAGAGGAGCTTAGATGTTAGAGAGTCAGTCGTAAGTATTATTGGTTTTGTTTAGTTAGGAGTGTGTGCTCTGTGTCACTTCCTGTAAGGAAATCCTGTGGAATAGTTGACTCCGCTTCCTTCCTCACAATGCCAGTATTTGTTAGTCACCCCACCTCTCACTGTCTCGCTCTCTCTCTCCTTCTCTCTCTGTCTCTCTCTCTGTCTCCCCTTAATGTCTCTCTCTCTCTCTCTCTCTGTGTCCTAACACAGGTTGGACACTGATGGCATCGATTTGCTGATGTCATTCCTAAAAGTGAGTCTCACATAATCTCCCCTGCATGATCGACACATTACAACACTGTTACTGGAAACGTGCAGTCATTTATATTTGTGCTAGTTAAACTTCAATGACGTCATGTTTCTGTTGCCTCCCCCCTTATTTCAGTACGAGTCAAAGAAGAGGATCTCTGCTGATGAAGCCATGAGACAGTTGTACTTCAGGAGCCTGGGACCACGTGTGTACACGCTGCCAGAGAGTGAGTGATGAAATGAAAAGGCAATAACGCAGCCTTGGCACAGTCTTCTTCTAAATATGCCTTCAGGAACGTTTGACAGCGCAATAAGGATTGAGTTACAAATGTATAACAAAGAAGTTCACTCTGACTGTGTGTGTGTGTGTATGTCTTTGGCAGACACATCCATATTCACACTGAAGGAGGTCCAGCTGCAGAGAGATCCTGGCTACCGGAACTCATCCTACCCTGAGACAGGTGAGGAATCGTTCAGAAGAGAAGACTTGGACCGACGCATGTGTTTACAGAAGCTTTTGGAACGGCACCGCATCATTCTGCACAAGCACCAGATGTGTTGTAGTCGATGTTTGTAGCGGGTCGCTGATTTGCACGACCCATCCAGAGGCTTCTCTTAAAAAAAGGACAGAAAATGACAGAGGAGAAGAGAAACGAAACAAGAAGCTATAAGATAAAATCATTCAACAGGGCTGGAGTCTGATTTTTGAGGCATTTGAAGATCCAGTACACTTTAGAGGATGATCCAAGATGCCAAGATGTCACAACTTTGATTGTTTCAGCTCGTAACCATGTAGTGATGCAATGTGAGAGAGATGTGAGAACCATTGCATGCATGTAGAGCAGACCTGTGTGGAGCGATGATGTAGATACTATCTGACCCAATCACTCTTAATGTTCTGATGATCTAATTTCTGCTGTTTTGTCTTTTAATCCTCAGGCAATGGAAAAAGCAGAAGGCAAAGCATGCTGTTTTAGACTCTACGGACTGTTTTTCTTCTTTCTTTTTTTTACTGGGAAGGATCACAAACCTGTAAAATCTCAATGGAACCAGTCCCTGGGTGTGTGTGGAAGTTGGCGCAGGGGAGCGGTAACCTCCCGTTCCCGCCCCGGCCAACCTTGCCTGGTGAAGCCCCGGCTTTAGCGTGACCCCGGCCCAAAAAGAGACATTTATATACATCTATATTTATTGGGAAGAGAATTTGCTGCTAAAAATCCAACTACTGTCTAGAATTCTAACTGGCTCAGTCACTTTAATGAAAACATGCAATGTATATAGATTTTTAATTTCTGTTTTCTTTTGACATGGTGGTATTTTTTAGCGCTCTTTGTTTTGTTTTTATTTCCATTTTCATGCCTAAAAAACTCCACCTCCGAGCTCCTTTGTGTGCATGGCTGTCTGTAGTGCAAACCTCTGTTGCACCTCAAACGGTTTCATGGTGTCTGCTTTTGCCAAGGTCGTGTTCTCAGCTGCACCCGTGACTCGTAACAAACGATCCTGTGGGTTTAAAGGCCAGTTTTCTGTACGTAGAAATGGAGGATTTGATCTATTTTGAGGCCGATATCAGCGCAGTCCTGTCAGAGTTGGTGGAAACGGTTCACTTTCTTGTCAGTCCGGACCTAAAAAAGATGCTGGCCTATCATTCCAGGACGCTGCGGCCTCTGCTGCGACCTCAGCAGGGGACAAAAGAAGGTGTAGAGCCGTCGACAAGGGCATTTTAAGAATTAACTTCAATATTGAGCTAGAGCGACCAGCCTCCTGGTTCATGTTCATCCTTTATTCTCCTCTCCTCCAGTCTGTTACAAAGAAGAGAAGAGAGCTGCCAGCGTGCTTTGCAGACGTGTTCCCCTTTTCTGCCATTCCCACCTGTGTCAGCTGTCAAAATTGGTCCTTTTGTGTTTGGATTGTATCTATCATCACGTTGCATGACCTCTTTTTTGTACAAGGAAGCACATAGCCACTGGAGTCGGAGTCAGGCAGCACTGTGGATCGTCCTGCCCCTGGTGAATGCAGTACTGAGTGACAGTCTATTTAACAGTGTTACAAGATATGTTTTGTATGATATACTTTAACTTTATTTGTTGATAATTGTTCGTGGTGTGGGATCGCATTGCAGCTTTCCTCCCATCTGAGTTTTTTTGAGAGTAAAGAAGATTAAATCCTAAATTTAAATATGAAGTGGTTTTGATTTCTCTCGGGAACACACACACACACACACGCACACACACGCGCACGTTGGCGTTTAAGCATTCAATGCTTTATTTATTGAAAATTACAAGACATTCTTCACAATACAAAATGATACAGAATACATACTGTATACCAAGTCCAGTATAAAAAAAAGAACATTACAAGCGTTACAAAGGTTTTCCATTCATTGTAAAATCTCGTCTTCATTAAAATATTTTTTGAAAGAGGAAAAGAGGACAACAAGGCACAGCCGGTACTATCTGAGAAGCATAGTGCATACATTACATACAATAACACACAAGTGAAACAGCCCGTTCCACATGTTAGTATAAATTGGGGAGGGGAGAGGGGACGGGGGACAAAAACATTTAAATGGATCAAGCTCTCTTCTCGGAGTGAGCGGCGAGTATTCTGCAGCGAGCTACACTTCACTGCTGTCCATCGGGGGACAGGGTCATGTGGAAATGTGCTGTGCTGTCTCACAAAGAGCCAGACGTCTCTCAGACATCGAGGCTTATGGCTTTGACCAAGTGCTTACAACCACTGGAATCTGAAGCAACTCGAGTGCAACAACAACAACAACAACAAAAAAGTGAGGTCACATATCGTCTCGAAGGACTTTTAAACATTTGAAGCTAATTTGGACAAACCGAACAAGAGAAGGCTGCCGACGGTAATGATGGCGAGAAGCTTTCGACAAGAGATGGAAGGAGATTGGGGAGGGAGGGAGGAGGGGAGAGGAGGGGAGGCTTGCAGACCCTGGATCAGGATTTGTGAGTGGTAGGGGACAGGAGCAGGGAGGAGGGTGTTCCTTCCAGGCTTGGCAGGGGGACAGGCATGTGTCCGTTGATTAGACTAGGGAACTGTGGAGAAAAGAGAAAGAGGCTGAGAGTTAGAGAGGAGGAGGGGAGGGAGGGAGGGAGGGAGGGAGGGAGGGAGGCTCTGTGAAAGCTGCTGCTTTCCGGTGAGGAACTGCAGCATTGTCACTGCGCTCCGCTTCCTGTTGTTTCATACATTGTGCCTCTTCCTTTCGTCTCTCTGTCCCTCTGTACCTCCGCACAACACAATACGTCAACAATAAGTGTGCACAAAGAACCTGCTATGATTTGCACCCATGTGGACAGGGGGCGGGGGGGTTGTTGCGATGTGTGTGTGTGTGTGTGTGTAGCTCTTGTGTGTGTTTCACAAATGAGGAGCAGCTCTCAAACCAGTCCACCCTGTTCAGACTGGCTCCCCTGGGTTCAAACAGGAAGTATTCACAGGATTTCCTCTCCCTCTCACCAGTGCTGAAACAGGACACCTCTGTCAGACCAGTTACTCACTCCACACACACTACTTTAACAACTGTTGGGTGTCTGCTAGACTGCAAATCCATAATGTTTGCTTTCTCCATATTTAAGTATACCTGTGTAGCCTTTAACTAAGCACCCGCTTGAGAAAAAGAGAGTGCAGTAAAAGGATAAAGAAGAGTCTTGAACCAATCAGTGAGTAGGTTTGGGTAAATGTGGATTCATGTCACCAGGACAGCGTTTCAACTTCCTGGTCGGCTTTTTAAAAACACTACCAGTAAAGCAATGAATACTCCTCTGAACACCCCTTCCATTCTAGTCTCCCTCTTTACTTTCATCTCTTTCTTCCCTTTCTAGCTTCACATCTCTGCTGGGTTCTCTCTCTCTCTCTCTCTCACCTGGAAAAGGGAGCTGTGTCCCTGCAGCCGGGCGGGGCTGAGCGGGGCCACGGGGCTCAGGCTGCTCCAGAAGTGGATCCCCGACAGGAGCGGACTGTGGGCCAGCAGCAACCCGGAGGGAGTCTAGGAGAGAGGACGAAGAGGAGAGAGAGAGAGAGGGAGAGAGGGAGAGAGAGAGACAGGAGGAGACATCAGGTCAGGGAAGCGTCTCTCTCTCTGACTTGCTTTGGTCACGTGAATCCCGGCCCAGACGCTAAATGAACATGTACTGGGGCGTTTGGAAAAACAAACTGACAGAGCGAGGAGGAAGTCTGTGGTTTCTCCCTAGAATACAGGGGAGAGGGAGGGGGGGTGATGGGGGTTGTTGATTGGAGGGGGGGATCCTCAAGCACCACAGGCCAACCGGAGAGAAAACATATGAAATCAATTTCTCCCTCCCTCTCCCTCCTCCCCTCTCTTTCCCCTGTGTCACCTCAGAGAAGTGAGCCAGTGTTGTGCAGGGACGCGGCCCCGGCTCTCCCCATTATTAATGGAATTATTGGAGCATATGGCATCACTTAGGGCCTCTTCCCCTCTCACAGGCCGGAGCAGCAGAAGATCTCACTCAATCTCTTTGTTTTCCCCTGATCTCACTTTTTTTTTTGCACCCTTTATAAACAAGACGGTGTGTGTGTGTGTGTGTGTGTGTGTGTGTGTGTGTGAGTGTGTGTGTGTGTGTGTGTGAGTGTGTGTGTGTGTGTGTTTCCGTCCTGCTTCACTGTGGACTCACTCTTAATGCGTTTGGTGCAGAGTTTAAGATTAGGGCCGATATCAAAACAAACTATTACTACAATCAATCCACCGTTGTTGACATTATTATTCTACACTTCTTCTGTCTTTGACCTCACAGGACCGCTGCCAGCTTACAGAGACGGGTTTGAAGGTTTCATCCCCAGAGCGAACACAGATAATAAGCTGTTAAATGTTCCTTCTTGAGGAGTTCTGTTGCGATGAAGAGTTCGGGCAACATTTCCACATTTACATCTCTAATTTAAGCGGGGAGGAAACGGCAGCTCCAGTGACGGCTTAAATAAATATAAGCTCCGTCTTTCCGCGCGGCGTGCCCAGTGCTGTCGGACGTCTGAACGCCCCGAGGTGCTGCCTGTCTGCTCTGGAGGACATGGACGCTGTCTTTGTGTCTCCACAGCGAGTCAGGACAGCGGCACAGAGGCAGCAGAGGCTCATGGCGGCCTGGAGTTATTCTCCCTCTGAGCTCTGATTGTTTATCTCTCACTACCACTCGGCGGTGGGGCTCGGAGCAGAGTGACATCATCCCTACTCCCTCAGTGACGTGGACAGAAGTTAGTTTGTATAAATGTGGGCACGGCTCACACACAACCTCCACTAAAACAATGACAGAGCAACCTTAAACAGAGAGTTATGAGTTTCTGATCCTCTGGAGCCTGAACTCTGGCTCACAGAGCTTTTGTTTACCTGTGCAGTGAAGAAGGCCGGAGTGAGCGAGCCGGACGGCAGCGCCGGGCTGTTGAGGGCGATGGAGCCGATGTCGCTACCTGAGAGCAGCATGGAGGGAGAGGAGATCTCCAGAGCTCTGGGCTTTTTGCTTTTGGGCGGGAGTCCATCTCCGTGGTTACTACTGTTACTACTGCTACTGCCGCTCCTCTTCTCGGGCGGCTGCAGGGCTCGCTCCCTGTGCCCGGAGGACAGGTTGAGGGGCTGGGAGCTCTGGTCCAAATCCTGGTCTTTGGCGGCGGGGCTCCAGCTTCGCCCGGCCTGGAGGACCTGGGCGTGAGGGGAGGAAGGGGAGCGGGGAAGAGGCGGGTGTTTGGGCAGCCTGGAGGAGGCGTAAGACTCGGAGTTGGCTGAGAGAGGAGAGGTCCTCTCGTTGGTGTTGGTGCCAAAGCGGATGACGGAGCGCGGCTCCTCCTGGCGCTCCCTCAGGGCCCGGAGGAGCTCGGGCTGGTTATGCAGGGAGCTGATGCTGAAGGAGGAGTACAGGCCCGAGCGGAGGTAGTCGTTCCTGCACGGCTGCGCTCCCAGAGCTGCTAGCGTCCTCCTCTGGGCCTCCTCTTCGGCGTCCTCCTCCTCCTCCTCCTCTACCTCCAGCTCGGGGGATTCTCCTTCCTGGAGCGGCAACCTGCCGGAAGCCAGACCCATCTCCACCGCCTGGGGGTCCATTTTCAGGATTTCCGGGAAGGAGACAAACTTATAGACAAACTTCTGACCGATCACCTTCTTGATGATGTTCTGTAAAAAAAGAGGACAACACAGTTTGAGACGGAACCACGAAGACAAACCCCAAACATTCATCACACCAAAGCCACTGCACACGGAAAACAACAGCTTTTGTTCGTGGCGCATCACAACCGGAGCTCTGCTGTGGGCTGGGGAGGAAAGAGGAAGTGGAAGTGTCTGTCAGAGGCTTAAAACAGTCAAACAGCATAAACATGTCCGGACAGTGTGCTTTCATAGAAACGTGTCCCTCCCTCCCCGTGGCCTCCTCGCCTCCGTGCAGGGGAGCAGGTGGCTGATGGGAGCTCTCACCTTGTCGTAGTAGTAGCGCAGGGCTCTGCTCAGCTTGTCGTAGTTCATGTTGGTCTTGTTCTTGCGCAGACCCCACAGCTTGGCCACTTCCTCCGACTTCAGCAGCTTGAACTCTCCGTCTGTGGACGTCCAGCAGATCAGGTGCTGGTGACTCTGATCCAACAGCAGCTGCAGCAGGAACTGCCACAGGGTGATGGCGCTGTCCATACCTGCAGCAGAACACACACACACACACGTAAACAACACCTGAGCGGAGTGTGTGAACCACAACAGAAGCTGCAGTTTCATCTCCATTCAAACTTTCCCTCCCTGATTTCTTTCCTGCACGCCGGCGTTATTAGGTTACCGAGTGAAAGGCGACTGGCCTACTTGAGCTGTAACATGTGGTGTAACCAAGAGCGGAGGGCGCCGATGAATGGAACAGTGTGCGTGTGTGTGTGTGTTATGTAGCAGCGGCAGCAGTGAGAAGAGAAGGAGGAACAACAGCTCAAGCCTGAAATATGCTGTGGTTCAACCTGGCCCTCTCTCCACAGGAAGCATGACGGGCCCAGGGTGGGTTAGAGTCCTTTAATACAGGAATGTGCAACCTAGCAGCTCCCCTTGCCTGCCTGCTACCAGCTCACACACTCCAGGAGAGGACAGGAGAGCAGCACACACACACGGCGGGTTCGATTCCTAACCGTGGATGCCACTGATTGATGATTTACGTAGAGAGAGAGGGAGAGAGAACTGAAGCCCATTTCCGACACAACCTCTCCCTGGAGTTGTCTAATCTGCCATGTGAACCCACCAAAACCAGGACAGGACTTCCTCCCATTCTTGTTTTGCAAGGACAAACGATGAGGAGAGGAGAGGAGAGGAGAGGAGAGGAGAGGAGGGATCCTGCAGAAGGAGGGAGCCTCTTCCCCTCTTTCCCCCCCAAAATCCTGCCACACTTCCCACCTAAACCCCCCTGGGAGGAGGTCAAAGGATCAAATCATTGTCCCCCTTCTCCTCTGCAGGGTGAAGCTCCCCGTGATTGACAGCTTCTACACTTGAGTCATCCCATAATAACCTTTGTAAGAGCATAGTAACTAACACATGAAGGTTTAACAAGCTCTTATAGAGGTTTTAAATATATAATAAAGCGAGAATAACCTTTTATACTGGCTGAGTCGCTCTAACATGCCGGTGTGGTTCGGTTCGGGTTCGGGTTCGTGTTCGTTGCTGATGTTCGGACTGAGACAGACGTGTGTTCGTGCGCACAAAGCCGTCCAGTGTGTCGACTGAACGGAAACTCCTTAATGAGATTATAGATGTGTGTGTGTGTGTGTGTGTGTGTGTGTGCAGACATTACTTAGCCATGACTAAATCTGCTCTCTTCCTGTTCACACACGGCGCAAATAAAAAAAATACGTCTCTAAACTCTAAACTCTCTCGGGGTTCTGCGCCTTTAGCGGCTCTGTGTCTTTGTTCTTCTCCCTCTCCCCTTTTTTTCCTCTTCTTGTATTGAAGTCTTAAGTCGACTTATGAACTCCATTCTTCTCACTTTTCTGACTCATTTTCAAGATGTTTCTCGCACCGGAAGGCGGCGGGTCTCCATGTCAGAGCCTTAAGATTCCGAAACTATACGAGCGTTAAAAACTGGAAAACACACAAGAACCGGAGACTTGAAGCGGAACCAGAACCTCTCCGCAGTTCTGTTATTATTCATACAGTTTAGCCGAGGCGACGTAAGCGAGTAAATAGACTTAGTTTCACCTTCTTAAGCGCCATTAAGTAACAAAGCTTAACTCTTCTTCGTGGGTAAAGGTTTGACGTTACCTGCGGTGTCTCTCTCGGTTCCGTCTTCGCCTCCGTGAAACTTTATGGCGAAGCTGCTGGGATTCCTTGTTTTTCCATGCTTAGTTCGGCTCGACACAGTTGTGCTGGAGTGAAATAAGATCCTAGGCTTTTTCTTTTTCAGAGCAGGAAGTTGGAGCAGGCAGACAGAGCCGGCTGACTTCCTCTCCCCGATGATTCCCCAGGCAGTTAGCCGTCTGTGTAAACACACTTTCCTCCTCCTCCTCCTCCCTCCTCTTCCTCTTCTTCTCTGCCAGCTAAAAGGCCTTACTACCGCTCCGAACCAGTACACACACTACACGCACACGCACACGCACACGAACCCTGCGGCCCAAGCACTGCCTCACTGACATCATCACTCCCGTGCAACCATGCTGCGTTCAAATACGCCTCGTTAGCCATATGCATCCATTTTTTTCAGTCCAGATGTTCTCGCCTGAATGGGGCCCAGACTGCGATTTATTGAGTCTCAGCCCAATTTATGCGCATAACTGAGGTGAATGTGCGCAATAACAGAGCGAGAAAACTTCAACCTAGCTATTTTTAAGTTGATTTGTCGCTGGTTCATGTTATAAGAGTCTTAGAAAAGTATACTTTTTTAAGACCCCCGCCCCCCGCCCCCCGAGATAAAAATCTGAATTCTGACTTCATTCTCAAAATCTTAAAGATCGTGGATGAGGGTTCTAGTGTTGGTTACACAGTTTATAAATTGTACAGATGTTGATGAAAAACGTGATTTACATTTTCATTTAGATTAATACATTTTGTGATCCAAGACATTAAAAAATCATGTTGGCGAGCAGCACCTCACATCCAGCTGAGTGAAAACCTGCTATGTTATCCTTTGGTTAATACACCCCAAATTGAAAAAATATATATTGGAATAGGACATATAGTGGAATGAATAATAGCTACAAGAAAAAAAGGACAGCGGAAGAAAATGCCAGTATGATTAAATGCGAACTCGCTCAATGATTGAAAATGGATGTTGTGAAACATTAAAACGGATAAGGATCATTTTTCCCGACCAACTATTTCAAGTATTTTCGTATCCTAACGGAACGTCGGACACAAGTCTGTCAAGTCTGATGTTCAGTCACAAGATGACGCTGTTGGAAAGGTAACGTATTCGGAAAAGGGAAAATGGGTTTATTATTTGGAATTCAATTGTCAGGAAGACAAAAAATTTTCCTGATCAAAGGAGAATGCAACTAACTTGGTTCAATCAATGAAACTGAGATGAGGCCAAAGAAAACCACGAGTTATTGGTTTTACACATAAGAAATAAAGGTGTTGTTATCTGAAACTGGGCAGCAATTGCAAACTCCATTGCTCAAAGTGGCACACAACTCTTGTAACCTCAGATGACATTGGACCTGATGACAATGTTTTTAATACCTCAAAACCTAAATCAAACCACAAATCCAGCTCTTTCTCATGCACATCTTCAATGTCCTCTGCTCACATTAAATCTCCGACTGATGCTCTGATGCTGATGGAACGTGCTGCCATGATCCTGTGCATTATGAAGTTTCCATCAGAGCACTGAGAGAGGTGTGGAAAGAGACTGATGACTTCAGAAAGACAGCTTGAGTGTTCTGGAGCAATACGCCAGAGGGCATCCAAGAGACTCTGGAATTTTGGTCGTTGAACTCAAAATTATTTCCAGTTAAAATGACGTCCAGCCAATCCAGCACAGCCATGGTTCATGGTTCCAGATGCTCCCCGCACAGCCCCCAAACCCAACTGTGTGTCTATGATAGAACAGTCTATGTCCATGTTGAAAAGATATATGCGTTGTGCGATTGTGAGTTGTCAGACTTAATGGATGAAATCATAAGAATCATTTATGTAACAATGGTATGTTTGTGATAAGGGGTTCAGTAATAAGAACTGACTGCGTGATGTTGTATGATTCACTGCCACAGCCCGAGACAATGTGATGCCCTGGGGGGATCTCATGCAGTACCATCCGCTTCTCTGATCCTTGTGAATGTTTGGTAGGGAGATCTGAACTGTCTTGGTTGGGGTGTGTCTGAGTCTAACAGTGATCCTGTTCTTGGTTTGGGTCTGTAGTGAGTGTGTGCTGGGTGTGTAATGATGTGTGTTGTATAATTTGTTTTGTGTATGTATTGGCACAATGCAGGACCTCTTGTCAGCTGGTTTAATAAATATGTCCTTATTATTTAACAATGTTTGGATTGCCTGTTGCTGTTGTTGTGTTAAATTTGGTTTGGGGATTATTTGACTATGAGGATTAGCACAGGTAATTCTGTTGTTGAGTCTGATAAGGTTATTGATTGGTTGTGAGATTTTCCTCTGAAGTGGTGGCAGAGTGTATGTTGGTGGTCATCCACATTGTCCAAGTAATCCAAATATTTCCAAATATCCAAATATTTATTTACATTTTTTGTTAGACGAGTGGATATCCGGCATAAGAAACCCTGTTTCTCGGAACTGAGGCAGGAATAAGTCAGACCATTCAGCAGCAGCTCCTCCTTTGGGCCAGAAAGCATAAAGTGTTTGGGCAGATTAAAAATGCTGGTGTGCGGGTCCTCTTGGCCCTGGCATTGTGCCATCACTCCAAGTTAAACTGCTGCAGCCAGTATTGTTAAAAGACTGCTGGCGCTGTTCTGTGGTCCAGTGGATGTGGTTAGTGCCATCCACACTGACACACAGTCTGTGGAGATCCTGTAAAGGGTTACTTTTTGAAAGGATGTATTGGTTAAGCATTTTCAGATGCTCGTGCTCTTCCTTGGGGAGGCAGTCTGAATAGTTCATAATTACAGTGTATATGGAGTCATTTGGGAATTTGATTTTGACTGTGCTCCAGAAACCCTGCAGCTGTTTTATGGCTGACTTGGTGGGGTGCTGCTCTCTGTTATTAATGCCTGCTGAGATGACAAGTTTCTGATTGCGTGAATGGGGGATGGATGTTGTAAAATTGAGTCTAAGAGGATGAACTTTGCTTCGGGATAATCAATCTGTAAGAAGTGCAGAATGTGGCTGAGGTTGGAGTATACCGGCTCTGTGATAGTTATGGATAGGGTTCCACCTAACGATTATTTTTTCATCGATTAATCTACAGATATATTTTCCGATTAGTCTATTAGTCGACAGATTTTTTTATTCAATTCAATTATTCAATTAATAAAACAAAAAAAAAATGATTTCCCCCAAATGATGATCAAACTTGTCTTATCAATATTCCAAAATGTTATTCAATGTTCTCCTTACAACAGACACATGTAACAAACAAAGTATGGACTGCTAACTGCTCTTTCATTTCCATAATAAATTATGATGTAATCGACAACTGTGATATCATTCACAACGACATCATAAACACCTGCGACAAAATGTATCCAAACTGTGTTCTAATTTATGTAATCCAATAATTCATGACAGAGTCATTAACAAAAATGACATCAATCATGATGATGACGTCATTAACAACTGTGCCATCATTTGCATTATTTGTTTCTCGCACTATAGTAGTAAAATATAAGGGAGGAGAGAATGTTAGCATATAGAAAGCTAATTAATAGCTGGTTACTGGTTGAGGCATATAGTGATTTATTGAAAGTAAAGAGATTTGTCAACAAAATGGTGGACTGCTTGGTTTGATTATTGGGAATATCTTATGGAAGTTTTTCTGGTTGACTGGTGGTCTGAATGACTGGTTGACTGTTAGTTACTGCATTGAATGAATGGTTGGCTGGCTTGTTGGCTGATTTAATAACTAAATGGCTGGCTTGGGCATAGACTGACTCACTGTTTGTTGTCTAAATTAATCACAGACTTACAGTAACTGATCGGATTACTGACTGGCATGTCTCTCTCCCTGACTGATTTTATCGTTACTGCATAATCACATAGGACACACAAACACAGACACGCACGCACGCACGCACGCACGCACGCACGCACGCACGCACGCACGCACGCACGCAGGCACGTAGGCACGCACGCACGCACGCACCATGTTTGTTATCCTTACAGAAAATGTCCCAACCACATGATCCAATGATGTCATGCTTGGCTGTGATTGGATAAGACCTGACTTCCTCCTCCCTCTGTCTCTCCATCACCATCTCTCTGCATCCCTCTTCCCTGCTTCCTTCTCTCTGTATCTCTAATTCACAACAGCCATCTCTGTTCTCCTCCTTCCTCTCTCTGCTGCTCTGTCTTCCCCTTCTGCTCTGCTTTGCTCTGAACCAATGATGATGCAGGGACAGGGAAGAAGGGGTGTGTCCAGAGGCTCAGCTCGTAGTTGATGGATGCTGAGGGAGACCGAGGCGGAAGAGAGGGAGCTGAGTGACGTGAGGGTGGAGGAAGCCTCAGCTGTGTGGCCGACGCTGGCTTAAGATAAGGGAGGAGAGGAGGAGGAGGGTGGCAGGACGCAAGTCACCTCTCGGAGGGGGATTATCCTGCCTTGCCATGGACAAATATCGACCCACCAGACCCACCAGAGCCGCCAGACCCACCAGACCCACCAGACCCACCACCCTGGCTCTATTCCCGCAGATGCCCCAAGCTGGCACCCAGGTAAGGCTGTGGTGGATTGGGAGGGGCCACTGTTTTTAAATGCTACATATACTGTTTGAATGGTGTAAACGATTCTAATCTACGAAATACTGGATGGATCCTGTATTTAGAATTTAATAATGATCTGTTAAGAGGTTTAATCTATGTGCGAGCGTGTGTGTGTGTGTGTGTGTTTGCTGGATGGATGCTCTCCTCACAGTGACACAGCATTAGTTCACCGTGTATCTGTTATATGTGTCAGTTTTCAAAATAGCGCAGCTCTAGCAATATTTTCTAGCACTTCTGTCAATGTCAAATCCAGTTTATTTGTATTGTCTAGTATCACAGACAATGTCTCACAGAGCTCTACAGGCCCACACACTCTTCTGTTCTGTTTTGGGTAATTGACATCATGAGCATTTAGCTATTACATGTATTGAATCTTATCTGATGTGTTCGCATGTGAGTGAGCAGATAGGGTTTCAGTGCCTTGTTTGAGGACACTTTTACAGGACAGTGGGGCTGTTGTGAAGACTGACTGTGATGCTTGTGTCTCTTGTTCCCCAGGCTGCTGTATAATCTCATTAAATAGATGGTAGCATGGTGGCTAGCGCTCGCTTTGCTTTACAACCAGAAGGTCCTTGATTCAAATCTCAAAGCCGCCCCTGAACCCAACAAAAACATACAATTCCTCCTGCCGTTGCCCTTGATCAAAGCACTGTGCTGAATCGTTCCTTGGTTGCTTTGACAGCCCTATGCTAGTCATAGTGATATGGGTTAAATGCAGAGAACACATTTTGTTGTACTTGTGACAATGACATACAAGGTTTCTTCTTCTTATACTTGGTTCAGTTGGGACAGGATCTTAAAGAAGAAGATGTGATGCTCGGTATAGTAGTATTAGCATGCTGGTTTATCCCTTTACCTGCATCTGATCACTGTGTTAGCTCGGATCAGGGAAAGTGGGTTAGTCCTCATCTGGATTCTCCATCAGCATAATTCTCTTAAACCACTTAACACAGGTTCATTTGAGATTTGATTACTATACAAAACAATAGATCATCTTTCCTGTCTCTTTCTGTTTGAAAGTACCTGTTGGAGATCTGCTGTGTCTCTGTTGAAATGTCCTTGGCAGACAAATCCAAACCTTATCTGTTCCGAGGGATCACCTAGGTCCTAGGAGCATGATGGTCCCAGAGTTTACAGACAACGAGTCAGATCTGCCATGCACTGTCAACAGCTGAACTCTAGTGGAGACATGGTTTGAAGTTGGATTGTGATTAATTCAGGATAATTGTTAATGAAATGATCTTTTCTTCTTGACAATTGCACTCGAATTTGCTTCCAAGTCGATCACATACATCAATATTCCCCTAATAGTGTTTTTGCCAACTTGCTGATGATGATAAATGGGATGCTGTTTTCAGGAAACACTGCCTTCTCTTTAATTGATTAGTAGACTGACCCGCTTTAAACATAAAGCTGACTGTCACCTTAAAAGGTCATCTGTTTCAATCTAGCTGGGACCTTTCTATGTGGAGCTTGCCAGTGTCCCTGTGGCTGTGTGGGTTTCCTCTAGGTGCTCCCGTTTACTCCCACAGTTCAAAGAACATGGAATTTAGGTGAATTGGAAACCTTATGTTGCCTGTAGGTGTGAATATCTCTACAGGTTAGACTTGAGATAGACCTGAAGGCCGCAGCATGGCAGGATGCTGGAGGGATTCTGGGAGCCGTGTGGGTCGACCCACTCAACGCTCTACCGGGGTGGGGAGCCTTCAGACAAAGAGACAGACAGCCCAGCAGCCAAGAGAACAGTCGATGGCCTGGCACTCAGACTGTGGTTGGCCCACAGACCAGAGGTTTGGTCAGAAGGAGCACAGGAGAGAGCAGGTACACCAAGTGACAGCTGGGACAGAATAGTAAGAGAAAGAAAGAATCAGCTGCTGTGCTCCATCCTCTGACTAGACTCAGACTGCCACTGGGCCAAGCTAAGGCTAAGCTAAACCTGTCTAAAGCTTAACTAAACTCAGGCCAGCTAATCACTCTCTGACACATCCTGTTCATCAGCTATTTAGTTATATTCAAGGGTAGCAAAAAAAGGTGCCTTTTCATCAAACAATTCAGTCTGCATTCATTACATTTCAAATAAATGATGCCCCAAGTGGCTTTTAATAGCATAGCAGAGGTAAGCAATCTGTATTTATTATGTGGATGTGCATAAACATTGGATGAAAAAGTAGTACAAATTAAATGGCTGCTCATAAGAGCGCCAAGGCTGAACACACTGATCAAACACTACTGTAGTAGGGGAGGCAGTGGCTCAGTGGGTAGTGCTTCCGCTTGGGAACCGGAGGATCGCCGGTTCGAGCCCCTGCCAAGGTGCCCTTGAGCAAGGCACCCTCAATTGCTCCCCCCTCTGCGAAGGGTGGTAATGTAATGTAAGTCGCTTTGGATAAAAGCGTCTGCCAAATGATCGTAATGTAATGTAGTGAGAGTCTTCCTCTCCATCCTAACTACTATGGAAACTACACACAGAAAGGTTTTGCTTGGGGTTTGAATCTTGGAGGCAACAGATCTGGACAAAGTTACATATTCCTGATTTGTTATTTTCACTGAGATCCCAATGTCACTGGGTCCTTTAAAATGTATCTCTCTTCCCTCTCTTCCCTATGTCACACACTTCCACACAGTTTAATTTAAAACAGTTCAGAGCTTTTTGATCCTTTGTAAGTTACACACATACACAAATACAAAGAACAACATATGGCCATCAGCTCTCTCTCACCATGAGTAACATATCTGGTGTATAGAGCTCTGGGTGTTTTCTTTCCTTTCCTTTCCATGCCATAAATAAATCGACATGAGAGCTCAACAACTCTACTGCAGCCAGAATTTTGGAATGGGAATATTATAGGCTAGAAAATGTTGGGAATCCTAACTTGTAGTTTCATTAAACTCTGCGCTTTGTGACAGTGTCTCATATCTCTGACTGATTGAAAGTTATAGTGTTAATATTAACAATATGTTGTCAGTCAGTGATGTTATTAGTAGAGTCTATAGGCTCATCAATAGACTGTACCTGCATACTGAAGTGATCATCATGATCACGTTACCCTGATCATGTTGCTCTCTCTCTCTCTCTCTCTCTCTCTCTCTCTCTCTCTCACTCTCTCTCTCTCTCTTGCTGCGTAACCATAGCAACAGAGCAGGGTGTGTGTTAGTGTGTGGCAGAGGGTGCAGATGCATGATGGGAGGTCAGCTTGTGAGTCAGCATGGTTCTGTTCAGCCTCGACTCACTTCCGGAATGATGCTCCATCCTCTTCCAAGCAATGACATCATCAGACAGAGACAAATATAATGGAGACTCATCTGCCTGTGTTTAATTATAGCAACAACGCCAGAGAAAGTGATAATAATGTGTATCTCCCTGTAGATTATGAAGTCTTTAATTTAGTGAATCCATTTTCCAGGTACAGGTTACATTTCTCACTCAATCAATGCTGGAGGTCTTCATTTGAAAATGTAATGAGCATATTTACACTTACAGCCACTTCCCCTCTTGGAACAATCCACTTGATCACATCTGAATACTGCAGTCGCACTTGGGTGGGACCAAAATAACCAGACTGAAACTAGTTTTGGGAGGTGGTCCTGGCCCGAGTGAACTCCAGTTCACTTGTGACTTGACGATGACCTGCACTGGTCCCAAACTAACTACAGGCTGAGCTATTGATTGAACTGGAGAGGGGGGCTGTCTGCACTTGATCATGCTGCAGGTTTTTAGATACTTGCCTTTTAATGACATCATTAAGCTCTACAACGAACAAACCCTTGGGCTTTGCTCGTTTATTTAAGTTAACATAGGCTAATAAAGTACCAAGTTACTCCTGAGGCATGGTACCCTGATGCCACACATTCCTGAGTCAGTGCTCTGTCACAGCCAATGCTGAACATATCATGCCTCAATGTTGGTGACTTTAATATAGCTTTATATATCCCTGATGATCTGTGTTATCTTGTCCCCTTGCATCGTAAATCATGGTCATGCCTTATTTTTGTTATTTTCTTAGGTAGGTCACCTCTCTTTTTTTGTAGAAACTAAATCAAATAAACACATATGAACATAACAAATATGAGATAAATACAAAACATTGTAACAGTTAAGAGTCCCTGAAACCAAAACCATCCCATGTTACAGTCCCTGACACAGGCTAGGGCCGCCTTAGGCATAATGTACATGCATATGTACTTCACTAACCACTTGAATTTGTTTTTATTGTGTAATACTTTCTATTCTTCCTTGTTATTTTTTTAATACTCTATCCCCGCTTATCCTGAGCACTCCCTGCCTCACGTTGCAGGGTTGCTGGAGGCTATCCCAGCTGTCATGAGGTGAGGGGCAGAGTACACCCTGAATAGTGTGCCAGCATCGTGGGCAAATGCAATTTAGAGTTTCCAGTTCACCTAAGCTGCATGTCTGGGGCAGCCTTGGGGTTTGCATGTCATGCAAACACAGAACAGAGAATTGAACACAGGACCTTCTTGCTGTGAGGCAAGAGAACTAGCCACCTTGTTTTCATTCATGTAATCAATTTGTCAGTGGCCACTGACATATGGTTTCCAGAAAAATCCCCTGGAATTGAGAAACTTTGGATAATCAAGTGATCCAATGAAGGAGCCCTCTCTCTCTCTCTCTCTCTCTTGCGCTTCCTTTTCTGTGTGTGCGTGTGTGTGTTTGTGTTTAACGCAGTCACATAATTTTGCTCTTAACAGTGATGCTCTGCCTTGTCACCTCTATCCAGGACTCCATAAACAATAACTCCTTAGGCAAGAAGGACAGCTGGAATGAATCCCACTCTTCCTCCCCACATGTAACAGGTATACTAGCCTGTGAAGGTTCATCTCAGTCATTCGGGTAGTCAGCCTTAAATTAAAATGTAATCACTGGACTGGAACGTTGATGGTGATACTGATTGAAATACTCTGGATAGTAATTTGGTACTTGATCGCCATGTAACGACGGCTCAAATTCCCAAAGAGCAGGGGCTATCCCTAATTAATATAGTTACTTACTAGTTACTGGAAAGATCATTACCTCCACTATCGTATCTATTGTCAGTACAAAGCTGCATTACAGTACAGGAACAACAACATTTTCTCAAAGCTGAAGTGAAGATATTCCGCCAAAGAGAATCATTTTTAATCTTGTATTGTCTGGAATTTGTATTTGATTACATAAATCTAATTTCAGTTCTGTTCAGAATCCTCTTGTATACTTCTGATTACCTAACACATAATCTGATTAACGTATTTGCTACAAATCACCAGATTTCCAATTAAAAGCAGAGGACAAAGTCCGGCACAGCACCCGACACCAAGCCCCCAAACAACCCCCAGCCCATGGGCCAGACAGCAGAGGCAACACACACAGTAAAACTGCAGACACGCGCACTCGGCTACGGGACAGACAGTCTGCTGCAGCTGTGAACACACACCCCACCAGCACACAGAGGAATCAACGGAGAGGAGTAGGAGCAGGAGGAAGAGGGGGAGGACGAGGAGCATCAGTAGCAATGAGAGAGAAGACTCTTGGGGAGTTCAGAGGGAGAGATGGACTAAGTGGAGGGAAGGAGGACAGAAGAGGGGGAAGGCTCTGCGACGAGTTCAGGGGGAAGGAGAAGGAGAAGGAGAAGGAGAAGGAGAAGGAGAAGGAGAGGAGCGGTTATCAGAAGTCCAGAGAGGCAAATGGACCGAAAAGTAGAGGAACGGATGGAAAGGGAAAAGTTGTTTCTCGCGGCAGTAACAGAGGAGGGGGAGTTAAGCCAAACAATACACACCAGGATGTCTATCTTCCTGCCATGGTGGTCCCACGCACACCTGTGGTACCTCGAAAACAGGACAGGACCAAAGACCCAGGTAATAAGCACTTAAAAGTTTTACTCACACCTCGATTATCTAGTTATCAACATTTTGAGAGAGGGTTAACATACTGAGTTTAGTGGTTGACATACTAAGAAAAATTTTCATTTAGAAATACATTAAACAATTAGAAAAGGGGTCAGATTCTATTTGAATTGTATCTTAACGTTGGGAGATATGTTTTCATTTGTTTTTGTCAATTTCTTCAAAAGTAACACCAACCTTAATGGAAAATATAAATACAAAATACATTGTTCCAAAACTTAAGGTAATTTTAATTGATCCCACCATCAACATTTCAAAAACATCAACATTGTATTCACTCAAACATTTCCATTTGCTCTCTTTAGTGCTGCCCTTCCCCATCTATATTTTCTATTCCTAGGTCAAAACCATGACAGAAACCAGGACCTTCCCCCCGTCCGATCCCAATCTAGCAGTGATACGTCGTCAAACAGAATGTCTCTCGGCTCAGACACAGAGGGTCCCCCACCAGTGGCCCTGCATCCAATCCTGCCTCAACCAATCATCCCTGACATCACAGAGGAAGAAGGAAAGGGAGATCCAACCCCGTCCACTAACAGCAACAGCGTTCAAACTTTCTGCCTTTGCTCAGATGAAAAAGGTAAGCTGGACAGTTCCAAGTCCAGTGTCCAAGAGGTAGATCCAACAGCAAGACTGGAAATAAAAGCTGAGCAGGATGGTTCCAGCTCTGTCACTCAGGGAAATCCTTTGCCCATGCAGACAGTATGTGTAACTGAAGTTACGGCAGGGTTCAATTATGATTCTGTGAAATACACTCTGGTAGTGGATGAAAATGATCAATTGGAGCTAGTCAGCCTGAAGGAATGCTTCCCCAGCTACAATAAGTGCAATGATGACAGTGACGCAGAGACAGTCTACCAGTCAGCCAATGAGGAAGAAGACCCAGAGTATGAGCAGGAGAGGAAGAGAAGAGAGGATCGGAAGAAGCAAGGTAATAAGGAAGATTCGGGAAAGGCTTGGACAGGTTTGTGTCTACAAAGCTATGTAGTGCAGGTAACACCTTTTTACTTCAGTTCTATTGGACTAAATCAAACTTACAGCATTAAGTACTCAAAATTACTTTTACTTTATGAACTTTGACTTTCTTGGTTCAGTTACTTTGCTACCAAGGTATCAAAGTCTTTCCAGTCAAAAGCCCTATTTAATGTACCTTCTTAATCTTTGTGCCATTTTGTATTGTACTATGTTTCTTTGTTATTACAAAATATTGTTCTTCGATTTTAATTGTAAACTTAGTGCACAGGTTAAAGAGGGCTCTTTGATTCTCAATGTAGAAATTATAGTTTGGTGTTAATTCTTTCTTGTTTTCTGCTCCTAGAAAGAAGGAAAGAAGAGGAAAAAAGAAGAAAAGAACTTTGGGAAGTGAAAAGGAGGCGGGGGGAATTGGTGAAGATAAGTAAGGAATCCAAAGTAAATGTAACCACGACCATGGAAGAAGAAGAAGACGAGTCTAACAAAGGAGGGGCTAGAGCACCTAGGACCAGGAAGTTCATCAATGTGTTTGTCAATGGCAGTAGCCATTACAGCACTACTGGTTAGTTTCCTGTTTTCAATGTTGAAGTTAAGTCTAATCACCTCTGATGAGTTTATTTTTATATAAACTCTACTGTACAAATTTCACAGTTTTATATTCTCGATATCCTTTATATTCTGCACACAGTAGCAACACAAAATACATTTGATATGATGCAATGCCACTAGTATGAACACCTAAAATAAGTGCCCAGAATTGCATATTTCCTTTCAGTGTCAGATCTCGCAAGACAAGCAACTAGTGATCAGGGATATGGTTTCAGATGAGGACAAACGAACAAGCAGGAAAATAAATAACTGGAACTAAAACAAGGAAACCAGGGAACTGCACAGGAAAACAGAAATGAAGAAAAGGAGTTAAGCGCATCTTGAGGTTGAGTAAAGGAAGAGTGAATACAAGTATAGCTTACTGTATATCCTTTATGTTTCAGGTGCTGCGTCATTCGGTGTGTTCTCCTGTGTTCTGGATGGAGTGGAGAGACAACAGAGTCACAGAGCTCGTCACAGGTTAGCGTAAATACATACACAAACCACCCATCAGATAATTGAATAAGATTTCTTCAGCTCTACGAGAGAAAGTGCGGATTAAGGTGGTCAGAAGTTACAAACAGTGAGTAAAACTGACATCCACCAATTTATTATAAGGTTCTGGGTAGGACTAAAGCCATGGTCAGATGGCTACTGAAGACAGAGACAGGATTCAGTTTGCTGTTAAGATCGGCGTTTGTTTTAGACTTCTTGGAATGTTTTCTTTGAATGTGCTGGAACAAACAGATAATGGTATTCAGATCAATATAGGCAAGGAAGTCATATTCAAACACAAATAAATAACCTCTTCAAACTCAACTATTATTCACAATTCACAATCACAATCAATAAAATTCCGGAGAAATAAACACATTTCAAGTAAATTTCAGTCAGTCCATTTTACTACAAACAAAGCAAAATACAAACAAATGCTTATAGATAATTAATTATACACGCTGATGTCATTGCAGGAGCAAGCATGTCAGGCTGAGGGAACTAGTGATCCACTGTTCAACAGTATTCAACAGTCTTCCACATTTATTTCATCCTTTACTGATCTGTCTACATATACAGTAGTATATTTGTGGAGCTTGATCTCTGTAGCAAAAGAAGAAGGGGACTACTCATGTTTCTCTATGGGTGAGAACATGCTGATCTGGAGCTCTGGCAAGAGGTTGAGTGAGTGAGGCAGTCAGATACCAATCATCAAGAAGCAACTGTGCTTCCTCTGTTTAAAGGCGGTGATCAGGCTGACCCAACCCATTACAGGCCCATCTCTGGCTTGCCTTGTGTGTCGAGGGTATTTGAAAAGCTTGTTAACAAACAGCTAACCAACATCTAGAAACACATGGTATACAACCTCGGGTGCAGTCTGGTTTTCGTTCTCGGTATGGCTGTGTTACTGCTACTTTAAATGCTTGCAATGATATTACATGACCATTAGATGCAAAACAACAGTGTGCTGCAATGTTAGTTGAACTTGCTAAAGCTTTTGACACTGTTGATCATCCCATCCTCATAAACAGACAGGGCAGTATGGGGATCACTAATTACTCACCTTCTTTGGATTTCTTACTGTCTCTCTCACCGGGTGCAACGAGTAAGGTTTGAAAATGTTTCCTCTCACTCTCTCCCAGTTACGAAGGGTGTCCCCCAAGGCTCCATACTTGGTCCCACGCTTTTCTCTAAATGTATCAATGATATTTCTCAGGCTGCTGGTAACTAATTTATTCACCTATATGGTGACGATATATATATCATATAAATATATAAAATATATATAAAATAAAGCAATATTGTCCAATGTCCCAGATCAGGTCACTTTCTATAAGTATGCGGGGATCTGGCTCGACAACATGCGTCATTTTCTCATCTTAAAGTTACAGTCTAAGGTAAAGACCAAACTTTGATTTCTTTATAGAAACTATTTTACCTTCACCTCTCTTATTGACCGAACTTATTAGAGAGGCACTCTATCCAAGCTTGACACCCTTTACAACTCTGCTATCCGGTTTGCCACAAATGCACCTATTGATTCACACCACTGCAATCTGTACACTTTGGTCAAATGGCCCTCCCTCCACACCCGTCATAACATTTACTGGTTTTCTCTCATTTACAAAACCCTTCCCGGTCTAACACCCGTCTACCTGCTACACCCACTGTCTGTTATACATAACACTCGGTCCTCACTCAATATCCAATTCAAAACTCAACCCAAAAACAACATCTCATTTGGTGTCCTCCTGTCTGGCTATCCTAGATATTCTCTCTGATTCATGCAACTGTTTTTCTATCATTTAAAATCTCCATTACACTCAAGGTCTTCATAGCTCCATCTCACTAGTTGACTGATATGTTGTTTGCCATTGTCTACTTTATGTACAGTTTATTTAGCTTTTATTGTTAAATTTAAGCTTTTACTGTGGCCATTCTCCCTGTGGGAGACCCAATGTCACATTGTGGAATATAAAAATCAAAAAGAAATTAAATTTTTATTTTCTACACAGAGACTTACTTGAACACAGGGTGTGCTTAACAGCAGTCTCAGAGGAAAGGACTTAGCTCTCCAGAATGTGATAATGGACAGTTATGTCCTTGCCAAAATAAAACCTTCAACTCATCTCCAACTGAACTACTTTCACCTTTTTCGTGCCAGGAAACTGAATTTATGACACTTTTGCAGACATTTTACCAATCAAAAATAACCAAGAGACAAAAGAGACTGTGATACCGGACAAAGTGATGTCATCAAATTGTTTGACACACAATTCCCCTTTCCTAATGCTGTCTCCAAAGAACACAATCTCGAAATCGGCAATTTTCCCAAATTCTTGAGGCTAATCTTAGTCCCTCATATGCTCAGTCCATGTTTGTAAAAATAGTTAAGAAGGATGTAAGCATCTTACAAAGCACATTATTATTCAGGAAATCATGCACAATTAATCTAACTTTGAAGTTTCTATGACCGCAATTGGCCAAAATATGATTGAACAAATTTATGAAAAGCCTACAATAGAGCAACACTGGCCCCTGTTAGAGATGTTTCACGTCATGTCATGTGCTCTTTCTGCACTGAATTAACACTTTGTATATTCCTTGTTATTTCTTATAATCCTAGTTTTTGTTACAATGAATTGTTTAGATGATTACAATTTCAACTGCATTGTAATATAGATCATATCATTATCATACATCCTATCATTAATTTAGATGTATAAAAGCCAAAGTCGTTGTTTACGGGAATGTTGCTTTTATGTCTCATGTCTGTATTCATGTTCATTCATTTCCTTCATTTGATTTAAACATTTCAATGGGTGAATGGTGAATTTTGGATATGAAGGATTCGAACATAGGGCGTTTCGCAACAGTTGTAAATTGAGTTTCGTCAGTGGTTGGCGTACACAATAACTATTTTTCATAGTTATTGTGTTGGATATTTCAATTTCCTGTAACTCAGAGCTTGAAGTAACGGCTCAAAGACCTTCTGATCTCAACTGCCTGATGCATAGAAATCCTGCCACTGGGATTTCCAACTGAGCCCTCTCAACCAACTCTGGATGTCAGACCAGTTTAGTTGTGAAGAATCCGCTGAAACCTATCTTCTGGTTTTGCCATCATCAACTGGTCAACATCGGGTCAACTGAGAGAGAGAGCTGCTGACACCCCTCCACTCTTCCAGCGTGGTGGTCAGGCAAGAACTTTCCAAGAACACAGGTTTTGATATCTCTGCATGAAAATTCCACCAAGAGTTGGTGTCACGTAGCTCAGATTGATAGGAAATTCAGACTGCTTGATAATTTCATAACTGCGTACAAATTGTTCAGATGAATTCCTTTCCATCATTCACCATTGCTCATTCATAATTTTAAACTGGCCTAAATCCCATTATATTTCATGTGTTGACTCTGCTACACCTTCATTTCATGATTGCAGTCATTACTTCATTCATTCAGGTGCGAGTCCATTTAGTTAGTAATAAACATTCATTTACTTGTAATGGTTTGTCTGTGTACATTTCTTTAAAGCAGAATACAAAGGGTCAATGTGACAGAGAGTTCACCAGTTCTGATATGAGATTGATTTGATTGAATTGTCTTATTGTCTTATTGTATTTCGATCCACAATGGCGGACACAGGCGAGAGGGGAGCGACCGCAAAGTAATTTTCAAGCGTAAGTTATTTCAACTACTGTAGAGTTGTGCAAAATGGTGAAATTTGTACATGAGCTCTATATATGCTAATTTTGACATTTTTGTACATCGATATTTTTAGTGGATTAGCATGTTAGCTAGTTGTGTTGCCTCGGCCCATTGTTTCTAATGGGTTGGGCTAGCTAGTGCTAGCGCTGCGTTAACACTAACATGGAAACAGGATTATTAAACTAATCTATCACAGCCATTACTGGCACTTATCTGTCAGGCAGTTCACTCATTTTTTTTGGTAAACATGAGTGTTCTCTTCACTTTTAGGGACAAACCTGCACTGGAAGCATTTAAGGATTTAAGCACCTGGCTCACCTGGAACCTAATTGTGGACATGGCAGCCATCAATAGCCCCAACAACACATTGGAAAACTCTGTGTCCCTTTATTTGTATTAATATATATTCATATTTCTGTAATGTCATGTGTTATATTATTAATTACCTCATTTCTGTTAAGCTTGTATGTCAAAGCACTTTTGTAAACAATTTTTTTTTGAAGGTGCGACACAAATACAGTTATTGTTATTATTTTTGGAATAAAACTTGCTACTTAAACTTAGGTGAATATCAATGGTTTCTTCTTTATAAAGTTTTATTGTAGATTATAATGAAATGCCCAGTGTTGACAAAGATATCAAATATATGCATCCCAAGGATGGAAATCCGTATAACATATCTGAAATAAATGACTTGTAAGTGAAATTAGGCATAGCTTAAAACTGTTACAGTAATGGAGTAATGGATTTGGTGATTTACAGTGAAATATCTGTAGCAACGAAGGGTGTCCCAATAAGCTGCCTACGTAGACAGCAAATATGCTGACTATGTAGGCAGCTGACTATGTAGACAGCATCATGCGAGTCTGCACACCTTGATTGACAATAATAATGGCAAAGTGAAGTTGGTGAAAATATCTGTCCCTGTGGTAAGTGTAAGTATGTGTAAAATTAATGAATTAAGGCTTGGTCTCCTCATATGAAGATAAGGCCCGAATGCAAATCAGGCCAACTGGGTCTTTTCTGTCTGCATGCTGCGTGATCTATCCCTATCTTTGTGTGGGTTTCCTCCCACATCCAATGACATCCAGCTTGGGTGAATTAGGAACTGGAAACTCAAAATTATTCGTAGATGCAAATGGGAGTGTGAGCATTGGATTGTGCATGTGTGTTTTCAGGTTTGTCCCTCGTCATGCTGATGAGCTGTGTCTAGAGAAGGATGACCCAGTGTTGATGATGAAGCAGTCAGAGGACCTGTGGTGTCTGGGTTACAACATGAGGACAGGAGCCACTGGCATTTTCCCTGCGTACTATGCTGTCATGGTGGCCAAAGATAGTATTAAAGGTAGACCCTGCATCCTTCCTTTCCCAAAAAGTACTTAGGTAGAATTTTGATGCCTTTTGTAACCATGACATATTGAACGTAACTGAAAAATAGGCTTTATGGATATTGGATGTTTGTAAGTACAAATGTTCATAAATCAGACATTCTTAACTTGAGCACTGTTTGCTATTTTTACATTTGTAAATCAGCTGTGTACATTTTACATTGTGATATTTATTTATTTCTGTGTTTTTCTTCTCTCATCACAGTGCAGAAAGACGGTTGGGTAGAATTGTTCGTGGTGCGTTTCTTGGGTTCAGTTCAGGTCCCCTCTCACAAAGGCAACGATGTGCTGTGTGCTGCCATGCAAAAGGTAAAAGATACAGTGAAGAACATAACTACATGAAGAACACTCAGTATGTTTACATGCACTTAAATATTCCTTATACTGCAAGGCGATACATTTTTTCTTTTAAAACGTCAGGTATACATAAATATGACGTTTTGAAGATATTACCCTGATGCTTCCTCAGATGTGTCTGCTGATTGACTGATGTGTTAGCAGGTAGCCTGTAGCAGGCGGCTAGCAGCTGAGCCACCTGCAGCCTGCAAGCTGGAAGTCAGTGTGAAGGGAGTGAAGATGAATGTTCAAGACCAGTGTCACTCTGCTACAAGGGTACGAGCAGGAAACCTTCCTTCCTTAAGTGACGCTCATACTGATGATGAAAGAAGAGCTTCTCAATCATGAGCAGTAGTAGCCTCAGCTTTATTGAATCAGTGTATACAATTGTTGGAATGTCAGAATCTACTTTTTTCAATCAAAAAATTAATAAAGAATGAATTACCTGCTATACTTTGGACTGCAATTTAAATCCAATTGAATTGTATTTTTCTTGCTGTCCCACTCAGGGGGACCAATGTTCCCATTTCTTCCAGCTGAAAAATATCTCATTCTGTGGATGTCATCCAAAACACAGAAGGTGAGTTAAACCACTCCTACATTAGTGTGTAGTGTGACTTTACAGACAGAAAAGACGGCAGGATTTACCACTGAAATACTGCATCTGTTTTAGGAAAAGAAAAGAAAAGATTGGTGTTTGACACTGATTATTGTTCTGCAGGTATTTTGGTTTCATCACCAAACATCCTGACCAACAGCGCTTTGCCTGTCATGTGATAATGTCAGAGACCCCATTATGTCGTCTGGCGGAGTCTGTAGGGTAAGACAACATTCACAGTCCAGCTACACACATTTCATTCCACTTGATACACATTGCAGTAAAATAAAATTGCATGGGACTGAGTAACAAAATAGAGTTTAAATGAATCCACACAACCTTTGAGTCTTACTAGTAGTGGGATTGTTAGGATCACAAATATCCTCAACTCATCTCCTGAATCGCTCATAATCAGGAGACCCACAAGCGCAGGAAGTTAACAGAAATGAGAGCAGAGAGGAGAACAACAAAATAAAACAGGAAACTAGATGTGACAGGATCATGACATGACTCTGTCTTTACCGTCTTTCTTCTCCTCTCCAACAGGAGGGCATTCCAGCAGCATTACAAAGAGCACATTGGCTACTCATGTCCCACTGAAGACATCTTCATTGAATAACACCGCTTCCATCTTCACCACAGTATGTACTGAATACTCAGTGTGGGTATTCAGGGTTGAGATATGAGTTCACACCAAAACTGTACCTGAGAAATTAGGGCCTCTTTGGCAAACTATGCATGCAGGGCGGTTTCCCCTAAACAATGTATTGTCTGCAGATAACCACAATTCCACTATTCCAGCATTCAGCTGTAGTAAGTCCTGCAAAAACGTGCTGGAAAACAATTTTTTCTGCCTGAAAATCATCTTCAAGCTTAATATACACGCACACGACAACACCATTATGTATGGCAGGAAAGTGTTAATTGTAGTTATACTTTAAATGAAGCAGTCATCTGTACAGATACCAAATGTAACCAAAATTACACTTCTGGAAGATTTATCACATGCCATCCATTGGAAACGGATGGACATGGACAGTAAAGGAATCTAGAGGACTGCTACAGGAATTGTAATTAAATATAACAGGAATATCTGATAGTGCATCAAATAACTGGTGTCACATTGATCTCTCTCTCTCTTTAACATGATTATATTTGTTCTTCACGGATATCATTCTCATTACATAATGGGTTACAAGGCAATTGTGATTTGAACTGCGATTATGGCAAACATCTAAACAGAGTGTGTGGGCGAAGATAAACTTTATATACACCAGATTTTACACTTAAAAGCAGTGTACACTTGACACACTCAAAAATCACAACTAACACACAATAGGATAAAAGTCATGTTGTCATATGTTATTTTTACATTTTTTATTTTATTTTATATTTTATTTGATCATGAAAACTTTGTTTGTTCACCATATCATAGGATCCCTTGAATGATGTGCTGTGCGGCCATGCTTCATCACTCCTCTCTGAGTGAATGTCAGCACTGTCATCAGCTGACCATTGACATAAGCATCCCAAATGTGCATTTCCTAGCCTGGTGTACATTCTCTCATAAGATGATTAAAGAATGGAATGTGTATCTCCAATGAACAAGGGAATTCTACCTAACACATCCACGTATACAGCGTCTTCTGCATGTTTGTCTTAATCATAGCACAGAGAAAGTTGCATTTGATGATCAAGGAATGGAATGTGTATCTTCAGTGAGCAGGGGAATCCTATCTATTCCATCCATGTATACAGTGTCTTCTGCATGTTTGCCTTAATCACAATACACACAGTGTCGCAGTATAGTGTGCTTGTAGCCATGCTAGCTGAGTTCACTCATACAGCACAACTCAGAATAGCATTCCTTCAGATCTTTTACACAATGGACTTAAATAGGAAATTTTAAATTCAGTCCCCCGAAAGCTCCAATCTAGAGCTGTGACCCAGGACTGAAAGCCTGGCCTGACAATCAAATGGATTCTTCAAACTCCTTGCATGATGGATTTTATTGTCTGAGGGGCATTCCCTTGGTAGACAAGCTTTTTTCCCCCTCTAGCCATACACTTTAAAGTTTCATACATATGCTTGGATGGACAGTGTCACCGTTACTACGATGTTCCATGCAGTAAAAACACTAGGAAGACAACTGCACCAGATTTCAATCACAAATACCAACTATTACTATTTTTGTATTTCAGTATCTGGCAGTGGTGTAAAGTAAAAATACTTTATCAGTACTAAAAACTGCACAATCTAACAATTTGACTTGACAATATGATTTGATAAGTAAAAGTACTCAAGTGTGTTTTTCCAGTTACAGGCTCCCATTCCAAACAGTAATATTAATGAGAGTGAGTGGAGCTGTACTACAAAGCCAGATTAATGGGATAGCCTGCTAACTTTAATCTTAAATCTGACTTGTCTATATCGTTTACTTGCCTCACTTCTGATCGTTGTGTGTCACCATGGTAACTTATGCTTCACAGCAAGCCTACTACTGAGCAGCTTATGTTCCGAGCTGTTGGGCTGAAATATAAAGCACAGCCTCAAGAACTTGAACATGTTCACAAACACTACAAGTCAAAAGCATAGGACAAAAAAAGAATGATGATGGCACAGCAAGTTACCATTTCAAATTATATTTTTGTGTTTGGTTCTTACCTGCTTTACTATGTGTTTCACGCTGCTGTTTAAGATAAGAATGATGCCTGATATCCAGGTATTGATCACAGGGAATATTGAATCAACAAGATACAATAATGACACTGAAGACAACTTGTATTTAGTGAATGAAATCAAATGAAATCAAGCTTTATTTAAAGTACAATTGATAGAATGGCTCAGTACACTTTGTATACAAGCATAAAAAAATAGACAATAGACACACACATGTGTGATACACATGTGGACAAAATGCACAAGGAGACGAAGAAAAGGTGACATGAGCTAATGACTTCTACAGTCGGGTTGTACAGGCGGTGGATAATAGCTTTGTCCGTGATGAATAATTGTGTTCTGTACCAGAGTGATCTTAGTGAAGCCACATTGGCAGGTAGGTTCTAAAATGGGATTTCACACTTAACAATATGGCTGAGGTCAATCAAATCCACCTGTGTCTTAATTATGGGACAGCCATACATGTGGCTTATTAACACATGCCAATACACGATAAGCACATTTTCTGCCAACATTCCTCTCTTCACATGCCTCTAATATAATTATTTGTCCCCCCTTTCTCCCACCACCACCCCTAACTATGTAACAGGGGCCTGTACAATGAAGGAAGCTCAGCATACCTCAGCCTTCTTTTGTAAGTTGGCTTGACAAAATCATCAACACACTTTGTTAATGTGGTGTCGTGCACGTTCCCATAAAAGGGGCTATGTCTGCAAACATGAGCCTATAGGAACAAGATGGAATGACCACATGCAGATATGTTATTCAGCTCAGAGAAGCTTGTGTGAATGTATTGTCCCGGTGTGCTGAGCCATTCATGTCAAATGCCCTTTAAATAGAGCCGGTGTTGTGGGGAATATTTGAGCAAGAGTGTTAATTTCAGACTGACTCAGAGAATTTAAGAGAAAAAAGATGAGCAGGCTTTCACTTGCTTCCACTATGGTTTATTGGAGTATAAGAAACCAGGATGTACAATAGAACTTACAGCTTCCAAACAAGCATTTTAAGTCTAAGTAATTTTGCATTGTCACGCTAATTCCGAGAAATGTTTATTCCCCTTCTTTTTTAGCGACGCTTCCGGACACAAGGGAACCTCTTTGCTCTGATCTTGGTTCATCTCCCAAATATGGCAACCAAATTCCCCTTACACTATGGAATCCTGTAGCTGGTGCTCTGCATGACAGGTTGTGTCACCCTAACCTTTATGCCGACAGATCTCTGCGCTAAACAACCCAACACATCAAGAAGGTCCTATTTCTGTGATGAATTGCTCCTTGCTTAGAAAATACTTGCAGATACAAAGCTTCAGACTTCAGTCGTCTAGTAGTTGTCTTCATTACATTACTATACCTTGTTGATGGAAAATCACCTGTGATCAATACCTTAAACCCAGCATTATTCTCAATATTATTGCTTTTGTTGCAATCCCAGCAGTGTGAAATGTACAGCAAAGTAAGTAAGAGGCGTAGAGATATACTGTCTGCCTTCCACCAAGTGTATCTGAATATCCTCACCCTAGGTCCAGGATGCAGTGATAAAAAAGAAAAGGTCCCTCTTAGTGGTCCCCACATTAGTTGAGGAAGAGGGGAAGGGAAGATTTGAAAATTGTTTGAGGAAAAGTGTCTGATTTAGAGAGACTTAAATAATTGGTTTGTTTTCAGGCAATCTGTGTTGTTGTGATGGCAACTACCATCTGAATACAAATCAAGTAAACATGTATGCTTTTGTGATACCATACTGAGAAGGAAGAGTCCAAGAATGAAGAAGGGAAGGTGGTTGTGCTTTATATAAGCTAGACAGAGCTCCGACATATGCTGGTCCGGACCAAAGTTACCGTGGCTCCAGAGTCTCATCAGAACTGAGGCAGCTTCATGAGATCGAAAAATTAGACTTGAGCGTCAACTTAGGTGACCAACCCCTCAAGGCCCTTTGTGGAGAGGAAATCTCTCTTTGAATTGCCCCTCCCAAGGTTTCTTCCCTTACCTCATACATGAAGATTTTTGGGAGTTGTTCCTTGTGATCTTAGAGAGCTGTGGGCTGGGTTGGGAACCACCTGCTGTTATGGGCCTGTAAAGCCCTTTGAGATGTAGTATGTGATAAACGAATGAATTTAATCTGATTAGCTCCTTGGAAGTGAAATATCCTACATGGCACTGTTCCATCTTGTTCCTATAGGCTTGTCTTTGCAGACACTGGCCCTTTCTTTCATGGGGACACATGAGAGCACATTATGAGAGCTGGTGTTAACCAAGCCAGTTGATTTTTCTTTTTTGATGAATATTTTTATTGAAGAAAGCATTTGACATGACAATGAGCATGTGGTTATAAAACATTTAGGGGATTGTTTTTATACGGAGGGGGGAAGAAAAGACATTAATAAGAACAAGGATATGTGATACAAATATCCGATTAAATATCCGATGTTGGACACTTGTGTTTAGGGCCATAGATCTAATTAATATCTGATCTCTGGCTATGGAACTGTGGGAACAATTAGAATCAGAGTTAAAAACAAGAGAGACAAGGATAATACAAATAAATAAGAATTGAAATAATGTATGGTCAGTGGGTGATTAACCTGGCAACTAACCAAATAAACTAATTTCACCTGATAAATTAATTCTAAAATAATCTCATTGCCGTTACTCTGCACCAAATTCAGATTTACCTAGTGAGCAAAGATAATTTTTCATTTTTTTTAAGCATCTGTGTCAATTGTATGTATTTCTTCACATAAAAGAACAAAGGTATCATAATCTGCATATCCATGTTAATACTTCCGTTTTGTCAGAAAAGCACTTAAACAAACTGGAGTCATATGAACCACTTCTGGTGTCATTATTACAAAGTATTTAACGCTGAACGCAGAACTGAAAATTATAGAGAGAGACATTATAAATATATTATATACAGAGAAGCTTCCATCCAAGCTTAACTGGGAGGAATATTGTAGATTTCAAATAGATATTAGGGGAAATGTTTGAGTGGAATTCCATTTCATTATTTGATTGTCAAACACATGATGTTTTTATTTTATGTTATCATTGATGAACTCATGTTAATTGTAATTTTTTTGTTGATTGTGTACATGTGTGAGATCCAAACCCATTCAACATATATTGCTAATATGAGGAAGAGAGAGACAGCTACAAACTATGGAGCCTCCTGGTACAATGAACACATGGATCTGCTTCTTTCTTTGCACAGATAAAGACAGAAGTATAAAAAATAAAGCTCTGTCTTGTCTGCCAATGGTGTGGCCCCTAAAGCGAGACAATCTATTGCTAAAAGACCTTTTTAGTTGATATTAACATTGTGTGCTTATGTCTGTTTTTGGATCATTGTGGATCATTTAAAAGAAAATTCTTGTATGGGCTCAGCATGATAGATTATTTCCTGGGCCGTGCTTCACACTTCCCACCCAGCTGAATTCAAATCAACTCTGGAATTTGAGTAATCTTAACAAACTAACCAGGCAAAAACCAATCCCCATGATGGAGAGTATGAATGTAGAATTTGGACTGAATCAATGGAATCTAATGCAACATATTATTATGCACAAGCATGATCAGGATTATCGTTGATATGAGTTGTAGCATTAGTTAGGATTTCCATGTATTTTTGTGTCCAATGATTTCAGTGCCGTTTCAGCGAAAATGCAGGATAAAATACATACATGTATATTTCAACTTAATGCAGTAACCATGACGTGGTGATAGATACTGAGGATCTATACTAAGCATGCAGCCTAAATATTGCCATCTGTGTCCAAACACTACTGAACCATGTTGACCAATTGTGGACCATTTACTCTATAAAGATACATGTTACTTTTAAAATATAATTAAATGTTCACTCGACTTGACTTGACCTGACTTGACTTGACGGTGATGGATTCCAGAATGATTATTTTGCTGAATAAAAATCATTAGCACCCTGGAGTAAACATAGTCAGAATAAAAAGCTGGGGTTTACACTTTGTAATATAAGAAATGGGCTAATATATGTCATTTAAATGGTTCTCTCAGTGGTTGAGTAGCTTTTGAGTTTTTACTTGATTTCCATCATAAGCCACCACCAAGCCCCATGCCTGTCTATTGCGTATCTGTCATTCATTGGAGTATACAGCCCTGTATAAAGCTCATCAATATGGATATATCATGTACAGACACTGTATGTAAGATGTTTGTAAAGGATTTATTATTGTATGCTGTTGATCTGACCAAAACCTAGGTGTGTCACCGCATGATTTTGATGGAAAATGAAAACAAGGCACAGAGAATGATGATTAATATTATTCTTGTCAATAAATGATGTGTACAACTGTTCTCTGTGACTTTTATTTCTTGTGTTCACCCAGCCAAAGGACCAATATTTGTTTCCTTTATTCATTGAACAAACTGACAGCTATCACTCACAGATATTTCCAGCTGTAGTTTTTCTAAACATTTTCCATAAACTTGAATTGCACCGTCTTTCAAGGTGGAGTAGCTTGGTTTGGTGTTGGTTACTCAACCACACACACACTCTTTTATTACATAATGTAAATGTGTGTGTGTGTGTGTGTGTGTGTGTGTGTGTGTGTGTGTTTCTAGCAATAAATAGAGGGGTTAAAAAGCATAAATACCATTAGAATTACACAATGATGAATTATACATAAATGCTTTGATTATAAATTATATGAACAATCAACCACTCCTCCTTCGTTTTCTAATCTGCTCTTGAGGTTCACAGAAAATAATTGGGTGTCTTGATTTAGGGTGGCAGTGATATCACAGAGGTGAGGTCAGTTCTCAGAGGAGTCAGTTTCCTCTGTGGAGCCGTCGCTTTCCACCTCAATCTTCCTCCTATGGTGGATGTTCCTTCTTGGGGAAGCCCTCCTCTGTGCCTCCTTCAGCCCCACCACTGCACTGCCGCTACTGTTACTGCCCGGACTGACTGATATCTGGGCAATACTGGACAGGACAGGGCAGGACACAACATATATGGGGGGAAAGGAAAATAATCAGTGGAGAGCAGCGGTAAAGATCCTTGAGCAATTTACACATATTACATATAAGCCTGTTATTTTAGCATGCGTTTGCGTTCTCACAGTTTGTCCAGCTCTTGGTCCATCTCTGGGTCAATAAGCAGCTCTGCCTTGCTGGGTAACACTCCTCCATGGAAAAAGAAAGAGGATTTATGACTGTTAATGCAGGTTTGTGTGTGTGGAGATGTTTATCAAAGGTGAAAATAGTTTGTGTGTAGTAGGGCGCAGTACTATTTGTAGTAGTCTATTTCTGCAGATAAAGGAGCTTGACCTACAATGAACCTAGAAGTATGTTGAAGAATAAATACTGTGCAACTAAGACAGGGTTTAATTGTTATCACACATCTACATTGTGTCTAATCAGTTTGCTGTGCATGCTGGGCTGAACAGAATCCAGTGGACGTTTAAAGCTGGAAGTACTCCGAAACTTACCAATGCTGTGGTTGACAGTTTCATGCTTGGCAAGACTCAATAGGAAACTGAAGTAAGACACTTTGTCAGTCTGTTGAAGTATTTCCCTCATACAGGATCTTGGTGGATAACTGTAAACAAACAGAGGTAAACATGCGGAAATGAATATATTTTGGATCATTTAACATGGCAGGTAAGTTTTTACTCGTACTAGAGTGTGTTTTACCTATGTTTAAACCTTTCACACAGTGTGTCTATACACTGAGCTAGTGGGAATGGGTCTACCCCATCCTGGTGCTGCATCTGTCCCTCATCAGCTGCCACAGAGGGGAGCTGCTCAATGGAGGTGGAGGTGGGGACGATAACTGTGTTAGGACTCATCCCTGATAACAGATCGTTGTAGATCACCAGCACACTATCCAGGAACTCTACACACACACACAGACACACACATATGAAATAATGTGAAAGTATTATTTATATTATATATAACCCATGCTGTCAGTAGAAAGCATGACAAATACCAAGTTCTGACACATTTGGACGGACCAGGGAATAGCAGCAGTACCTTGGTAGTAGAGTTGCAACTGGAAAGCATAGAGGAAGTCAGCGAAAGATATCAGGCAGTCACTGGCATCGTCTATCAGAACAATTCTACAAGACAAGAAAAAAGAATCAGCTCTTTTCAGTGGTTAACAGGTAGATAATTACATCCAGCTTATGCTACCACCTATCAATACCATACAGAATTCTCATTCACATTGTTAGCTATGGTGCTCTATGCTGTTGCTACAGTAAAATAATCATTGACGTCAGGGATGCCTTTCTAACTGCAGTAACACCAGAGAAAAGGCAGTGGCTGAAGCATGATGAGCTGCAGTGTGGTGTGTTCATGTACTGACCTGGCTGCACTCTGTACAATCTCCACTGGGAAGTCAGGACACAGTAACTGCAACAGAGACCTATACTCCAGCATGGACATTAAGTCTGAAATATAAGAAAATATGACTCTAATTAAACTAGAGGAGGGAAGGGGGCCCTGTCCAAGCAAGTGTCATGGATGGATGGATGGATGGATGGATTACCATTTCTATTGTAGGGTCAGAAAAGCTTAGATTTGCAGGTAGACTATAAAATCAATTTGTAATTTGTGTTCTCTTTTCCTGTCCTAGCTCTTCTTTCTTACCCACCTCCACTCTTGCCGATCTGCCTGTAGCACCTCCAGACGACTCTGACGAAGGAGGCTCGGTTGTGAGGAGTTGCTTGGATGTAGTTATATTCTCTGAAGAGGATGTGGTTACTGTTCTTCACACTGCTGAAACTACACACACGCATCCTATTTACTCAATTACTCATTTACAAGTGTGTATCAATTTTTTATTACTGGAAGAGGCTTGGGTTGGTTTACACTATTCTGAGGATACCATTATTATTAGCAGTCCACTATTGTTTTATATTGTCTCGGGACGTTCCCGGCACCACCGGTGAAAATCACGGACAACACGTTTTTGCTTTTAGATTATTTCCGGCCACCAGTGTGTCAGGCTCCCCCGTAACCTCCCCTGCGATACTAAACCCGGCACCAGTTTTGCGCGCGCGGGCGCCGGGAACGTGAGTTAATGGGACATTTAAATACTAAACTATTCCCCTGTGCTTTTGTCCAAACCTACAGAGGAACTTTCATGAGTGCACAGAGGTAACTAAGTGATACGGTGTATTATTAATCAGTGCAAGTAAGCGTAACATACTATTCAGCAAAGTAGCGAATCACTCCAAACTGGGTGTATTCTTCTTTATGTTCCAGCAGCTGGGTCACTGCATCACTTAGGTAGAACAACACATTACTCTCTGCTGCAAGAGAAGCAAATACATGCACACAATCAGATCAAAACAGGCTTGCATGACATTTCCAGTTCGGCGTGCAACCAATATATAAAAAAATACTTCCTCTTTTGATTACAATATGTAACCCCTCCTTAATGGTCTTCCAAATTTGACTTATCCCCTCTGACAGAGCCAACATGAACGCTAGAAAACTATCGTCACTTACCGAGGTATTCGTCAGCGACGATGGTGGAATTAAAACGGCTAGTTTTGGTCGTCATTGCAGCACCTACGGTTGAATTTACAAATAAATAACTGAATCGTATCTTGTTGTTAACTAGGAAATATATGTAGCCACAATTATGACTAACTGCTTTATTGAAGCTACAGAATCCTAGAAATCACTGTGGGCATCCATGGAAACAGCGAGTTGTTTTGAGTTACAAGTAATATATTCCCCCGTACAACACACCACACAAGAGGGACGTTCCCCATTTGTTAAATCGTTTTCTACATAATTAATAGGATATTTTTTATACATCATAATTCATATTAATATTAACCAAGTTTTTACCCGATGTTAAGCAAACTCAATATTAGATATCTACCAAGTTTTTCTTGATGTTAAGCAAAGTATCAAATTACTGTTGCTGTGATGTCATTTCACAAAAATCGTTTTAAGAGTCAACAACAGGACGTTATCGCATTTAACCGTTTAATTTAAGAAAAAAAACAACCCCCAACCTTTTGCCATTCTGATATTGTTTATGAAATATGTGACACGCTGTAGAAACAACTGCGATTACGTTAACTTTATTAATTATATAGCTTGTATGTTTTTATCCGTGTTTTTTTAATAATATAATATTTAATTTAATGATATAATACCAGGGTCATCTAGCTGCGGTTCCAACCTTTAAACCTGGATTTGTACTATTTGTTTCGCATATATGTGTCTTTCAAACATATTGACGCATTGGAATGAGGGACAGCTTTTTCCCCCCTCCATTGGATGAAATAAATAGGGACACAGATAAAATATTGACCTCAATATCATCTCACGTTTGTCTATAATTGTGCTAATACAGGTGTAAGGTGTTCCTGTCTCCGACTCTCTGCCCTTGGAGGCATTTCAAAGAGTTTCATCAAGTTGGATATAAACAACAAGGAAACGAATAGAAAAGGGCGTTCTCTCGAATTCAAAACAAAAGCACAATTGTGTCTCAAATATACACGTAATGAATTTTAAGTACACTCTCTGTTATTGGTTTTAATTTACCCAATTTACACCCTTTAAAATGATGTTATCATTATTGAATGTTTTTTGTAGGAATACGACTACAAAGTCTGTAGATTTATTTTGAATATTTATTCCAAACCGGAAGTTCTGCATGGATTTGCTATAACTTCCCCGACAAAATCGACTTGATCTCTCTGTATTGATCCCATCACCACGTCTATTTGACTGGATAATCATCATCATATTGTCTGCTACAAACCCAAACAGGTAATCCGGGGACGTAACACTATTATTTAGCTTATTTCACATTCATATCTGAATTCTTTCCTGCGTACTAGCGTGCTGTATGTGCAGCTGTTGCTGAGAGCTACGTTGTCAGGCCTGGTTGTGTTGCTGCGGATGGAAGGTTAGCTTCCTTAGCCGCGTTTCACTTGTGATAGGCGGCAACCGTCTGGTGGAAAACAATAGATTTTCTCGATTAACGTCTGCTGGGACACAATCTTTGTACTATGCATACATTTTCACCAATTTTAACGGGAAAAGTCCACCCTCTGAAGCTGCTTGTAGCAAAAAGCGGAACGGTTTGCTAAAGCTAACGTTGAATAGATTCCCTCCCTAAGCTGCTGTCACTGTTGTTACTGGTTTCTTATTCAAATAACCTTCTCCTGAGTCACAACCTTCTTTTGAGCCATGGTGTTGGACCTGCTTCACATATTATCGTAATACAGTCAGCAAGTGTCGTTTATTGGTAAGTTGCTGATGAGCTGAGTGACAGTTTCATTATCACATGGCTTAATATCATTATGTCATTAATGTACTTTGATATTTGATTTTTGTGTCCATACTACCATATTACACACAAAAACACCGCTCATGACAAAATGTCAAGCATGAAGTTGTCTTGAGTGTCTTCCAGTCTCCCTTCCCTCTGCTGATGGTTATGACTGAGCAATATGGACAAGCAATAGAATGTATAATTGCAATTGTTCTGCAAATTGCTTGTATCTGAAATCAAGTTCTGCTTGATGAATTGGTTTGCGTGCGGAATTTTATTCTACTACTACCATTTTCTCAACCTTTGTCTTGGATTAACACTTACAGGATTTCCATAACACATGCTTGATCTAAGATTTCTAACTTTGTAATTGCAGAACAGACAAGTTTCAGTATCTTATTTGTAGCATCACACTCGCCCTTTTAGGATTTTAACTTATCCACAATTATCCACACACTCACTGTCACATCTGTGTCTGTGTCAAGCATGAATCAGGCCTTAATTGTCATGAAATAAGGATGCCCGCCCTTCCCAAATGCCCGCTCTCAATGACTGAATGAGCCAATAACAGTTCTGTATGGGTAGCATATCATTACGTCATCACAGCAGTCACTCATTCAGCCTTTTCACTTCCTGTTCAACGTTGTAATCATTTGTTTTGTTGTTTTTGAGTTTGTTGCACTATGGTGGTATTTTTAGCTCGATCCCACATGTGGAATATGATACGGGTGCTTGTATTCTGTTCTGACAAATAACAAGTATTCCTGTAGAAGAACCCCTCTCATATAAAGCTGGTTGTATTATTCATGGTTGCAGACTGAGTTGGATCAAACTGAGGCATGAAGCCATAGCCCCTCCCTGAATGTGCTTCAGACATGGTTGTGCTTTTTTAAATTGATTTAATGGAGTTTGAGTCTCCTGTGTTGTGGTGACATACTTTTGAAGGACTTGACAGTGAAAATGATGTGAACCTGGTGCCTCAAGCTCAGGGGCAAAATATAGTGAAATATGTATGGAAGAATTGCTGAGAGAAATAAAACTCCTGAATGTAAATACAACAAAAAGGCAAAGCAAGGTTGTAAAACTAGATTGTCAAACAAATTAGAATATCTTCCTTAAATATTGTGCTCTTTCAAATAGAAATACATTCAACAAAGCTTAGATTTACTGTATTATCACAGCAGCTAATGAGTGCAAGCCGATTTTGAGTTAAAAAAAGAATACTGTGTTTTTGATATTAAGTATTAAAACCCCAACAACAATCAAACTCAAAATGACAGCAGCTCAAACTTCCAGGAAGGTTAGTCGATGGAAAGAGCTCCTCTACTAATTAACACTGCCTAAAAATGGGGGTCTCCAGCTGAATCACGTAAAAAAAATCAAGACATTTTGCAAAGATTAGGCCCTTATCTATTAGATGAAAAAGTTTTCAGTCAGCAAAACCACAGGATGTTGCGTGCAGTGAATTTAGGCAGTGGATTGAGGCCATGGATCATGGAGGCTCTGTACGATGAGAAAGGTAGTCACAGAATGCTTTTGAACCAAGTGACAGTTTTCCGCAGGTTGGTTCCAACCAAAAGCTTTGTAAACGCATGCTTAACCATCGACGGAACTGCTTGAACGTGCTGAACCACCTTGAGCTAGAAGAAGACGCCTTAAAGCAACAGCTTGAGTCAAAGGAGGCCGTCAAAACAACAGGAAGCACTCATAAAGCAACAGCCAATATACAGTATGCCAAATGGCGGACGGTGCATTGAAGTGAAAGGACTGTTTCATAAATACTATGGGGATAAACTACGCATTACCAGCGTGTTTGATAAAGCTCTCAAATTGCATCAAATTAAGTCAGCTGACGAAAAGGGTTTAAGTGCTTAAACAATGTTTTTGGTTGGATGTTGTAATGCAGTGAAAGACATAGCTTCATCAGAAGAGATGGACAACCCAACTAACTAATGAGAGAACGTTGGAGTGTTGTAGCCTACATTGTCGAAGAGTTGAGTAAGCACAAGAACGAGGTTTACCGATTTGGACCCCTTCTATGGTAATAAACAAGACTGCTGCCCAACCACAATTGATTGATTTATGAAAGGCTCATGGGGAGAGTAAGCAAAATGGTGCCGTACTCCAGTGAAACAGTGAGGAGCGACGATAAAAACCAAGAACAGATTTCAGAAGAAAAAAATCAAAGCAAGAAATAGGATTTGAGAAGAAGGAAGAATCCCTTGAAACTAGTTTAAGTTCAATAGTTCATGGACATTAACAGAAGTGTGGCTCTTAATGTTAAATCCATTCATTCATTATCCAATTAGAAGTCCAAAACAGAACTATGTTTAGGAACGCAGAACTATGGCATCATTGTTGTAACTTTGTTAGTTTAGAGACGATACGGCTTTGCTAGATTGATGACATCACTATTGTTTACTTGTGTCCCTTTAGAGTCTGACTCTTGTGAATGCAACAGTTTTTGGTCGTACATTTCACTTTGTGATTTTGTGTTTTCTAATTAAATATCGATGGTAAAGTTATCTAGTCTTGTTATGCGGTGACAAATGCTGTTTGCTAGGCTTACCCAACAAGAGACACACTTATACTGAAGAAGAAGAAGAAGGAGAAAGTTCCACTACAGTTAGCATGTTGTTGTATACTCGGTATATGTATCTGCTCAGTTTAAGCTCCCTTCTGTTTTTAATCCTTCTGAGGCAGCACGCCCTCACATCATCAGGATCATGTGACTTTCCACACATTGTCTCCAAGTCCATTTCAGATTCTGGTGACAGACTTTGTTTGATATTTGGATGTCTTGCTTTTTTTTATGTAGAAAGTACATTCAACGTCTTATTGTTTTGAGTTTGTTGCTCCAACTTTGAGATATTTATGTCGAATGTGTAGAGGGATCACTTCTATGGCTTATTTGTGTTTGTGTTGTCTGTTGTTTTTCACTTTTCATTTGCAGGGTGAAAAATGTAAAATGTACAAAACACTTTTTTATAAATATGCTTAGTTTTTTTTTTTCTCCATTGTGTAAAATTGTGAAACCATGATTATGTCTCAGTCACTAACCTTGCTGTCTGTATATTATTATGTTTTAGTTTAACTTATTGTTTCTAATCACTCACTCACAAAGTTGTCTGACTTTAATTTCCTACTCTGCAGTCCGGATATATTTTTCGAATGAAATATTGCTTGGCCGACGTCATCATTTTGCTATATTTGTTAGCTGTAATAGTTCAATCTTGGATTTAAATGTAGATCGAGTACTTTGGGTGTTTTCCTAAAAGATATTGCTGTTCTTGCGTTCCAGTTGAGCACCTTTGGGGAAGCCCACCCCCCACCCAAGTGGCCACCATGGGGGACGACAGTGAGTGGATGAAGCTTCCAGTCGACCAGAAATGTGAACACAAGGTGGCTGATTTATTCAATTACACTTCAATTCAATTCACACATCATTTATATTACTTTATATTCCGTTCTCCTTCTGTACTTCACCATTTGCTGTTCCTCCCTTCCTTCCTTTCTGTTCAGGTGTGGAAAGCCCGACTGAATGGCTATGAAGAAGCTCTGAAGTTGTTTCAAAGGATAGGGGATGAAAAGAGTCCGGAGTGGGGCAAGTACTTGGGGCTAATAAAGAAGTTTGTCACGGACTCTAATGCTGTGGCTCAGCTTAAAGGCCTGGAGGCTGCCCTGGTATTCGTTGAGAACGCACATCTTGCTGGCAAGTAAGTAATCTTCCAAGTATCCAGGTCTGCATTCCAGTTTGGAACAGAACATATTTGCATATTCAGCAAATGACTGTGGCTTGGTCCTCGTGACTTGGATTAAGTTCCAGACATCCCGAGAACTCAACACAGCCCTCAATTGCCCAAGATGGTGGAAACTTATAACTAGACCATCTTCTTTTGCTATTATATGCCTCCGTATTGCCATTGCATATTCATCTCTGACCAAAAAAAGACCAATTTCAGTGAATTGTGCCACTTTCATGTAAATATGTCTGCTTACCTTGGATGTACTGCGTTATAAGGAGTTGTGTTAATTCAACTCTCTTTGTTCTGTTGCAGGACAACAGGTGAAGTGGTTTCGGGCGTGGTGACCAAAGTGTTCAATCAACCAAAGGCCCGAGCTAAGGAACTGGGTTCAGATATATGTCTGATGTACATTGAGATCGAGAAAGCTGAGGTGGTCCAAGATGAACTCCTCAAAGGCCTTGACAACAAGAACCCTAAAATAGTGGTGACCTGCATCGAGACACTCAGGAAGGCTCTCAGGTCTGTGCTACTTTCTTAGGTTCAAACCTCTGTATTTTAGCATTTAGTTTGGATTTAACTGACACTGAAGCCACACACTAATATTCCAGATTTAAGAATGTAATGATAAATTGGCTGTGTTTGTTTTGTCATTAGTTATTACTCTTAAAGGACAAAGATGACCATGACCCAAAGTTTGTAGTCATGAAGACATAAATCCTGTACACTGCTGATCACTTGTACTGACTTGAATCCATGAATGAAAGCATATGTTTGTGTATTCTATGTTGACAGTTCTTTTCCTCCTTGTCTTTTGTCCACCAGTGAGTATGGATCTAAGATAGTGTCGCTGAAGCCAGTGGTAAAGATTTTACCCAAACAGTTTGAGTCCAGAGAAAAGGCAGTGAGAGATGAAGCCAAGATGCTCGCTGTAGAGATCTACAAATGGATCCGGGACGCACTGAGACCTTCACTCCAGAATATTAACTCCGTACAGGTAGAAGACAAACAGAGACTTTAAGTTGTACGCTTTAGATGTAAGGTTGAGCTTAACAATGTGTTTTATGTTCTCTCTCTTTGTAGCTGAAGGACCTTGAGGAAGAGTGGGTCAAGCTGCCTTCCTCTCCTCCCAAACAGATCAGGTTCCTACGCTCCCAGCAGGATCTGAAAGCAAAGTTTGAGCAACATCAGGCTCAAGGAGGAGACCAGTCTGATGGTAAGTTTAACTGTGAAGCAAGCTGCTGGGCTTAAAGGGAACGTTATTGCTTTTGCTTTCACTGTCATAACTATTCACTCTTTTCCTACTGATAAGAAATAGAGAAAAATGGGGATGGATAGAATTTCCCAAGAAACACAAATCTCTAATTTTAGTTATGGTGAAAAGCGGGTGATTGTGATGTCACTGTCTAATGCCCTCTTTTCTGCTCCTCTCTCACTCGTTCAGGAGAGGATGAAGAGGAAACGGCAACAGCGCTGGATCCTTATGAACTGTTGGAAGCTGTAGACATTCTCTCCAAAATACCAAAAGACTTCTATGACAAATTAGTAAGTATTAGTAACATATGTATTCTTTGTCATGTATGTAAGTATTTATTCTGAAAAACTGTGTGATCACAAATGTGACTAAATGTGACCTTGCTCTTTTTTTTCAGGAAGCTAAAAAGTGGCAAGAGAGAAAGGAGGCTCTGGAGGCTGCTGAGACTCTGACCAAGAAGCCCAAACTAGAGAATGGGGACTACGGTGACCTGGTTAGAGCACTGAAGAAGGTACAGACTGATCATGAAAATACCAGAAACACGTATCATTAATAATAATTAAACACAAGCAGTAATCATAGACGATCCAGTTTCAAGATCCAAGATTGTTTGTCTGAGTTGTTTTTTTTTGACTTGTGTGTTTCAGGTTGTGGGGAAAGATGCCAATGTGATGCTAGTGACTATGGCAGCTAAATGTTTGGCTGGCCTGGCCGCTGGTCTCCGAAAGAAGTTTGGGACGTATGCAACCCAAGTAAGTTGTGCGTGCGTGTCCATGTGTGCGTGGGTGTAATTATCAGCGCTCTACCTTAAACTATTCTTTCTCCGCTCCTGGGCATGATTTTGACAGTAGATTATACAGTAATTTGCAGATGTGTTTATCTTTTTCTGTGCAAAAAAATTGAACATAAATTGTTGGACAATCATGCACTTTTAGATAATTTAGCCAGAGTTGGACTTAATGTGATCTTGTTATGGGTTTCCAGGTCGTACCAACAATTCTGGAAAAGTTTAAAGAGAAGAAGCCTCAGGTGGTGCAGGCTCTGCAGGAGGCTATCGATGCCATCTTCCTCACCGTGAGTATATAAAATACAAATACATAAATACCTAATTGTTGCACTGTCCACAACATATTACAATGCATATTAGAAGACACTACTGATGATTTTATGTTGTTTTTTCTAGACCACTCTTCAGAACCTCTCAGAGGAAATCCTGGCTGTGATGGACAACAAGAACCCGTCCATTAAGCAGCAAGCCTCTCTGTTTCTGGCCAGGTCCTTCAGGCACTGCACCCAGGCCACACTGCCTAAAGGCGTCCTCAAACCTTTCTGTGCTGCCCTCCTTAAGGTAAATGGTTTTACATTACATCATGCCATTATACTTACATACATTAGGTACTAAGCAACAATACAGTGCTCCCAGTGAGTAGAAGACTAATGTCCTGCTTTTGTTTCATTATGAGTTTGACATCGATCTCAGTACTGCAAGTGTAGTCTCACTACGTTCTCATGCACACTTTACACACATTAAGGCAAATTGTGGGTAACATGTAATTACAGTTACTTATACATTTTTCCTGTTGTTAACCTACTGATCTGTTTATTCTGGGCTGCCTTCCTTCCTTCAGCAAGTGAATGACTCTGCGCTAGAGGTACGTGATGCCGCATTTGAAGCTTTGGGGACAGCCATGAAGGTGTTGGGGGAGAAAGCTGTGAACCCTTTCCTCACTGACCTGGATAAACTCAAACTTGATAAGGTAAGTGGACCCAAGGAAAAATGATCATTTCAAAAACAAAGTTCTCTTCATTAACCGCTATTCACTGTTTTTCCAACGAATAACAGATTAAGGAGTGTGCGGATAAAGTGGAGCTTCCAGGAGGCAAGAAGGGAGGAGGGGGAGGGGGTGAGAAGAAGGCAGTAGCTAAAGCTCCTCCTCCTGCTGAGGCTCCACCTAGATCCTCTGCCCCACCTAAGAAGACCCAAACTGCTGCAGCAAGCAAGGTGAATGCAGCACAATGACTTACAATGTTTGTTAATGCCAATAATAAATGTGAAAAAAGCTAATGGCAAACAGTTGACCAAATATACATTTTATCTAGTTTTGTGCATTTCAGAACACATACTTTTAAGAAGTGTTTGCTCCATGGTATTTTACTGTTGAGAAATGTAATATGACTTACCCTATGAAAGTCTCTATCAAGTTGTGAGCTTGAGGTGGGTCTTGTCCGTGTGTTCTGTAGACATCAGCAGGTCCTGCTAAGAAAGGAGGCAAACCAGCCTCTGCTGCCGGTGGAAAAGCCAAGAAGACACCCTCCACTAAAGAGTTCACGGAAAGTGAACTGGCGGTAAGTTGCTTGTTAAAAATGGGCCTCTTGGAGGAAGATTTAGTTTAAAGAGGGTCTGCCGTTACTGTGAGTGCATAGAATGTAATAGTACGTACGTGGGTGTGCATATCAATTCCAAAGTAGAAGTATTACTCAATTGGAATTGACTATCTTGTTGTTTTACCTATTGAGTGATTTTGTATGAGTCATTGACCAGGAGCCAGGACCTCAAACATACCTTGATAAGTACCAAGAATGGACAAGAAGAAAACATTGGAGCCTTATGCAGTAGCCTTTAATGATTCTGGTCTGAATAGTAGTGAATCTATTGAACCTGCTGTCAGCTGATGAGTATTGTTTTGCCCTTTCAGAGTATTGTTATTTGATATTATTTGTTTGCTCTTCAGGTCGAGGTTTGCGAGGAGCGTGCGGCCGCTGTGTTACCTGCTGCCTGTTTACAGCAGCTGGACTCTGCCAATTGGAAGGAAAGACTGGCTAGTATGGAAGAGTTCCAGAGGGTAAACTTTTATTATTATTCATACTGTAAGATCAAACTCATGACTCAGGCGCATGTTCCCCCTTTTTGCATTATAATTTGTTATGTGGTGCAAAATTTCTCTCTTTTTGTTTAGGCGGTTGAGCTGATGGATAAAGCAGAGATGCCTTGCCAAGCCTTAGTTAGAATGCTGGCCAAGAAGCCAGGGTGGAAGGAGACCAACTTCCAGGTAACTGATGTTTGTGAGAGCCCAGTTTACAGTGATTTCATCTTAATTTGTTTGAGAACATTGGTACATAAGCCCACATAGTTGATCAATCAGTTTATTATGTTTGATTCGATTTCATAACAACCACAACCACACAAACACACATTCTAATGTTTTGGTCTCTGTGTGTTTAGGTGATGCAATTGAAGCTGCATGTTGTGGCTCTAATAGCCCAGAGGGGACAGTTTTCAAAGACTTCCGCCTCAGTGGTTTTGGATGGGCTGGTAGACAAGGTTGGAGACGTCAAATGCGGAGGAAATGCAAAAGAGGGACTGACCGCTATTGGAGAGGCTTGTTCGCTGCCATGGACTGCAGAACAGGTATTTATGTGATTTCAACTTATAAGTATAAAACCCTGAAATTGTTGAACTCAAATTGAGTGTGATGAGTTGAACCAATTTACAGAGTTTCTATTCAAGTTTGAACAAAGCAGGGGTTCATTTTTAAAAAGTCAACAGTTCAATTGATTGCTTTACTCGTCCTGCAATATTAAACATAGAGCAGACTTTCCATGATCAGTAGTATGATGAGTAGCTCTCTGCACATCATGCAGGGCACATGACACATGATGCTTGTCCATTGCAGTGGTAAGAGGGGTTGAAACCTCTGCTGGTCTGTTAATCAATGCAATCACTGCAAAAGATATCAATAATTAGAGCTGAACACAAGTAAATCCTGTTAAACCAACACTACATTCCAGTTTGGAATTAAGGCTAAACTGGTAGTCAACCACCCACATCATTTGGGCTGCAACTATATTTTTTTAATGGTTAATCTACAGATTATTTTTTTCGATTAGTCGATTAATCTACAGATAATTTTTTGTTACTTAAATAATATAACAATTAATTTCACCCAAATAAATATCAAACTTGTTTCATTAATGTTTCAATATTTTCTGCAATCATCTTCTCTTGAAAACAAGCAAATGTAATAAAACAAAGTAAACAACTATAAAACAACTGCTTGTTAAAATTGTCGTGTTTATACTGTTTCCTGTGTAAAGCCAGATGATTCACAGTTGCAAAAGATAAATAAACGTATGCATCTTTGGGTGACTGTCAGATTTAGGTAAACCACACATTTTCCTGTTCCATGCTATTCTAACACCATGTGTTTGCTTGTCAGGTTGTGTCGATAGCTTTTGCCCAGAAAAACCCCAAGAATCAGGCAGAGGCTCTTAACTGGTTGGCTAATGCCATGAAGGAGTTTGGCTTCGTTGGGTAAGTCACAGCTCTCAACTTATATCAAACAATGTTATTATTATTTCGAAGTATGAAAGAATTCAGACCCACCATTTTTTTTCATATTGTCATATTCACTTGTAATTCTGGTTTGTAGCACCATTGTAGTTGTCTTATCACCTCACTTTCTTCTGTTGCTTCTCCTCTCTGAAGTATCAGTGTCAAAGGTTTCATCAACAATGTGAAGACGGCCCTGGGAGCGACTAACCCGGCCGTACGGACAGCAGCCATTGCCCTGCTGGGTGTCATGTTCCTCTACATGGGAGCTCCACTACGCATGTTCTTTGAAGATGAGAAGCCTGCCCTCCTTACACAGATTGATGCAGAGTTTGAAAAGGTATGGTCATTCTTTTTGCCAAATGTTTTACTTTTTGAAGGTGGATTGTTAAATAAAAGGAAATCATTAAGAAACTTGGACCTGTTCCAAGAATACAACACATCTGTTTTTTAAAAATGTGGGCTTCCATAATGTTCATTGTTGCTGCAGTGGCAATAATAGTGTATTTGTTTATGCGTCTTCATCACAGATGCAGGGGCAGAGTACACCCGCCCCTTTCAGATTCACGAAGAAAGCCGCTAATGAGGAAGATGGCGATGACGGGGAGGATCAGGATGAAGACAGAGGAGGGGGAGGAGGAGCAGGAGGACCAGACATCATGGATCTGCTGCCTAGAACAGATATCAGGTACTCGATTACTGTGTCACAATAACAAATGAAAACAACCAAATGTAAACTAATTGCTGTGATTCATTCAAATGCCTGCAAATTTCCTTCAGGCATCTTCTTCATACTTTTAGGTAGAGAAACGATTCATTTTAGGCCTTCAGGCTTCAATCTTATCGTCCCGTTTTCTCTCACTTCCCTCTGTGCCGTCTCGTCAGTGACAAGATCACATCAGATCTGGTGTCTAAAATCGGGGATAAGAACTGGAAGATCCGAAAGGAAGGTTTGGACGAGGCTACAGCCGTCATCTCAGAGGCCAAGTTCATCACAGCCACCATCGGAGAGCTGCCTCTTGCCCTGAAAGGACGGCTCAGTGATTCCAACAAGATCCTGGTTAGTAAAGCCGGCTGTATATTCTTACTCAGACAGGCTGTTGAGCGCAATTCTTCCAATATTCATTATAAAGTCTATACTGCAACCAGCGTCAAACATTTCTTGTGTGTATTCCAGGTCCAGCAGACCCTGTCTATCCTGCAGCAGCTGGCTACTGCCATGGGACCTGGACTCAAGCAGCATGTTAAATCACTGGGATTCCCTATCATCACTGTGCTGGGAGACGGCAAGGTACACTGACAATATGAGCATTCGCTTGCACAATACTTGACCAGTGTTTTCATTCAAGTAGCACCCATCTACTAATCAATTAAATGAAAGCACCCATCTACTAATCAATGTCTGTAGGCCAATGTGAGGGCAGCTGCTATGGCTACTCTGGAGGCCTGGGTGGAGCAGACTGGGATGAAGGAGTGGCTCGAGGGAGAAGACATGTCAGAAGAGCTGAAGAGAGAGAACCCCTTCCTACGACAGGAGGTATATACCGAGCACACATTTTGTCAAATCTGTTTGTGTTTCTGTTCATTTAAGTTTGGATGGAAATTGCAAACAGCCACTGTGGTGTAAGATGGACGTTGTTTAATTCAAGTTCAAGTTTGATGATGATATACATAACGTGTAAGGATGGTGACTATGACGATAAATATGGCAGCTAGGTACATACTTAAAAGAAACAACAAAGCAAACTGGTGTGTAGTCTTCAGGGATGGAGTGTGAGTCCTACCAGGGTTTTCAGCATCTGTTCAATAGCCTGATGGTCTGGCAGCAGAAAATGTCTCTGTACTACCGTCTGCCTGACAGCTGCAGTTGGGACAACCTGTGACTGGGATGGTGAGGGTCTTTTAATATTCTTTCAGCTGGTGCCAGTTCCCTTACCAGGCAGTGGTGCAGCTTGTCAGGATGCTCTCAGTGGTACAGTTGTAGAACATCCTGAGTGTGCGGGGGCTGACTCAGATTTGCATCAACAGCTTGAAGCTCACTCACGCGTTCGATCGTCACTTTCACTTCCTTGGCAATGAAAACATCTGTCACAACAACCCGTGATCACACCCGCCGTAGAGAAGAAACAAGTGAAAAAGACATAACAAAGTTTGGTCCGCCACATAGGGGATGATTATCAGAGCGTGGAATGTGATGTGTGATCTCTAATCCTTTCACTCAAGGGACAGACCAGGGGGGACGAAATGGACATAATATTTATAGCTAAATATGCGGTTGATATGAGATAAAAGATTCTGTCACTAAAATCTTTATTATCCTCCCAGGTGCTAGGTTGGTTAGCAGAGAAGCTACCCACCCTTAGGACCGTACCAGGGGATCTGATGTTGTGCATCCCCCAGCTCTACGCCTGCCTAGAGGACAGAAATGGAGATGTAAGGAAGAAAGCCCAGGATGCTCTGCCCACCTTCATGATGCACCTGGGCTTTGACAAGATGAACAAGGCCACAGGAAAACTCAAGGTACTCACACACAGACAAACTCATTCACAATTTCAGGCAAATGAAGCAAAATGTGTATGAAAATGTGTTTAATGAAGCCCAGGGCACCTTTTTCCCACCCTTTTTAGTTTATTCTTATACATTCGCTTTCTGAAGAAGAATGCCTTTGTTGTTCCCCTAAATCCTAGCTGTTTCCTAGCTTGATTTGTGAAGCCCTTTAGTGAGGAAGATCCAGAGGAGAAATTGTTTAGCTCTCTAGAGCGAGCGAGCTAAACAGTTTGGTAGCGTTCCAAGTATAACAAATCCCTACAATTTTGGATCGAATTATTTGGATGCATAACCTCATATTTTGTAGCACACACTTTCGAGGCCTGACTGCAATCAAGCGCTTTCATAAGCTCAGAATGAGACTGCTCCATCTCTCCATGTGTCCCTATGTTGTTATTTAATCGTCTTCTGTCTGTGTTCCTACGTCATTGCCTCCCTGCAGCCTGCATCCAAAGATCCGGTGCTTAGCCTGTTGGAAAAGGCCCGGGCAGTGATGCCTGCAAAACCTGCAGCTCCTGCAAAAGTTGGGGGAGGAAAGAACTCTGCAGAGCCAAGCAGGCCTTCATCAGGTAGGGATGCAGACTGAGACTAATTAGAACCTCTGTTGTATGTCATGGCTTCTCTTTGTGGTCAAACCATGTCTTTGTGCTTTTGTTATGGCTATACAAATGTAGACCCTGTAATCAAGTATTGCTATTGTTTTGTTCCATATTTATTTTCTTTGTGTGTTCATCACTGAGAGAAACACTTTGAGTTTAAACTGTGCCATTTGATTCGGGATAAAAAGTGTAATTCATTTATACAGTCATTGACTCACTCACACACACACAAACACCCAGAATTTTGACCCAATATCTTTGTATTCCAGGCTCCAGATCTCAGCAAGTCAGCGATGATTCTATTGATGCTAAACCTGAAGCTAAGAAGATCCGAGGAGGAGGAGCTCCTGTGAAGAAGGTAAGTCTGCCTGAATGGAACACTTCAGTGATTTTAGGCTTCACAATTTGCGCTGCGATCAGGCGGTCTGACGGGGGGGATTATTACAGTATAATTATTTGTTACTTGTTAATCGTGTTAAACAATGTCAACTCAGAACTGTCTGCGAGCCGTATGCCGTCATCCAAAGAGAGTTGTTCCCAGTCCCAGGTTTTTGTTAGCTGTTGTTTATATCTGGCATGTACACGTGACAAGATTTCTTTGTTGTCTGTATACACTATTCTGGGGTTTAATAGCTCATTTCATTTCGGTAAAACATGATGTGGTTTTTCCTACTTGCCTACCAGCTCCCCTCCCCTCCTGAAGACCCCCCTCCCTCCACGGACAAAGACAATAATGCTAGTAAAAAGCCTCCTGGCAAAGGAAAGGCTGCTTCTGGCAGTCAACAGGTAGATGTGTGACAAGTGTCCTCATGATGAAACTCTGCGTTTGCTCTAAATTTCTAAATATCTCTATATCCACACCAAAACATGCTCACATCAGTGCAGCACACAATTCAAAACTATGGGCGAAAGGAATTCGAAATAAATGCATAGATAGATAACATAGCGTAAGGTTTATTCAGTATGCCACTTCCATTTGATCACTGCTATCCATTTGGAAAAGCAATTTCATCTTGTGCCACTTCTAATTGGCAGGACTGTTACAATGTTTTGTTATGAGTCATTGATGACTGTTTGTATAAGAATCACTCGCCACGCCACTCTACTTTGTATTCCTTTCTGTGTGCTGCACTTATATGATAGAAAATAATTGAGTTTGGACATGTCCTCTTCTTGGCACAGAAGATTGAACATGTAAGGATTGACTTCTTAAATAGTATTCAAATCAAAGATCAATATTGACAATGAGAATGTGAAGAGGAGCAGCAGACCTGCACAGAGTTTGTAGGGGACGCTTGGTAGCCTGACTGTTGTTTTAACCCCCATGTGACTTCTTCCCGATTTTGACCCTCTAGGTCTTGTCCTCTCTAATCTCTAATCTTGGCATTGACGATACGTAATTGTTCTGTGTTTAAAATCCACATTGATACAGTCAATATACAGTACAGCTTTTTACATGTAACCTTTAAGCGCAACACACGCATGTCTATCCAAATCAAGCACCTACCACTTTTCCAGCACCGCACTGCATGTGTTTGTGAATGTGTGGCGCACATTTTGGAATAATATTGCATCACTCTGTTGTGTTAACCTACACTGTCATAACAGCTCTATGTCTCCCTGAGTGTTTCTTCCCCAACACAACAAAATATGCAAACTACTACTTCAATGGAAACAAATGGATATTAATGATCGTAAACCAGTTTAGTGTTTATTTTTTGATTAACCGGTTCTCAAATCAGATGAAAATAGTTTTTTCCAGTAGTAAAATCCGAACCATTTGATTTTTACTGTATACAGTAATGAATGGTTTATGTGAATCAACTGAAAATGCTCTTCGTTGCTGCAAAATAATTTCAATATGCCATAAAGAAAGAACTTGACAACATATTCTTCTATTTACACATTGCATTGCTCATTGCAACACTCACTCACTCACTCACTCACTCACTCACTCACACACACTTTGATTGAGGGCTATTGTGCACTACTGCAGGTTGGGGACAGCAATCTCTGAGCTTAATATGCACAGAACGGGTTATCGTGCTTGGCTCTCACGAAGTGTCACACGGCAGCGCAGGAGGAACAGAGGGAAAAAATCTCTCCCTCTCTCTCTCTCCATCTCTCTCCATCTCTCTCGCACTCTCTCTTGTTGTCTCTGTTTTGAAGACCTGACTCTCAGATTTTCTTTGTTAAAGGTTACATGTGTACCTGCATACCACTAATACACATCCTTGATGATTATAACACAATACTCACAACAACAACAACAACAACAAAACCCTACATGTAAATTCTGAAATCGTGATCTTGTCTGTCCACTCAGGGTGCAGCTGGAAAGAAGCCTGCTACCAAAGGTGTCAAAGATGATGAGGATAGGTCTGGGCCCATCTTAGTCCTCATCCCTAATGCTAAGGAACAAAGGATCAAAGAGGAGAAACAATTGAAGGTACCAGACTAGCCTAAGAAAGTGGATGTTCTCACTGTTTTTCCATCAATGGCCTTTTCCCTTATCAATCTACACACACTATACTCCATAATGCAAAACGAAAATGTGTTTTCAGCTTTTTCCTAAACGTGTAGGTAATACATTATACTACATTTCTGTTTCCCTGTGTCGAATGTGCCTTCTGTAGATCCTGAAGTGGAACTTTCATACTCCTCGTGATGAATTTGTGGAGCAGCTGAAAGCCCAGATGTCTGCCTGTTTTGCTAAGTGGTTGCTAGATGAGCTCTTCCACTTTGACTTCCAGAGGCATGTCAAGGCTATTGGAGTCATGATTGAGGTATGGTCTACTCCTGTTTGTCAGTTAATGCAGATATGGTAACGTGTCTAGCTGCCTATCTGTGTGAGTGTGTGAGTGTGTGAGTGGGTGGGTGTGTGGGTGACAGAGAGAGAGTCAGACAGAGTGACATGCAGTTGTAAAGGACAACGGGGAACACAGTTGACAGTCTTACGCAGTCCTTGCCTTTGTGTTTTCATCTTTTCACCAGAGGTTGGAGGGTGAGAGCGACGCCACCGTCAGCTGCCTGGACCTGATTCTGAAGTGGTTCACCCTGAGATTCTTTGACACCAACACTACCGTAATAATGAAAGTTCTGGAATATTTAAAACTGCTGTTCACCATGCTGGACAGAGAGAGCTACCATTTCACAGAGTATGAGGCCAACTCCTTCATCCCCTACCTCATACTCAAGGTTAGCAGCTGGCCTTCAGTCATTCTAAAGGTAGATAAACAAAATGTATTGTGTACTCAGTGTTTCCTCTCCTGTCTTCTCCAGGTTGGGGAAGCAAAGGATGTGGTCCGTAAAGATGTCCGGGCGATACTGACCATGCTGTGTAATGTTTACCCAGCAGCAAAGATCTTCCCTTTCCTCATGGATGGAACAAAGTCTAAGAATTCCAAGCAGAGAGCTGGTAAGTGTGGAAAACCAATTAGATCAGAATTACATTAATACCTAATTTTCATTCCAAAATTACCACAAATTCGAAGACCACTCAGGTTACAATCATTTAAAAGGCTACAATGATGTGAGGAAACAACTCGACACAGACAAATATACCGAAGTACACTCGAGAATAAAATCAATCTTCTTTGGGTCGGGTTCAAAACTTCAGGCCCAATTTAAGCTCCATGTCTAAACTCAAAAGTACTGGTATGGACTCCAGTAACAAATGTATCTGTTTCTGATTCTCTAGTCACAATTTCTGTGAGTGCTCTCCTTCTCATTTGATCCTCTCTGTATCTTCTTCTCCCTGTTCCCAGAATGTCTGGAGGAGTTAGGTTGTTTAATAGAGGGCTATGGAATGAATGTATGCCAACCGACTCCAGCCAAGGCCCTGAAGGAGATCGCCATTCACATCGGAGACAGGGACACATCTGTCCGCAACGCCGCACTGAACACTGTGGTGGCTGTCTACAATTCTTGTGGAGAACAAGTCTACAAACTTATAGGAAATGTAAGATACCATTATCATAGAGCAGAACAGACATACAATAGAATAAAACACTGTATATATAATAATACTTTTCCTTCTTTTCTTTCCAACCGTGTCAACCTCAGTTATCAGAGAAAGACATGAGCATGTTGGAGGAGAGGATCAAGCGTTCTGCTAAAAAGGCGGCAGCGGCTCCACCTAAGCAGAGCGCGTCAGAGAGGAGAGAGCAGAGAGAGAACCCGACCAACCCTAACGCTACATTCCTACGCAAGCCTGCCCAGGAGGACCCCAACAAACTCAAGTAGGTCACCTCAGGATTACAGTTGGGACAAGGTTAACCTCAGGGAAAACACATGACCCTTCACTGTGACATCAGAGGACAAACAATAGATTGAAGTAACTTACTAACTAAATTATGGTCGATTTCTACTTTGGTCCGGCCTGGTTTGCGAGAGAAAAAAAAAAGGTCTGGTTTGACAAACGGTACAATTGGTTATGGATTTTTAGTTGCCTAGGCGTCAACATTAACAGATATATTTTTATATTCTTAGACAAATTATCTTATATTATATTTTTTATATTTATATTATAATATTATTTTATATTTTTAGATATTATTTAGCTTTGAGATGGTGCTAAACAAATAAAAAGTTCATTGATTGATAAATGGCTGGAGAAGAATAGTAGGAGACAATCAGACGTCCTGGCTTTTGTTTTAAAGATTTGAGTATTTATTCTGAGAGAGTGTCCATATATTCACCTGTCAAAATAGTTTATTTCATACATACATTCAATAATCAAAGGCTATTCAATAAAAATAGATTGTTGACACTGTAGTTCAATGTGTGCAGCTTTTTCTGAGTAGTATTAAAGAGCTTTCATCCCGGAGGAGCAAAAGGTTCCTTCTTTTGTTTCTTTGTCCTGGTAAAGGTGAGCTGTGATAGGCTAGCAAACACATCTTCGTCTTCCTCGGATTGTAGCCAAATCGCACTCCATTTCCAACATTTCAGCATTTCTCCCTGGGTGAAAACAGACACCAAGAAAAGCAACTGAAGCATTCTGAACTTGTGTATCTGCTGCGTGGAATGATGATATACAATGCTCACGGAAATGCTTCAGTTTGCTTTGTGGGGAAAAGGGAATGAATGTTCTCTTTCTGCAACAACAACAATAATAATAGTAAAAACAACAACTCCTATTTGCGGTTCCAAAAATGCTTTGGAACATACTCATTCAATTTCCCAGAACATCATCCGTTTTTCTACCGTTAGTTTGTGTAGTGAAACGAATGTAACATCCCAGCATTCCCCCACTCGTGTCGATAAGCACGCTTGCTGTTCTGTTAGCACTTTAGTCTCACTGTCAGATCCATAGATGACATGGTTGTGACTTGACTGTAGCGAGATTTGTGTCATTCTAACGTGTGTGTCTTTCCAGTTCTATTCTAGTGAATCATTGCATGTTTGCTTTCACAGACTTGTTCAGAATGCAGATTGTATTTAGAAGGAAAATTGGAAACTATGAACTCAGTCTGTGAAAACAATTTCCTGCATCTGTCTGTCCCTTTGGCCACGTGCGTCTGTCTATTCTTAATCCTCTCTTCCTGTGTGATTTCCTTCTTTTTTTGCTCTGCCTGCACTCCTTTCTGGAACAGAATAATGTATCGAACATATAGGATGTGAGTACCTCTTCCCGCCCCTCCACAACGCAGACTAATCTAAGGCTGCATTCAGACGCGGCCCGTTTGGAGCGCTTATTCCCAAACCGGGAGCGTTTACCCCCCCACTCGATTCGTGTTGGCATGTGTGAACGCCGCAATCGCACTCGGGTCCGGCCTGGTTGCAATCGCTCCACGAAGCGGTTCGTTTGCAGTGAGAAAGCAACCGACTCAATAAACCAATACGACACACTTGCTGTACTGTAATGTGATAATGTGTATATAGACTTGCGTTTTGTAACCCTGGTACTCGCTCAAAATGAATATATTGTCAATGAACCTAACATTGTTAAATCAACACGACAACAGCAAGCACAGAAAGTATACACACTTGGTGCTGGTGCGCCATTTTGATTGCGTTTGTGATTGTATCCAGGCCAGGCAAAGGGGGTCACTTCTTGCTCAAATCTGACCTATCGCAGTTTGCAAGCGCGTGCCGTTTGCAAGGTTGCAAGTATTGTTTATAAACATAATTCCCCCGAATCGGAACCAAGCAAACCAACCCCCAGGTCTGAATACAGCCTTATACTCGCTCACCGTTCATCATGTAGTGATATTTGAGTTTTAGCCATGTTATGAGGGGAGGTAAAGCAACAGACTAATGTTCAAACTGTCTTGCTTTCATCATCTGAGTTTTGAGAACTGGGAAGAGGACTTTTTTTATTATTTTTCTATATTATTTGTATTGTATTTTTACTTTTACTATGATTTATCAACTATTTCAGCAATCAGTGATCTATTATTACTGTTACTATTTCAGCTACCTGATCCTAGGGCTGTGATCTCTTTCATATGCAATCATTCTATTCTCTATTAATTGATTTATTTGAGATAGTAGCTACATTTACATGCACATAGTATACCTGTAGTCCATCTGAGACACCAGACTTCACCCGTCCAGTATCAAAAGTGATTTCACACTGTTGGTTTCATATAAACATAGAAGTTGCTGCTAACAAGCAATCGCAGCATTTGTTGCTTTGGCTGTTTATTATGTGCTTAACTTCCTTTAGTGCGCTAGTATGTCGAAAATGAAGATGCACCCAGGTCTGTAGAAAGGTTTGTGAAATTAGTCTGAAATTAGGACGAGGTTCACATGAACAGATATTAGGAGACAAAAGATATGCACACACATTTTTGACTGTGTTGAATAATGACAGGAACAAGTACAGTTAAAATCTTTGTCATCATTATTGTGGATGGCTTTGTTCTCTTTAAAATCTACACTTTACTGCAGTTGTTTATTTTACAATAAAACAAAGTTAAACACATTTAGCTTTGCATGGTTAAACTACTGCATTTAATCCGCAATAGCAAATCAAATGGACGCTGATGAGTTCCATTGTCCTGTTTCAGCCAGCAATGTGATTTTCCACGTTGTCTTCAAAATAAACTCAGCATTCTGCTAGCAGTCGTCATCACAAGCCATCAACAAAGTATCACAGCCTGTCTTTGTCCCTTGTTATTGAATTATCTTGGTACAGCAAACTTCTTTCTGTTTTGAATTTGTTTCTCTGGACCCAGACATTTCTAACAAATGAGCTGAGAAACTTAAGTTCAGATTTTAATTGTCTACTGGATGAGTATATGTTTATGTATAGAGTATTTTATATGGTGTATAATGTAGTAAAAGAAAATAGGTGTTCAAGTGCTTTACAGCCTATTGTACAGATCAAATTGTGTCATTATGATCTTTGTTATGAGTTATATTAGGGGGTAGGATTACTCTAACTCACAGGCATTCCTAAGTGGAACCAGTACTTTGCTTTACTTGTTACTTGAAGTTACAGATTATAAAACCCATTTTTGTGGCTCTAATTGCTAAAGTGATCTAAGCATTTTTTGTCTTTTTACCTATAATTTCCCTTCTGTGGGCCAAAACTGAATACACAGGCATAATTCCAAATGTCAATCTAATTTTTGAGTGCTTCTGTGGAAAGGAGGCAAATGTTCATTGTTTGTTTCAGATCAGTGCCGCTGAGCTCCACTTCTGACATTCTTCAATAGACTGAGCAGGGATGGTCAATGACTGGCTTCCTACTTATTTACGTTCTGGCTCATTGGCACACATTGACATTAAAATGAGAGCTACAGATCCCTGCACGTTGCCAGGAATAACAAACCATCCACACCAGAGAGCCCTGCATTTAATTAGGATTGGAGCTAAAAGGCACTGATCTGTCATATACTGGACTAACATACTCTTCTCTCTATTCAGCCAAGCCCGTCAGAATGCCCAGCACAGTGAGTCATCGCACCCATCCATACCAAAGGAGTTCCAGTTGGACCTGGACATGATCGAGACCGACCACAGCAGAGTCAGCGAGCTGCCAGACTTGGTCCAACACAAGCTGGATGAGCTGCTGGAGCCCATCATGATCCCCGAACCCAAGTAACCATGACAACATGCACAAATAGACAACCACAGTGAGGAATGTAGTATAAACTAGAAATGTTGGATTTAACTGTCTTTGTGTGTCTGTGTACAAAAGGATGCGGTCTGTCTCTCCCCATTTTGATGACCTCCACAACAGCACATCCTCCACCATCAACTTTGTCATTTCTCAAGTGGCCAGCGGCGACATTAACACCAGCATACAGGCTCTGGCACAGGTATGACACACACAGCGAGAGACCGGAGGCATACGTAACACACACAAAACTCTTGGTGACCTCAAAGGCAACTTTTTAGTCAATTATGAATACTTATATATTGTACTGTATGCTGTTTGGTTTGTCCACACAGATAGATGAGGTGCTGCGGCAAGAGGACAAAGCAGAAGTCATGTCGGGTCACATAGACCAGTTCCTCATCGCTACATTCATGCAGCTTCGACTCATCTACAACACACACATGGCTGACGATCGACTGGACAAGAAGGACATCTTCAAACTGTACAGCTGCATCATAGGAAACATGCTGTCTGTGAGTCACTTTCATATTTCTAGACAGCTTTTGTAATCCTGCAGCGCTGGACACTGAGAGGACGACACACTCATGTCTTTACGGCCCCTGTCCCTCTTTTCCTTTTCTGTTCCCAGTTGTTCTGTATGGAGTCTCTTGCCAGAGAGGCGTCTGTGGGTGTGCTGATGGATCTGATGCACGGTCTGATAACACTGATGTTAGATGGACGAGTGGAGGACATCGAAGACGGACAACAGTTAATCCGATCAGTGAACTTGCTGGTTGTGAGAGTACTGGAGAAATCTGATCAGACCAACATCCTCAGGTGAAAGCAAAAGCAGACTTTAAACAACATTAAATAACACTCATAGCTTTCAGTACGCTCCAAAAGCTATATACCTACTGGGTAGTAATCAGTAATTAAGGACGCATTGACATAAGGACACTACTCTGTCTTGTTGACACCATCTTTATCTGTCTGCATACAGAGACAACATGTTTGTAGTCTAGGTAGTAGTTTGAAAGTGTAAAACACATTGTAATACATTCAACCTCATTTGATTGTGTCATTTGGTTTTGTTTGTATTATTTATCTCTCTAAAAATATTCTCTCTCTCTCGCTGTCTCTGTCTGGCTTCTGTCCTTTCTTCAGTGCTCTGCTAGTTTTGCTTCAGGACAGTCTCATCGCCACAACTGGGTCTCCTATGTTCTCTGAGCTGGTCATGAAGGTGAGGATCTTCACAATACACACATAAATATAAGTGTTACTCATGTTGATGTGTTCAGTAACTTGTGCGGTAAATGGGGCCAAGTTGAACAATATTTATTACTTCTACATACTTCTAGGTCCAGTGTAGGTTAAGATACTAAAAGAATACTCCAAATAGTGTCTTTGTTCTCAACTTCATGAATACTTAAATTTAAGTTAGATTCTTCTTACAGCTAAATTCCCTCAAAAGCCATTGTAGGAATGATCCATGTATTACTGTAATACTTAAACACTGTGATTTCTTCTTTCTGAGATGCCACTAAAATCTCTCTCGCTCCCTCTGTCTCTGTCTCTCTGTCTGTGTGTGTGCGTGTGTGTTTCTTCAGTGTCTGTGGAGGATGATCCGCTTTCTTCCAGAGACCATCAACAACATTAATCTGGACCGGATCTTGCTGGATGTCCACAACTTCATGAAAGTTTTCCCTAAAGAGAAACTGAAGCAGCTCAAGAGTGACGTTCCACACAGGACCCTAAAGACCCTCTTACACACACTCTGCAAGCTCACAGGGGCCAAGGTAACACACACACACTCCATGGCTCTGGACTGTAACTACTCACATTGTCCAACCATATTTAGATACATTGACATTCACAGTGTAGATCACGATACACACATGCTCTTTTAACCTTAGTGGGATTGTGCTTGATCCTGTTCTACTTTTTGAGTAAATAAAACCCCTGCTCTTATTTTGTAGATCTTGGACCACCTATCAATGATAGAGAATCGTAACGAATCAGAGCTGGAGGCCCATCTCAGGCGGGTGGTGAAACACTCTGGAAATCTGTCGGGACTCAAGATTGACCGAGGCAATGAGAAGTCAGGTGCACGCATGGTGAGAAACATTCAACACGCGACAACACACACAACCAGTTGCAGCCAATGACCACTCTAATGTGTACCGATCATCAGTCTGTGGCAAAGTTGATTATTCATTGATATTGATGGTGGTATTCCGTTTTCATCCTAGGAGGATCGAATGTCAAAGGCAAAAGTAAGTGACATTCTGTCAGAAATATTCAAGAAGATTGGCTCTAAGGAGAACACGAAAGAGGTCAGCATGGTGCACTGCTCCAAGTCATTTCATTACACACTACATATCTATCTACACATATATATATATATATATATGTATGTGTGTGTGTATGTATTTATGTATATGCGTGTACACAGGTGCATCTCATTAAATTAGAATCTGGTATCTTCCCCATGATTGTGTCTCCTACTGAACCAGACAGAGAGACAATATAAAGGCTCAGGAAACCTTCACAGGTGATTTGAGTTAATGAGCTGATTAGAGTGAGACACTGCGAGGCTACAATATTGAACTTTTACACAATCATCTAATTATCCATGATATTCTTATTTATTGAGATGCACCTGTATATACCGTCTATACAGGTGTGTGTGTGTGTGTGTGTGTGTGTGTGTGTGTGTGTGTGTGTGTGTGTGTGTGTGTGTGTGTGTGTGTGTGTGTGTGTGTGTGTGTGTGTGTGTGTGTGTGTGTGTGTGTGTGTGTGTGTGTGTGTGTGTGTGTGTGTGTGTGTGTGTGTGTGTGTGTGTGTGTGTGTGTGTGTGTGTGTGTGTGTGTGTGTGTGTGTGTGTGTGTGTGTGTGTGTGTGTTGTATGAGTTGCTGATTGCTCTCTGAGTGTGAGGTGAATGAAAGCAGAAATACGGTATAATATGCCCACTTTTCTGGATTTCAGTGTATCTGTCTATCGTTTAATTTTTCATTTTGTCTTCAACTACCTAAAATGATCACATCCCTCTTACACACTGGGGAAGTCACGTGTTGATATGAATTACTTATTCTTATTCTAATTACTTATCATCATGCATGTTACTTATTATCAATAGTGTATACTTGAATACTTTTTACTCATTGTGGTAGTTTATGTGGGGAAACATAAACCTCCACCTAAAGCAAAAATCTGATTTAAACACATTACATAATTACAACAATACAGTTTGTTTTTATTTTATTTAACTTCCGAGTGGTTTGCTTGTGTGTTCTTGTCACATTCTTCCCCAGGGGTTGACTGAGTTATACGAGTATAAGCAGAATTACTCGGACGCAGACCTAGAGCCCTTCCTCAAAAACACTTCCCAGTTCTTCCAGAGCTACGTGGAACGTGGTCTTCGCATGATCGAGTCTGAGAGAGAGGGCAAAGCTCGCATCCAGACCTCAACAGGTATAAAGCAAACGGCTCGGAGATGTCTGCAGATAGTATAATAATCTTGTATTATATAGAATTGAAACGTGTAAAAAGACAATGTTTAACATGTTTATATTTGTCTGACTTTAGTCATCCCTCAACATGGCCTGGACTCCAGTGTGAGCAGCAACAACGAAGAGCTGAAACCAGCCGTTTACTATGAGAGACTCAAGATCCTTCGACAGAGACAAGGCCTGGAAAACAACTCTAGGGTTGGTAAACTCATACATACAGAGAATAAAACACCTTACTGTAGTCAGTTAGGTTTTAAGTACTGCTGTCGGTGTGAATATCTTTATATTAAAGTCCTGTTGACTTCATGTCTTGGGTATCTAAAATGGTTCTATGTGGTAATTGCCTTTCTCAAAATGCGTTAGACATTTTAATCTTTCTTTTTCAATCTTGCCAAAATCCCTGAGCAGTAACTCAACGGTGAAGTTGTAATTGGCTCCATCTTGTAGCAGAATTGAAATATGTTTAGCTGTAAATATTGCCAATATCTGATTTATGATAATGCCACTGTCTCTAAACTCAAATATGAAATGATAGGTTATAGGTAATCAATGAGTAATTCATCCTGTCCTCCTACCTCCTATCGGCAGCAGGGTGTCGGTGTTGGCGAAGAGGAGCTACAGCCACAACAGAGACCTCCCATCTCTTCTTTGCTGTCATCCAAGCCGTCGGTGGCCTCCTCCACCGACATGCTCCACAGCAAGCTGTCACAGCTCAAAGAATCCAGGGAGCTGTACCAACAAGAACACAACAACACACAGCACTCCCATTCCCCGACACACACTCGCTCAGCCTCGCCCTCGGCCAACCTGGATGACCTGAAGAAGCGGCTGGAGAGGATAAAGAGCAACAGGCAGTAGATGTAGGTGTCTTGAGTCTGAGGGATTCACCATCTCAGTTTGGGAAATCTAAACAGTACATTTCATCTCGTGTGTATCCACGTTCTGCTAGTTGATAAAAACATTGCACCGGGACTCTTAACCTCACCGTGCAACATTGACACACACCCTAAAAATGAAATCTCACTCCGACTCCACCCACTGTGCCTGTATGTCATGTTCAGCTTGATTCAAATCCAAACATACTCCGATTGTAATCCAGTATATTCTCATTAAACTGTAATGTCGAAGGCTGTTACTCAGATTTTAGGCTCTCTACAAAACTAAAAATAACTAAACTAATGCACTAATTTATAACTTGATTTGAGAATATGATAAGAAATCTTTAAATATTATGTCATGTTGTTTTAAGTGTCAAAAACAATGATGGGGTTCTCACTTAGTAGGGTAAAAGAAACGTTTGCGTTTTACTGGATTCATTTGTCTTCACGTCCCACAGTGTCACAGCCAAACACACATCTCTACACACTGCTTAGTGCCCTGAGCAAAAGGAAACGGGAACATTCACTGCTAGCGTTCTAAAGACGAAATTAGTGGCCGAGCTTTTCTTTCAGGTTTGCTGTTGTGGCACAAAAATGTTCTGTATATATTTAAAGGTTGTTAACCACTTAATTGTTTGCAGCTCACAGTGAGACGAGAAATGTTGCTCTTGGTTACCATGAGAGGAGGGGGGTGGGGGGGTGACGTCATGCTTCCTGTACCTGTGTAACCACAGTTCTCTTGGTCCCTCTGAACTGATGTAGGACGTGAGTCAGATAGGGTCCCAGATTCTATTCAGTTCTGTTCAGGCTGGGCCCCTGATACTGCCTCAGGTACCAGTTCTGTTGTGTCAATATGTCTTAAACCCAAAAGTTGATCCAAGTAAGGACCAAGGAAGAATATGGGTGTTTGAGGTGAGACAGAAAGTGTGAAGTTCTCCTCTTACAGTTGTAACGTGCACTTGTGTTACTTGGGGACATGTTGTGAGTAACTGGAGGGAGTTGTTGTGTGTAATTCCAGTGGAAAGCTGTAATTTTCCTCATTTGTCAAGTTAAAATGACCCACCGTAGTTTAGTGAAGACAGAAGTCTCTTCGCAGGGACACTTTCCCATAAATCAAGCGCTCTAGTTTAAGACAGGATAAGGGTTTGAATGAAAGTAATATTTGGTTTCAACCTGCACATGCATGGTTGTCATGGTTACTGGCCCCCTGAATGGTTTTGAATGTTTTTACCAGATTTGCTTTACACATAACATTGCATGTGGATCAATCACACCCTCAGTAAATCGTCCAAACATGGGTAGAAGAATTCAACTTAGTTTGTCTTTCTGGTAGGGGGGACGATGATTGGTGAAATTGGGAACTGTGGTATAAAAACGATTCCTCACTCGTTGGCGCCACCTGCTGGCTGTCAAACGGAGCTGCTCATTTTCTCTTGTCCCCTAGTTGTAGGCTGAGCTGTTCTCCTTTCAGGACTTTCAGACTAAACGGATCCAAATGAAGTTTCTGTCACGTTATGTAAAGAACTGTGTGTGTTGTGGTCTGACTCATAGAACCACGCGTGACTTTGCTGTAAATACGCATTAATGCCCTCGATCAGTTATTTAACAGCAGTCAGTCAGTCAGTCAGCCTAGTCAGCCAACAAGGCACTGACCCAACTCTTATTTATGTCTGCTTCTTTATTCAGCGAAGGAATTCCACTCTGTTCTGTTTGTAGGTTTAAAGAACATAGCATGAAGTAAGTGATGGCTTTTATTTTCTGATGTAAATAGAGTTTGCAATACTAAAAAAAGCTGCTTGATTAAAAATTGTTTCTGATGAAAATGATGCTGATGGTCAGTCATCTGTTTCTGTAGCGAATGTTGTTTTTGTATTTAATTCAAATGTCAGTAGTCTTACATTGTTGCTCTCTCTTCCTTGTATAATCCATAGTGGAAATGGCAATAAAGTGGGTTTTTTTTAACAATATTTCATTTGTATTTTTCACTTCTTTCATTTCTCCGAACCTGTCGTATCTCCTGTTATTGTTTTGAGGAGTTCTTTAAATTTAGTCCATCTGAATGGGACCAAATTGAGAATAATATGATACTTTTTTATTTAAAAAGGGTGAAGGGTCAAGAATCTCTGTAAAGATTATTATATCTGTCATACGTATAAATGTTGATCTCTTTAATTGGCAAATACTGATACACAATACACAAACCCTGTACAGTGCAACTCTGCTTTTATGGGGGAAAAAAACAGCCATTTATTTGAGAAACAATAATCAACAATACAAATATGCATGAAAAGTATTTTATTTCACTTCTGCATTATATGTATTAAATCTAAATGTTCTTAGCTCAGTATACATTTTATAAAATGTATCTGGTATACTGAGCTACATATAAAAGTCATTTGACAACAATGTACAAAGATATAACACTGAAAAAATACAGCAATTTACAGAAGAAACACTTGAGAGGTTTCTATGAGAGATCAAAATCACAGGAGTTTTTGTAATGAGCAGAAATTAAAAAGATGAAGAATGCAAAATAAAGCAGATTAAATCCCAGACCACTGCTTAATGACTGCCACTATCAGCATTTGTACCTTGAATTAAACAGCATGTTATCTTTTTATCTATGATCTGATGTATGTAGATGAGGAATATAACTTTGACCTCTATTCTGGCTTTATGAAACTGTAATTTCTTCACACTCTGATTCTAAAAATGCTGACAGTTTGTTGGACTCAGACTGAGTATGATGATGATGGTGCTGATGAAAGTGTGCCTCCTCACTGTCAGGCAGGACTTGGGTGTTGGGTGTCATCTCACTCAACCACTGATGGCTGCTGCTCCCTACATCAGTGAGGTCAGGGTGGGGGTTTGTTTTGGTGGGAAGGGTCTGCTGCCGACAGCCACCGGTCAATAGGAGCTCCCTCTCTTTGGAGTTCCTCCATTTCATCCTCCTGTTCTGAAACCAGATCTTCACCTTCACAGGACGCAGAGACAGAAGGGAATAAACAAACAGCTGCCACAGGGAGGGAGAGCTTAGAAGAAGAGACAACGTCAACACACGTTTACAAAAGAAAAACAGGTTCTTCAAAATTACAATCAAAGGAAGAATAATAACATAATAAAACGTACAGAGTATGAAGAATGGAGCATAAAACACAATGGGGGTAACTCAGTGAAATAGAGATGAGCATGGGACTGAGCTGCTACATATTCACTAATACTGCTTCCTCTGGTAATTTAGCTTTGACTAAACGTGAAATCAGCAAAACAAACCCAAAGTCCCTGCATGTCCAGAGAGGATGCTGCTGCAAACACACACACAAGCACGGAGGCGGATGAAGAGGAACAGGCGCTGTGCCACCACAATTTGACATCAGATCTAAACTTTCCTCAAACACATAAGAGACTTAAGCACATCCTTTCCTTTTTTGATGGGCCAAAACTGTAATGCTGACTGGCAGAATGAGCTCAGTTGAATTAAAACCTCTGTGGACTGAATACAGGTTTTTTTTGTCTGTATTGGAAGAAAGGTAAAAAAAAAAAAGCAATGAAATGAGGAAAGAATGAAAAATATAGAACTGAACATTTTTCTACGGTTTTAATTCATTGATGTATGTTGATGATACAACCATTCCACACAAATGCTGAATGAATGATCAGTTTCAAATCCTGTGAACACCCACAGTTCCTGCTATTGGCTCAGTTGATGGACATCAATCCGGTCAAAGATAGAGCTACTGATTCATTCAGTCAATGGCAGTCGGCAAGACAATCAGAGTGGAGATAAACCTGCAGGCCTCGTATCGCACCGTCCTTCCATGCGTGGCTGCGTCTGTGGTCTGCACAGAATGAACACCATTAAGAATTTGGCTCAGAAATCAGTGCATTCTTGTATTAACTATAGACACACATGTGAGAGACAATTATGATGTTTTAAGTGATGTCTGATTGTTTTCATATTTACCTGGTCATCTGAGCACTTCCATGGGGCTTTCATGTCCTCTTGGTTGTGGGTATGTAGTTCGGCGCATCAGGCATCAGGGGAAACACTTGTCTGTCATTGATAAATTGAAATATTTTGAACCCCTCTGTGATGCGCTTCAGAGAGGCAGACCCCTGGAGTCCATGTTGCAGTCCATCCTCACTGCCTGAGTGCTCTTGGGCCTGCTTTACGCTCTCTACAGTGAGTAGCCTCCTCCTAACATCTCCTATGTTATATATTTTCATGTTAAGGGATACATTTGTCTTAGAATTGGAATTTGATAGTGACTTATTGTGTGTTATTATTTCTTTATAGTATATAATATCTTTGTTTACTCATTGTTTTCTTTCCATTGTGGATGTTTGGTCTTTGTATTAAACTCCTAACTGTGTTTCACTGAAGTCGCATGACCAATTGTAAGACTTAGCCATTTAGTTACAGTCTCCCTGATGAAGACAGACACAGCCAAAACACGCCAGAGTTGCTTTTAAAGTTTTATATTTTTGTAGACATGAAATTATAAAAGCTTTTTATGTTTAAGTAGAATGTTCTTGGTTTTTGAGCTCCTCTCCATACATGAATCCAACACTGGAGCTTTCTTTTGGCATTTTGTGGAACATTTAATGGAAATCTGTGTTGGCGGTGGCACCGTCTGAGCAGAGGTTGATTAAAGTGTTGGATGGACAAATGGACCAACACTGCCAAGACATTTTGGGTATTTGCTGATTGTGTGAGGTGTTTGTGCTCAGAATCTACCTGTGAGTCTTTAAGCCCCAGCTTACTGGCCAGCTTCTTCCTGTCTGGCTTGCTGATGTATTTCTGTTTCTGGAAAGTATTCTCTAGGGCTTTCCGCTGGAGGTCAGAGAACACTGCCCGCCGCAGCATGCCCCTCCTCGGCTTCCCCCTCGGGGCAAGGGGCCACGAAAATGTCCCTGGGATCGGGACCACTGGAGAGCAAGCTGAAAAGTAAAATTGCATGAGAAATGATTTCGCTAATTTCAAGATAACCAAACAAAACACTGAAATCAGAGGACAGTTGGGTCTTGTTGGGTTCCTTCTAAAAGATTTTGGACATAGTTTTGCCTTGTGCCATAACATTGACAGCATTTTTTTCCCAACAAAACAGAGGTTATTGTGCATTATCTAATGAGATAGCCATCGTGGATGACATTGCCTCGGCCTCCAGTGCCACCGTAATAAATCTAGGGATCATCTTTGATTAGAATATGTCATTTACCTCCAACATAAAACAAATTTGGCACCAGAGGTAAATGGAACAGGATTGTCAAATTTATGTTTGTAGTTATTCTAATGTGGGATCAATGTGGAATTTTTCTTTTCAAGTTCAACCCTAATAGAGGTCCTATTAGTCATTTTTATTATTATTATTATTATTATTATTATTATTAGACTGTGTTGATAATTCAAGGGAATTTAATTCTGTTTTTAAATGACCCAGTATGTCAGTAAGTCAATGTTAAGTCCACAAACCTGTGAAAGAGGATGTTCTGAGGAAAGGCTGAAGGGATCCGTCCAAGAAAGGCAGTGAGAATGATTTGGTCTGCAAACTCTGGACTGGAGGAGACGAGCAGACTGAAAAATAAAACAATCATCAAAATGGATTCTATAAGCTTAAGTGCACATTGAGAGGAAACAATAATCATAAAACGTTCATAAACTTGAAATGCATATCTCACAAGGTGCAGCTAAATATTGGGCTAATGCAAAGAACTAACAGTTTGATGCTTCCTTGCAACATAATTGTGCAGGAATCATCACCATCACCATCACCATCACCACCATCATCCTCATCCTCATCCTCATCAACACCACCATCATCCTCATTCTCATCATCATCATCATCACTTCCATACTAACCTGTATGTGTGGAAGGCGCCAGTATGGAACTAACCCCGAACTTGAGGTAGGTGGACTCGGGGCAGCCTGTGTGAGGAGAGCCGGCGCTACTGCGGCTCGGCTGGCCGGAGCTGTGCAGGACACAGCGCTCGGTGCTCGGCTGTGAGGCCCGCGGAGAGGCGCCTGTCCTCAGCCTGAGGGGGATGAGAATGTCCCCGGTGTTTCGGGACAGAAAAGTCTGATGAATGTAGTTGACAGACCGGTTTATTCCGAGAAGGTCCTCGACGAAGAAGGCCGAGGGCAGTGACTGGGTCAGCGGCGCGGAGAGAGCCGCCGACGGACGCAGGAAAGTGGAGTAGAGAGGCGGCGGAAACATCATGATGTCACACAGACTCGATCCGAGTTCTGCTGCGGGTACCAGCATGGCCCTGGCTTTATAGGGACTCGCACGCGCGGCTCTTGTTTGAATGTTCGCTGCCAGGATTGGCTGTTGGTTACGTGGGCTCCTCTGTGATTGGACAGTGACAGCGTGGAGGGTTTGGGCTCCGGATGAGAGTGACTGCACGCGCCCAAACCAGGAGAGTTTGAGTGGACGCTCACGTTTTGCCGGACAGTCCACTTCAAATATCATATTATTCGATTTATTTTGCACACAAAAAATTACAATATAAATATCCCAATGCAAACCACATATAACAGGATGTATACAACAATATACAATATAGATACAAACAAGAAAACTTTAAGATCACGCAATTTCTCAAACTGATATATATAAATATGAATGTAGACATACTTGATACAATTACAATTTTAACACAGGTTAACAGACTTACACAACCAATGAAGTGAAGTAATTTACTGGTGAAAGTAATTTTCCAGTGTAGTTGAAAGAAAATCATTTCAGAAAATGATGTAGTGACGGAGACATATCGACCATATATATGGAGATCTTTTTAAAATGAAAAGTTATTGAAGAAACCTCACAAACCTCACTCACATTTACAGAATCTTGAGATAAATCTGCATTCCCCAAAATATTGATTTTCCTATGGCACTCTGGCGTTTGACACATACAGAGGATGTATGACGCTCGGTTTTGTATGCACCATTTTATATACAGTATACATAAATATAATATTATAATTATAAATACTATCTTAGTTATATGGAGCCTATGGGAGTTGTAGGAGAACGTAATTCCCTATCAGCTTCACACTTAAGAGAAGAGGGAAAAAAAGCTACATGTGAAATTGGCATTCAGAATAAAAACACATACAAATACAAAATCAAATTTGAAAAAACACATATCCCTCGTTGACTTTTTAAAAGGGCTTTGCGGGGTTTTTTTTTAATTAGGAAAAATTAATTGTAAAAGTAAGTATAAAATAGTTTTTTTGTGGTCAAGAATCTATTAGAAGGTTCAGAAAATGTGTCAAAGAAAAATGTAATTTTGATTGATTTAGCAAATGTTCTATTACAAATTCAGGAATGATACACAGGCTGTTTGGCTCTATTCCCTCACAGCGATCAGCTCATCATCTGACTGAGATGTGAGACCTGCTGGATCTGGAACCATGTATAGACGATGTATTATTATTATTATTATTATTATTATGGGGACACATGTTTGATCTATTATAATCCAAATCATTTGTATTGATATCAACAACAAGAGAAAAGTTTAAATCGTTGGTAAAACAATGGTACCAGTTTGTGGAACCAAACATTTTCCTTATTAACACCAAATATTTTCAACATTCTCAATTTAATTTTAAACGTAAATCCAATAAACCAGTTTTAAAAGATGTGGAATAATATTAATTCATACAAGACCTAATTTTCGTTTCGTGTGTGTGCAGGGGTGCGACCAAGTCATTGCTTTGCCAGTCTAAGATCCTGAAAGAGTTTAGTGAAGAACTCAAATCACAAGTCCTAAAGTGGTCAGAATGAATTCTATGCCAGATATAATGTCAAGATAATAATTGATCATCTAAATTATACAATATAAGTATATAAATACAATATATGAATGGAAATATATACATACACAAGTTAATACTTTCAGAATTATAGAGTTTTCCATCCTTGGCTTGAGGTCCACTTGTCATTTTTCATGATATCACGTTGTGCCTCCACTTCAAGCTGAGTCACACAATTCAAATTAGATGAATATTTGTTCAGCTGCAAAGGCAAACTGTGTCATGCTGTTAAAGGTGTACATGTTCAACAGTTCAACAATTTATCCTACGAGTTTAATTCCTGCAAGCAAAAACATCACACAAACATCTTACAAACACGAAGACAAGTATATGGCACAGGGCTCTAACTCTTTAGTGCTTTCATACTGCCAGCCTATAGGGCATAAAACCTATAGCTCAACACTGCAAACAAACCGGGTAACAGATCGTGTTTCATTTGAAGCGAACCACTGTGCACTTCAATCACATCTTACTTTGAACATCCTGTGAACTCATCATGTCATTATGATGAAATGAGAGAGAAGAGGGAGAGAGAGAGGGAGGTTGAGCAAGAGAGAGAGCGAGAAAATGTGTTGAAAGCATTTTTATTCCTCCAGAAAATCTCTCTATTGTGGTGAAGTGGAGCAGATGGTGCTCTGGTGGTCTGATGGTCTGGTTGGGTTTATGGGCATCAGCATAACTAATGTGTCCTCCTGGTCAGCCACACAGAGCAGACTTGTTTCTTAACCAACACGACAGCTGGTTGGTGAATTAAACACCATTAAGACTCATTTGATTGCTATAAGCCGGTAGAAACATTAACTAACACGAACCCTCCCACCCCACACACTGAACTCAAGTGAACAAGCAAACACCCAGGTTGAAGTATTAACTAGTTAAGTGTTATTTAAAGTCTTAATAAAGGGAGACCTCAACTGACAAAGTGTTGATGATTGTTGCATGGAAAACGTTTTGAAATACGAGGAATAACCTGTATGTCAGCATGGATTAGTCTTGCCTGATCACATTTACAGACAAGCACAGGTTGTGTTTCCAATCCTGTGATTCAGAAAGGAACATTTTTAAAGGGTTGACAAAGTTTAAATGAATTGGCAGTGTTTCCATTAAATGATGTTATGCCCATTAATTCCAAGGAAAAGCAACACACACACACACACACACACACACACACACACACACACACACACACACACTGAGGTATTCACCTTGTAGATAGTCTGTCTGTGTCTTTGTGTCAGGGGGAGAGACACAAGGTACAGAGGTTAGAAGCGGCACACTAGCTCCACTAAAGTGCAAAAGAGATCAGAACAAAACTTTCCATTCAAAATAACTGAATGAAACTGAGTGGAGTTCACACTTGTTAGTCTTCATGTAGTCATCATACTGTGTGTTTGTGATGGAAAGCCTACCAGACATGCAAATTATAAAAACTCAGAAGTAACGCCTCTCTCAGGCTAAAGGCTAAAAAGGGTCGGTAACAGGGATTTATGCAAGAGAGAACAACAGGTTTTTTAGTGGTACTGCGCACTCATGGGCACACAGAGCTGAAAACCAAAACCTGACCTGACTCTGGTCCCATGTCCCATCTCAGTTCAGAGGTGGACATGCAGACTCTAGTGTGAAATGGTCATTATACATTCAGCATTAACACAAACACAAGTACATTTATCATTCATCATTCATGTTTGTCTATTATTGTGGCTTATATGGTCACACCATCGCTGCTAAGCAATTCATGCAGAATCCAAGTAACTCCAAAGGCTTCACTAACTTTTTGTTTGCCTGTACTCATTTCTCCACGGCCAAACTCATGAATTTTCATGAAAACATCGTGAGAGATTGTGTGAGAATGTCCTCAGAATACTCAATTCATACAATAAAAGTAAAAGTAGCTTGAAGCGATTAGCCTGTGATGCTGACAAATATGTGAAATCTCTGACCTCAGTATCCCCATCATAGCCTCGGACACTTGTGACATAGAGCACACTCACTGAATGCTCATTAGTTGTAGATTGGTCATGGGAGCTCAGAGCAATACTTTGCTGTGCTACCACTCTTTCCTATTATAAGAGCTTCCATTCTTCCATTCACTGACCATTCTGCCTTAATCTTATTGGAAACTCATAATGTTTTGCGTGCCTTCAGCAGGAGGCTTAAAGCACCTGGCATGTTGTTAAGAGGAGAGCTTGTAAATGCCTGTGGTTAAAATGGGCTTCAGGACCTAAACACAAGCCTAGTATTGCCGGGATGAAGGGGAGGGGGAGCGATTTGGTTGTCAGGTTCAGTTTACATTTAGGTCTGACAGGGAAACAGAGAAATAGCTCACAATAACCCGTTGCTTGCTTTTCTGCCACAGTTGAGTCAAACTCCTTAGATTTCTGCTGGAATTCAATTTATTCACTGCTATGCTAAATCTATGACAAATAGGCAATTGGTTATTCATAAAACAACCAACCAATTTACCAGAAGTTAATCAAAAATGCAATGAAATTTGAGTTTTGTTTGTTAGCAGGATAACTCAATTAGTTATCGACAAATTTCATGGAATTTGGTAGAAAGGCGACCCAATTTTGATTACATTTTGAAGCAGAACCAAATAGTTAAATTTCCTTAAAAATGTGCTTGTAGTGAGGGCCAACATCCAGAAGTGCCCTGCTACCACTATTTATCACTGGGTGGTAGCATAGCCTTCAAACATCGTCCAACTTCTACATACTCTCAGGTACAACCATTGATTGTGATATGCCGTCACGGTGGCCGAGAGGTTAAGGCGTTGGACTCGAAATCCAATGGGGTTTCCCCGCACAGGTTCAAATCCTGTTCGTGACGAAATTTATGGATTTAGGACGAAATTTAGGGACATAGGTATTCAGCTTGGGAACCGGAGGGTCAAGAAAGCTGGAGAGTTGCCAGTTTCCCTCCAGGGCACTGCCGAGGTGCCCTTGACCAAGGGACCCCCAAAACTGCTCGCCGATCATGGCTGACACGCACACAAACTGGTGGCATGCTATCTGCAGCTTTAAAACTAATCCAATTATTTGTTTTAATTTTGATGATTATGGCTTACAGCTCATGAAAACCCCAAATTCAGTATCTCAGAAAATTTGAATGTTGTGTAAAAGTTCAATATTGTAGCCTCACGGTGTCACACTCTAATCAGCTCATTAACTCAAATCACCTGTGAAGGTTTCCTGAGCCTTTATATTGTCTCTCAGTGTGGTTCAGTAGGCGACACAACATGGGGAAGATACCAGATTCCAATTTATTGGGATGCACCTGAATGTTTTGTGTTTCCTTGCAGAGAGGGCTAACGGTTGACTCGGCTACTTGTTCATGCTCGCTTTTAGCAGTGGTTGTTTTCCCTAAAATCACACCACACCACACACCACAAATGCTTCAATGAGATTTTCATGTTTGAGTGGCTGGAACCTTGTGAAAGGAATCCGTGAGTGTGTTTAACATGCATATCTCCACTGATAAGAGGACCAAAAACTGAAATTGATTGTCTCTCTCTAACAAATTGTTTGAACAAGGCATTAAGAGTCTATGTATATATACCCTTTCCATTGCTCGCTTGGGAACTTTAGGTGTTCAAGAAAAGACTTTGTTTTAGCTCAAACTTATCAGAAAGCTGAGGGAAGTGTCCTATATAAAGAAGGGCTGATGGGTTGAGCGTGAGGTTGAGGGTTAAAGCAGAGATCTAAGTGAGGCAAACACACCAAGGCCAGTGCTGGGCCTGGAACTGAATACCACCAGGCTGAATACAGTGCAGGGCTGCATGGCTAGCAGCTATTGAGGCGGGCCACGCCACATAATTGGATTTAGCGCTGGCCACGGTATTTATGTCACTTCTCGTCTTGTCAATCCCATAACAGGCATGGCAATGGCGTGGGGATCTCCCATGGTGACGGGGCTTTGCCTGATTCAGATAGAATAGAGAGAAAAGAGCCAAGCCTCATTTAATTCACATTTAATTCTCACTCAAACCATTTTAAGGCCCAATGCTATTTGCATAACAGGGAGAGGGGATTCAGCCTGAGACAGAGAGGGAGAGAACAGCAACAGTGTTGTAATTGAAAGTGTATAGTAAGTTTATATATGCATATGCTGAGGGACAAGCATTCTCACACAGATCAACAGAGAGATGCCTTTGTGGTGCACTGAAGCGTACTATATCTACATATTCAAAATGTTTCTGCGATGGCATGTCCATTTGTTGTGACACATTTATCTCCTGCTCATGCAATTTCTTTTAAACTAGTTAGACATCCAGTGCAAACGCTACAAACACAATGAATGCTTTACAAATACAATATTGAGCTTAATAAAAAGTGATTTTCAGCAGAAATCTCCTTTGCATTCTCTGATTTAGCAATAACTGCAAGTGCAAGTTATGTGCTCTGTTGTCACAAAGTTTATCATCTGTAGGACAAACAGAGGACCTTCTTTGAACGTGATCACAGTTACTTAGCCACATTCTGTGACCCTAATGCTCAGTGGCCTAAACCCATTTGTTAAATCAATCATTCTTTTGGAAAAACATGAAAAAAGTTCAGGTAGTTTGCAAAATTAATCCGAGCAACAGTGATAGACCATGTTCTTGTTCATGCAATGACAATGAAAGAAGCAGAACAGGGAAGAGTATGATTCTCTGTGGTCATCGGTTCTTTTTAGTTACTTTGGGAATTGAAAAAATTTACTGTATATGTTTGATTCAATACACCACTTTGTCAATAGAAAGGGGGCTGGTGAAAAAAGAAACTCTTTCTTAGCACACACCATTTTACCTACAGAATTAGTATCCATCATTATTTTACTGTATGTATATGTTTGTAAGTGCATTCTACCTTTTGTACAGTTGCAAGACCACATGAGGGTGGAAGGACTGCTTTGTTCTCCCAACACCAAAGACTCTCGTGGTTGACACGGTCCTTTCAGCTCTGATGCTTACAGTAGAATTCCATGCTACACGCCTACTATTACTGTAAAATGCGCTATATTGTATTGTTTATTGTTTTTGTTCTGCCAGAATTGAGGTTAAATGGATTCTGGAGCCCAAACGGTGCAATGTGCAAACGTGAAATTTGGAGACAGGGTGATGGAGCACAAGAGCTATCTATGTGAGAAAATTCACACTTGACAACCATGTAGACAACAGGTGATCGGAACACGTAACGATTATTATCTGAATAAACTATATCAACAAGTTCGACCCATACATACAATACCCTTTTTTAATGTAATACTTTAATAATCTACCAATTACTTTTTACACAAAATTGCAAAAACAGGGGAAGTCCTTTTTCGAACTCGTCCTTAGTTTTTTTGACTTACAGACGTAATTGGCATCAACTGTCCTGTTCAAAAAGAATCCAAAAAATGTATTGAATTATGAAGTTATATGCCAGCTATGCTTATCCATATATATGTATATGGATAACATTTGTCGTGAAATATGCTTTTTTGAATGTTTTTTTCCAAATCATTCTTCAAATTATTCTTTAAAGCATTAGGATTTGTTTGATATATGATTTGTCCATATTAATATTCACGTTTCTTTTATAGGAATATTTAAACTTACACTCATTTTGAATAAGTGTGTTTCATTTTTATGATCTAATTTGTGTTTTTGAAGTTGAAGTATGTATGAACTGTAATTCACAACCTGTGAGTGGGTTTGAAAGCCATTTTTTCTTTAACAAATCGCAAAAATTACACTTTCTTATCAAAATCACACAGTCAGGTATCGTATGTCCTCCAGTCTAACCCACTCCCTCTCGCCCACTCGCCTTATTTACATGATAAAGGCTGGAGTCAGAGAGAGCCACAGGCCCCGAGCTGTGCTGTGCTGTGCTGTGCTGTGTTGTGTGTGTGTGTGTGTGTGTGTGTGTGTGTGTGTGTGTGTGTGTGTGTGTGTGTGTGTGTGTGTGTGTGTGTGTGTGTGTGTGTGATGAGGCCAGTTTTGTGTATATCTTTCTAATTTCAGAAATGCATTTTAGGAAGGCTTCCCCTCTAGCTACGGTTTTGTGAATCACATTTTATATTTGCAAAACTTGTGATTGTTTGTGAGTAAACGGGACAAAAAACTGGGCAACATGCAGACATATCCTTTATTAAGATGGGGAAGTGACTTTGTTTCAACATTTATCAGGCAACTCACCTTCTTCAGGCTGACACTTTCTGCTCATTCATGGCAAGCAGACAATCCAATCTGGTCACCCCCAACTGCACACCATGTCCCACCCACCATACAAACACACACACCCAACCACACCCCCCCCCACACACACACACACACACACACACACACTAATCTTTGCTTCAAACTACGAGTTCAACTTCAAATTGTACCCTTCATCCTGCTGTCTACCCAAACACCCAAGGAGTGAGAGCGAGCAGGAATAAAGTGACTAGTCAGCTTCCTGCTGGTGCTCTCTTCTTGTTCTTTGTTGGCTTTCGGCCCCTTAGCCTAGGTCTTTGCTCCCTGAATGCACTCACACACACACCAGCACATGTGCACACACATAAGCACACCTACACTCCACACATGTGCGTGTATGGATGCGTGTGGTTTGATCTGGTTCCCTGGTGGACTGTATTGTGTCAAGGCAGGAAATGGCTAATCCACTAAAATCCAACTCAGACAGGCATCTGCTGCTAATATCATTTTATTGGCAGCAGCACTGCTTTGAGAGACTGAAATATAGAAAATAGAATACAATAGGTTTGGTTTCTGTTGATGATACGATAGATATACTGTTGTTTTTATAGGTAGTACAAGTATTATTAGAATTTTTGATATGAACAATGAATATGCAGAATTATGACCAAAGTGAAAGTTTTGTTCACACTGCTGAACTCATAAATCCACTGAAGATGATGGTGTGTACATATTCTTGCCTATATCTCCCAGTAACTTAATTCTGGACAGGCAACAACAGGGTTTGCTACACATCGTTACAACTTGCAACTTTAATTTGCAAAACAATCATGACATTTTAGTTGAACTGGAGAGAGAGAATGCCTAAAGGGGACTAGCCCTATTTGGAACAAAAGATGGTGTTACCCTGGTCATATTGCGTTAAAGGAGAAGATCTGTTGCCAGGACATTGAAGTCCTAGATGTCTCCTAATGAAACAGCCTGCTATCACCCGTAAATTCAAGAAGTGGTCCTCAGAGGTCAGCAGGTCTCTCCAAGACTGCTTTGAGTGTACAGATTGACCTTACTGCTGGTGATTATGACAGAAACATGGCTACACAGGTAGAAAATAATATGTACTGTAGGCAATGTCTAAGAACATATAGGGCAAGTGGTGAGGAGGAGAGAGGTCTCACACATTTTGTTTACGCAAAAGCCTGCATGTGATCACTCAGGCTCACCTGTATCAACTTCATATACACCACACACCACAGTATATGTGGGAGCCTGATGGCATACGACTTACTTACAACAGCTACAGTCTGGAGTGGACCACTGGTGGACCACCATAATGTGCATGTCCATCACAGCAGAAGAGCAGAGAGAAATGGCTCAATTAACACTCTTAAAACTTCATATAACTAATACATATGGTGGAAAATCAACTCATCAAAATGTGTATTGATGCCACAACCACAGCATTGTGTCGGTTAAAATTCCAAAGGCTCAATGATTAATTCAGGACTCTCATAAAGAAAAAGATAAATTAATTTCCTGTAGACAGACACACACACACACACACACACACACACACACACACACACACACACACACACACCAGCAGCAGTTTATGGTCATGCACCCAGCATGAGTGCTATTCATTCCACTTCCTAAGTCAAGCTTTGTTTGATTTCACATCAGCTAAAGTCACCAGCCAAAGAAAAACACTACATACACCGACACAGACACAGAGAGAGAGTGAGAGAGATAAAGAGAGAGAGATAGAGAGAGGGAATAAAGAAACAGCTAGGAGGATATCCCAATTTCTTCCATATCAGAGCTCCTTTGAAAGCTTTGACTCTGTGCTGAATGAGAGGTTTCAGTGAAGCCATTCACCTCAATGTTCTGCTCTGATCTGCTCACAATCAAGCATATCTGTCATACATGACTAGGCCTGAGACCCCAAAAGGAGCGGGGGCCAAAGAGGAAAGAAAAAGAAGTCTACTCGTGCAAATCGATGTGGTGTCCACACATGTGTGTGTGCATAAACACACAGCTGTTAGTAAGTCACAAGCGTTGTCACACAGGAACGATCTTTAGTTCTGCCTTTTTCACAACCAGACAGTAATGGTATCAATTTACCATGGACATTACCTCGATGAACACACACATTCAGCTGCATGATTGCACACACGCTCACACACACAGTGAATGATCCCTGACTAAAACCTGATTTCATGGAGGACTCCCTGCCTGCACTTACAGGTGGTTCTATTCCTTATGCTATTCTACACGTGTACTGACTAGGGAAAGAGATCATATTACTCCCATTTTAATCCAGAACAGAATTTAAAATCCTTCTCCTCACTTTCAAAGCTCTTAATGATCAGGCTGATCCTGAGTTTAGTTATTTCCTGTTTTATTTTGGTTTATTTTGTTCTAGTCTCCTTTCAGGTCCCTTTACTTACTTCCTGTCCTGGCTTGTTTGATTACCTGCTCCAGCCCTAATAGGTTTCACCTGTGTCCCATTTTTGCCCCTCCCCCAGAGTATATAGTCTCTGTCATTTGCCTTCATCTTTGCTAGTTTGTCTCGTTAGTTTGCTGTGAACCTCCCTGCTCTTTCGTTGGGTTTGATCTGTGGTGGCTATCTGTAAGGAATGACTTGGGAAAAGCACAAACGTGTCATTTGGTAAGATATAATTCACACATTCGCAAAAGCAGGCCAGGTCACATCTTGTCTAAGACCGGTAGACAAATCAAATAATGCTTGGACTAAATTAAAATCCCATTGGTGGGATACAATGAATATCCAGACAGGTAACCCATACCCAGAGATCGTATTCGAATCTTGTGAGTTGTCATTTACCGAATGAAGACCATGAATACCTCTCTAGCCTCAACACTCCTCTCCTCTCCACTTCACCATATGTCCACTTCTTTGGCAATTCTATCCAAATTATAAACCCCCATCCCTCCCTTCTTTTCCCTACTTATCCATCCATCTGTCCTCCATCCACATCTTTTTGTTGTCACTTTTTGAATCAAAAGGGGGAAGAAATTAAATCACCCATGTAGGTTGAGAGAATTTCATCAGTCTGTAAACTTAGGAGTGAAATGCATTACGTTATTTCTCAAAGACCCAGCTAAGCCAAATCGAGCTCTGTACATACAATCTGATTATTATGTTCCAATGTTGCAGCTAAAGCACTTTGAAGTCTAACATTTCGTCATTTCTGTCTCTTTGCTCCCTTTTGTTTGCTTCCCACCCTTCTCAATCAGTGTTCATCACGCTTAATACCATAATGATGTAAAGAGGCAGAGGGGGAGGGAATTTGAAGTGAAGTTCAAACTAAACTCTCCATAAGGTCCCAGTGAAGGAGCGATAGGGTCCTTCCTTCTGCCACCCTGAAGAAAGGATGAAGAAAGAAGTGGATCAGAAGGAGAACAGACAGTGAAAAGAGGGATAAGATGTGAGAGGCTGAAAGAGGGTGCCGGCAACTTCGGAATTTGAATTAAGACCTGCTTAGGAATTCTAAACCAGCCTTTATCCTCTCTAAGTTCAGACCTTAAAGTGAAAAACTCATCATGGTTATAATGGGAGATGGATGAGAGAGGGGATGATGAAGAGGAAGTTGAGAGGATGTTGGCAGATAAAGCTATTAGCATTCCTCATTAATCAATTAACTCTTTCATGGATAATGTATAGACTAATTAACTCCTTGTTAAAAGGCCATAGGAGGGTTGAAAGGGACAGATGCCCTGCAGTACTGGAAACATGTTAAGAGGGTCTCTGGAATGAAACTAAACACAACATAAAGAATGAGTCCAATAATGTTTATGAAGAAGTTGAGTTCATTCTGATAAAAAGGAGATTTATGAATTACTTTCACATACGATACTATGGAGCTTGGCAGTTTCATTTGTTTGTTTGTTTGTTTGTTTGTTTGTGTAACCATAAACACAAAGCGGTCCAGAACCTTGGGATCAGCCAATTATAAATCGCTTCTTCAATACAGAGTCCGTTCAACCTCAGAATCCTTTTCAAAATGCTCTTTACTAATAATGCTGCCTAGTAACGCCAGGGTAGCTGAAAGGCCCTCATAACTCATACCAGAACAAAAACTAATCACTTAATCTTCTCTACAATCTAGGTAGAAGTGTAGATGGTAGAAGTGTCAAAATGTCTACCCAGCTGACATTGGATAGGTTTTATTCCTTTTGTTCAAATGTGACACGACATATGGGACCACAGGCGTATAAAGCCAGGCTTAACACAGCCTCCTCATTTGCCAACCAGCTTGTTTGCTTTTCAGATTTATCCACCGTGTCTATTGAATTGTACAACTTAGTTAGTTTGTTAGTCAGTGACTTAGTCAGTTTTACTGCAGTTTACTTTAATTCTTGTATTCTCGTATATGCACTGTAAATTAGAGATGCTTTTAGTGTGGACTACTTTTGATCAAACATGGTTTTGGTCTTTGTTATGCAGAATGTTGAGAGGAATCCACATAATAATATTCATTTATACACTTACACTAGAAAGGTATAGTTTCCTATCCATAATGTCAACTGACCTGGTCTCCATTTTGTGCCAAGGTATTTTTAGAGGCTCCGTAATCCTCTTTACTGGATCAACAGAGGAAACAAAACCTGTCACACTATGTAATTGATCTCTGTACAGTCACTTTTTAGCACTGTTCATAGACTCTGTAATATAATTCATTGCTATTCAGCTTGTGGTTTTCTCACTTTGAAGTGTTGTTGAAATCACTGTCACATCACAGTGAGCTGTGTTGTCAGTGTAACAGATTTATCCAGTGACAGTCTGTATGCGTCAAGATCTTAAGGAAGTTGAGAAATAGAATTGAAGATGTGAGCAGCCGTGAAATGACAAAAAAAAGAATCTATTTTAAAATGATTTAATTGTAATGTATTTCCAATTGTTATTATACATACAGACATAAAGACCCCTTGTTTTACATTTAACTTTTAAAACAGAGAACATAGAAAAATCCTCAAGAACTGTAGGGTTTGAATATTTTCTCTCTTAATTTAATTCACCATATTTACTGTATCCTCCTGCACAATCTGTGTGGTCCTCACTGGAATCACCTTTTACTATATTTTCCTTTCTTTTCTGTTCTTTTATTGTCTGTCTTTTTTTTTACCTTTTTCAAATGTCTGTCTCTCATATGTCTACTTCTCTCTGTGCTGATCACTTCCTTGGAAAATGTGGTGTGAAGGAAAGTTTGTGTGTGAGTGAGCAGGAGTTGGATTTAAGTATCCAGGAGCCTTTGAGTTCGAGAGAGACTCTATAATAGAGGCAGTGAGGCATGCTGGTGGGCAGGGAGTGATCTACCAGCTTCTTCTACCTGTGAGACACACACACACACACACACACACACACACACACACACACACACACACACACACACACACACACACACACACACACACACACACACACACACTCTACACAAAGGGCTGTCAAGTGCAGCTGAGAGAGGCTATGAATGGGGACACAACAAAAGGACCCTAGAGGAACAGTGTGACCCCTTGGAGTCTATAATTCAACGTGGTTACTCTATCATTCACACACACACCCACACACACACTCTGAAGAGATGCACAAGGCAGGATGGGCAGCTCATTACCACTGAGTAGAGGCAGAGAGAGGACGAAGGAAAGATGAAGGAAGTGCTGTGCGAAAAGAGTGAGGAAGATTGAGGGACATTTAAAAGGACAATATTACTGACTTCACTACAGATGTGTTATTTGATATTCATAACATAACTTTACTTGCACAACAACACACCAACTTCATGAGTTCGTAGAGGAACTGTATTTCTTGCTAAGTTCAGCAACATTGCCCCTCTTGAAGCTGTATTTCAGAAACATAGTCTGACAACTGATAAGTCTGTCATACTAGAAGTAGCCACTGCTCTCTGCACATCTAACCCATTGCTCAAAGCCATAGGAAAGGGTGGACCCTTGGGAAAAAAGGTTTCAGTATGTGCCAGTACTGAAGTCTTTGCAGCAGCTCTTTATATCATTTTATAACACTTTATATCAAATAAATCTTGCAGATAAAATAGCATTGTTTTTGGCCTTTTGAGGGTGTTTTGAATTTTTACAGTTTCTACACGAAGAATTTCCGTCAGTCTTGTCCTCTGCCTAGAACTCTATTTCTGCCTCTTTTTGCTCCATTTCCAAGCACTTGCATTAATCTTTTGAGATAACACTTCAGCACTATTGCTCGTCTGTGAATGCTGGGATTGTGTTTGTCTTTTCAAACGCTCAGAGAAGTCATTCACTGATAATTATTCACTCAAACAGCCCAGACATAATGCAGCGCCACTACAAATCAAAGGCACTTCAACATGGCATTCATTTAACACTGAATTTCAACTATTCACATTGCTGCTGGAAGCTTTCGGAACATGTGATTAGGAGATTAGAGGAAATGAAAATTGGCATAAAGGATAAAGGAAAGAAAAGGGATTTGACAGGGTGTTTCAGTTGTATCCACTGATGCACAAGGTGTGTGGTCCTGACTTCAAGTGCTACTTCAGCATCACACACAAACTTTTTCGCTTGATTGTGTCTCTGAAAAAGTTTTTTCAAGGAACAAATTTAAAGTCTGAGCTCATTCGTCAGATTTTTGTCCACTCGTCGGGTGATGGTAGTGAATTATAGTTCAATACTGTATTGACAAAATGTATTAATAGAATCAAGTATAAAAGTGAGAATGAAACACAACAACGAAATCATACATATAGTTAAGTATGAATAAAATTATGGACTAAGAACAATAAAAGACAGCCTCACATAAAAGAAAGTCTACAAAGGTGTGCGTTGTATAAGCTCTCTCTCTCTCTCTCTCTCTCTCTCTCTCTCTCTCTCTCTCTCTCTCTCTCTCTCTCTCTCTCTCTCTCTCTCTCTCTCTCTCTCTCTCTGCAGCTATTTGGTTTGAAATTCTTCCATTTATTTATAATATTAAATGTATTATTTCACAAATAGGTTACCTGACATGCAAAACTGGAAAATTACTACTCCACTGCTACTCTACTCTTCTTTTAATTTAGTTTCCAGCAGGAAACTCATGGCCTTAAAGGAGAATGAACAAGCTATTGGTGTTTTATTATATATGTTAACCATAGACTAAAGGCATTGGAAAAATTGTGAATTTGTTGTTTTAATCTGATAATTTATAAATGACATTCATTTTAGATGAGAGAGGTTCATTTTAGATTTAAGATAAAAATCTTCTACCATCTAGTGGCCAAAAATGTCTTGTTCTGTCACTTCTGTCACTTTCTTGAGTGGTAAGTTTGATGTTAAGCATGATGAGCTTAGAGGACGGAAACATTTAACTTTTGAAATAAATAGCTTTTCAAAATATATGCATTTAAACATGATGTAGTTTGTGTTATTGATTTTGAGTCTGTTTTGGCCCACAAATAGGTTGATACATGTCCATGAAAATAATTTGTTGAATTGTACACACAAAGGGTCTGGTCAATTGTTTAAAATCCCACTCCCAACCACATACCACTTCTAATAATAGTAAGAATAATAACAGCTTTATACAGAAATATTTCTCAGTTCTGTCATACAACTGTTTCCTGCATGTCCTACTAACAATAATAGGAAATCTTGGGGAACTGACAACATGGGTGTTAAATTGAAATAAACAATATATACAGGAAAGAAAACTCCTGAACTAAAAATCATAATCCAGACATTCCACGGGGTGGTGCTGTCAAACTGGTGTTAGTTTGTCTTCCTCTCTAGTGTTTTCTCCCTTTCTTTATTTGTCTGCTTCTGTATGTTGTCTGTCTTCGTCTAGCTAGGCGTAGCAAACTCGTTCCTGTTTTCCGGCCATGCCTGTGAGTCATCAGCTGCGCCAGTATTTAAACTCTTCGCCAGATTGTTCTGTCTGCTTGACTGTTTTCCACTGCTCCGTTTCCTCCACAACTCCCGGCCTTGACTTGCCTGCACTTCTGCAGTCAGACCTCCTGTTTGTTGTGCTCCTGTCTGCCTAGACCCACTGCTGCCACCATGCTTACTCTCTCCACATCTGATCATAGACACGGATTGGCGCCTAGCTATTTATTCTTCCTCTATTGCCGAGTGACATAAATAAACGCTGTCTTTTTTTGAGGGGGCCGTCCAGGAAAGCCCTAACAGAACAATCTGGCCAAACATGGACCCAGCTCAGATTTGAGAGGAGACAGGATGCTGAGCTTCTGCAGTCCAATTTAGCCATTCAAGCCAGCATGCTACCTTGTTACCACTGAAGACTCCCTGAACTCTAATTGCCCAGGTTACCGCCCCCAAACTGTTCCCTTTATTCCTCCTTTTACATCATCCCCGCTCCTAACACACCTTTTATCTTGGGACACCCCTAGCTTAAGACACAAAACACTAATATTGACTGGTCCGCTTTGTCTCTAGGAGATGGTGGCATTGTTTCATACAGCTAGGTCGGATCTCTAAGTCTTTTGTCTATCCCAGAGGAATATCATGATCTTAAACGTCCAGAGAGAGAGAGGCCTTGGAATTATATACAGGTTCATCTCACTAAATTAGAATATCAAAGTTCATTTATTTCTGTAATTCAATGCAAAAAGTGAAACTCTCATATACAGTATATATATATATATACACATTCATTACACACAAATTGAAATATTTCAAGCCTTTTTTTGTTTTCATTTTGATGATTATGGCTTACAGCTCAGGAAAACCCCAAATTCGGGATTTCAGAAAATTAGAATATTGTGGCAAAAATATTGGAGCCTCACAGTATCTCACTCTAATCAGCTCATTAACTCAAATCACCTGTAAAGGTTTCCTGAGCCTTTAAATTGTCTCTCAGTCTGGTTCAGTAGGAGACACAATTCTAATTTGATGAGATGCACCTGTATATCAAATTATTTACACTATACTTTTTCAATTGAAGCAGCATTTGTAAGAACTATAAATCATCATCAAAATAAAGGCAGTATGAAACTGAACTGAAACTTGGACCATCTCCATGTATTGAGGAGAACACACAGTGACAAATAAGGTGTAAACATGCACCTTTAATTTCCCAATCAAAGTCATAGACACATTTTTATCTGAGGACCAGAGATAAAAATATGTGCTGAGATAGAACAACAATAGTCAAGGTGGTATTTTATAGACTTGAAGTTGTAAAACATGCCTGCTGTAAAAACTGTTCTTGCTCATTTACTGGACTCTATTATGAACTCGGATATATCTGGTTTCCTCAGTACAAATAAAATTGCCTTTGAAGCATTGCACATGATAATCTGTAATAGCTTCCCCTATCACATGGGGGACTTTCAGTCAAAAATACAACTTTAATCACTGTACAAAAAAATCTTTTCGAAGTTACTGATTTAGAACCTGGTTGATTACTTCGTCGCACATGGCCTGAAAATCACACATACATACATCTCACTCAGGGCTGCAACACAATTATGATGACAATACTATTACAATTATATACAGGAGAAACATACACAAACACTGGACAGCTCATTAAACAACACTTAGAGGACCCATGTCTTAGTAAACTTGTTCATGCTTTATATTGCTAGCAGGTTAGACCATTGTTATGGTCTTTTATTAAGGTGATTTCCAAATTCTGCTGCTTGTCGATAAATCACTAAATGGCCGAGGGCCACAATACATCACAGAAATGCTTTTAAAATACAGCATGAACCCTCCAACCCTAAGGTCATCCGGGAGCGGTCTGTTAACTCTTCCTGGAGTCCAAACTAAACATGGAGAAGCAGCATTTAGCTACTATGCAACACATATCTGGAATTGACTTCCAGAAGATTTGAAACATGCTCCAACACTGACAACTTTTAAATCCAGACTGAAAACGTTTATGTTCACCAGTGTGTCCTGCTTAACTACAAACCTTGTACTTTGACTTTGATAAACTGTAATCCTTGCACATTGGTATAATTCTTCTTTATTTAATTGTCTTTTTGCTTTCTTTCATGTTTCACGTGTCCATAGTTAAGTGTGACAAAAGGACATTGAACTCCAGGTCTTTCTCCTTGTGACCAAAAGCCATATAGTTATGGAACTCTTTTAGGGGCACTATGATGTCAAGGTGAATGTAAAAAACAGTAAAACTTTCAAGCAAAGTGGGGCAATGAACAGATTATGTTACAAAACAGCAGTCAAAGGTAATGACTGCAGAAGCAATCATCACATATAATGAAACATTTTTTAAATGGTTGAGTTTGGTTTGTTAGGAAATTAAACACTAAATCATACATCAAAGTCTCATCATGTAAATACAATTACAAAATGGATATATTAGGTTAAGAGTATAATGTTCTTTGAGGTTATTAAAATAGGGGTTAACTTAGTCTTTATTTATTAATGCATTCATCAGTGTATGACCTCTAACATGCAGTGGAGCAGTTTGTAGTTGAGTATGATGCAGCTGGGATCAGGTCTGAGTCCACTCCAAGCCAAGGTGGTCTTGTGCCAGAGTTGGCTTGTGCTCAGCTTTTTGGGAATGAGTTTTCCCAACTTGTCCAGTCCCTCCCATTACAAAGAGAGCCTGTCTCCTGTATAAGCTTCCAAAAACATAGACAATATGAACATTAGATTTGATACACATTGCATTACAGTGATCACTTTAAAATATTGTGTGATAATAGAGATATACATGAGTAAATATGACTTTAATTCAATTCCATTCAATTCAATTTAAGTTTCAAGGATGGGGGAGAAAGTGACACGACAGACTCCTCTGGAGAGGTTTTCAATTTCAATCCTGTGAGACGTTCATTAGACGTGCGGGCTCTTAGGTTTCTATTTTCTTATGCTCCTTTTCAAAATAGAATGTTTAAACTCTCAGGGGGATGGGCAAGGAAAGAACTAGAACTAGCTCTTGTGAAAGTTTCTTTGCAAAAACATTATGATAGGTAAGATAAGGGTACCTTTACCACACAGTACATTATCTGACAGCAGATCACAGGAGTGCTGGGTGATAGAGGGCAGGAAAAATTGGTTTATCTGATAAGGTCGTGATGATCATCCAGCAATAAAACCTCCACCAATAATGTTGGTCATTTCTCTTTTGCCTGCGCGTCCCAAGTCGTCGTGACCATTTCTGTGAACATGAATAAGCAGGATGAAGCATTTTCATCTTTCTGAGTGAAAACCCTGCTCCGATCTTATAAACATGGACGTTGCTGTCCCGCAGTATCCACAGTAACATATCAGACAGCTGTTAAACACAACAAATATCTCAAACAAGTATGTAGCAGGATGAATCTACATGGTAAGGTTGGAGTTTGTCACTGACATTTGAAGGGGCATCTTTATTGCTAAGGTAAAAGATAGAGTAAATTCATTGTTGTATATCTGTCTTCACATAAAGACGTGTAAACCTATTCATAGTTTTTTGTGTTCACACTTTTGATATTCTTCCTGAAGACTCCCTCAATTATCTTCTTTTTTATTACTTCTTATCTCAAATGCTATTTAACTTTGAAATGTGCTCAGCTCTTATTGTTAATTGTTGAATGGTTCAACTATTGTGTGGATACTTATCAATATCATCACGTCTTATACAGCCAGTTTTGATGTTCCAGTTTATCATTTCATATTTGATGCTGTTTTATTTCATGCTTATCTCTGGTAATCTATCGTTTTTCATTTTTCTGCCTCAGCTGTACAGCACTTTGGATCAATTTGCCTTGTTTTAAATGTACTTTTGCATTTTACAATCTTACTGTTAATGTGTCACCTGGGAGCGTGAATGGGAGGGGAGCTTGGACCCATAGCTACATATAGGAGTTTACGCTGCCTCCATTCACTTGTTGTAGATTTCAAAGTCAGGCTGAGAACATGGGCAAAGGTTTCTTCATCAGTAAATCTCTTGGGGTTGTGGCTGTAATCTTGGGTGCAGGAGCAATGGCAACTATCATTGCTCTATCTGTTGTTTACTCCCAGGAAAAGGCAAAAAACTCACCAACAGATGGAGGAACAACAACCAAACCCCCAGTTACGACAACTTCAACACCAACACCATCAACGCCAGCGCCATCAAATGAACCTTGGGACAAATATCGCCTACCCAAGAGCCTGCTGCCCAAACACTACAACATCACTCTAAGGCCATGGCTGACTCCACAGCCGTTAACTGGACTCTATATATTTGAAGGTAGGCTGTGGGAAGTGGTACCCAACTTCAATCTTTTGAAGCCAGGGGACGGATGACTTTCTCTCTAATAATTTACTAAATTGTATTTATGGAATGGGGGGTGTAAATCAATTGCCAATCCTCTGATGCTAGATGAAAACCAGTAGCATGTAAGCCTCAGGCTTCATTTAGTTTACAATTTGCAAGTATGTCTGAAGTGTTGATGCTCCCAATTCAAAATATGCAAGTCATAATTCCTGAACTTAAGGCTTAAGGTTTTTTCTTTCCAGATAGACATTAGATTTTAAGGATAATACAAATCACATCACCTTGAAACTTATCATTACATTTAATATTTACAAATGCATTGGTTTCGGAGAACCTTTCTATGTGATGCGAATTCAGTGTACAAGGAATTGAATTGGTAATATTCTTCTTTAGGAGGACGGCAATAGAATGTTTATATGCAGAAAACACGGAGAGAGAAGAACAGAAACCCATCTTTCTGGAAACAGCTTGCTGCTTGCCGGCATTGTGAACCATCATGCAGCACAGTGTGACTCCGCTTTGTGCAGAATCATTGTTATAGGATGTGTTTAGAGTTTTACAGTTAACATTTTCAATCTTCTTCAATAGCTCTTCTGTGCTGCAAGGCAGATAATTGATGCGTCATTCATACAACCTTAATCTGCACTTACAAAAGCCCCTGATCGCAGGTACATCAGGGTGCACACCTGTGAGCGCATATTGGTCAACAACATGATTGATCAACTATTGGGGACTTCAAACAGGCCGTCTGAATCATGTTGTGATTTATAATGGGGAAATGAGAGCAATGAGAGCAAAGAGACTGGGATCATTTTCTCAATTCTCGAGGGATAAAGTGTTACTTTGAGAAATTACACTCGTTGGGGATTTCTCCTGAGAAAAGCTCATTGTGGGTGTCCCTGTGTCGCTGATCGGTCATGTAGAGTCCAATTTCCAAGAATGCAGGACAACACTGTCATGTGATGTGAATTGCATTGGGATCTGTCAAGTTGGAAAGTGCTGCAGTGACAAAGACGCAAAAGATGTTTACATGGATGGAATTGTCTAGATAAGCTTACTTAGCTTGTGAAAAGGTAATATACTATTGATCACATATGAAGCTTCACTTATGTTGTTTTAGGTGAGTCAATGGTGGTGTTTGAGTGCGTTGAGGAGACTGACCTGATCCTAATCCACTCCAACAAACTAAACTACACCACTCAGGAAAATGGACATTTAGTCTTATTGAACTCAATCGGTGGAGTTCAAGCCCCCTCTATCAAGATCACTTGGCCTCAACCTACAACTCAGTTTCTAGTCATACAGCTGAATGGCAAGCTGACGAAGGGCACCTCGTACCAACTCGTCACAGTATTTACTGGAGAACTGGCTGATGACCTTGGAGGTTTCTATCGGAGTGAATACATGGAGGATGGAGGGAAACGGTATGTGAATGTTGTGTCTGATAATATTCCCTGATTTTCATGACAGTCAATTGGCAGATTGGTTATAGTCCAGAAAAGAATGCATTAAATGTTTTATTAGTCAATTAGTCTCTAGAGTAATTCTGAAATTACCACTTTAACCTTTTCCTATAATGTATTAGAACTGTTGGGCCTTATTAGTATGATCATTATTGTTATTGTTTCCTTTTAGTGTTGTTGCTACTACTCAAATGCAGCCCACAGATGCCAGGAAGGCTTTCCCCTGTTTTGATGAGCCAGCTATGAAAGCCATTTTCTATATTACTCTGCTTCACCCACCTGGAACCATTGCTCTGTCCAATGGCAGGGAAATAGGTAATCGCTCTATACTAGTTTTCCCATTATCTATAGTCTAAAATGACAGTGAAATTGTCAATTGCAGGAATGGTGCTCATTGCAACTCTTCTGAGCACTTGCACACATACAAGCTTGCCAGTTGTAGTAAGATTTAATTGTAATCATTTTCATTGAAATGTAATTTCATGTTTCCTTTCTCTTTCCCAGTGAGCCAGACTCTCATCATTGACAATAAGGAAAATTTTCTGAAGACAGTTTTTGAGCCAACCGAGAAAATGTCGACCTACCTGTTGGCTTTCATTGTCAGCGACTTTGGTTTTATTGCTAACGAGGTTGAAGGAGTTATGGTAATTGTTTGTCTCTATTTCATAACACAAATGTGTACACTGACAAGAAACTAACACCCTCCCGAGCACTTACTGAGCAATTTGAGTATCTTCTGGCAGCCATGTTGTGATTGATAGCGTTGGTGAAACAGTGACATGAAACTGACACTGTTGTTTGTGAAGAGTTTCCATTTGTTGGTGATGTTCGTTAGCCACAGTGAAAAGGCATTAGGTTACTTTCAAATTGGATGGCAAATACATGAAAGGTCTTCACAGGCCCAATAATTTCGACCAGACTAGAAAAAGACTGGTGTAACACCTGGCACACAGACCTGACCTGATTGGATGAAATATACTTATGTGTTGCCAGGATTCCAATAAAGCACCAATATGGTGGTATTTAATGTCTTCCTTGTATGTGTGGTTTGGCTGTAGATCCGTATCTATGCCCGGAAGTCTGCAATTGATGCTGGACAAGGAGAATATGCGCTTAACATCACTGGGCCCATCCTCAAGTTCTTTGAGAAGTATTACAATTCCAGCTACCCTCTGCCCAAGTCTGGTACGTTCATCATTCCATCACACATCATGATTTGGGTGATTATTGGAGTGTAGCATAAAAAAGTAGAAGATTCATCTTTTATGTGGATGCTTTATGAGAAAGACCTTGGGAATCTTACCAAGCAAGAACTAAACTTGTGGAGCACATACTCCCATTTATTAAAGCCAAATGTTGGGTAGTTTAAGGGTCAAGTTTCCCAATGAGGATTAAATGGTTCAAAGTTCAAACTCATTTTTCATTTGAATTCTGATGCGTGAAAGTTCGTCCACACAATCGCACATCTACTATCACATGTAGGCAGGGTCTGATTTGGGTCACTTCACTCCATTCGAGAGAAAAAGGTGAAGCCAACTGTTTTTACGTCAGTCAGTCAACCTCAATGACTCATCTTCTCTCATATACAGATCAGATAGCTCTACCAGATTTCAATGCAGGAGCCATGGAGAACTGGGGTCTGATCACATACAGAGAGACCGCGCTGCTTTATGATAAGGAATTCTCCTCCAACTCCAACAAGCAGAGGATTGCTACCATTATCGCTCATGAACTGGCTCACATGGTTAGTTCTTTCAATATAAACAAATTTCAGAGATCATTTGAGATGAACTTGAAAACAAGCCAACTAAAAGCTTCCTATGACTTAATTATTTATTTAGATTTCTCTTGGTAAAGCATTCACTGTTGTGTACTTTCTCTTTAGTGGTTTGGTAATCTGGTGACTTTAAAGTGGTGGAATGACTTGTGGCTGAATGAAGGCTTTGCCTCCTACGTTGAATATTTGGGGGCAGACCATGCGGAACCTGACTGGAACGTGGTAAGGAGTTATTTCATACTGTATGTCACAATGCAAATGTGTTTTCCAGAGATGATAGGAAGTCTGTGACTGTGTTATCTCATTTCTCATACTAGAAAGACCTCATCGTGCTTGGTGATGTCCACAGGGTGTTTGCGGTCGATGCCCTGGCCTCTTCTCACCCCCTTTCCTCTAACGAAGACGACATTCAGAAACCTGAACAGATCAGTGAATTGTTTGATGCCATCTCGTACAGCAAGGTAACCGTGTATTGTAGATTCAGGAGTTAACAGCGGCTGAGCATTTGCAATTCTCCCATCAGATCCCGGACCTCAAGACCTTCTCATCAATATTGTACTTCATATTTCATTCGTTTGAAGGTTTAGTTTTCTATCAGTTTCTTTCACCCCTTTCTCTATAGGGAGCATCGGTTCTGAGGATGCTGTCTGACTTTCTAACTGAGGATGTCTTCTCAGTGGGACTCACGGTAAGGAAACGGTATTTAAAAGGAGGTTATGACACCAGAGTAGAAACATATCCAAGAAATAGTAGCAGTCCCTGGCATAAGAAACACAGGCAACATCAGTTTGATTGATGTTACTAGCCTAGCTTTTGCCTGCCATTTATGTGTCTACTGTAGTTGGCATCATCTCTCTGTGAGCTCTCAGACATTACATTACATTACGATCATTTGGCAGACGCTTTTATCCAAAGCGACTTACATTACCACCCTTCGCAGAGGGGGGAGCAATTGAGGGTTTCGGTGCCTTGCTCAGGGGCACCTCGTCAGGGAATCGAACCGGCAACCCTCCGGTTCCCAAGCGGAAGCTCTACCCACTGAGCTACTGCCTCCCAGACAGATGCCGTATCATGTCTCTAATCATCACCCCCACTGTTCTCCAAAGTGTTCTCAAAATAGTGTGTGCAATTGTGACATCATTCACACAAAACATGTTTTCCCTTGCCTTTCAAATAACATTTATTTACAGTTATTTTGTGGGTAGTCAAACCAGTCAGATTTAGATTGTTTTTGTCTTATATAATAGAATATTTTCTGGCAGAGAAGCACACATGGTAATCAAACAATTCAAACAAAATAAGATAAGAACCTTTAGAAAATCATGAAATGTATCTGCTTCCATCTGGCAGACCTACCTGAATGAATTCGCCTTCGGGAATACGGTCTACACAGACCTTTGGGACCATCTTCAAATGGTTTGTTTTTCTGTTTACACTTAAATTCAGCAAGGATTGTTGGTATATGTCATAGTTCATCATTACATTGTATGTTTCCTTACACAGGCTGCTGTGGCCAGTGGCACTGTTCTTCCTGCCAAGGCAAGAGTCCATGACATTATGAACACCTGGGTGCGGCAGATGGGCTTTCCTGTGGTTACCATAGACACTTCCACTGGACTTGTGTCCCAGAAACACTTTCTCCTGGACCCAGATTCCATAGTTACTGTGCCATCTGATTTCAAGTACGTAGCTTCCTTTCATCCTGTCAAGCCTTAAGTCAAGTCTAATGTTACTGTTCTGCTAACCACTACTAATGCTACTTAACCACGACTATAATAATTTCTGCTTATATAACTCTACCTACAACCATCCACTATCTATATATTCAATATTTGTCAAACAGCTATGAATGGATTGTTCCAATAAAATGGATGAAAACTGGAATTTCACAGGCACCACAATGGCTGTACAACAAATCAGGTATGTGGTGTTGTGCCCATACTCTACATGAATTAAAATTGTAATGATTAGATGGTAAAGCCATGAGATCCAAACTTGTTTAGAAGGCAAGGACCTTACCTAGACTCACAAGCATTAACAGCCTAAAGCCCTTAGAAAAGAGAAAGAAAAGACATAGGGTATTTCTGTCTAATGTGAGCAGTTAGATTTGTTTTTACAAATGATATCCCTTTGGTGACTAACATGCAAAGTCTGGTCCTCTGGTTACTGTACTGCACTTGCGTTATTTAAGGAAAAGAGGTCAGTGTCTTCTTGCTTTTAAATGAGAAAAAAATCTCCTGTCTTCTCAAATCAATCTGTAGACACAATCGATAGTATGAAGGCATCGGGAACTGACTGGGTGCTGGCCAACCTCAATGTTGTGGGTTACTACAGAGTTAATTACGACCAGGTCAACTGGGACAAACTCGTAAAAGTTCTCGATGTCAATCACTTGGTAAGAATTGATTCCTAATGCTTTTGAAAACTTTTATAATGCTTTCTTGAATGTTGCTCTTCTAATATTGCAACATCTGATCTAGAATTGCTACTGTATAGTAAAAAAAGACATTACACTTCTCTTTTTTTCAGGCTATACCAGTTATCAACAGAGCTCAGCTGATTGACGATGCCTTCAACCTTGCCAGGTAAACCCTACGAATGCTGTATGATACACTGGTGATGAGGAACATAAGTGATTATTACATTGCACAGTGTTAAACCTTGTCGCAATAGATATTTACAGTATAATAATTTAACCGGCTCTTGATTGTGATATAATTCACTTGATGGAGGTTTTGGTTAGATTTACAGTCATGACGCAGTGAACATTTCTACATTATATTCCTGATGACTTGAATAATGACAATTAGTGTTATTCTATATTCATGAGTCTAAACACAGAACCATTTTAGGAAAGAAATGGCTTTAATCTAAATTTTCCTACTTCCTTTTCTTTCTTTCATAATATAATAATAATGTCTCCTCACAGAGCAAAGATCGTCTCTACAACGATGGCCCTGACCACCACCAAGTACCTAATCAAAGAGACAGACTACATGCCCTGGGAGTCAGCCTTGGGAAACCTTGACTTTTTCTATCTTATGTTTGACCGTAGTGAAGTCTATGGTCCCATGCAGGTGTGCTTTCTTTACGCAAAACACATCATGACAAAATTAGACATTAGACATAGTCAGATTCTAATTCTCTAACTCTTCTTCAGGATTATTTGAAGAAACAGGTGACCCCCTTGTTTCACTACTACAAAGCCATGACTGGGAACTGGTCAAATGTACCTGAAGGACATCTGGACCAGTAAGTACAGGACAAAACCTGGGCTATTCCTAGGACATCTGGATATCTAAGTTTTTCTTAAGAAAGGCAATAAACAGCATATGGATTTAGACAATATTCTGTGATCAAACAGTCCAGCAATAATTTCACAACTATCAAGCTACTTGTTGTTAGTGTATTTTGGACATGCTGATTGGCCTGATCGTTTGTCTTTTCATCTCATATCTTCAAGTTCACTGGGGCCTTTAAGAACTTTTGTCTTTGCAATTTCTGACACCTCCCCCTCCCTGTAATTTGTCCAAACAGCACATGTTGTTACATCACTGTTGAGTGGTAAGGGGGCAAATCTCAACCAGCCCGGTGATGTTTGCACCAATCACAGCTAGGTAACAAAAGTTTCAAAGACAAGCATTCTTCTTGGGGGCCCTGCATTGAATGATCAGCTTCTTATGAAGTATACTATTTAATTGGCATCGATGGTAACCACAACATCTAATTTCTACTCAATCCAAATTGACATGGTACACAAATAAGAATGGAAATGTAGTTTTCCCATTCCTGTTGGGGTGGCTGAACACTCATCTTTTAATCTACATGTTCCTTTGTCTAGATATAACCAGGTGAATGCAATCAGCTTGGCTTGCAGGACAGGCCTCCAGGAATGCACAGACCTGACGAGGAACTTGTTCAATCAATGGATGGAGAACCCAAACAAGAATCCGTGAGTGAAGTCATCTGTATTTGCACCACTACTATCTATATTGTACTGAACTTATGAGATGTCATCCTCTTCCAGGATCTCACCCAATCTGCGCTCCACTGTGTACTGCAATGCCATTGCATCTGGGGGCGCTAAGGAGTGGGAATTTGCTTGGTCCCAGTTTAAGAACGCAAGCATTGCTATTGAAGCTGACAAACTGCGCTCTGCCTTGGCCTGCGCCAAACAACCCTGGCTACTCAACCGGTCTGTTTACATGCATCCTGCCATAACATTGATTTAAATGAAGAAACCAGCAGTGCCACACATAAACACACACACTCACACATGCTATTCTCAATGTTCTGCTCCCATATTTAGGTACCTGCAGTACACTCTAGATGCAGATAAGATCCGAAAGCAGGATGCCACCTCCACCATTGTTTACATTGCCAACAATGTGGTTGGTCAAGCTCTGGCTTGGGACTTTGTCAGAGCTCGATGGACGTACATCTTTACTCAGTGAGTAAAACAACCAGTGTCTGCTTTGTTTGTTCGTTCTGAGTCATTGTAGCTGCCAGTGTTTGAAAGACCAGTTACACAATTATCATGCATAACATTGCAAAGTCGTATTTGATAACAGCATCATAACCACTGCGGTGCAGTCCTCCACAGTCATTTTAGCTCCACACACTGCGACAGTGTTGATTTCAGAATCAAATTATATGATTCTTCGGAATATTTACATAAAAGGCTAAAGCAAGGCATCTCTCTCTCAGCCCGTCTGTGTGCCAGAGGTTTGAGTTAATCTCCAAAGTGTCTGCCAGGAGTGAAGCTGTATCCTTGTGCACTGGCGATCATAACTGATAACATATAAAACTTGATTGCCATGATCAAGTGAAACAGATGAAACAGATTTTACAACATTTGTACTGAAGTCCAGACCAGACAGTAAATACCAAACATGTAAGTAGGAACCGATTACCCGTGTTAAAATAAAATGACAAAAGCATCCGAGTGCACCAAAAAAGGTTTTGTGATGGCGCCACCTAGGGGTTGTGCAAGTATGACGTACATCATGATGTTTGTGTTTGTTTTCAGTGCTTCTTTACAGCTGTGTCTTTGAGCACTTTGCAGTCACGTCCACTGTTCCTTCTGAAACTGCACTTTGTAGTTAGATATTATACTGTTATAATGGTACACTCTGCAAAGCTGAAGTGAATGTTTGTGACCTGTGGTTTTTAATAGGCTTCACATATAATATCATAACAATTGAGCCACATAAGATAATAGTAGATAAGATGATTGACTGTGAGTTTTAATGGACTGAGCATTATCAGTATCATAAAAGTTCAGCCTTTGCTCCCCTGGCTCCTCATAAACCACACTGACTTCCCCTTTATTCAACCTAAACTGACAAATAGAGAGGGGTTTGACATTGACGTTGATTTTGAATCGGGGAGGTTAACATGTGGTTACCATTAAGTAAACCTCAACTTTGATATTAGTATTTATTACATTAGCTATAAAAAAAATTTGACGTATCCTGTGTCCTCTTTTGTTTTTCAGCTGTTGGCTTGATGTCAAATTCAACATTCTTCTGCTATATTTAGTCCAAATTATGATTATAACCTTGAACGAATATCCATTCATCTTTTCCTCATATTAATATATGATACTCTTGTTCCAACTGTGACATATCTGATGAATAAGCAAAGCTATTTTTTTCACTAGAATTTTGTTTGTCTCTCAATGAGGCGGCCCTAAACAACTGTTTATGTCTATGGTTCTAATCCATTGAGAGAGATAAAGAGTTTACAGATAAATTATAAAGGTTATCTGGCGTTATATGACTGAATTCAAGTAGGTAAGTCTTCTGTGTGAGTCATTGTGACTGCTAGATGAATGAATAGATTATGGACTGCACTGACATGTTAGAGCAATGTATTTCGCAGGGAATGATTTATGACTGATATTTTTGTTCACTTTCAAAGGTATGGTGGTGGATCTTTCTCCTTCTCCAACCTTGTTAACGGAGTGACCAAACGCTTTTCCACTGCATTTGAACTTCAACAGGTTTGTCAAATATTATTTCATCAATTGTTTTGGAATGGATTTAGAATGGATATTGCTCATTCCCTCCACAATACCCACAAACAAGATGGTCGGCTTACTGTACATACTGTATACATACTGTATTTCCTTTGTTGTGACAGCTGAAGCAGTTCAAAGCTGATAACGCTGAGGTGGGTTTCGGCTCTGGGACTCTGGCAGTGGAGCAGTCTATTGAGAGAACCATTGCCAACATCAAATGGATTGCTGAGAACAAGCTGAATGTTCTGAAATGGTTCATTGAGGCTAGTGCCTAAACAGGCTTTGCACGTTTTTTGTTTTTTTAAATTAACCCTTTTTTTAAATACGTGATCTCGATCATGATGATTACATGTGTGCTGTGCTGTGGATTTGATATTCTCATGATTTAAGTTGTGAAAAGTGTTTTCCTTGAAAGTAAAAGGACTATGTTTGTACAAATCGGCAAGAAACTATACAACGATAAAAAACAATACATTTTTTGTACCCCAAAAAAAAGCTGGAGAGAATTTTTGTGTTTTCAAGATCTTTGTTTTTTTCCTTTTGCACAGTCAAGAATAAACATTTCATATTGAGGAGGAAAGTGAATATGATTTTTTTGTGATTTAAGCACACCAAGCAACACAACCTCTGATCACATATTGAACTTCTGCAGCTGATCTACTAATATTGAAAGGATCGCAATACAAACACAAACTTTTCGGCAGTTTTATACTACAATGGAATACATTTACTTACATTTTATTAGTTGAACAGTAACTTTCTACTTTCTAATTATTTAAATATTACTTTAAACAAATGACATGAAGATATTGAGGAAAGTTAATTTATTTCAGTAATTCAGTTCAAAAAGTGAAACGCTCCTATATTATAGATTCATTACACACAAAGTGAAATATTTCAAGTCTTGTTTTAATTTGAATGATTATAGCTTACAGCTCATGAAAACCCCAAATTCAGTATCTCAGTAAATTAGAATATTGTGAAAAAGTTCAAAAATTGTAGCCTCACGGTGTCACTCTCTAATCAGCTCATTAACTCAAATCACCTGTGAAGGTTTCCTGAGCCTTTAAATTGTCTCTCAGTCTGGTTCAGTAGGAGACACAACATGGGGAAGAGACCAGATTCTAATTTAATGAGATACACCTGTAAGTATTGCTGCAGAGTCATACTCATGAATAGCGTTTTAATCAAATTAAATAAGTAATTAGATTCATAAGTTCCTACACATCTAATTTTCTACAGGAACACCAAATTCATATTTCAACTGGTCCCATGTCTGTGACAATAATCAGCAGGTGGTTGATTCTAAGTTTTCACTAATTCGCTTATTTAGCATCAGCCAACAATTGGAGGAAAATGTGCCCCCAAAAAGTGAAACATTGAAACACCTGGTCCTTTATCAAAAACAAATGTGTCCATGTGTGTGTGTGTTATACAGAGACAGACAAGGGGGCAGAACTAATGCACAACTGATCAGGTGCCAAAGACAACAAACTCTTTGCGTCACACTCATGTGAAATCTCACCTCCTATTCTTCTTGTTTTATGACTGACATGTGAACATCCTTTCTGAACGTCCTTGAGTACATGAACCAGATGATCCATCATCATTTTATTGCTCAGTTGTCAGCGAACACTTATCAATGTTTTCCATCACCCCCACAAGTTCTAACCTGTTCACTCCCAATAGTAAAAGACTCCACTGTGTAGAATGTATGTGCGTGTGTGTGTGAGATGGGTTGGTGGGGGGGGGAGTTAAATGCGTGCAGGCAGTGTTGTTGTTTGACATTCTACGAGACTCAGTGGATCAGGTGGACTTACTTTCGGTACTTAGGCTTGTTTTTTACTGGTGTTTTACCGCAGACCGACTCACAATCAAGCAAACATTTTACTCCTCCAAGGGGGCATTCTGTCACTCTGACCACCCAAATTTACTTTTATTCATTTCTTAGCCTGTGCCGTGTACGTGTTTGCAAGGTCATGGGAAAATATAAAGTGAGCAGGTTGTGTATCGTGTGTGCTGTGTTGGCCCTGGTCTCCGTGGCAACCATTGTCACATTATGGACTATTGCCCTGGCACGTGATGATAAGGATGTTACAGCTCCCTGGGACAGGTAGGACAATGGTTTGATCAGCAGTTAAAGATGTGACCTAGACAGCTGATAGTGATTTTGGACTCAATATGTTGCTTATCCGGTGTAGAGAAAGATGACGTATTAACCAAACATAAGTAGATTATTGAATAAGTATAAATAACACAATGTAATATTAGATCCAATAATATTTTAATACCTGAGAACAATGCTTTAAGTTTTTAGGTTTCACTTGTTTGTCCAACCAACATGCAGAAGAATTGTGAATGATATAGTCTTTTTCTGTTCTCCCCCACAAGCTCTTTCATCTGTCATTACAAGTGGATGCATTTATTGATATTTCATGCAAATGTCATTAATATTATTTACCTTTCATTAAAAATTATTTAATTTAATTATTTTTTAGTAAGCATTGAAGATATGACTTTAAGATTCACTTTTTTCTTAATTATTGAACTTTTAATCTCTGGTTTGGGAACAGTCAATTAAGTATTTCCATGTACAGTATGTGGCAGCATTTTGAGGACATAACGTGTGTCGCATGGGAAAGAAAGGAAAAGAAAAGAAAAGAAGGGGAAAAGGGAAACCCCACCCGGCGCATTGGCCACTGAGGGACATGTTAATAATTTGCTAGGCTGAGTTTTGGTTTAGAGTATTCTCTTCTTTGTTGAAACATTGCTCTACAAAACGTATTGTTCTCAACAAACAAACTACAGGAATAATATGATGCAATCAAACATCTAATAAAGAAACTGATGAGGGCACATTAAAGATGGGGAAAAGCACAAAGTAACCAACTAAGATTACAGTGTCAAGATTCCTCTATGTGGTGTTGTATTTTCACAACAACTCAAAGTGATGCATCAGAATAACAGGGTCTCATTCAGCAATCATACATACAAGAAATTTGATCTTATCCTGTGCACAAGAACCACACACATTTCTTCATTGAAGGGTTCACACTAGCAAATGTTTATTGGTGTGCAATGAGGCAACCCCCCTACTGCAATGCCCCTTAGTAACTGACAAACTGAAAAGAGAGCACTGGTGAATAAATAGACCAATAAAGAAGAGGAGAAGATTAAAAATATTAAATTAATAAAAAAGATTGTTATTCTATATAGTATGTGTTTTTGATTTTTTTTCCACAGCTACCGTCTGCCTAATACTTTGGCCCCTGAATCCTATAATGTAACGCTGTGGCCTCGTCTCACCCCTGACCCCCACACTGGCCTTTACATTTTCACAGGTAATTTCCTTGAGTGAAGCAGGGTGGGTGTGCGACTTTTAATCATGTTCACAAGTGACCTTAGCTTTAGTGGAGACCTCCTCTCCTCTCTCCTTCTGTAAGGTCTCTGTTTTTTGTTTTTTTTACCACCACCGTTAAACTGTCCTGTGTTTTTGAAAGTAAATCAAAGGTGTCATCAGTTTCACCGATTATATAACAAGATTAACATCTTGTATTATTGGATGTTGAAGTATGTAGGAGTAATAAATACTGTGAAACTTGTTATATAACTGATGTTGTTGCTGTTTACTACCAGTACCAGGATTCTGCTCTGAAAGTTGGAATTGTGCAGTAAAAATGTTTGGACTATATAGGTCGTATTATTCTTCAAGCATGCAATCAGACAAATAACAATGTGAAGTTCATCTGTGCCATACGTGTGTAAATCTGTGTAATCCTGACTCCTGCTGGAGGCAGTTGTAACAACATCGAAGCTGCTGTGTGTTGGTTATAACTTCTCAGATGAATGTCTTTAATGGCCTTGTTGTTTCCACAAATTCTGCACATAAAACAGGAAAGTCCATTGTGGAGTTTGTGTGCAAAACGGAAACTGATCTCATCCTCATCCACTCCAACAAGCTGAACTACACCAGACTGAGCAACACACACATGGCCACAGTCACAGCTACAGGTGAAGTACTGTTCAACAAAATGTAGCTTCTATTTTTCTTTTACCCTCAATGGATATTTATCTTTTTAGGCTCTATTTGTTCTTCTGTTGTTTTGTTAAGTGTGTGTCTAATTTCTTTTTCGCCATGTTACTTCAATTCTTTATCTACCAGATGGTGGGTCTGTTCACAGCATCAGCTCTTCCTGGCTATATTCTAAAACTCAGTATCTGGTTCTACAGCTTAACAGTAAATTAAGAACAGGACAGAGATACCAACTGTACACGGAATTCACTGGAGAACTTGCAGATGACTTATCAGGTTTTTACAGAAGTGAATATACCGAAGATGGAGTCCAAAAGTAAGTTTGAGCTCTCACTCTCACGCTCACTCTTACTCACTCTCTCTCTCTCTCTCTCTCTCTCTCTCTCTCTCTCTCTCTCTCTCGCTGACATTTATGTCTCTCTTAAAACTGCAGATATTCGATGTATGTGCATTTACATTGTAATGGATATGGATAAATTAATTTCTTCATTCTCAGGATTGTTGCCACCTCTCAGATGCATCCAACTCATGCTAGAAAAACCTTTCCTTGTTTTGACGAGCCGGCTATGAAAGCTGTTTTCTACATCACTCTCATCCACCCCCCTGGGACTGTGGCCCTGTCCAATGGAATGGAGACAAGTCAGTGAAATCCGTTTTTATAAAATCTTGTTTGTATTTATAGAAATCCAGAAAGCAAATCAGCGTTGCACTACTGTACAGGCCCATGCAGAAGCATTGTTCTGGTTTCCTGAAACATTTGCTTGTTATTGGTTGGACCCAAAGTGAAATCAAATTTGAAAACCTAGCAAAATGCAATGTGTCATGTGTTTCCACTGTACATGCCCATGTGTGTTGTTGTTTTTCAGATATTTTCAACACCAGTATTGATGGAATAGCCGTGACACAGACCAGTTTTGAGCCCACCAAAAAAATGTCCTCCTATTTACTAGCAATGATTGTGTCTGACTACATACACATTAGTGCTAAACAAGGTGACGTTCCGGTAAATATCCTTTTTCTATTTTTCATTGATGTTGTTGATGTTGATGTTGTCGGTGCAGTCAGCGTTACATAATATTACATTGATATATCTCAGGAAATAAACCTAGTAAATGTAAATGTCTTATATTGCTACTGTATGTCTCTTCAGATTCGTATCTGGGCTCGCAGGAAGAACATTGAGAAGGGACAAGCCAACTATGCCCTGAATGTAACTGGACCTATACTCACGTTTTTGGAGCATTACTATAACATCTCCTATCCACTGAGCAAATCAGGTGAGGCTGTTTTTATAATGAACATTGAAAAAGGACTTGGCCCCTATATGGGCATCACCCCCTGGTCTAGCAATCGGGGATCAATACATTTACTTTTAAATTTAAATAGTAGACCAGTTACTAGGTCAAGTGCTCGTACATGAGAACCTGTTGCAAATGTCGAAAACATCCAGATAACATTCAGCCAACACACTCATATCTATCACATCACTCTCTCTCCCTCCGTTCATTTTGTATCTCAAAGATCAAATCGCTCTGCCAGACTTCTATTTTGGCGCAATGGAGAACTGGGGTTTAGTGACCTACAGGGAAACCAACCTGCTGTATGAACCTGAAATCTCCTCTAACAGAAATAAAGAAACCACTGTTACCATCATTGCCCATGAACTAGCACATATGGTGAGCTGATCTTTGTCTATGACATATATTTATATATTATTTTCTGATTAGTTGACTGATATTTCTGCCGTCCCTGCAGTGGTTTGGTAACCTTGTAACTCTGAGTTGGTGGAATGAGGTTTGGCTGAATGAGGGGTTTGCTTCATACGTGGCTTACCTGGGAGCAGACCACGCTGAGCCAACATGGAATGTGGTAAGGACAGCAGGAGGAAACCTTTTTTGTCTTATTTTGTCATTCTAGAACAGGCTCCAAAAAGAGTCTTCACTGGTTTATCGATATCAAGACCAGAGCTGGGTCAGGTCCATATTATAGGTGAAGCATACAAATGTTATCCAGATGATGTGCACCGTTATTGAGGTTCCATATGGCAGCGCACAGTAGTGCAGCCGCTACTTGAGCTCCAGGTGACTTGATGCACTGAAGTGCATCACATGATATAATCTAATTCTGTATATGTATCTTTATCTCTTTGCTCCAGAAAGACTTGATAATCCTCGATGACATCCACAGGGTGTTTGCAGTTGATGCCTTGGCTTCTTCTCATCCATTGTCTTCTAAAGAGGACAGCGTCTTCCTGCCACAGCAGATCACCGAGTATTTTGACACCATCTCATATAGCAAGGTAGATAGAGCAGTTACTTAAAATGAGCTAATAAACAGATGATCTTGTGCTCGCTGACCTCCAGTGGTTGAAATTTTGAATTCTAGACATATGTAAAAATGTTCTCTGGACACTTCCATACTGGTACCTTGATTCCATGTGTGTTTCTCTCTGGCTCCTCAGGGTGCAGCAGTGCTGAGGATGTTGTCTGATTTCCTCTCAGAGGAAGTCTTTGTTCAGGGACTTAGTGTAAGTTTATTGATTGAATGTATATTGATAAACGCATACAAATATCTTTTTGAAACAAGCACCTCGTGGAAATTTCTGCCTGTGTGAAATTAATTATAACAGGATGTTGGCTTGGGTTATCTTTTTCTCTAGAAATACCTCAATAACTTTGCCTATGGCAACACTGTAGGGTCAGATCTGTGGCAACATCTACAAATGGTAAGTTGTATTCCAAATTGTATTGCAAAGTTGGAGCATCTGGTTCACTTAGTGCTAATCTTGTTTAGCTACATTGTTGGAGGCATGGATCAGACAATATCGATGCCATCTCCTGCCATGTTGGGTTGTTGTTAACATACTGTATGCTGTGTCACAATGTGGCACAAAGGTCGAAAACCAGATGAAAACATTTAACTTTTCATAAAACTTCTTTAACAGATATTGACTGTCACTTTTGTCGACAGGCAGTGGAATCCAGTGGGTTGTCACTCCCTTGTCAAGTTAATGACATCATGAATCGCTGGGTGCTTCAAATGGGCTTCCCTGTGGTTACCATTGATACTTCCACTGGAAACGTATCCCAGAGGCACTTTCTGCTCGACCCAGAGTCAAATGTCACAGTCAAGTCACCTTACAAGTATACAACATTACTATTGTGCTTCATTCCATGTATCCAAGGCCGTAGCCAGATATGAGGTCACCGAGGTCCAGCCCTTATTTCGGGGTGAAAAATTAAAATCTTGTGTGTGTGTTTGAGTGGTGATTGCACAAGCCCAATTTCTTTCCAAAGAAGAACCATTATTCATCATACTTCGGCATTTCAAACCCTGGCTACCGCCCTCGTGTATCCTTTTAATATCTTCTTTTATTTCAAAGTTGTGGCGCCCAGTGTTTAAATCTCCTTCTATCCTTCAAGCAACCCTCCCTCTTAAAACCACCGTGAAATTTGAAACATGAACTTTGGTGAAAAGTTATAATCAGGACATGTTTACTTCTTCCTCAAGCTATGAGTGGCTGATTCCGGTTAGATGGATTAAGTCAGGGGAGGTCCAAAGAGACACCTGGTGGTTGATGAAGAAAACAGGTATGGAATGAAATAAAAACACACCAGAGATAAAATAGGCCACTGCCATCCTGTGACTGTAGTTTTGGTTTCTGTATAATGTCTTTGATGCAGTGTGTGAGATATAGAATCTCTTTCTTTCTTACCCTCTCTGCTAAAACAGAGGTAAACCCAGAGATGAGGAGTAATGGTGAGTGGGTCCTGGCCAACCTCAACGTGACTGGTTATTACCGGGTAAATTATGACCTTGGAAACTGGGAGAGACTTATTTTTCAGCTTAAGACAGAGCACCAGGTACACAGTGGGAACTGCTTCACTTTTCTTTCTTAGCTGTTGCAAATCAGAAATTATGTTTTCTTATTTTTGTCTGCTTGCCTCCAAAGCATTTCATGTTTTGTTTGACACACAGCTCATCTGTTGTACAGGTTATACCAGAGATAAACAGAGCCCAACTAATGGATGATGCTTTTAATCTTGCCAGGTAGGTATGTTCAGATGCTAGATGTTATGCAATTTTTTAACTGGTAACCATATTTGGTCTCATAAAGACTCAATTAAAATGATATCTGCTCAAACAGAGCTGCTGTTTTTGAGGCACATGGTTGCTTAACTGAAATATATAGTTCAACCAAACTATGTGGAGCTACAGTTTAGATATCTACAAATCCTTTTTATAGTCAGAAATATATTATTTTTCAAGATAGACTAAAAATAGACCTCATACCTTCTAAATGTAATACCCACACTAATGTCTGAACGTGCAATGGCACAATCAACACATCAAATGGCTCCTACATATACTATCTTAACCTGTAAAATGTTTGAAAGTTGAAATATAATGGCAATTAATGGTTAATGTTTGTCTTCCACTTTGCAGGGCAGGGCTCATCTCCACCTCATTAGCTCTCAGGACAACCACCTATCTGAATGCGGAGACGGAGTACATACCCTGGCAGTCTGCGCTGGATAATATGCACTATTATTACCTCATGCTGGACCGCACTGACGTCTATCAGCCAATGCAGGTACTTTGTTACCTTAGTAGAGATACTTTAGACTTTTAACACAGTTCTAGTAATCCCATGCAGTTTGATGTACATTCTTCAGCCTCTGGTAGTGATCACTGCCCCTTAGTGACCAATAGCAGGTATGGCAGCGTCTACAGATAAACTGAATCAGGATGTTTTTTTTACTCACGCCCTCCTTTCCGTAATTGCAGGACTACACAAAGAACCTGGTCACACCTCTTTTCCTGTATTTCAAGAACATTACATCAGATTGGACTCATGTTCCACAAAGACACACTGACCAGTGAGTACACATGCCTGGATAACACGTGAAATATGACCTTATCAGCTAGGGGCGTGGATTTGGATTTAACATTGGTCAGTGTCATACAAACATGAAGGGGTTGATTGATTTGCACAACACTTGCTTTTTTAATTTAACTTTCAGTTCAACCTTATTTATATAGCGCCAAATCACAACAAACGTCTCAAGACACTTTACATACAGAGCATTAAAAGAAGCCCAACATTTTCCCATGAGCAAGCACTTGGCAACAGCGGCCAGGAAAAACTCCCTTTAACAGGAAGAAACCTCAGGCAGAACCGGGCTCTAGGTTGGCGGCCATCTGCCTTGACTGGTTGGGTTTAGAGAGAAAGAGAGAGAGAAGGGACAAAGAGAAACACACACACAGAGGCACAACAGCAAAAAAGACAAGATAAGATAAGATAATCATAAGGATCTCCAATCCAGCAGATAATTAAGAAATGCTCTAATGTCTCCTTCAGGTATAACCAGGAGAATGCTATCCGTATGGCCTGCATCACCGGAGTAACAGAATGCCAAAACCTGACAACCAAATGGTTCAAACAATGGATGGACAATCCTCATCAAAATTTGTTAGTGAACCATCACAAGAAACCACAAGACAAAAAACAACACTCAATCTGAACACTAATGTACGTTTGTCTTTCACTTCTATACCTGTAATTATATTGTCAGGATCCATCCCAACCTGCGATCAACTGTGTACTGCAGCAGCATGGCAGCAGGTGATGTAGCAGCGTGGGAATTTGGTTGGGCCCAATTCAAAAAAGCTACTATAGCTAGTGAGGCTAGCAAACTCTTATCTGCTCTGGCCTGCACTAACAATACAGAGCTGCTTCAAAGGTATGTGCCCTCTTCTACTTACTGTCTTTTAAGTTGTGATGTAATAAATGAGAAAACAAAAGGAACCTTTTGTGTTTGTCATGAATTTTCTAATTGTGTTCCTTTTCAGGTACCTCTCTTACACCTTAGACCCAACAATGATCCGTAAGCAGGATGCTACCTCAGTCATCACCTCTGTTGCCACAAACAGATTGGGACAAGATCTCGCTTGGAACTTTGTCAGGGAGAAGTGGGAATACATCTTTACACAGTAAGTGTTTTGCTGTAAAGAAAAGACCCAAGGTTGCGAGAATAGCAGTTTGCCAACAACCAAGTTATTTTGTACGGTTAAACTAAAGCTGGATGGGATCTTTTGTATTTTCTTCAGATATGGGGTTGGCTCCTTCTCCTTTGCCACTTTGATCAGTGGAGTCACAGTGAGATTCTCAACACTAGCTGAACTACAACAGGCATGTACACGGTTGGATGAATTCACACTTTGCTAACTGATCAATGTCAAACTGATTTTGTAACTTTTTTTTTACCCATTTGTCATCCCAGCTTGAGGAGTTTGTCAAAGAGCACGGTGCAACAGGGTTTGGCTCAGCAGAGATGGCTGTGGAGCAGGCTGTGGAAAGGACCAAAGCTAACGTCAAGTGGCTACAACTGAACCAGCAGCAGATCCTGGACTGGTTTACCAGCCAGACTGAACATTCTAAAGACAGATAAGGAAACTTTGGCGGAAGAAATAACAGATGTTTAATGAAGATTTCACAATATTGAAAGAGTATACAATAGATGAACATTTATGTTGCAAAATAATGAGCTTCTCTTCCAGTATCAAGTCATCACAGATAACATTACCAAATATCAATACATTGGGGTGGCTGCCAGCTAAACACCCAGTTACTGACATCAACCTATCCTTTATCTTAGTTGATTTGATCAAATTCTGGCACTATTATCTATTATCTATTATTTTAATCTGTGACTTGTCATGTGACACACTTTCGATTGCATTCCTTGTGTGCATTGTGCTATATAAATTCATTTAATATGATTTGTGAAATGTGGATGATGATTAAAGTATTTGCCTCACATGTTAGTGATCAGTAAGTCGGATTTATATGCCCATTTATTGATATTGATATTTAGTATGTTTATTTGATATCTGCTGATGCCCACTTACAGTGCCTCTTTACTTTTACTACAGTTTGAGTTTGAGTATTTAAGCAATGATAACTCTCCTTTCTGCTCAGTTTAATAGGATCATGACGGGTCAACAAACTTATGTTCTACCCACATATGTGAGCGAAACTTCACTATGGGTTAAACTGATTTCAATAGAACCAAATAAGTATTTTTGTTTGTGCATGCTGGGGTGCAGTTCTGCATACCCCTCAATAATTGGATTGACTGAGAACCTTCACAGCCCTCAATAATTAGTAAAATTAGTGTAAAAGTAGTGTTTATTATTGTAATATCTTACTGAAGGCAGTGACCTTGGCCTTTTCTCTGTATATAAGTGTGCGTGTGTGTGTGTGTGTGTGTGTGTGTGTGTGTGTGTGTGTGTGTGTGTGTGTGTGTGTGGTGTGTGTGTGTGTGTGCGTGTGTGTGTGTGTGTGCGCGCGTGCTGGTTAAACATTGTTCTAAATGTTTGCTTTAACTTGTGTCACAGGCAATTAAACAGCCTGGCTGCTTTGAGTGTAAATTCATTTTCCCTCAACATGAAAAGAAAATCTGACAAAAATATTGAAAAAAACAGACATCCACAAATGACAACAGAAAAGAGGTAATCCGGACACAGCATACAAATGTGTGCAAGAAGTTTAGGTTTGTTTTTGCTTTTGAGCAAGCTGGTCTGTGTTGTGTTCAGTTATCCATCAGTTAAAAAAAGTCACAAGGTTTTAGTTATTTGATTCTGAGCTAATTCTACAATTGGAGACAAAACAGCACAAGTCAACAAATATCAAATGACCTCTGATGTGAAGTGGAAAAAGTCTATCAAAAAAAAGACAAACTATACTTAGTTTCAATTAATAATTGATTCTGGAAGAATGGAATATAGTTATCATCAAAGATATTCAAATGTATTTTCCTGAACAAGCACACGCTGAAGTCTTGCTGTCTCAGTCAAGGTTATCTCTCCATCACGTCAGTGTGTAATGATGCTGTTAACAACCTGCATACTAACCAAAGCCTCCGTACAAGATTAGTCATTAAAGATTGCACCTACATAAATTAAGCAGCCGGAACAAAAACAGGCCTGCACGGTGGTTATAAAATAATCTGAACAGATTTTGGCATTAGAAACAAAATAATCTATACAACAACAACAAAGTTACTATGTTGCAATAAATTCATTTATACAGGATCAACTTCAATTTAGCTTTGGAAAGAGGAACCTGACCTCAGAGGATCTCTTCATATTACATTCCATACCAGATTTATTGTTTAAAGTAATGACTTAATATTCTTTGACTTAGGCGGCTCTGATTTATTTTATATTTATTATGCTAAAGGAAAGGAAAACAGCTTCTGATTGGATAGTTGATTGTTTGACTGTTTAGTGTTATCAAGGGTTAAGAAAAAACTTTGAAACGTCTTTTCATGTGCATTGCCTGCATTAATTTATGACACAAAACAATCCTGTGTTCTCCCATGTGAAGGGTCAGGCCATTACATGACTGGGCTGAAACTATCCATGTCACACTCAATAACTCCTCTATTAATTGTAGTTTGTTTGCTTACCGAACCACAGCTTGTAGATGGCCTCAGGCTCTTCCTGCAGGTCAGCTATAAACCCAGCCATCACAATAGAACCTCCTTCAGTTCATCTGTGTGGCTGGCTGTGTTTGGGAAGAAAACAAGATTTGGCTATCTTCACTGCTAAACTATTCCATCCATTTGAATGGAGTTACCTGTGGCCAATGAGACGATTCACCTCGATACTTTCAGACCTCGACTTCTGTCAGTAAGCAATGGAAAGCCAACATCAGGAGCATTTGAAGTGTCTGAATATTACCAACAGAACAATGATGGGAATGGTGTGTCAGCCCATGGAGCCGATGGTTCATCTGGCTACGACACTCTGGACGCTCCACCACATTATGACTTCTACGCCAAAACAGAGGTGTGGGGCAGGCGGAAGCGCCTCAGACCTTCTCTGTATCAGCTGCATGCCAACCCTGAGGTGAGGAGTCTCTGTTACACCCTATCTCACACGGTTAAGACATCATTTTAAATTTCTGGATCTGATTTGTGTTTGTTTGGCCACATGCCCCACCCTCACCAAGTTGACCAAAAGTCAGAAGTTCTTAATTGTCATTGTGATAAGAAACATGCACACAAGCAAATAGGCCACATGTTTATAAATGAATCTTTTGTAATTGCCAGTGTAAGCTTAAATTGTCATTTACAAGTTACTTTAGTTTTGATTCCCTTCTAGTCAGAAATTCACAACAGGTAACTAGTTGTAACTAACTCAATATTCATGTAAATATGGAATTTGTGCCCTTTAATTTAAATAATAGTTTTTTCATAAATCCATTCATTATTATGTTTTCATCATTCAGGATGATCCCAGCCCTCCTCCTTTGTATGAGGAAACAACAGCAGGAGGCTTCAGCTCTGAGGAGGAAGAGAAGGAGGAAAAGGAGCCGCTACCTGAACCGACTCGCTTTGGCTGGATGCAGGGAGTCATGGTGAGCACAGGAATTTACTTTATATATACGGTACATTCTGAGGATTCTAACAGCCAATCTCTACATTTTCTCTGTGATTTGGACTTTTGTCTAGTAAATAGTAAATAAACTTGACTTGAGCTGTGTCTGTGTGTAGATACGGTGTATGTTGAATATCTGGGGGGTGATCTTGTACCTGAGGCTGCCCTGGATCACTGCTCAGGCTGGTATAGGTAAATTGAATTAAATTAAACAAACTAGCACACAAATATACATGCTACATCTGTTTGTAAAAGCTTTCAGTCCTCATACTGTCTCAATTGGGGTTTTGCTTCTGTCAGGTCTGACCTGGGTGATTATTTTGGTGTCCTCATGTATAACTGGGATCACTGGACTCTCTACGTCAGCCATTGCTACAAATGGGAAGGTCAAAGGAGGTCTATAGAAGAAGTATTACAGCCAAAATGTTGTTTTGTATAAATTAGGCAGGTATAATAACTTCAAGTTGTGTTCAGGTGGGACCTACTTCCTGATCAGCCGCAGCTTGGGTCCAGAGCTCGGTGGCTCCATCGGTCTGATCTTTGCCTTTGCCAATGCTGTTGCTGTGGCCATGCACACTGTTGGCTTTGCTGAGACTGTCCGAGACCTCATGCATGTAAGACAGCGTAATCTTTTCCCACAAATTTTAAGACTTGTCAGATATTTCAAGAATTCAGAAATTTCCAGCAACACTTTGTCATGTATGCCTATTTAGTCAAGTCATTTATTGAAATGTCTGTCTGTAAAATCCACTCAATGTGTCCCCCAGCAAAATACTCTCTCCTTTCTGTGACCATCTTTCCTCAGAGTCATGGAGCTGTCATAGTGGATGAGACAAACGACATCCGCATTATTGGCATCATCACTGTCACGTGTCTCCTGGGCATCTCATTGGCTGGCATGGCATGGGAATCAAAGGTTAGATCGGCTAACATGACAGACCACAGTGGACTGGCACACAGTATATAGGTAGTAGTATAAGTATAACTTGTCATGTTAGATGTAATGCAGTACAGGTAGATTATGATCTGATAGTCCTTTCTAATATTAAAGTACAGCAGACTCAACTTTGCATGTTTGTGTGTTTTTTCCTTTCCCAGGCCCAGGTTCTGTTCTTCCTGGTCATTATGGTGTCATTTGTCAATTACATCGTTGGGACAATCATTCCTGCCACGCCAGAGAAACAAGCCAAGGGTTTCTTTGGCTATAAAGGTGACACTGATGTCAAAGCCTCACATCAGGCACTATCAAACTTCTTCACTTACACATTAAAATGTTACGATTACGTTTTTTTATTAAGGTTATTAAGGTAACACTTTGACAATGTTATGGCAAATGTGAGTTATATGAGTTAGTGACTCACACCTTGTGACGTAGATCTAACGTTTCACCCTTCAACAGCTGACATCTTTGCCACCAATTTTGTGCCCAACTGGCGTGGGAAAGACGGAAGCTTCTTTGGCATGTTCTCCATTTTCTTCCCCTCGGCCACAGGCATCCTGGCTGGTGCAAATATCTCTGGAGATCTCAAGGTGTGTTTGTCTACTTCATTATTTCACTGTATATGAATCAGCACCAAAACTTAATGGGTTCTTCCCTTGACCACAAAACAGCAGACAGGAGAATAGACAGATAAACAGAGAGACAGTGCCACATGTTGACTTTCCTCCCTTCCTGTCATCAGGACCCAACGGTGGCGATTCCCAAAGGAACCCTCCTTGCTATTTTCTGGACCACTCTGTCCTACCTCATCATCACCGCTACCATTGGTAAAGTATGAACCTTATAAAGTAACAAAGAAATTATGTAATGTTTATTTGTGTGAATGTGTGTTTTTGTTCACGTGTGTTTATGCAGGTGCCTGTGTAGTTCGAGACGCATCTGGTGTGTTGAATGACACCCTTTCCTCCTCCAGTGGCGATGAGTGTGTTGGTCTGGCTTGTCATTATGGATGGGACTTCACAGACTGCAGCAACAACAACACATGCACATACGGCATCAGCAACTACTATCAGGTCAACACAGGGAAATTAGGGAAATGTTGTTTCTCTCAATGCTGATTATTGGATACGCTGACCTTCTGAATCATATACTGTATATGAAGTACAACAGAATGTAACAAATTTTAACATTTAATGTCAAAAAAGTATAATTTTCCCAGTAGTGAACAGTGCTTTCTTCCTCTGCAGACGATGAGCATGGTGTCAGGCTTTGCACCCCTCATCACTGCCGGTATATTTGGAGCAACATTGTCATCTGCGTTGGCCTGTCTGGTGTCTGCTCCTAAAGTCTTCCAGGTACACACACACACACACACACACACACACACACACACACACATTTCAGTGTATACTGTATGGTGTACTTAATCTTTGAAATTTCACAGTAACCATGTCCATCTGTAACTGACTGTGCCCTCATCTCTTTATTTCTGAATTCTTAGTGTCTATGTGAGGACAAACTCTACCCCCTCATCGGCTTCTTTGGTAAAGGTTATGGGAAGAATAATGAACCACTCAGAGGCTACATCCTGACCTACATCATCGCCATTTGCTTCATCCTTATTGGTAGGGATTTCTTGCCCACTGTTAACCTCATCCAACACTACTAAGTAGTCAGGGAAATTATGTCCAAACTAGGTCACTGACACCGTGTTACTGTAAGCCCTATAGTAGACCTGGGTTAGGGTTAGTGTATAGAATGGGCCTGCATGGAACACGAAACAAAAGCTACCCTACTATAAGTTGTACGTTTAGTTAGTTTGTTTAGTTGCCTATTTCTTTATTTGCCAGCCCACCTTGCCCTCGGTTAACATGAGTAAATCAGTTTAATTTCTTTGAGATTCTAAATACAGGTGCTTATTGTTATAATCAAACTTAATAAACCTAATGTGGTATTCAAATTAACTAAAGCTTTGTCTTTGTCCTCTTTCAGCTGAGTTGAACACCATTGCTCCGATCATCTCCAACTTCTTCCTCTGTTCTTACACCCTCATCAACTTCAGCTGCTTCCATGCTTCAATTACCAATTCTCCAGGTACTGCACTCAGATAATCACGCCTGTTATGTCATTCATTTATTGTAGTCATAAGTACTCTGCCTTCTGAAATTCTTCTTCCATTAATCTGTTTGAGTGTGTTTGTCCTTTACAGGTTGGCGTCCATCCTTCAGGTATTACAATAAGTGGGTGTCCCTGCTTGGCTCTGTGTGCTGTTTGATAATCATGTTCCTGTTGACTTGGTGGGCAGCCCTCATTGCTTTCGGCGTCGTCCTGTTTCTTTTGGGATACGTGCTCTACAAGAAGCCAGGTTAACACACAAATTCACCCACATGCACAGTTAGTTATTAGCCAGAAATTGCCTCATGTCGCATCACAAACTGTTGTCTCTTCTGCACTGTTCTGCTCTCTGTCATAAGCTGTGAACTGGGGCTCATCAGTGCAGGCGGGATCTTACAACATCGCCCTGTCCCACTGTGTTGGTCTCAATGAGGTGGATGACCACGTCAAGAACTACAGGTCAGATTTATGTGATCACAGCTTAAGTTGTTCATTTTTGGTGTGAAGGCCAAAGCAGGGGGAAATTTTAAATCCACTTCATCAATGTTTACCAAAGCCAGCCAGATAGAAACATTCCAGTAAAACATGATAATCAGCTGATCCAAGGGAGAGGAAACCCCCTAGAGTTGCACTTCTGTTGCTTTAAGAGCTCCTGGAGACGAGGCCTGCACCCTTCACACCCAGCTGCTCTCCACCTCACTCCCCCTGTATGCAGGATGAAAACAAAGAAACAAAGATAATCTAAATGTAAAGTCTTTCTGTCCTTTCAGACCTCAGATCTTGGTCCTGACGGGACCTCCAAGCTCTCGTCCAGCTCTAGTGGATTTCGCCAGCGCTTTTACTAAAGGCCTCAGTCTCATGATGTGCGGCAATGTGCTCACTGTGAGTTCAACTCAGACGACACACATACTGTACCCTCCCATCCATTCCCTATAGCCACTTCTTGTACAGGATTGCCTGTCCCACTGATGACTGGTTGAGGGGCAGGGTACACACACAAAGAAAAAAACGTACTTGTTCCCACTCACAGTTCCGATTATGGACAATATAGAGTTTCCAAGTGACCTAACATGATTAAAAATGGTCAAAACCAAAAAAAGGTTTGACGTCAAAATAAATAAATGTGTATTTGTGACCCTACATGCTTTCTTGTGTCTTTCAGGCTGAACCCACCCCATCTGCAGTAGAGACTGTGAGCGGCAACAGTCACGCCAACTGGTTGAACAAACGTAAGGTGAAGTCCTTCTACAGAGGGGTGATGGCAGCAGACTTACAATCTGGAGTTAATGTGTTGCTTCAGGTCAGAAATGCACTTTATACTAATTTTATTTTATTCTACTCTAAGTGAACATGATCAAGTATGCTGGATTCTGATTCTGTCCACTAGGGGGCGGGTTTGGGTCGTATTAAGCCTAATGTCCTACTGATGGGTTTCAAGACAGACTGGTGCAGCGACACGCCTCAAGCTGCACACGACTACATTGAAATTCTCCAGTGAGTAGAGTGTGAATGAATCTACGTCATATTAATACTCCAGACACCCCAAAGTGTGTGTTTGTGTTTTCATATGTACTCATGAATACAATATATGTGTGTTTCAGTAATGCTTTCGACCTACAGTACGGTGTGTGTGTGCTGAGAATGAAGGAAGGACTTGATCTCTCTCATCCAATTCAAGCCCACAGTGAGAACTTAGATTTCGCGTTTGACATAATTAAGGAAATTGCTTGCCATGCAATAATAATTGTATAATTAATAGGAGGCTGTTGTACCACCTTGATTCATTGTTTGTCACTGAAAAAAACTTTTCGTGAGTAAATCTACTGAATGAGGCATATTCCTGTTTTCTTCTCTTCAAGTCAATCCAGGGTTTGACGGAGGACCAGAGACTGGAAACATCATCTCCACTCATCAAACCACCACTACATGTATGTATATGCATGATCACATCATTGGGATTCATTCATGGCAGCATTTATTCAGACTCACTGAGTAAATAAAAGCTTTGCGAAAACCTGAAATACAATAGCACATTGTGGCTACTTTGTCCACAAAAAGTGTAACAAGCAAGTATTTGGAGCTGGAACAGTAGGGTCCAGTCCTACAGTAAACTCTACTACTACTGTAATAACAGTTTTTCAATTTTTGCAACTATGTTTTCAGTGCCTGTGTCCATCCCACCAGAGCATCAGCTTGGCACAGTGTTTCAGAATAAACAAGGAAAGAAGACCATTGATGTGTACTGGCTATCTGATGATGGAGGTCTGAACATCTTTTATCTTCTCTATGAATATAGGTCAAATGTCATCATGACTGTTTTGTGCATGTGTGTGGTTGAGCAGGTCTGACCCTGCTGCTGCCCTATCTGCTGACTCGGCGGAGGCGCTGGGCCAGATGTAAGGTCCGGGTGTTTGTTGGTGGAGACGCAAACATGAAGGAGGAGCAGAGGGAAGAGTGAGTGCTGTGTCATGCCTAGGAGTAATCCAGTCATTGGGGTGTCTAGAAGTGGAATTCTATTTACCGCTCTTCTGGATCATTTAACCAAACACTGAAATGACATGAATAAGGCATAATATACAGAACACTGGCAACAGGAAATCTCTTGACCATAATCTTCAAGACATGTAGCTGTATCCTCTTGTGCCCAGAAGAATGATGGTTGATATGCACACTCATATCCAACCGACAATAATAATAACAATAATAACAGTACTTTGGCTATGTTGCTCTAAAATAAAGTTTCTTAGAAATAATATCATAATACTTAATATTAGTTTTTCTTTACCACATGTGCTTGGGTTAGTTGCTTGAGATCTGTCAGTGTTACCTCCGTGGAGGATGGGTAGGGGTACTGGGTGCGGGTAGCTCTCTATGGCCACACACGTTTGGTTATCTGAAGTGACTCAGCTCTTTAACATTTGTAATAGTTTGGTAATGGTGGCCTCTTAGTTTTCAGCAGTGAGAACATACAGAAAATGATGGCTTTCACGTTTAGGTAAAAAATAAAACAAGAATAACTTGATTAAATCCAAGTTGCCAATCCTTTTGATAACTGAAGCACATTCTTCTGTATACCAGGAAGGTCGCAAAGTGAACGCAATGCAAATTTTGGTTTCAAAACGCAAAGAGGCATGTCGTGCAAATAACAGGTTGAATGTACTGTATAGCGTGGTACAGTATCGTATTTCCAGAAAGTCCATCAATGTTCTTTCTATTAAGTTAAAATTTGACATGGGACAGTTTTGGGACATTTTGGAGATTGTTTTTTGATACAGAAAGAAGGGGGAAAAGAGAGAGAGGCAGAGAGAAGAAAGAAATGTTGACTGGGACTTGTAGAATGTGATACACACGTAAACAAAATGTATAAGGAGACGAGGTGGCGGTGACCGCAGCTGATGACCTCAACAGTCGGGTTGTTTATAATACATCTGCTGTTGGAGATAAAAAAAAGGTTGTGTTCAGTGGCAAAGTGAAACTAGTGAGGCCACATTATCACACTTCTGCTAGTTTAGTCCGTGTGCGGAGCACATCAGAATCAGAATCAGAATCAGAAAAGAGCTTTATTGCCAAGTAAGTTTTCACTTACAAGGAATTTGTTCTGGTTTTTGGTGCAATCAACATATACGAGCAATCTGTACATTACCATTTACAGATTATTTATTTATTTGTATTATTAGTAGTATTTTACTTGTTTAAGTAACATAAAGGAGGGAAGAGAGACAGAGAGAGAGAGAATGTGTGTGTGTGAGAGAGAGAGAGAGAGTGAGAGAGAAAGGAGAACTGAAACTCTGACAAACAGGACGACAGCAGAAAGCCACAGCCGTTGAAGGTTATAAATGAATTGAGAGGGGGAAAACAAAAACCTTCTTTTCAACATAACATCTGCAGTGCATTACTGCTGCAGGACAAAGAATCCAAAGATTTACATTTGAAATTGCTCTACCTTTAATTTTCTGCCTCTCAAGAAAGTAATGATAGTGATAAACTGTTAAATGCTCCAATTGCTTCATAATGGCCAATGATCTTTGTCTTTTGTTGTTTTCTTCTCATCTGAATTCAGGTAATGAAAGCCAGATAGTGGTGCACCGTAGCATGAAATCACTTCCTCACTTTGCAAGTCAAGCAGCATGTGGCAGTGTGACAAATTTACATACAGTATAGTTCATATCTACAGTATTTTTTACAGCCAATTGGACCTTATGGCAGGTATATTTCCATCTGAATATATTTATGCACTGCAGTATTTCTTAACATATCTGAAAACTCATGTCTGCCAATGCAAATAAACTGATACTGATATACTGTATCTGTTATGAGCTAATATTGGTCCATCTACTGTATCAGTGTTGCTCCAAATGACATGCACATGGTTTTTCCCTTGTTTACCAATGACCAAAAAAACGATGTAGTTAATAATGCAATGTATATACATATTTGCACGTACAGTAGTGACAAGCAAGGGTATAACACAAATCACACACAAATGTGAGCCTTCTTCCTTTTTTTCACAGAGTGTTGGCGCTGATCAAGAAGTTCAGACTCGGTTTCCATGATGTCCAAGTGCTTCCTAACATCTACCAGGAACCCCAGCCTGGGAAGTAAGAGGGCAAACGTTTATCATGTGATGCCTTATCTGATTCATACTACACATGCATGCAGTGTGATAAGGTTCATGGACATAACAAAACCTAGACACAACCAAGACAATATTAACATAATCATAACTGTAACAAATTATTAATGACAGAAGATAATACCAAGCAACTGTACGTAATAATACAAACAATATATAGAATACAAACTCGATAACTATAAAGGCAGCAACATAAAGCCCTGGGATCACTTTAGATTGAAGGAACACCTGCTGACTCAGCACTTATTTCTATGGCTATGGTACCACCTTGTGGCTACAGAAAAAAAAAACCTACTTCCTGCCACGTTGTCACTCACATGTTGTCACTCACATGGCACGTTGAGTAAACGTAATATTCCAATCATACAGGGAGCAATAGAACAGTCACTAGACATCAAACTCTCAACACTAAATCGCATCTGTTACTTGCAGATAATGATAATATTTAAATTCTGTTCAGTATTTAAGCTCTGGGTATCTAGTTCCTGACTTGATAAATATACTAAAACAGAACAAAAAGATCAGATGGATCCACCCTTGATTTACAAAAATACTCACTTTTATCCATAATCCCTGCATCTTTGGGTGTGTGTCCTCCAGTGTGCATCAGTTTGAGAATATGGTGAGTCCCTTCAGTTTGGAGACCAAGTTGAAGGAGGACCCTGATTCTGGGCCAGCAAGAGGACAGAAGGAGCCCTGGATGATCACTGACCAGGAGTTTGAGAGGAACATGGCTAAGGTCTGACATACAAGGACACACACACACACACACACACACACACACACACACACACACACACACACACACACACACACACACACACACAAACACACACACACATTGAGTGACACATGCCCAAGCACATGGTTGTTTTCAAACTTATGAACCAATAAATACATTTTCTTCTTCATTAAGTCTCGCCGTCAGATCCGTCTGAATGAGGTGCTACAGGACTACTCCAGAGATGCTGCACTGATTGTGATGTGAGCATAGTGCAACGTTTATTTACAGTACAGGCAAACACTTTGAAAGGACACAATATTCTCCTGAAGGTCGCATTAAGATTAAGGTGTGTTTTCCTGTTTGTGTTATATGTATTTCCTAACAGCACCATGCCAGTGGGGAGGAGGGGAGTGTGTCCCAGTACTCTCTACATGGCATGGCTCGACATTTTGTCTCGGGACCTCACACCTCCAGTCCTTTTGGTCAGAGGAAACCAGCAAAATGTTCTCACCTTCTACTGCCAATGAAATCATTAACTCATGCTTGGAAATGATCATAAAGATCTGTATGTTTATGCTGGGTTAGGGTTAGAGGCCAGGCATTTCTGTTAGAATTGTTCTTGCGATTGTGATTATTGATTGTGAAGACAATGTTTTATTGAAATGATGACCACAGAATCATCTTATTATGTGCACATAATCAGCCATCTTACCGTATATGTATGGGTAAAGTTTTAGTTTAGCTGCTTTCTGTCCAATATGACTTATTATTATGACAATGAGCAAATTTAAAGAAAATAAATTAATGTCAAATCCATGTTTATACTGTTGCAAGGAACCAGTTTCAATATTTGTCTTCACATATATAAACACATACACAGTATCAAATGAACAAGTACGCCTTTTGATTGATAAGTTCTAAGCCTCAGACTAAACAGCTGGTAGATTCTCAGCTGTATGAAGCCGCAAATTGCTGAAAATCCTTGAAACTCTGAATCCTTATCAGCTGCACAGGTGCTTCTCTTTCGCCGTTATCCAACCTCTGAGGATGATGCAACAATATTTGGATGTGTCAGTAAACCATGACATAATACTGAAACCCAGATAACACCACAGCTTACTGTAATGTGACCATTAATCATGTTTTAGCTGCACTTATAACACTTATGACACCTGTGGTAGTCAGAATATCTGCTGAGAGTGACCTAATTTCGGCATAAGTATTTGTAAATGTGGCTGTACATAATACAGCTGAAGCCTCTTCATGGGCCAAAACAGGTTTGCTCGAAGATCTTTGACGACAGGTGGAGAGAGCTTCCACTCTGCCTCTGTTTATGGGAAACAAATGCGTCAACCTATGTGTGAGAAAGTAGCAGAAACTAATTTTATATTCACTGTCAGAATGTGTTTTTGTATCAATAGGGTGTATAAAACAATATTCATGATTGGCAGAACTGTTTTTTTTTTTACGATTTGAAGGGAATAGGAAATGTTGGTCTCCTTATAATGTTACAAGTTATAGATTATGTCATGCCGAGTCTGTTAATTAGTGACTCCAGTTCAAATCCACAGTACAGCTGAACTATGAATATATTTTTTCCTAAATAATTCACAAATTTTCGTACACCAAATGGCCATTAATTGGTCACATTAATTGGCCAAACCCATGTCATATGTGAGCTGACATTGACGGCTCATAATTTTTTGTTTGGAAAAAAAACGAAGCTGAGGATCTTCTCATTAGCTGATCTTTGTAACTGTTATTCCAAGTTGCGCATGCGCAGAGTAGGGCGACTCCCCGAGCTTCCACGTCGGTGCACGAGCGGCCGGTAGCCAACCAGAGGAGGCCACAGAGTGTTTGGAAACAACATTCCTCCTCGGCACACACACTTCAACATCCACTACCCTACAGGAACTTCACCCTGGAGACCAAAATTAACTTTTCTCCGATTTTCTCCGACGCAAATTTGTTGCACAATTTCTCATTGTGACGTTTGCGGGGTTAAATTTGAAGCTAGTGGATTGCGTTCAGACAAAACCGAGAAAGTCAGAAAATGGACCTTCAACAACAAACGATTTCTCTCGTTATAAAAACGCCCAACCAGGCCCATGAAGACCAGACGGTCCACGGCGTCTGTCTCCATTGGACTATTAAAGACCTGAAGACGCATCTGTCCACTGTCTTCCCTACAAAGCCGGTGAGTTGTGTTTGCTGGCTAATGTTACTTAGCTCGGAGCGGTGTTACGGTATGTTACACTCCGGAAACGAGCTGTGTGTGTGTGTGTGTGTGTGTGGGGGGGGGGGGGGGGGGGGGGGGGCTTTGTCGAGAGTATTCCAGTGTGATTAACAGCCAAAACAAAGTCAAGCACTGTTTGTATCCCTTTGTACCGAACCACTAATTGCTGTTCCGGATAATGGAACCAATTCCATGTATATACCTATTATTCTTTACACATTCATTTATGTATGTTTTATCTTCCGTGTGTTATGTTCAAGACAGGAACTAAAGGATATTTTTGACACGTTTTCAGGTCTATGCCCCAAATACACGTGGGACCATAAACAAGGCCACGATGTTGTTCCTCAGCATTACAACCCAAACCAGACCCCAGTTCATATCTGATTTATTCTAGTTCTTAACACTTAACTTTGTTTCAACTTTTAACTTTGCTTTCCTTTTCATTTGTAGCCTGTGAGTGACCAGAGACTGATTTACTCTGGCAAGCTGTTGCCTGACCACTTGCACATTCAGGATCTCTTCAGACAGGTATGTGTGTGTGTGTGAATATACTTCAAATGTTGTGCTTTATGTGTACAATGAAGTGCTTACAAACACTGAACATGAGGTTTATTGCATGTACAGTTTGGAGCTTGACTTCAGGATTTGGTATTTAAGTTGGAAAAGTTTGGACATTTACCTAAACAATTGCAAAAACCTGTTATTTAGATTTAATACTTTACATTTTTTAAGTTGCGTGCTTACGGTGTGCCTGCAACTTGACTCCAAACTTAACCAATCTTTGTCTGAGAATGCAAATGGATGGATATGTGGCCGTAAAAGGGTTTTCACAGCCTGTAAAAGGCTTGTTGTCGTTTATAAAAGCTGTATTCACGAGAACGCCTGTATTATGTTTCACGTTTTTGGTTCATAGTTTGTCTCTGCAAATCCCATCGGAGGATCATATTGCAGAACAAGAGACGGAATGAGTTGTAAGCCAACAGAACGTTCCTCACAAAGAAGGGATGAACCCAAAAAGATGCCGTCTTTGGCTCTGCTTAGAGTTTCAGGGACATAGTGCCAATATCCATCCTTAGACAATTTGATTATGGACACAGAGCAAACCCTCTACCTATCTCTCTATTTATACTCTTTTATCTGATTCTGCCCACCTCTTTTGTGGATGAAAAAAATGTAAAAAGATTTGTAGATTTGCATTCACCATTACTGAAACAGCCCGATACTTTGCATAAGTGGATTTCTGCTTTTCCTCTTGTGTTCAAATGGCTCAGTGTGTTTTTGCCACGTAGTCTTTCTAATCAGACTTTCATGTTTTCTCAGATGGACTCCATTCCCATGCTGCACCTGGTGTGCACTATCCGTAATCCGCCTACATCACTTGGAGCTAGACCTAAGGTGAGAAATGATGTTTGCTAATATATCAACTAAATCTATCTTCCCTTAGAATGCAACAGAGGGAAGTGGATGTTGGATTTGTCACTTCAGCTGCTGCTTGGCCAGGTTCAGCCAAGGGTTTTGATCATGGAGTAGTCAAAGCGAGGAATCTATTGGTGTTTTTCTTCTGCTTTTGAATCCTACCCAAGCTGCGTAGAGCCGTACACAACCAGTCCTTATTGGTGCTGTCTGCATGGCTCGAGTCTTTCACACTTTACACCCTGGGCATGGATTCAATCTATTGACATATAAAGTGAAGCGTTTAGACTGAGGCAGCTGATGCTTTGTCAATCAATCATAACATTTTTCCTTATATAGTAACTTTAAGGCTTACCAGCGCTAAAACATGTATCACAGAACAGAACAGGACCAATCGCTCTTCTAAACCAGGATGTTTCACCCTGCAGTACAGCGTTGAGGAAGCTGGCTTCTTTTTGCTCAGTGCACACCACTCTTTGTGGATTGTTTCAACAGAATTGTTTCAACAAAACTAACGATTGTATTGAAATTCCATTGTAATACGAGCAGCCAGCATGCTCCACCCAGCTATGGAGCGGGGCCAAAAACTGGCTTTTCAATTCACTTCAAAATGTGAGGTAAGCAGTGCAACGTGACACGTATCTACTCTGGTCTGACAGCCTGCTGTAGGTACACAGAAACATTTGAGCGACAGCTGCAGGAAGACGCTGTGGGGGTTACCAGAGCGTGTAAGACATGAGTTTCCGAAGCGGCATGTATGATGATGGCACCAGCACAGCCACCACACATCTGTAGGTATTAACTGAATGGCGTAGCGGTTGAATTGCCCTCTTTCAAACCCTGAAAAAGAAAGAAAAAGAAGGATTAGAAAAAAGGCGGTCTGTGAATATCTCAGCAAACCTGCTCAAGGTAACACAGTGTGTAACAGAGTCTCCTATGTCACTTATAATTGACATTGGCTTTGAAAACCTGGGTGGATCCCAAATTCCATAAGACGGCGTGCTCAGCTGGTTCATGTAGAGGCGCACTTCATCACCGCCTCCTTCATTACCGTCCACAGTGAACCGGTTTCACTTCAGCTGCTTTTAGAGAACGATTGCTCATTTGAGTTTCAAATCACTATCAGAAATCCTCATGAGGTTTGAAGCAGCTCTCCCTTCAATCTCATTTGTATGCCGAGCAGGTGTGGTGTAGGAAAACATTCACTGTACGCACAGGAGGTGTGTGTGCGTTTGTGTGTGTGTGGGTGTACTCTCGTTTTTGCATGTATGCTGTGTTTTATTGCAACAAGTTTAACGGTTCAGAGAGAGGCTCTTTACAAATACATCTTCTTGCTTGTCCCTGCAGACCAAAGTGGCAGAACAGCCGCACTCTCCGCCTCATTCATCCCACAACATCTCAACCAGCCCGGACCTGAACCCCACACCCCCAGCAGCCTCAGCCAGCCCCAGCATCCCCTCACCAGTCCAGGAGCCCAACACGCCAGAGCTGAGGCAGAGGAGGCAGACTACTATGTCAGCTGCTGACCCGGCTCAAACACAGACGCCAGCTGCTCCTGCATGGCCCCACGCTGCTGTGTAAGCCAACTTGGAGCCTTTTCGGTCTCATTTTCAGATAACTTTGACATGACTTGGCAACGACTTTGACTCTGAGTCACCTCTCTCTTATCTCTCCTCCTTTTCTTTCAGGCCTGCAGCTCCAGAGATGACCCAGCCAGCCTTCCCCAACTACTCTCTGTACAGCCCTCAGCAGCTACTGTGGCTCCAGCACGTCTATGCCAGACAGTATTACATGCAATAGTGAGTTGTAAATCATAAACAATGCAGAATTACCACATTTATTTAATATTAGGTAAAAGTAATCTAAGGTCTGTCTTTCTTTCCACCAGCCACGCAGCTTGGGCAGCAGCAGGCACCGTCCCCTCGGCGTCATCAACAACCATTGGCCCGTATCCTCCTGTCTCTGCCCACCAAGCACCCGTCCCAGCCCCCTTAGCCAATCAGAACCCCATCAACAACCTGCCAGCAAATCAGAATCCAGCACAGGACGCTGCATTTATCAACCCTGCTGGGGCCAATCAGAACATCCGTATCAATGCACAGGGCGGGCCTGTGATGGAGGACGAAGAGGACGTGGACCGCGATTGGCTAGACTGGATGTACTCCGCCGCACGATTTGGTGTATTGCTCACGATCGTCTACTTCAACTCCAGTCTGAGTCGGTTTATCATGGTGATGAGCACGCTCCTCCTCATGTACCTGTAAGTGTAGTCTGATGTTTACCGCTTACACACCAACATTTTAAAGGTGTCAAGAGTCTAAAACAGGGTCATCTACAGGCATTTGGGATTTAAACAAAAGCACTGTATACTCCAAACATTTCTAATACTTCTGCAATGTATTCAAGAAGGCACTGGGGATAGCTGCAAAGAAGAGAATGTCAGTGGAAGGATTTTGAACGGCCCTCAGGGTTGTGTAACCATCAAACCTGTCATACAGGAGATAAGTGCAAACAAGTGATGCAGCAAGATGTTCAGAGGATGTTCAGAGCACAAAGCAAACTTCAGTGGCTCAGTTATGACTGAAGAACAAGCAAAAACACGTTTAAGTTTGTTTATTCAGGGATGTGACACTACAGTGTGAAACTCCACTTCTCCTCCAAAAGGGAACGCACCATCCAGAGCAGCTGTAGCAAATGCAAGGTTTAATGTGTGAAAGACGAAAAAATACTGACTGACAGAATTCACTGGAACTGCTACATTCATTCTCAAAAGAAAAGTGAAAGCACCCATGAAGTCATATTATTAGATCAGCCACTTCAGTCTGAATAAAAGTTTAGCTCACTTAGCTTGACTTGAATGCACTGCCACTATTCTCTCTCTCTCTCTCTCTCTCTCTCTCTCTCTCTCTCTCTCTCTCTCTCTCTCTCTCTCTCTCTCTCTCTCTCTCTCTCTCTCTCTCTCTCTCTCTCTCTCTCTCTCTCTCTCTCTCTCTCTCTCTCTCTCTCTCTCTCTCTCTCTCTCTCTCTCTCTCTCTCTCTCTCTCTCTCTCTCTCTCTCTCTTTAGTAAATCAAGCCTGCTTCCTGCTGCTCACAAGGCACCAAACCTCTTTGCATTTATTGAAAGCTCTTCACTATTCTCCTCTGCCACAGACACACCGCTGGTTGGTTTCCATTCAGAAGGAGAGTGCAGGTCCAAGGACAGAACCCTCTGCACCCCCTTGAGGCCCAGCACAACCAGCAGAATGAGAACAGAGACCCACAGCCAAATCCAGTAAGAAATTTGATTTTTCCATCCTAACCCACCTTGATTTATTTCCACATGTATACATTTCCCTGGGCAGCCCGGGTCCCAGTGTTCTGAGGCATGACAGGAAGTATTAACACGCACGCTATGTACAGAAGCTGCATTGCGGTGAAAGCAAAACTAAGGAAATACACAGATGGAGGGAAGTAACATGATTTAGAAATGTGCTGAATAACAAAACTCGTTGCTTAAAAATCCCCATATGAGGTAAACAATACTGGTTGTGGGTTTGAATCTGGTCCATGGCAGTCCTTGCTGTCTCTATTTGAAAAGTTACTCAAGTTGTCAAGAATATTTGAAAAAGAAAGGCATCCAACTTGACATTATATACAGGTGCATCTCAATCAATTAGAATATTGTGGAAAAGTTCATTTATTTCAGTAATTCAATTCAGAAAGTGAAACTCTTAATATATTGTAGCCTCATGGTGTCTCACTCTAATCAGCTCATTAACTCAAATCACCTGTGAAGGTTTCCTAAGCCTTTAAATTGTCTCTCAGTCTGGTTCAGTCGGCGACACAATCATGGGGAAGATACCATATCCTGTGTGTAGGGTCCATGTAAAAGAACGAGAATGCTATTCACATATAATAGAATATAGCGAGAGTTGTGCACACATCGGTGAAAGTGTCTTTAATGGCGTGTTTTAATGATGACTTTCTGTCCAATACCTCCAGCCTGAAGAGCTTGATGACGGAGAAGCAGAGGAAGCGGCTGATGCTGCTGCAGTGGAGGGATCTGATCAACCCGGACCGATGACAGCAGTTTTAGTGCCTCCTCACAGGGTGTCAGCCATGTGGACACTCTGGGTTTTCTTCAAAACCTTCTTCTCCTCACTTATTCCTGAGGCACCTCAGGGTGTGGTCAACTGAGCATATGATGGGACAGAAGATTCAAAAGAATTTCATTGACTGTGAAACAAGTGAAGACACCAGCGATTCAAGCGGTTCAGGATCTGTGAATTGCCAAAAATCTGGGCTTGATCCTAAGGATGGATCATTGCATCATCGCAGTAACCATGACTGCTGACTAGTAATCACAAGGGAAATTTGGAACTGTTTAATGGAGAAAATGACTCCAGCTCTATATCTGACCAAATATGCACTTTCTCTCAATCTTTCATAACCCAGTGGTCACTGTCAGCTGGCTAAGGTCCCTCTGTTTTCCGACTTGTGCATTACAGGAAAGCACACAGCCATAGCTGGTTGTTTCCTTTACCTAAAATAAGCAGTAGGTGGCGGCTGAAGGATAAAAACCTCTCAATTCTTGAAAATACAGCCAATGCTACATGTTCACATATGACCAGTGAGGCTAAACAATTCTCCCTCAGGTGGTTTGCGGTACATGCACATTCTTAGGTTCAACCATCAACTCGGAACAAGTTTCATATATTATTATCATTTCATTAGATGTCAATTGTGACATGGGACAGTAGTTCAGGGACCAACAAATGACTTGTTCAGAAAGTACATCAGAATTACTTATTTTATTTTAACAAAACCAACAGAATTCACTTCATTCTGTCAGAGTTTGTAGGATGATCTAGTCCTAGTTTGGAGTGAAGTTTCTCATGCTAGAGTTTCAGAATGTTTTGGGAAGGAGATGATATTTGTGACCAAATACAAAGCTGACTACTTCTGTCTGGCTATATATTCTGCACAATAGAGATATTGGCATAGTAACGAATTAAACCATTTGTAAATATATTGTGTATATATGCACACACAGCACTTTACAATATGTAAATTATGCAAGCTTGTAATCATACTGAGAGGCGATTGCTCTTCTTGATGCTTATATTGTTGAGAGCTCTTTATTTGTTGTTGTTTCTTTTTAAATTTCAGGGTTGCTGGAATTTTTTTAATCAAACTAATCAGTAACTTAATTGTCAGCTTAGAGAGACACCTGCTGTTTGACTTATTGAGATAAGCACAGGATTATGTCTTTAAAGAGACAGAATTAAATTTGAACTCCCAGCTAGTTTCTATTTTCACCTAATAGAGATCTAATTTTATTATTTTAAGGGCCCTTGCCCTGATAACCATTTTTGTTATTGGGAGTATTTGCATGTTTATCAATGCTAAATTACACAATATTTATTACTTCTACGTACTTCCAGCTCCATTTCAGGTCTAAACTAAACTACTTTGTTCACGAAAGATAATTGTTAGCATAATAGTAAGGTACTTGACTATTAACTCAACAAACAAGTGTTCAAATACTCAAACAATACAGCCTAAGGTCTCAGTCACAAATCTTTACATTACATGTCTTTTACTTGCAGTCATTTCATATTCTAAGTAATGAACTAGGGATGCTGGCTTACTGTGAAGGTACATTTCTTGCTACTGAGTCACCTGTTTGTCATGTTTAAGTAAATTCTATTCTTCTTTGCTACATTTTCTTCTGGTACTTGTAATGGTCACCAAGTGTAGTCATGATATTGGGAGATCATCCACCTTTGAATTTGGTTATTGGTGAGTGCTAATTATGTGTGCTGAGTTTGACATGCAATAAAGAATGCAATAAGTAATCCAGTTTAAAGGATTTGATGTTTATTTCTTCTTGTGTTGATGTTTGTTGTCAATTGGTTTGTAAGGACAGTAGGTCGGTAAATAGGTCTGTAAAAAATATCTATTTGTGTCTTCAGGATCAATCAAAGGGACTACGTCCACAACATCACCCTTTGTGGAAGACCTGTTTTTCTCCAGTAGCTCTTGTGCTCTGGAGTAAATAGATGTTTGTAGGTGGAAGTTATCAAGATCAGTGAGTGAACGATTCAGCTTGTTGACTTGTTGGGGGAAGGTGAGATCATGGTCGAGGAAATAACCTGGATAATTTCACCACTAGGAGTCTGAGCTATAATTAGAAAGCTGTTGGGCCTTGGCAGAGGTATGAACTCTAATGAGTGTTGACCTATCTAATATGAGTATTTGATAAGAATTAAGGACAAGAACATGGTGATGTTTTTCAAAAAATGACAGGTAAAAGTGGTCAGTTTTAGACTGGTTTGTGTTTTTTGATCATAAATAGCCACTTTGTTACTACATAGTTCACTCTGTTGATCAATGCACCATCTATTCAGTGATATATGTACCATAACCTGGTATTCTGCTTTTTGATATTGTACTTAGTCTCTGTTTTAACATTTAGCTTATGTACTCATTATCTCAATAGCTGATATGTTCACACTGAATGTTTCAGCACCTATGATATTGAATGTGTACTCTGGTGTACTTTGACCAGTTTACTTAGACTAATCTTTGCATGAAAAGCAACTTTGAGGTAATGTTTGTACTTTTAGGACACACACAAGTTACCCCCCTCTGATTGGCTGTGGAGAAGCTTTCATGTTTTTTTTGTGTGTCAGATAACTGAAGTTTAGATGAGACTAGTTAGGATACTGCAAACAGTCCAGCACAAACACAAGTGTGAACCACAAACCAAGCCGACACACTCTTGAACCTCAGCCCACTCTCACAGAGGTGAAATGGCCACATCCATAATGTCTTGTTGTGTGGTCCTACTGCTGTTCCTCTTTGTGTTTGGGACGTCCCAAACCTGCCTGGAGAATCCCGCCTCAGCATATCAATTCACAGGAGCTGTGTGCCGGTTGACCTACCCTGCTGCTGCTGTGTGTGAGTGCAATTTCGTTTTGTGTCTCATTTATTAATTTTATCCATTCAACCAATAACCTGGACAGCTGCTGTGAGGAGTCTTATGTTTTATTGTCTTTTCATTTCTGTTCTCCCTCCTCTGAGTCTGATGTGATTAGTTGAAACCTCAATCAGCAATACAGCTTGAATGAGGCTGAAATGTGTCGCCTGAACTTGAACTGAATTTGTATTCATGTCCAGCCCAACTGCACAAACAAGAATGTTTTCTTTCCAAACCTGAAGCCTTTCAGCCTAAATAGTGCCAGAGGAAACTCACCATGCTTGGGTCCCCTGGGTGTTCTAATCATAATGTGTTGACAAATCAACGTTTGACTTCTATTGATAAAACCCTCATTCATTATTATGTACCGTCACTATTTTTAGTAAGTACAGCTGGAATGTTGTCCTCAGATGCACCACCATATCTCACTCTTGCCACAGTCGTCAGGTTTGTTTGCATGTGACCGTGGATTTGTGACCATGTGACCATGGATTTGATTGGCTGTTTGAAGTCAAGCTCCGATTTTCTAAAACCAGTTTGAAACCATTAAATATACAGTTTTTTCAGACCAACTCGTGGGTTTGGGGGTTTTCAATCAGTGTCTAGAGGTCTCGCTCTTTCCTTGTCCAAGATATGGGCCTTTTACCAAAATGACCCATTTGGTCCTCGGTTACTATGACATTTTTCCAGAATTTGATCAAAATTTAAATTCCCCCCAAACTTGCAGCAAATTATCCTAGTGCCATCTAGATCAGGGGTTCTTAACCTTTTTGACCTCGCGGCCCAACCTTTCCAGTACAGAGGGGCCCGGGGCCCATTCAAATATTATCACTGAATTGGTTATCTTACTCTTGATTTGTATTCAATAACTATATCTAATCTATTTATAGTTTTACGGGCCTAAACCTTGTCAAATGACATGAACCATGTGCTCATCACAAAGATATTTATCTATTTTTCAAACATAAACCAGCACATACAACAACATGCCGAACAACAAAAAGGAGGGATTCATATAAACTGATGAAAAAAACTGGACATGTGATAACATTATTGGGGTGATAAAATAAATACATTCAAAATAATGTTTTTTCTTGAATAAATAAACTGTATAAGTAAAAGAAAAGTGCAAATGAGATACAGCCTTCTAATCTGCAAATTAATTTAAAAGGTGCATGGCAGAGCCAGAACTTGCCTTCATAACAGTGACAAATGAAAAATAACTTTTTAAAAATGTTTTACTTCTTACACAACTCAGACAAGATCAGATCTAGCCTAGGTGGAATGGAGGAAAGGCAAACTCCCAGAGTTGCCTCCAGTGTTGATCTGAGTCTGTTTCGGGCTTTGGTCTTAGTTGTGGCCAGCCTAATATAATTAATAAACGCCACAGCACAACAGTCCAGGCGCACGTGTATGACGTCACAAGGTTGAATGAATGAATGAATAGCTGATCGGCCCTGATCGTCTCATTTGTCCGTGAATCTCGACACCTCTTTGTTGTTGATTTTTCCCTTTAAGTGCACTTTCTTTTCTAAAATCCCCAAATAAATTCTAAAAGCCTGTTTGACGCTGCAACAACTGAGTGTCTCGCGGCCCTCACGGCCCAAAGGTGCAAAACAAGGTTTTTTTTGGCGGCCCTATTGGCGGCCCTCTCGCGGCCAAACAATGGGCTGGGCCCCATGTTTAAGAATCACTATTTTGGTTTCAATCATAGCGTTCAGGCACTTACACAAAATATGGGCTTTTTACAAAATGACCCATTTGGTCCACACTGTCGTTTGGGAAAAATTGGACCTAAAATTAAATTTACCCCAAACTTACAGAAAATTATCCTTGTGTCCTGCCGCTGCTGATTTTGAAGATTTGAGAGCTCTAGCTCTTAAATTGACCGAGATACGGGCTCTTGAAAGAGACCAACAATTTGGTCCATTGTTACACTGTCGTTCCTTGAAAATTGGACCAAAAATTTAATTTGCCCCAAACTTACAGACAATGATGCTCGTGTCCCACCGCTGCTGATTTTGAAGATTTTAGAGCTCTAGCTCTTAAATTGACCGAGATACGGGCTCTTGAAAGAGACCAACAATTCGATCCGTTTTTACACTGGCGTTCGTTGAAAACTGGACCAAAAATTTTATTTGCCCCAAACTTACAGACAATGATCCTCGTGTCCCGCCGCTGCTGATTTTGAAGATTTTAGAGCTCTAGCTCTTTAATTGACCGAGATACGGGCTTCTAGTACACTGACATTTTAGGAGAATAGGAACAATTATTAAATCTGCCCCAAACTTACAGGAAATGATCCTCATGTCATGTAGATGCTGTGATTGAAATTTTTGGAGCAGATGCTGTGTTGGTCTTGGTTGACATTGGGACTCGTACCGGCCATCCTCCAATTCCCAGCTTTGAAATCTACAGTTTGAGCTACTGCCTCCTCTGCTAGTACACTGACATTTTAGGAGAATAGGAACAATAATTAAATCTGCCCCAAACTTACAGGAAATGATCCTCATGTCATGTAGATGCTGTGTTTGAAATTTTTAGAGCTCTTGCTCTTAATTTCACCAAGATATGGGCTTTCCACAAAAACTACTTTGAAATCTACAGGTTGAGCTACTGCATCATCTGCTAGTACACTGTCGTTTCGGGAAATTCGACTGCTCGAATGCTGTGTCAAAAATTTTAGCTCTCTAGCTCCTTCCTTGTCCAAGATATTGGCGTTTCTGGTTTTCTCTAGTTTTCCGAAACGATGACGCGGGCTTTTTCAGAATTTTTTCAATATTCCCCAATTAGACCCATGTTGGATTCATGTTAATGTGAATTCAAAGACATTAAAGTTTGAGGGAGAAAAAAGGGGGAAAGGGGACATTTTTTTTTTTAATTAATAAAATAAAAAAAATAGTCTTATCAACCACAAATTTCGCGGACCCCCTGTTGAAGACCCCTGGTGTAGAACACAGGCTCACTGTGCTTATACTCCACTGTCACCACTGCTGGCCACAGGGACACAGACTGCTGAGCTGAGCTGAGTCTGAACATTTATAACCTGGATTGATTCTGATTTGTATTTGGATATGGTGCTCATTGCAGCACATAAAAGTAATAATAGTATTTATTTGAGAAAGATAAGATGAAAATGTTTTGCTTCATTCTTTCACATTGTTTTGTTTTGGTTTTGTTTTGTTTGCAGTGAATGAGAAAACCACTAAAGTGATTGAAGCAGCATTCCAGCATGCCAGGTACCCAAGTGTGAAGGGAGAGAAGTCACTGCTCCTTGTTGGCAAAGTCACTTATGGCCTACACAAGTGAGTGGACACACACAAACACAAAGACACACACACACCAATAAGTACATGAACCTTCAAAGAATCACATAATATTCCTATTTGGTGCTGACCAGTTTGGAGATTCACAACCTGTCGATTGGCCGGAGTGAGTTTGAACTGCATCCAGGTGAGGGCATCACTATGGAGATAAACAATGTGTCAGCAGTCTTCAGAGGGACCATCCAGTATGGATACGGCAGCTGGCTGTGAGTGTGTGCACAGAAAAAGTGGATCCAGGCACTTCTTAACAATTAATTCTTAATATTGTGGCATTTTAGTTGTAATTTTACTCGAAAGTAATATAAAAATCTCATGATCTCAAGGCAAAACACTGGGTATATTTATCCCATCATAGGCTTTTGTAGGAGAAGAAAGCTATAATTTCTATGTTTGCACTAATTGCTGGGGGCAGATGCAGAGAAAGAATGTGTTATAGCCTTATTCTTTCTTTAGATCAGTGTATTCTGACATAGCTATGCACTCTTACCATTGTCCACTTGTTACTGTAACACTCATCATGAACCCATCTGTCTGTTTTCTCTTTCATCCAGTTTTAATATTGAGCAATCAATTGACTTTGAGATTGAGTCTCAGATTGATCTTGGAATTAACCCCAAACTGTGTAAGTATTTTATTTAGTACTGAAGTGTCACTTCTGAGCATAGCTGGTTCTGAGGCACATTTGTGGTTAGGCACTGTTCCTTGAGAGGCCATGAACCAACTATATACATGATCTATGATAAACTTTTATTCATAAATCTCTCCTGGCTCCATGTGTCAGACTGTGGTAAAGGAAAGGTGGCAGCAGACACGTCAGACTGTTACCTGAACTTCTACAAGCTCCGCCTGATGTTGCAGGGAGACAGAGAGTAAGTCACAAAACACACACTGCATGAGACGCTGTGTATTTATATATCTATATATATATATATATATATATATATATGTATATATGTGTATAGAGGGAGGCAGTTGCTCAGTGGGTAGAGCTTCAGCCTGGGAACCAGAGGGTCGCCGGTTGGAGTCCCTGCCGAGGTGCCCCTGAGCAAGGCACCGAACCCTCAATTGCTCCCCCCTCTGCGAAGGGTGGTAATGTAATGTAATGTAATGTAAGTCGCTTTGGATAAAAAGCGTCTGCCAAATGCTCATAATGTAATGTAATGTATTTGCTCTTCTTCAGGCCAAACTGGTTAAAGAAGCTTGTCACTGACTTCATCACATTTACAGTTAAACTGGTCATCAAAGCACAGGTGCGTGTGTGTGCAACGAGCACCTTTCTTCCAATTGTCACAATTACAGTTGATGCGTGAAGAGAGGGTTATGTTTCTACTCTGTTCTTCTGTTCAATTGTAGATCTGTAGTGAGATCAATGCGGTGGCAAATATATTGGCTGACTTTGTACAAGACACAGCAGGTATGTGTACGCCTGTGATTCCTGAGCGATTGGGTTGTACTGTATATGTGCTTAATGTATGACAGACATAATTGTTAATATTTTATGTGGAGTGCCTTAGAATAGTGTGTCTGTGTGTGTTTTCAGAGCAGTTCCTGAGTGATGGCGCTATCAGTGTCAATATTGGTATTACTGCTGCTCCTGTCATCACTGCTAACTATATAGAATCATATCACAAGGTACACAGTTTGGCAACACAACATCTATGTAGAATTTTGAATATCCAAGACTTTAAAACTCCAATACATTGATACTGGTTGTTCTTTTTGTTTCCATTGATTCTGCAGGGTCTGACCAACTACAATAATGTTACCACAATCATCAACGACTCTGCTTTCCACCCCAGTCTGCTGACTGAACACAGGATGCTTTACTTTTGGGTTTCAGGTCAGCAGTCACAATTGCCAATTTTATTTATCAGGTAACTTAAGTAGCGAATTACAACCAAATCAGTCAGTTAGGACAAGGCACAAAAGAACAATCAGGTTTTTGTATTGTAAAGTAACACAAAAATTCTGCAATTTTGTAATTTTTCAAAAGGCTTTTGCGAATTTTCTTGCACCAATACTCACAAAACAAATTCAGTAAAATCCTGCTGTGAGTAATTAGTGAAAATAATGCTATACATTTGTCTAGCGCAAGCCTACTTTGGGATATAGAGAGGGGCCATATCTATATAAATCTTCTGTAGGCTTGTTTTGACCTGTGTTTTAACATCAGACCAGCTCCTGAGCCCTTTGGTTATTGCGGCACATCAAGATGGACGGTTCCAACTCAACATCTCTGGAGCAGAACTCATAGTAAGTTCAAAAGAAACATGTGAAGTTGTGTCCTACGCTGCAAAAGGACTCTCTTTCTCTAAATTTCTGTCTTTAAATATGACTTTTCTAACAAGTAGCACACGGATACAGATATTCAAGCTTAAATATGCTGATGAATGTGTTTTTTCAGGACCTTTTCAAGACAAATCTCACCAGTGCCACTCCTGATTTCATTAGCCAGGTAATGTGAAAAACAAACCGTATACACACAAAGTCACACAGACCACACATCAGAAATTAGTTCTGCTCTGTGAAATGTGATTCATTTTCTACACAGGGATGTTTAGACAGTTCTTTCTTCTGTGCACAAAACCTTGTACTTCATCTTAATGACAAAATGCAAATGACACAATGTTATTTAGTGGACAAAATCCATCAAGATCAAGGTGTTTCTCTCTCTCTCTCTGGGTGTGTGTGTGTGTGTATGTACAACAGTGTATGTTGGAATCAGGTTCTCCAGAACTGATGGTGTGGAGTTCATCTGTTCCACACCTGACCACCTCCCCTCTGGGCACCAGTGTCAGGGTCCAGGCCTCTGGGCAGCTCCACTGTGGAAGACAACACACACCAACACTCTCTTTCCAAATGGTCAGACTGAAAAAAATATAGTTTTAATATTTGTTTTAAATTTTCTTCTAATACTTGCATTTGTATAATAAAAACACAGGAAACTCAATGCATTTATGCCTTTACCTTTACTCTCTATCTGTAATGACTGCCTGGGACTAATGTTGCTGTTCTGTCTCATAGGAGGTGACAGTAGTGGTCACAGTTTCGTACGCTAATAAGAAAATCTTCCTGCAGGGAAACACCTCAGAGTAAGACTTCTATTATTGATTTTGTGCCAAAAATTTGGGATTTAGTTGAGGTTTTTTGTTTGTTTTTATGTCTTTTGTGTGTCTAAAGCACAATATAAAGTACTATTTATAAAGCACTTGCCATTATGATGATTGATATTGTGGGAATACGGCGATGTTATCAATATTATAGTGTTGCTACACAATTAAGAATGACTAGCACTGTACTTTTGAGTCATTACAGTAGTCAGAATACCATTTAAATGAGATGTATTCTAAGAATCTAGTTTAGTCAAAACCTTTGCAAGGCATAAATGTGCAAAAAAACACATTGATGTACTTCTACAGCTACACTACTCTTCCATGCTGCATAGAAGGCAAGGATTCCCGGGCTTTTATCCCTCCCTGATTTTTTTGTTTTGTTCTAACCCTAACCCTAGGATCTCTATACTCCAGGCAGAACTATCATCAGATAAAAATCAGGTACTGTCAGACAACTCTTGGCTTTCTGTATAAGCCTACAAACACAAACATTACAGCTTACATCTGAGATATTGCTTACAAGCATACACAAGAAAACGGAATAATAACTTTCCTCCCCTGACATGGAAAGGGAAGGGAAACACTGGTGAAAGTTACAAATGACCTCTTAATTTCATCAAACCAAGGACTCCTCTTAGATCTTAGATTTAGATCTTAGAGCTTAGAGCAGCTGGAGCAGGAGTTAGAGCCGGAGGAAGAGGATGAAAGAGCCAAACTTCCGAGTGGATAAACAGTAAAATGGTCTTACAGGTTCTTTGTGGAATCCTGTCCTGCAGAGATTAGGAACTTGTTCTGTTAAAAACCTATTCATTCTATTTGTATTCATGATAATTATAATATTGGTCATTAGCCTCTCTGTGTCTCTCTCTCTCTCCCCCTCTCTCTCAAACCCAACTGGTGCCAGGCTTTGCCTAAGGTTTCTTGCCGATCAAGTTTTTCCCTCCTGCTGCCACTAAAGTTCTTGCTTAAGGAATGTTGGTTTCTTTAAATGCTCTGTATGTAAAGTGCCTTGAGATAACCTTTGTTGTGATTTAGCATATAAATTAAGTTGAATTGAATTGAATGTGCCAAGAAAATAAGACTTCCTTCTTTTCCATTGACATCCATGGATGTATGATGATGATTTACGATGCTGTGCTGTAGACTTTTCTTTTTTCCCGGTTTACAGCAGCTAAATGGATCACAGCAAGAGTTCCTTAGAGAAACTGTGGAGAAGGTCGGCGTTCGTAAAGTGCTGTCTGGTAAGGGACACATGCACTGTTCATAAAGCCCTAAGACTGAAGTCACATCTACTCAACTGTTTCCAATCCGAATCAACTGGTTGAATACATTCAACAAATCAAACAGAATAGGACAGAGTGAGTCCACAAAGGGTATGTTCACACCTACGTGGTTTGGTCAGAGTCAATTGGACTAGGTCTGAATACAGCAAACACACTCAATAATTGTGGAACACACACACACACACACCAGGGTGACAGGAAACAATACAACAGAGAAAACTAAACAGGATAACCAAGATAGCTTTACGGGACACTAAGAGGGTAGAATGGTAATAAGGAAACAAAAAAGTAGTTCATCAAGAAACAAAAGTCCAAAAATATTAGCAATTGAACAGTGTGTGTGTGTGTGTGTGTGTGTGTGTGTGTGTGTGTGTGTGTGTCTGTGTCTGTGTGTGTGTTTTCTAGTTCTGGAACAAGAGCTGACAAGACTGTTGGACAAACAGGGAGTAAATTTGTTTGACATTTTTCACCCAGAAGTTCTACCTCATGATGTGAGTATGCAATTGTCCCGATTTTTCTTGTCTTGTGCCATCATTTTAGACATTGTGTTGTTGTGTCTTTTATATTCCAACAGAATGTCTTTTCCAGTGTAAAATTTTCTCCCTCTGGTCGACTGCCTTTATTTGCCTTTCCATGCCTTAGTCTTTGTTTATCTATTTTTTTTTTGTTCTTTTGTCCTTATGCACCTATCTCTACATATTCTCTCTCTCATCACCTTGTCTCCATGCTGTAGGGCTTTGTGGTGATCCAGATGGATTTTGGATTCCCACACCACCTTCTGGTTGAGTTCCTCAAGAAGACACTGGAGTAGCTGGACAGCCCACAAGGGCCCCAGTGAACCTGTAAGAAGACTCGACAAGAACACAAGGTTGAGCTGCTTAATGCATGCCTCATGTTTTTCATGCTATTTTCTAGTGTTTATTTTGAATATGGGAAAAATTATTGTTGTTTATTTTGAGTGAGGCTTACAAAAAATCCAGTAGGCTTCATGAATTAATGTAATCAATCAATAAAAAACACTGTTAATATTTTTTTTGTTTGCTGAATATGTTTACTGAAGAAACCCACTGACATAACAATGAGAAGAGAGTGCAGTTACCATGTTCCACAGGTCCCAGTCAAGATTTCTTTCTTTTCTCTCCCTCTCTCTTCCCGCCCTCTTTCTCTACCAAAATATGGCATACATTTGCAAAGTCAACAGTCATTTTGAAGCTTGAAATGTCCTGTAACTACCCTAGCAGGCTGGAAGAGATCGCCCGGGGAGAGAATCCTGTCATACAATTTTTGTGTGACAGGACTGACTAATCACTGACTAATCACTTTGACTGACTAATCACTTTGAGTGAATATTTCTCTTCCACCCGCACCAATTTGATTGACGCTGGTTTCATCCGGCTTGTAAGTCCTCGATTGACATCTAGTGTGCGCTAATCGACCGAGCTTTGTTTTGGTAAATATATGACTTGTAAAACTCATTCTAGCCTTCCTCAGTAGTAGTTTGTCATCCGGCCGTTTGATACTTTAGTCAGAGCCGTCTCAGTACTGTGTAGGGGCCTGAAGCCAGATTGGTATTGATCGTTTACAATTTTGTGTAGCAGCCAGGTGGTGCTGTTGGACTAACATTATCACTACATCTGTATGGTCTCCATGTTGTTTTTGACAATTGAGGGCAAACCTGGGCTACGTTTGAGTGGCCGTGTTCTTATATTCATGCTTACCCAGTGCAGCAGTGACAACATACAAGGAGGTACAGGTGAACAGCAGGGATGAAAGCAGAGTTTGAGAGTATCATGGAGTTCAGTATCTGGCATACAGTTGTCTTTGAAAATGATAGAACATGGATTTTGGCATTTAGGTCATCAGGGTAATGTCTGCAAGAGATCTTCAAAAGCTATATTACAATTACACCATAGGAAGTGTACTCTCTATGATATATGATATGATTTAATATTTTCTGCTGCTGAAAGTTTCCCTGCGGCCTAATCCAGAAATAGGACAATATGATGAGAGCAGAAAGATTAGTGGTAGGACATTTTGTAGCTCCCCCTTGTCCAAAACACATACAGTATGTATATAGAATTAAAGCAAACAATATATATTTGATTTCATTATGATTGACTCTTTATTTACGACGATGTCGTTGTGGTAGGCTTTTCTTTGTCTTTGTTTTTCTCCTTGTTACCTCCTCTAGTTATGTTTTGTCTTGATTTGTAAGTGGGTTTGTGTGTCAACTTATAGTCGATGTAGTAGATTTTGAGGGAGACTTGTGTCATAGTTTTAAAGATATTAATCTGTTTGACGAGATGGAAGGAGAGACTAAGGGCAATTCGTCAGATTCTAACAAGTGAAATATAAACAAAAATAAGTTAGTAAGTAAAGAGAAATATGCAGCCTTGGTTTGGCTGTGTCAGTGCTTTCTATTCATTCATTCATTTTCACTCATGTTACCACGAGTGATAGTGCAGAAATGTTAATCTCTGTGCTGCCCAGGCATGTTGCATGCATTGCCATTGCCATTTATAAGCACAATTACCCATAAAGCTACACAGGATTATCTCACGGTTTAACTTGAAGTTTGTTGTTTTAGGGTGTTTCTCTGTAACCTCACACTGTTCATTGTTAGCGTAATATTTGCTTTAGTCTCGTGTTTGAAGAAAAGCAAATACCAGAGCATGTGATCTGTTTTTGAGTGGACAGTAAACTAGTCCTTCACACTTCTTTATTCACAATTGTGTCATTCAAGGACTTTAACATTGTGTGATGCTGCATGTATATTTAAGTTAAGTAATTGGCTTTATTTTGTAGTAGAATTGTTCTCTACTACATACAAGACAAGCCAAAACTGGCCTTTACTGTTGGTTCAAAGAGCCCCATCAGTGTTAGATAGCCATGGAGTAAACTGCAGTGGGATCTTTAGACACATACAGGAATATGTAAACAAGCAACTTGTCTATGCAACCCCCTCAGCTGACCATTCCAGTCCTCTTTGTCTCTGGTAACATTCCTCTCCTGTGCATTCTTCTGCTCTGCCTGTCTCTGCAACAGCAGCGGGAACCAAGGCCTGTGTTATGACTGTTAAATATACCAAAACTAACTTGTGTTTTGGCTGATAAGATTGCTATGTTCTGTGCAATTTCAGTAGTCATCAACAATGATTCCCAGAAATAGTTTCATGATTCTCTTTTGTTCGACACTTAAAAAAATGAAAGCTGTTTCATACTTGGAGTCCGCATTACAGTTAGAACTTTTGTTATATTGTATTGCATTTTATGTTTGGTTCAGTTGGTTTCACACCACCTTAAAGGAAACTCATTAGATTGTTGTTGCATTTGACGTGGGTGTGAGTTGATCTGTGCACTTCACTATTCTTTTTACAGGATTTCATTTCCCAAGATATTTCCCAAAGTTCACCTAATTGGGGTTTTGCTCTTCTTATGGCATCACGACCAGCTTATGATTAAGCAGCAACCGTACGAAATCTGTGCAGATGTCATAATATGTTAATTTGTGTTTCTCATGACTCAAAATAAGCATTGTATATAGTATTGATCTATTTTATCTTTAAAACAATCACTTTATGTAAACCATGTGCAAAAGAACCTTTCTTTTCTGAGCACTGCACTGTGCACACTGAATAAATAATGTGAAAGAATTTAGGTAATGTTTCTTTAAGGCCTCTTCCCAAAAATCCCACTGCGTCCATGCTGGTAACACCCGTGGGCTTTAACCAGGTGGTGTTTGGTATGTGATGACGTAAACATGTTAAAGAGGCAAAGGACCAATTAAAATGAAGCTTTCAGTGCAGTTCAGGATCTTTGGGTTTTTGTACAGATATAACATATGGAATAGATTTGCAATCTTACTGTCATTTTTTAAACTTGAAATGTCTGGAAACGTTCACTCTTCAAAGACACAATGAGCTGAAAAAGTGACCAATCACTTCTCATGAATCAGATTCTCTCCTGCCTACACTGGCTTGATCAACATTTCATCCAATAGCAGGGCTTTAAAGCCTTTCAACGCACTGCAATCAGCTGCCGTTTGACCAAGCTATGATGCCATTATGCATTGCCAGCCGGTGAACATTTTGGGGCTAGCATCCGAACATGTAAAATGGCAGTGAGCAGAGTCAATCAATGTATTTCCTTGAAAATTAAGTAAGAAATACAGGTGATGGGATTAAGTACAAATATAAATTGAAATTCACATTTTAGCCTTTCTGAAGAGGTTTGACCATTACATCTCAGAAAAGTACCACTTTGTAGTAAAGAAATATTTAATATTGCTGTTTAAAAATGCTTCACAGTGGTTAAAATGCGGTGCCAATTTAGATAGGACAAGCTTGTTAAGTAATTTTGAACAGCCCACCAGATCCTTGTTTGTTGTAACTAAAGTGAATGAATATTCACCGTACCTATCTCAAGACTGTAGCATTCATTTAGTCTAAGCGTTTGTGTTCGTCTGTCTTGAACAGTTGTGGCCTTCTGCATCGTATTTATCTATGTATGCTAATTGCTCGCTGTTTATTCGGGGACAAACTATTAGAAAATATTTGTTCTGGAGCCCGCTTCATGGATTAGCTGACTTCATACTGATTTCATACACACGTTGGTGCTTCTTCTCTGAACTCACTTTGTTTTGGTAGATTTCACCCCACATTTTAAGTCAAGTGTAACGGGTGGGCGGCCATCTGCTTTGACCGGTTGGGTTTAAGGAAAATGAGAGAGCGAGAGACACAATAAAGAGTGGATAATATTAACTCTTGATTGTTAATGATTGACAGGGTCTTCATCTCTACAGGACAGGCTTCCACAAGAACCTGTGAGACGAGAGAGCACAGAAAACGCCGAGAAAGAAGTAGAGTTAGTGGAATGCTGTGATAATGCAATGACATGAATATGCACAGATAGAGAAGGGAGGAGGAGAGAGGAGCTCAGTGCATCATGGGAAGTCCCCCAGCAGTCTAGGCCTATAGCAGCATAACTAGGGGCTGGTCCAAGGCAAGCCTGGTTGGCCCTACCTATAAGCTTTATACAAAAGGAAAGATTTAAGCCTAATCTTAAACGTAGAGAGGGTGCCTGCCCCCCGGACTGAATCTGGGAGATGGTTCCACAAGAAAGGACCTGAAACTGAAGGCTCTTCCTCCTGTTGTACTTTTGGAGTTACTAGAAACCACAAGTAAGCCTGCATTCCAGGAGCACTGCTTTCTAGTGGGATAGCATGGTACTATGAGCTCTTTAAGGTAGAATGGAGACTGACCATTAAGAGCTTTGAAAGTGAAGAGGAGGATTTAAAATTCTATTCTGGACCAAGCTAAAATGATCTCTTTTCCTAATTGTGGTCAGTACACGTGCAGCTGCATTCTGGACTAACTGGAGAGTCTTTAGAGACTTATATGAGAGGCCTGTTTATCGTACATGGACATGCACAGATAGAAGAGGGGAGGAGGAGAATTTCTGATGATATCAGTGTAACTGTGGTCCGCATGGTGTCGAGTTTTAGCCTTACTTAAAGTACAGTATATTCCAAGTCCTTAAAAGAGGAGTACCTGCAGTATTAATCTACATTTAATTTATGGAATTCATAAAACACAAAGTTTAGCAAAAGGAGAACTGTTAGCTTTCAGCTGTATGAAATAAAGGTGATATTTTAAACTTGCCTCACATGCATTATCAATGTGATCAATAAATGTGATATACAGATTCTCAACAGGCTCAACCTCTGAACACTGGCTGATCTCTGGGACCACAAGGAGCAAATCAGGGTCAGAAGTTGTTCTAGTTTATCAGTATCATGATCTTCATGATATAGAGTCCAGCACTGGATAGGACAAGGTAAATGTTGAGATAAATCAATCAAAAACAAAGACTCAGGACCATTCAGCGCCTACAAGTTTGATTGACTGGATTAATTTTTGTTAACCTCAGATTACGTCCTCTTAAACATTAACAGGTAACATGTTGCAAAATCACACACATTTTGAGCATGCGTATTCTTGTCAATGTGTTTTATAGTAATAAACAAAAAGCAATAAAAAAGCTGAAAGCACCTGTTTAAATTAATACATGCATCATACAGAGACAGTTTCATTTATCTTGTATTTATTTTTTATTTGTGCAAAGCAGAGAAGTTATTTTACAGCTGATTCTATGCTGTAATGGGACAATGAATCTGCAAAGCAGTTTCAACCTAAACCAGTTTTAATATTTTTTTCTTTTGCGTTTCCTTTTCCGGGTATATGTGTGCAATTGCATAGATAGTTCAATGCTAAATCACATATGTGTTACAGTTCTATCAGAGCATTGATTAATTATATGCTGTATTAACAACACATGGTACATTCTCAAAAGTAATTAGAAATATAAAGGTACAAGCTTGCCATTCCTTCAATTTGAATGTGTTATACAATAGCTTGACAACCTATACTTTGAGTAGATATTACACAGATTAAGTTCAAACACTTCACTGAAACTTGATTGTTGTCGGTGGGAAACAAATTAGAATTTCATTGGAAAAGCCAATTAGTTTCTGATTTGGTTTTGTTGAATTAGCACATGTAGATGAGAAACAAAAAGTGGAATATACACAACAATTCCCATGATCTATATATACACCAGATATGCATTATGGAATGTACAGCACTGTAAGAAAAAAAACAAACAAAAAAAATTCAGTCTATAGTTTAGAGAGGACTAATGCATTTATCAATACCATTGTAACATATTTTCAGAAAAAAAGTGCTTTTGCATGGTATTGAAAAAGCACAGGCAGCTGAAAGGGCACAAGAGGGATGCACCAGTAAACACATTTTCACTGCTGCTATTCACCTTAACTGACAAACAAAATACTACTGGTGCAATGTTTGTGTCACTCACTATGTTTACATGCACGCTGTACTAAGATTTCCTTGTCGGTACTGCAAGTAAGGCAGAAATAAGAGCTAGGATATATACATGGACGGAATAAATAGGATTCCGTGGTTTGCCAAAGATACATTCGTATATGAGTATAAGGAGGTTCCACCAGGTGAGGAGGCGCTTGTGGAGGTGGCTTTACATGCCTCAGTAGATTAATTTATAGTCTGATCATCTATGCCTGTTACTCTGAGTAATTCTACACTGAATTCAGTCCCATTATGGTGTTTACATGACTTTTGAACAAAAAATGTTATATTATATTATATATAGTATAATCAAAGTTTTAACGTGCATGTAAACATACTGTATGTGTCTCCAAAAGATACATTTATACATCAAAACAATTCCAAACATAAAAAAAAATTCCAAAGGAAATATAAGGTTGAAAAAATACACTTATGTAAAAGAAAAACAACAGTTTACATAGTCACTGTTAAATAACCCCTAAAATGTTCACAATGTGTAAATCGTCAGATCAAAAAGTGCCACAGTAGACATTCAAACACCTCCAGATGGACCCGGTATCAGATAACTGATGTGCTGATCTGTTCATTCACTCTGTGGACATGGGTTAACACTGTGTAATCACCAAAATGCTACCCTGACACAATTCAGGTAGGTCACTTTTTTGACTTTGGCGACTTCCCCACTAAATCCTATTGGCTCACAGGTAAACAAAGAACAGGCAAGAATGAACGAATCCATAAATAAGTTCCAATTCACATTGATTAGCAGGTTAGTTCCAGTGGTGGTTGCACAGCTTTCAGTTGTAGCAGCACGGTCAGTGTCCCACACTCTGCACTTCATCCATCTTATCAAAGTCAACTATAAACCACACACACATACGAAGATAGGTGTTTCTAATCAGAGGTGGAGAGCAAATACTTCAATATTTATAGAGGAGGAAATTTAGGCTGAACTGAAATTCCGTCTGGGTGCTTCACCAAAAATTGTTTAGTATGACATTTTTATGACAAAGCCTTCTGTTGTCGATTAATTCCCCTCTACCAAACACTGAAACGAGGAATGCAAACAATGCCAACAAGCCATTTCCACCGAACTGCCAAAGCTCCACGCAAAGACAATGAACAAAAATTCTAAATATGAAGGTATGAATCATGGACTTTTCCTCAGTCACTTCATTATGAGTCTGTGTACGACACAGTACATACAGTATACTGTGATTTGATGAGGTATGACCAAGTCTCCGGATCCCTACAGATGAACCAGAGACTTATGATATCCGGTACGTTACATTCTATCTGATTACGAGTCTGTGTATGGCAAAGTATATCGTGATCTGATGAGGTATGATCAAGTCTTGGGGATGCCTGGATATGCTTTGGTCTTCTGGATTATGGGTACAATGGCAAAGCACTTGCACCAAGTCACATTGCCGTAGAAACCATGGAGTCCCATAGGGTTGTTAGCAATGCAATGTATAACTGTGCAATATTTTCTAAAACTCAGGAATGTGTCGAAGTAAAAGACTAGAATGAAGATGAAGAAAATGAAATATGCTCAATAAATGCCCTAGTTGCTACTCGTTAGCAACCATTTCCAAGGCCTGTGGAACAGTCGGAATGTGTTTGTGACTGAATGGGATCAGCGGCTGGAGGCAGTATGAATGTGGGGCCATGTCAGTTGTCAGCACAGCATTTCCCCTCGCTTCATTGGCAGAGGAGAACACTTTTGATTTTGGAGGTCATCTAGGCAAAGTCATATCAGTCAGTAAGGGCTTCAACTATTATTAGCTGGGAGGTGTGGAGACCTTGATTACTTGAACTTGTGACAAATTATTATCATGATGTCAGTTTATAAACCATTCAACTAGAAGCGTAAACCTCAACTTCTCAACTACACAAAATACAACATAACCTTTATGTGCCGTAGTCTAAGGCCAATGTAGGATACAACCACCCAAAAGAGAATCTTCACAAAACAAGTGCGTGATAACTGGATATCAATCTGACCTGTTGATCACACCGTGAATCCATGATCAGCCTGTCAGTAGCTGAGCCGGGCTTACTCACTCACATCTATATAAAATTAGCAACTAGCTGCTTCATTAAGCAGGAATCTACCAGGAGAAGCTCACATTTTGGTTCTTTCCCACGGAGTATTTCCATAAGGGAATGATTAATAACTATACATTGATGCAATGTTAACATTTTTAAACATAAATCTAGCTGGAAGTGAAATTCACCACTTCTTTGCTCAAAAAGGTAACCCAGGAGTTAGCGATACGGTCCGAACCATGCAGAAGCACAGCAGATCTGATGAGTGACGATGATAAGCACAATGTGTGTTTTGTTTGGGACCTCTGGGAAGTTTAGCAGTGTAAACTTTGAACTGATGGATTGTGGGGCATACACCAAAGATCCAAGCCTCATGGGCAAGTTTTGGCTTTAGTCATCAACACACGCCAATAGTAGCCAACAAATCCTCTAAAGGCAGGGAGTGCAAGTAAAGCATAGCTGTAGAATCTCAATCTCTATGTCCTCTTCCTGCAATTTGACCCAGTGTGATGTCCTTCTTCCTTCTTCTGCTTTAGACACCCCAGATTTTCTTCTGCTGGAAGTAGGCATCAAATCTGGCCAGAGCATACTCCTGAAACAGAATACAATAGTCATGTGTTTCTTGAGTCAGTTAGGACATATTGCACTTCTCGGAGTATACTGTACAGTGTTTACTTGAGTCAGAGAGACCGTAAACCTTCCTCTATCTCCCTGTGTTGAAAATGTGTTGAATGGCTAGCAGCTGCCTCACCCAACCTCCTCTGACCTGACTCAATGCTGAGATGGCAAAAATTCCATTCCGGCAAGTTACGGGACAAAGTGACACATTGTTATCCAGCGCCTCATTACTCAGAGGCACAGAGAGAACTTGAGGTCACAAAGGAGGCACTCACCAGGTATCCAAACTCAATGGTGGAGAGGCGTGCCTGGATGATGGACCACAAACCCCAGAAGAAATGGGAAGCCAGGGCGAACCTAAAACGAGACGAATGTTTAATTGAAATCAGTCTCCTAATGTGAGCCAAGGCTTGAGGTAAGTATCTTCAGCAGGAAACACAAGCTGCATCAGTGCTCACCTGTTCACCTCCACGTACAGCTCCTCCTTCAGTTTCATTTGGGCGTCTTTAGTCAGTTCAACAAACTCCGGGCTGGACTCAAACAGGTAGCTTTCAATGAAATGAAGCTGTACGGAGACACCGCAAGGTTAATCTAGGTTCTTAATGTGACACTGGTTATGATTATTGCCATGATTAAATAGTATATCATTATATTATAACGTTATTGTTCTATACAAACCTGCTGAGCCTTTGAAGGGTAGTTCTTAGCATCTACTTTAAAGAAGGGGAATTCCTCGCAGCAGTAGTCGTACATCCACTCACAGAAATGGTTGCCAATGTCAAATCCCCTGAACAGAGACAATGGCAGAAGAACAATGAGAAAAAATAATAAACAACAAACAAACTATAAAGAATAAGCTGTAGTGATACAAGGCATGCAGTCATCATGAAAAATGGTAGGGAAGACATATTTTCAGACCTTTTCCAGGACGTTCACAAGTCTAATAACCCTGTTTTAACCGAATGACACCAATAGCCACATGATTCAAGATTTTGTTCTTAGTTTTGTGTGTGTTTCCATACGAGAATATGACACTTTGTTGGTCGAGGAGGCAATGTAAACCTCTGGGCTACAAAGAAGCACAGGCGGCTGACCTACGGTTTTACTTGAAAATTATCCTTTGTTTGAAATATCACTGAATCAACATTGTGCAACGGATATTAGATTTAGACGACGGCAAATGTATTTATAGGGGTGCTGCCCTACATGTTCACTTGAGCATTGAGTCCCACAGCGTTATCATGGAGCTGGGAAACATTTCCAACACAATGCCTCCCACTCCTCTCCGGCCTCGAGCCTGGGAGTCTGTGACACAGATCATCTGCCTCCGTTTCCACATCCAGTTAATGTACTACAAGTCAATGACGAAATTCATATGTGTGTGTATATACTGGAGTGGCAGGGCATGAGAGAGAGTGAGAGACCTTGTGAACCAAGGTCAGTGTGAAATGCTCTATTTCCCTCACATGACTCATTCAGGAATTTACACATACACACAGTAAGGTAGACAATCAAGGTTCTGATAGGAAAGGGGTCAGTGGAGACAAAACACTCTCCTTCCGTCAGGTGAAATCTATTTTACTCTATTCTAATCTCTGTATCCTTCTACAGACAATAAAGACTGCTCTGAAATTCCTGGACCACCAAGGCCCTTGAGTGTTCTACAGGCCTGCCACATTGTTGCTATGAATTATGAATGCTAGAGGAAAGGAGATACGGCCAGGCTGCGGTTCCTCTCTCTCTCCTCCTGTTGGCTTATACGAGCCTCTCTCTACTTTTTCTGGCTGTCCACCACTCAAATTTGCATTCTGGATCACTATTAGCCTGGGGGATGGGAGTAAAAGATGGCTGTAGTCCATGTTCCACTCTGCTTGTGTGCAGTGAGGACACAGCATAGGGAGATTTAAACCAGTTACCTGTAATTGTAGCTGCTATATTCAAAGTCAATGAGCATCAGCTTCTGTTTGTCGGTGCGCTTGAGCAGCAGGATGTTACCTGAAAATGACACAGAGGTGAGAATGAATCAAATCTTAAATGAAAAGTAAGAATGAAAAGTAAGTGAACAACGTGGAGGATGTTGCCCTTTAGAAGTTTTACCTTCTTGACAGTCATTGTGGCAGAACACGACAGGCGAGTGGGTGGACTCCAGCAGAGACCTGAACACACATACACACACACACAGTGTACAAGTAAGGAAACATGAACTCTAATCTTACTCAAGATAAAGGGATTTGTGATGACCTACAGAGCAGGTTTGTCCATTTTGCCAAAGAAGAAAAACACTGAAACTCAAGCGAAACTTCTTTTAAGGATCAAATGTTGGTGAATCCTATTCCAAGTGGGAAAGACTGGCAGCTAACTAATTGTACCCGGTCATTCCAGCCAGCCAGAAAGTTGCAGATCAATGCTGAGATTTCAAAATCTTCACAAAATAGAAATGTAGTTCCCAGTGTCTTAAATGTGACAAGTTAAGGATTCTGTTTTGTATCATTGCACATGGAATCCCCCTTGTTTTCACTGTTGTTCAGTCAAAATTAGTAGGGCGAGACCTTGAGGTTTTAGCAACTGTGCTGGCAATTTGTCATAACTGTTTTGACCTTTGATGCACTACACAATTCATTATTTTTCTTCTCTGGCTCTGCACTGAACAATGAAGTCATTAGTTAGAACGTGATCCCCCCAGCTCTTGAATTCCACAAAAACAGATGTTAACCAGAGGGAAACTACTTCTACTACTCCTCCCCCATAATCCACTTTATGGGGTAAAGGCCATGCAGGAGTTACAAATACTGTAGGTTAGGTTACATAACAACATGTGTGGAATTGCACGTGGTGTGAATGTTCTGTGTTTAGGTAGGCAGGAACATACTTGAGCATGTGCATCTCATGAGGCAGGTTGTAGCTGAGCAGCCTGTTGAAGTGATGAAGGTGAGACTCCTTGGTGAAGTTCAACCTCATGACTTGGCTCAGGTACCTGGAGAGAGTGTTAATGACAGTTATTCTCTTTCACTTAGACATTTGCCTTTTTGTAAACTACAAAATGAGACACAGCAAAGTTTGGCTACACTATCTGAATGTCATTGGCCAGCATGTAGACAGTAACGAGTACATTTGAAACAAAAATGGATGCATTAAGCTTTCAAGGCAGGGCAAGAAGTATTAGTTTGTCTTCCTGGATGCATTTCTATGGGCATCAACCTCAGGTTTAACCTTTGGTCCTATTTAACCCCCAGGCTTTTACGATATTTCAGTGTTTTGTGTTATCAAAATCACTGATTATGCTACAGCAACACGAAAAATTGTGGATTCTTTTCTGAATTTGCATATAACACGTAATTGCAAAAAGCTGGAAAGCTAGAAGCTGTAAAACCGATATAGATATAACACAAAGTCTTGTGTCAATCAAGTGTCCCTACAGCAAGTTTGTATTTTTGAGGCAGATTGTCCTGGGCGTGTCAATAATAGTAATAGTAGCTGTAGTAGGAGTGAAAGACAACGAGAGCGTAATGGAAGTCGTACTATCATAGCAGTGCGTTGATATTACTTTTGTTCATTCAGTATCTGAGCTAATTACCAGACGATGATAAAGACAACGAATCCTTTATAAATGGGATAATGCACTGAATTTGAGCCACAGACAACAAGCATTCATGATCCTCCATTGTCTATGAATCAGACTCTGTGCCACTCATTGCTCTGATGTAATCACAACTACCAAGGTCATGGCCAGTGGAAAGATACAGAAAATCCTTTTAGAAGATAAAAGTTTTTATCAGTCAATTATGTCAACTGTAAGAAATAGTTGTTCCTTTTTAAGTCATAAAACTTTCTGTTGCAGAATTGCACGTCTTTCTGATTATATAATGCTTTAACATGAGATCCTATCGCTGTATTCCTACTGAATCGAATGCTAAATCATCATTGAATCCACCATAAAAGAGGACGGCGCAGGCGGCTAATGCTAGAATAATATGAACTATGAACCCAAGCTGTGACTTTTATAACACGACCACATTCCAACTGGCATTACAGACAAACTAACACGTGGTTATTTCTCTTCTCTACCCTGACTCATCCTGTCCCGTCTGCCACGTGGCAACCAGGAAGTGATAAATGGTAAAGTGGTGCTTTCAATGAATGTCAGAGAAAGTGGACTTTGAACTTTACGAGCACATACTGACAGACATTGTGCAATTCCAGCATCATACATGTCCAAAAACTGCTTCAAAGGGAAATTCCATATAGCCAACTGCCTCTTTGTTACTCAATGTCGATAAGGTGTGATAGGATGTGACCTGGAATCTGTACTGTAATTTATCTTCTCCAAAGCGAGACAGTACAATACAGTCTGTTACATACTGTAGGTACAGTATCTGTACGATTTCATCATACATATGTAATAGAGGCATTGACTCTAACCCTTTAACTGCCATATTCAGTGAGCCTAGAGGGGGTGAACAATAACAAACTGCTACAATGCATTATGTGGTGAACTGACACTAGCCAGAACAAAGGGACTTGATATCCATGAAGTTGCGGTTAGACAAAATAAGATAGGCTGAGACTTAAATAACTTACTTGTCCATGGTTCCAAACAGCCATTTGGGTTCTTTGTTGAAGGGCATCCTCATACCGTGAAACTTGGCCATCTTTTCAGCAACCTCTGCTGAAAGGCTGGGGTCACTCAACTCAAAGGTATCCAGTTTACGGCTCTGTCACAAGATTACAATCATTTGTTTTATTCACAACAAGTATAACAAGTGACTACACTAATCAAAGATTTTGAACCATCTACCTTTAATTTAACCATTAATCATGCAGTGAGACAACAAACACATGAACACACAAACAAGTTTCAAATAAGATGGTGGCTTACAGGAATGTACTGCTCCAGTCGGCCTTGAGGGAAAATGCCATAAAGCTTGGGTCCTAGCTCCCTCTCTGCCAGGATAGCAAACATCACACTCTCCAGGACCATAGCCTCTGCCCCCTACAAACACAGAAGCAAGTGTTTTCAAACGCTTAACGGCTCTACATTTATGTCGGCAGCTCACATAACCACCACCATCCATTAGTGCTGTAAGGTGCAACAGAAGGAGCAGGAGTCAGGACACCCAACAGCTTTTCTTGGGCTGAAATGTCCGAAAACATGAAAATCGGAGTGAAGTTGGGAGTGAGATATAGATTGGAAGGCAAGGATGAAACCATTTGTATGTGTTAATGGAAACGTTGAGCGGAGAGAAAGGTTGGGTTAGTGGGGATTGCCTGTCAGAGCAGTGCGGAGAACCCAAGGCTATGTTTAGACTGAAGGTATGAAGTGGCCAAGATCTGATTATTTTTTGGTCAGATGTGACATTGATCTGATTTTTCGTACAATAGTGTGAACAGCAAAAAGAACACGTGGAATCTTATCTTTTTATGTCAGATTTGGGTCACTTCCATATGTCTATAAGAATCCCCATAAATCCCAATAAATATCTGACTGAGACAATAGAGCTGCAGTCTGACCCATCAGATCAGAATTCATGCGATGTTTACATCATTCCAACTTGAAATTTGTCATCATTTCATGCTGGTGGGTCTTCTGAAAACAAGAAAGAAAATAAACAAGATGGAGGACAGTGTTAATCAAGTGGAGGGACAATGAAGTTAGAGATATAATAAGTATAATAATATCTCTCTTGTTTTTGTGTTTCTTTATTGCAGGCACGCCAGGATAGGGGTATTACTGTTTTTTATATTTACATTTTTACTTTCTTTTCTCTATCTTCCCTCTTTGTCTCCCGCCCATGATGTCATTCTGTAAAAATGGCACTTGTGAGATTGTTGTACGACAGTGCGACCTGATGTGACCTAAAACTCAACGGTTACATTGTCAGATATTGCAAACAGGACGTTGTGTGGGAGAGACTCTGTGTGTGAGGAGCCTCATCAGTGCAGACACCACAGCAGAGATCTGACTAAGCAGGCCTTCTTCTCTACTGCTGCCTTTGCCTTTGACTGTGAAATACCCAGAAAACACCTAGCATTGATTATTATTATTTTTTTTTTTTACTTCCATCAGAAGTTGATCAAGTCATTCTGCAAGGGTTGCACCTGTGGTGCCATTGTACTGACAGCATGGAGATCTGTGACTCCAGGGTTAAATTGTCACGTCATCATACCTGACATACACGTATGTACCACATATCATTATTGCTTTTGTTTGTTTCTGTTTTCCTTTTATAACTAGTCCCAAAGGCTATGATCAGAGTCAAATGTGTACCAAATTGTGATTAAAACTACACATTTTGTTTACATGAACTGCCGGATGAAAGTGCCATAACTCCTACTGCGCAACAGAAAATAATCAACTGTGTCTTTAAATACTGCGCACTGGGATCCTGTCTTGTGGTGCACTCTTGGCAGACAGCTGACTGCAGAGACAGAGATTTGGACCTGAACACGGGGTCTTTGGCTAAAAGCCATGGAATGTGCTTCATGCCAGCCAACCCGCAGGAAGCAGCTCAAAGGAAACAATGCAGCTTGGTTTGTGGCCTGCTAGAGGTTACACATCATTTAAAAATGTTTTGATGATGAAATATTTCTGAAAACTACACTCACTGATCTCTCTCCATATGATTCTTATAAAGTATAATCTCTTATGTGGGTATCAACATATATTGTCTTCTTTACAGTCTAAATGAGTAAACCAACAGAATAACAATGTAACAAGTTGAAAAATTCCCTAAAAACAAAACTGAGGCAACAATGTACGTGGCCCGTCTCATTGACTTCCTTGTTTTCCCATAGCAGGATACACTTTGTCACAATAAAAGATAATAAACATTGGCCAAATCTGTCTTTGAAATCAGGTGTCCCAAAATGCACTTTATTTCCTATGACGCCATGAATCCCACATTTGCCATTGCAGTTGTACTCACCCGTGTAGCAAAAAGAAAACAAATAAGAATCAGTAGTCATTGCATCGTTACTTTCTATTTAGAAGTACATTTAGCTGTGTGGTTTCCTCCATCTTAGTCAGCCCCTCATAGCATGTGAGTATTTGAACACAAGCAGTGACGTGTGTGTAGCAGTGACATGTGTGTAGCATATGTGAACTCTCCACCCTGAGTTAATCTCCATTGCTATAATCCTATCCCAGAGAAACTTTTGTAGGGAAACTTCCAATTGTACCTATTGATAGCAAGTAATGGGATTTTCCTTCTATAAAATTGCTGTATTATTTATGAAGGAATTGACCAAAACAGTTGGGGCCAAAACCTATCCATGTATTTCTCACCCAAATCAGTTCAGAACAAGGTAGTTAGCATCAATAGCTAAAGACCAGTAAAGCGTCTTCCAGGTGAGGTAATCCAAACACCAATGCAAAGAAGAAGAATTGGTACCTTGACTTAGTGAATAAAGGCTGATTTTAGGGGAAAGGGAAACTGGTGCCAAGTCAGTGCTTCAGAATCGCCTCATTGTTGAGTGAGATTGCAGAACAATAACAGCGGCAAAAACAAAGATGACCTCACCTCAATTACATGACGTGGCTAAGTGGGTCATCCTCATAAAGAGAGGGTGAAGTGTAGCGGAGATCTAGGTCAAGGGACAGGAGCCTTAGTGGTAGTTCAGGCTGCCAACCCGGATTCTCTATACATGCTTTGTTTAAAATTCCTTTTACAAAACATTTGTGGTACTTTGTGAATTTCAGTTCTTGAAACAGGTCCAGGTGCTACCACTGAAATAAATCACTTACAGTTAAAAATACAATTCCACTGTACCGGGGTTTAGAAAAGGACAGATATAGTTTTAGTTTTGTTTATTACTGAAGTTCAAAGCCAAACATAGGAGTGCTTTTCAGGCCTAGTTGTGAAGAACAGCCTCAGGAATTCACATGACTTGGCCAGATCATGCTTGAATCCCTGCGCCAACAGAGAGTTCAACTCGGTTAAAAAGTTTCAGACTTCAGGGGTGGCTGAAGCATGAGGTGTTGAGTATTGTGTTGATTGGTGACGCCGGCATCATCCGTTACTTACTTGGAAGAGATTTTCTTTGTTTGACTGTCTGGAATCCCCCTTATTACAGGACATCTATCAACAAAAGAAAAAGGGAAGAACTATCCATGAATACATGTGAGGCTGACCTTTGACATCAAAACCTAGCCATGAGACAGTACAGTAGGAGTTCAAACGCACACCAAGGGTGCAATCCTCTGCGTTGTCATGTACCAGACTATTTTGCCCGACTACCTGCATACCACAGCAGCTAGAAACAGAGAGCTGAGACAGAGTTGAGATAGTGTAAGACAGAGAGAAGGTGAGAGACAGGTCTAGAACTACTCGAACACACTGTTGGATAATGCATTCTAGTGCTATAAAAAAAAAAGGGACAGCATATTTTAGCTGGAACTTGGTGCATCTATTTATTATCCAACGTGCTATTCACATACCTTCATTGTCAAGAAAGTCTGGAGCGTAGTTAGGGCTTGTTTAATCATTACTTACTTAGCACTCCGACAGTGACATCTCAGAGTTACTTATTTATATTAGCTTTTGGATTAGACTTCACTCATTCCTGCTAAAATGTTGTGTCCTGACAGCGATGGCTGCAGTTACCTTGGTGAAGGACACCATGCTTTTACTCTCTCGGGCATCCCCGGCAATAAAATAGAGCCATTAACAATTACACAGACTTCGGTAAATACCAAATGCAGGACACATTGGAGGCCTGGCTAATGTGCACATAAAAATAACACACTTGGCAAATTCTAAGGTTGAGAGAGTAGACATGAGCCAACAATAATAACCCATGAAATTCTGATTATTTTAGTTTTTGCTCTTTAAGACTATTCTGTCTTTGTGTTAATGTTCAGAAAAAAACTGTACAAGCTAAACACAGTGCCTCAAACTATGAAATGCCAGCATTCTAGCCTTCAGAAAACTGCAATGTGCTGTTTTGGGGATATTAAATATAATGAAGTCCTTCAAGTCTTGTCATTTGATATTTGCACAAGAGATCTATAAGCTCTGGTTTGTTATGGTGATCTGTTATCTTTAGGGCAATGCCGTTTGATTATCAATAGTGCTTCTCCTTTAGGGGGCTGTGAGGATGTGAACTGTGGACACAGCAGCCACGTCAATTGCAGGAGATAAAAAGCACTTCTATCTCTCCGTGTTAACTGCATCCACTGTGGGACTGCTGAAAAATACTGTATTATCTCCCTGTTTATGTGTGAACTGTGAAGAAACAAGAAACCAAATTCCAAAGAGGCCAGGTGTCGTCTGGTTTTGCAGCTGCATGAGCCAAAATCCTGTAGACTTATTCTCAGGTCGCTCTTTTTGTTCATGGGTGCAAACTCAGCTGACATCTTGGATGTTTAAGAATCGCAAAGATTAAAACAAAACTAAAAAGACAGAAGAGAAGATAACATAAAGAACTTTGTTTTCCCTCTATCCCGCGTAGTGCGACATAAGTGTAGCACACGCTACGAGTGTGTTGCGTTTTTGCATTAGGCTGAGATTTCAGAGATCTCATACTGTACCGTGTTTTTTGGTGGGTTCACCTGGGAACAAGAGTGCTCAAGGCACGCTCCTTTGGGAAGCCTACGGCAAAGAACACATGCATGTACAGCCATGGGGGTACATCACTATGTACAACAATGGCTAACACGCGCACTCACTCTCTCACCCAAACACACACACACACACACACACACGCAAACACAATACTGCACATGCATGCATACACTCACATAAGCACATGATCTGCAAGCATACACACCCACACCCATACACACAACCTGGTAGCACTGTCACATCATTCGGTAATTCTGGCTGCCTTATTTAATAGAAGACTCAACGAGATGTACTCTGCCTGTCACTCTATAGCCATAGCTGTTTTGTCAAAAGTTGTGAAGACGGATGTGTTCCTCACTTGCAGGATGGCTCCATACAGGCGCAGCAAGATGCTCCTCGGTTCATCCCCAACAGTGTCCAGGCTGTCGGGGATGCTGCACAGGAAAAGCTTGTTGCTCAGACCACCTCTGTAGGACAAATGGGAATGGAATGGTCACAGATATGTAATTCATGTCAGAGGAGCTTGTGTGTGTGTGTGTGTGTACTGTCTGATGTTCTATGCTTCTATGTTAAGTTTACTGAGCCATTGATGTCAAATGCACTTTAAATAAAGCTGGATTGGATCCGGCTTCACTCCCAAATTACAAGTTGTGTTCAGTCTGAGTACTGTACTTTGTAACCCCCTAAAGACACGTCAAGAGGATCCTGCAGGTACGATGAAGCTCATTTCCAAGCGAGCTGATTGGTCAAGAGGCGGAGCTTTATACAGTATGTCACCCCGACTAAACTCCAACTAATACTGCTCCGGACAAGGATTGCTGTAGAGCATATGTTACCATGGCGACAGAGTGAGCTCAGAAGTGAGTCGGCTTCTTGATAGGAAAAGTCCGACTTGAGCTTCAATAGAGCTGACTAAGCTCTTAATCAAGCTTTGTATGTACAGGCCCTTAGCCCGGTTGCGGTGTTTAGATTTTGTCAAACCAGCTAACAAACAAAGCCCAATCCCAGTGTAACATTATCTCAGCTTAGCGCAGTCAATTCTTGGCTTATTGTAGTGGGACTCCCTTTGTTGCCTCTTCATCTTAAATGTACCTTTTCAGCAGGTTTCCTAAACAGTGTTTCCTACGGGAATGACTAGACAACTTCCTTTCCAACTTTACTTTCCTTAATTTATTTGGAAAACACAATATTAAGATGTCACAAATGGGGTAAAAATGCTGTTGCTTCAAACAGTTTGACTCTTTGAGTAACAACAACATCACAACACTTACGATTTCTTGTGACCTGAAGTTCTTTTATCTACCTATGTTGAAACGCACTTATTGGAAGTCGCTTTGGATAAAAGCGTCTGCTAAATGATCGTAATGTAATGTAAAACAAACTAAGTCACAACATTGACATCACATTTAAAGATCACTAAATGATGAATGATGCATTTTAGACTAAAATGAACCTTATGAACAATCTATACCAATAATACATTATTTTTACCAAAATTTTGACTAATAAGCTAGATAAATACGTCACCTTGTGATGGCTGATAGGAGGGGCCCTGTTTTATTAAATGTTAATGTATAGTATATACTGTACATTTACACTATGATGGTATTTGATCTACAATACTCATGTGTTCCATTATTTACTCTGTCTGCAGAACGCCGTCACTTAAATTTCACTACATGTTCCTTTACACAAATATACATACATAATATACAATAGAAAGGATTAACCCTTTATTCTCCACCAGTCTGCATCCATCGACTCTAAACTACTACAACAGAAATTTGGGCCTATTTTAGCACATAGGAGCTGTCGGGGGATGTGTTTCTTGATGTGAAGACACTCGTACCTTATGATGGTGATGTTAAAATCGTCCTCAGCCAGAGTCTTCCACACACCGTGGAGAAACTCCCTGCACCACAGAAACGCATTTCTTTGGGTGTCCGTGTCGGGCTCGTTGGGGCGGACCAGCTCCTTGCAGTCTTCTGGGGTATCGGGCTGAACCTGCAGGGCGTGTTCGGTCACCAGAAGCCCCAGTGACATAGACGGGGAGGAAGAAACACCGTTGATAAATTTGGTTTTCATTTTGGATTGGAAACGCAGAAAATGAAGCTGACCCCTCTGTAGCGAGTTAGCTGATGTGACCGCTACTTTATGACGCAGGAGGCTTTATTTCACACGTAGATTTATTTTCTTTTAGCGATGTGTAGAAATAACTTTCCTTTCGTCTTTCTACTCGAAAATATATCGGTAACTTGTTCGTCTAGCTTCAGCGTGAGGATGCGCAGTCATAAGACGGATGAATCACCTTCTACCGCATGAGCAGATCTAATAGACGCGTTGGGCGTGGCCGAGAATGAATCACGTGACCCTCTCTCTCTCCTCATTGGTTAATCCCAGACACAGCCCAACGGCGACCCAAACAAACCTCATGCTGCGTTCGCGTGCTGTTTGTTTTCCCACAGCCATTTACATAATATGATGAAGTTAAACAAGAAGGCTAACGCTTCACACATCACGTGCAGGGAAATGTTATGTAAGCACAGAGGGATGCTGAAGTCAGATGTAGTCAGTATACAACGTTAAGTTAGGCAATTAACAATGTTTAAGCAATGGGAAACTGAGAATGTGGGTCCTTATGGTATTTTGGGGTATTTAAGATGAATAAATTGATTATCGAGATTGTCAGCAATATTGTTTGGTAAATCAGATAATAATATAATAATAGTTGCCATATATGAGCACATTTACTAAGTGTGGTAGATGTAATTAGATGTAATAGATGTCTGGTATTTAAGCATTAAACGCAACATCTATCAGAAATACATGTCATATGCTATTTATCAAAGGAAAGTATGGGTGAAAATTTGCTGTATAGATAAATATGCACTGTCACTGTAAATACAAGAATAACACTGCAAGCTAAAATGGAGAGTCCGTGAAGGCAGCATCCATCTGCATTATTTGCGTTTCCATATTCTGTCACGTAGGCTTATCCAGGGAATCCATACAGACCTGGCTGAAAGTTAAATATAATTTAATTTCAATGAAAAACATTATTTAAATAATAAAAACAAATGACAATGGCTTGGCCTCTTCAATTAGTATCACAGGTGTCTTCAATCTTATCATCAGTCATTCCGCCTATGTAAATGTAACCACTGTCCTCTGATGTGGCTGAAAGAGAAAAATAACCCAAGATTCAACAGAAACATTTATTTGAAGGATTAAATGGTGGAAGAAGAACCAATGGAAATCAAAGCACACACTTTTACCATCAGTTGCTTTGACCCGAAGACCGAGGAAGTCCCACTTTTGATAGAGAAACATAATAAAGCTTGACTGGATGAAACAAAATGATAGCTTTTTTGTAAGTCACACCAACGAAAAGGACACCATCCCCACTGTAACATATGGAGAAGGCTCAGGTAAATTATGCGGTTGCTTTGCTGCGTGTGGCACAGGGAGTCTTGAATCCGTGCAGGGAACAATGAAGCTCTGTCTTATCGTCCGCTTAGAAGTAATGAAGTCGCATTCAGAGCGACACAAAGATGTCAATATGTTACATTGAAAATAAAAAGCAAAGAGAGTGGATGTCAATAACTTTTGTCAGTTTAAACCTGAAAAATAAGCTGCATATAAGCATGAGGAATACCACATATTTAAGACAGACACATAAAAAAAACCCGACCAGAGTTTGCCAGAATATACTCTATGTTAACACAAACCTACACAGATGTTCCAAAGAAAAGAACACCTTCACTCTGGAGGCCCTGTGATTTATTGTGGCTGTTTTGCTGCTTCTGGTATTAAAACTATGCAGAATAATGAAAACAAATGTCTACTGAGGCAATTTGGAGAGAACATCCTGCCTAGTGTGAGGAAGCTGTGTCCCAGCAGATCCCAGCTCCTCCAGCAGGTCACAGGCTGTGTGTGCTATTTACCCATGACACTTTCATTGTTGAAAATGATGTGTTGAGCATAAACCATGGCCATAGTGTGTGTTCTATTATTTTAAAGCATGGAAAAGCCACACCTGCAATTTAAATTGGAACTCTCAAAAAAGTTTTAGACCTTTTGAGGGATACACCAAATCCTTGCTGAAGAGGGTCTACTGATATCATTGTCTGGTTTGATACATTACAGTTCTCTTCTTTTTCTTTGTCTTTTCGTCTACTATTCGTTCACTATTATCACTCTGGCACAGAACACAATAATTCATCAGCAATAATGTTATTATTCACCACCTGTACAACCTGACTGTACAAGTCACCAGCTCAAGTCACTGTTTCTTTGTCTCATTAATGTTTCGTTCCTTTTTCTTCTCCATTTTCTTTTCTCCCCTCTCTGTGTATAACTAATAATAATAATAATAAATTGGAATTACGCGCACAAACGAAAACATTTCAGACTCCACCCATTGGTGCTACTTCGGAGTAGAAAACAGACAGCCCTGCGCATTTTGATGACGTCATTATCAGCGAATCCCACAACAAAAACATCAACATAGCTCAGCTGCTCTGCATTCAGCTAGCCGGCCTGTCTCCTAGTTTTAGTTCGACTTTGTAGCTGCTATAATACGATAATAATAATTTAATCTCAAATATGCAGTAGTTCCTTTGTCATCTTTAAACTCCCCGGTCTAATCTCTTTACTGTCTGTTAGCATCAGGCTAGCCTTTGAGCTGCCGACGGACGGGAGGAAGCTTGCCTGACCGCAAGGTAACCGCGTAAACAATACAAACCGCACCAAACAAAAGAACAAAACTCATAGAATGGATATAAGTTCAATATAACTTATCTGCTCCCGTTATTTTAGACAAACAGTGAACATGGAATAACCGAGCGGACACTCAAAAACACACGTCTTTTTCGACAACACTTAGCTCAAGGGGAGCATAGAGTGTATCTTATAATTTCACAATTGTGTTCTACAATTAAACATTGACAAAATACTACGCCAACTTCTTTGGATTAAATAATTGGGAATAATTAGTTCCTCAACTTCTGTTTCACTTGTATATCACCAATAAGAATGCGACAATAAATGTGTTTGTGAGAAATATGCCTGCCCTACGTTTGTGCAGCTTTACTGAGTTTATAGATGTGTCTCTGATAAAGACTTTAAAAGTTTAGAATTAGTTCATTCCATTCGTTCTTTCGTTCTAAGGAGTATAGCAACAGTACTTGATCTTCAGGCTACTTTACCAATTAACTTCCACTACTGAAACAGGCCTATTTGTGTACCCAGCTTAATCTATTGTAAGGTTTCTTGCATGTAATAGGTGTGTTATGAATGTAATAATGTTGTCAGATGTCCTGGTGTAATACTGCTTAGTTAAGTTTTTGTTGTCTCATTTCTTTCTATTAAAGACACGACCAGACCGGAGATATTTATGGCAAAGCCAGACCACAAGACCTCCCGGTGGAGAATCTGAACCTCCACCAATGACCACCGACCTTATTTCCTCATCAGTCATCATGTCACCTCGTAAGAGGCCTCTCGTTCCGGTAAACAATCGCCGGAAAGCAGCTGACGACATTTTCCCGTTCAACTATCTGCCAGTGGAGTGTCAGCTGCACGTTTTGTCCTTTCTGAATGAGGTGGACAAGTGTAGCTGTGCCTTGGTTTGCTTGAGCTGGAGCTGCCTCGTCCGATCGTGGAAGCTGTGGCGAGTGGCAGACTATTCCCGTCGTGGCGTCTTCCATCTGGGTCAGGAAGGGCTGCTGGTTTCCAACCGGGAGTTTGAGAGGTGGAAAGCTTGGGTTCACCATTACACCCACCACCTCATCTCCCGCCGGGCCAGCCTGCTAACGTTGAAGGCCAGCTTTGACCTGGGGGATCGCTGCAACAAATGGGGCGAGCTGCTGAACCACCTGCTGGAGAATGTCCACTGCAGAGACCTCAGCCACCTGGACCTCAACTGGACCTTCACTCTCCTCGAGCCCCTGGACCTCAGGGTTCACTCCAGCTCCAACTCACACCAGGACAGCTTCACCAAGATGGAGCAGGTAATTGTGTGTGTGTGTGTGTGTGTGTGTGTGTGTGTGTAAATCTAAAGAACATGAACAACACCTGGAACTCTGCTGATTTGTTGTCATATAATCTGTTTGATTTGCTTTGACAGGTGTCCAGTTTCCAGGAGCTTCTGACCAAACTCACCCACAGCTGCCCTCGCATCTCCAAAATGCGCCTCCATTTTGACTGGTCAGACATGTCTGTGTCGCTGCTCACCCAGTTTCAGCAGCTCAGAGTTCTTGAACTCAAATACTTCTGGGTCTTCAAAGGAGTGACACCCTCAACGCTGCAGACCCTCACCAAATCCCTGCCCAACCTGAAGTCCCTGACTTTGCACATCCTGGTACCGCTGAGGAATCTTGGCATCTCCTACACTCTGGAGTCACTCTCTCTGGAGTTCCTGGATGTGTCGCCCAGTCGAGGATTGGTCTTCTCGTGCCTGAAGTTGCCTGTGCTGCGTGAGCTTCGAGCCAAGAAGATTGTCCGCGGTATCACACTGGATCGGAGGACCAGGCTGAGTATCCAAAGCCGGTGGCCGTGCCTGTACCACGTCCTCCGGGACGGAGCGCCGAAGCTCCAAGCCCTCAACAATGAGAGACTCCTTCCTAACTGGAGAGAAGAGGGCTACGGGGAACTATCTGCCATTCTGGAACAGTCCTGTTACTGTGTCCAGCATCTAGATAGTTGGCTTTGGTAGTAGATTGCTTGTCATGTGATTGATGCACATTGGCAAGTAGATAGAGGACACCATCTCATTGCTTTTACAAACATCAACCTTTGACTGAAATGATGATATTTGCTGAAAGACATCAGACATCTGAATATAGCTGCAGATGGGCAAAAGAGACATAAAGTGCAAGTCAAGGACTGCACATTGCAGTTTCCTACGCTTAACTTAAAAAGAAAGCTTCTGTTACAGCTGGTAACTGTTTCCTTAATGTTTAGAAGGCAGCGAAGACACCTTGTTTAAAGTCATTTTATTTTATTTTTCTATTTCCAGTAGAGAGGTGCTTCACACTGCACCGCACCGTGCTGGCCTGGACTGTGTTGGTAATAGGACACATTTAAGGATGAACTTTGCACAGCTTAGTTCTTGATAGATCGTGTATTGTGAACAGCAGACTAGATAACAAGAGTATGATAGTTTCTCTAAGTGGTAGAGATCACAAGATAATTAGATTTTATTTCATAGAGTTAACTAATATGTACTGTACTGTTAATCCAACTGTGTTGATGTAATCAGAATCTCGTCTCGCATACACAGCTGACAGACTAGTGGAATGTGTTACCTTGACACATCTGGCTGTTACTCCACAGAACTTCCTCAGGAGCCCTACAGGTGCTGCCGTGTCATGCAGGTGGTTATACACAGTACCTGGATAGGCTGTGATGTCCGGTATTCCCTGGCAGCTTTTCAGGAAAGCTTAGAAAAAGACAACATGCTGGTAAAGACGTAGAACAAATACAGTATATTGGAGAGAAAGCTTGTGTTTTGGAATAAGGAAGAAAGAAATTAATAAAGAACAAGGAGACATATGGAGCCCATACTCAGGCAGAAGAACTCAGAACGTGTTAGTCTCAGACCCTTTTAAGAGCGAGAACCACATCATGGTATGGGAGGGGGTCCAGATCCAGCAATGAGACCAGGACACAACACATCAGGATCAAGAGGCCCAGTGAGACCATCATCTGAGAGGCTTCTGAGCAAAGGCCTAAAGTCCCAATCAGAAACACAACCCAAACACGAACCCTCACTTAACAGAGGACCTCTATGGGTCTAATATTACTCAGCAGGACCAAATCTTTCATATGTGAGGCGTGTTGCTCAGTGCTTATCACTAAAGCCTTATTACCACGGTGGAGCTGTAAGTGTAGCCTGTCAGGACTTCATCACAGCTAATCGGGGTTTATTTCAACACTGGACCAGTTGCACTCAACACGTTTGTTCTGGTTTGTTTTCTCAAGGTTTGTGATCCGGGGAGTGTTCTCTTCTGTTTCATCACGTGTGCTGTTTATTCCGAAAGCAGCCAGTGCTAGAATGTGATGATTGTAAAGTGGTTTGAACGTTTTGACACATCTGTTTAAAAAAAAAAAAAATGAAGAGCTTAATCTATTATTCATCGCAGTAAACATTTTTAGATCTTGCACTTTTCCATTGCTGACATGGATTGTTGTTCTAATTACTGCAGTAAAATGACCAAATACCAGTTAAATTCATTTGTGGATAAAGTGTCTCTTAGTGATAATGGCTGTTATGTACTTTGATTGTGGTATTTTCGTAAATTTTGACCACAAGCCTGAATTGTTTACTTGAAAAATGAAATCTGTTTTTTTGCACTCTTCTTTCTCACCAGTAGAGGTCATTGCTGTGAAAGGTTTCAGAAGAGAAAAGAGAAAGGAGTTTGTTTTTCCGACTGCTTAACAACAGAAACGTGCTTGTGTTTACAGTTGCACAAGTGAAACATTGTCCCCTTACTAATGAATGTCAGTGTGACTTCATTCTGATGTTTGTGTGAAGGCATGTTATGGTTTTGAAACTGAGTATAAAGCAACCACCAGGATTCTTTGTAAAGAAATGTACTCTGTCTGAATGATGTGTGAACAGTAATCACCTTGATGAAGGACGTCGATGAAGCACATAATGGACGCCCTGTGAGATCAATTATTCCCGGAAACATCTCCATGGAGTTCTCTGGCTCGTGTAGGAGAGCATGGAGGACACATGGAAGCTTTTAGTCCTGCACCTGGACCACTTTTGTCCAGATGAGGTAACAATTAATAGTTTTCATCTTTATGTTTACAGGGGAGATGTAAGCACCAGAGAATGTTGTCTGAGGTTTGTATCTGCGTCGGCTAATTAATAGAAACAATTCATTTGGGCCATTTGACTCTTTCAGGATGGTATAGGAGTTTTGATGTCCCTTGACCCTTTCTGCATGTAACCAAACACACACCTATATCAGGCCCTCTATCTATCTAACTGTTCCCACTCTATTTGGATCCCTGTGTTTCCTGTGTTGGAAGAATGTGCGTGTGGTGGTCGTGGTTCCCTGAGGTTGGGGCGTTCCGAACAAATTCCCAGTTCATTCTGTTCTGTATTCTCTTCTCCAACCCCCGCAGCACTCCTCCCCACACATGCTCCTAGTTTGTTTGGGACTTTCTTCGTTTTATAGTATCTGGGTATCTGCAGCTTTGAACACCGTTGTACCTGACGCCCTGCCCAGAGTTTTAACTTAACCCACGGATGGCGGTGGTTGAGGCCACTGCAAACTGGGACTTGGGACTCTTGGTGCCTGAAAGGTCAGAGGTGCAGAATAAGTCATGATGCTAACATTGACATTGTTGTAACGCCTTAAGAATTGTCTTCACCAGCTCTTGCATCCAGTGAGGCTTGTGGGTCCTATGGCTATGGGAGTGTGTACTGTGTTGATAAAGGGAATGTGGGGGGGAGTGTGATGTTTGGGGGAGGGCAGAGTAGGGATAAAGTGTTCCTTGAGGTTCACCCAACCCTTGTATTAGTGGCAAGACCACAGTAACCACGGGCAGATGTGTGAGAGCACAATCTGACAGGATTATTTACTGGAAGACCAGTGAACATCGCCCTCCTCACACTGTTACGCTTTACTCTTTGCTCCTTCAGCAATCGCCAAGTTAATACTTAATCTAAGTATGGCCCCTTATTGCTAAGGCCAAGCCCTGTTTATGAGAGGGAGGTTACTTTGGCTCATACAAGTTTGAGCTTTTTGGACCAGAAGTTTAGAAGCACAGGGTTATCTCTTCCCGTCAAGTAGCAGGACCTCCAAGACTGACAGACGAGGAGACATCTTGGACAAGACATCCGTGATGGCGATTAAATCAAGTACTTCCAAGACTATAGCCATCGTCTTTGTCGTCCTGACTTTCTCGGCCATTGCAGGAATTGTCGGCTTGCTCATCGTCTACAAGACCAAGATTTCTAAGCTGAATCCGATGCCCCGTCCAACCTACACAACTCCCACCTACCCCACAGGACTCCCACCCGACTACAGGCTGCCAGGTAACTTTGTGCCCGAAAGCTATGAGGTGAACCTCCAACCTCACTTCTACAGCCGCATCATTGAGGATGTCAACGTCAACGTCACCAGTCCCAACCAGACGATGCTCTTCACTGGAAATTGTACAGTTCACATCCGTTGTGTCCAGAATACGAGGACTATCTTACTTCACAGCAATAACCTGACACTTTCAGAGACAAAGTTGCTAAATAGAAACACAAACGAGATGATAACTATTACCAGGACAGAACATCACGAGGGTCTAAGCGACTTTCTTGAGCTGCAGCTTGATGACGTCTTGAAAGAAGGAGAGAATTATAGTCTGTTCATGGCTTTCAGAGGGGAAACAGCCGATTCAGGCACTGGGCTGATTCTAAGCCAATACAAAGAAGGTGTCCCAGGTGAAAGAGACAATGCAGAGAGGTAAGTAAAATAAAGCAAACGAGATCAACTATAGTACCAAGGCATTTGTTAGGTAGAAACTTGTTTCGTCAAAATGTCACAATGTCAAAATCAGAATTTGTTTCAAACAAGAAGGTCATGTGTTTGATTCTGACTTCTGGTAAGAGTTAATGTGTTCTTCCAATGTCTCTCTAAAAAAAAAATTTGTTGAAATGAAAACTTGAATTTGCCTTCAACTGTGATGGGCTGGCGACCATGACCGCTGGGATGGATTTGGCCCTGTGACCCTGCCAAGGTTCAGCAGGTGGAGAGATTGTGTGGATGTTTCGTATTTAGTCATTTGGCAGAATGAAATAAGACCAGACTGAGAATACCTTCCCTTTGAAATGACTTGACAACTTTACATCCAAAGGGAACAATTAGTCTGTATTAAATATACAAACCTTCTAAATGGCGGAAAACAAAGGATGTGACCCAAACAAATATGCAAAGTAACTGAAAAGTAACCACCAAAAAAATAGACATAGTTGAACCAAATGTGTATCAGATGTCCCTGTGGTCTGAGAGGAAACTCTAGTGTGCTTGTGGGCGGTTGGTCAGGAGGACCTTGAACCTTTATCTGCTTTTGGATCATATTTTCCATGATTTTGATAACTGACAAGGAAAAACACTGATTCATTTGTTGTTACCTTTCTGATTTAAGGTTAATTCTGGGCTCTTGCTCAGCTGTAATGTTTTAATACTGTGTAAATCAACAGAAAGCACCAATAATAGAAATGTCTTGAAATACTTTCAGTGGTGTTGCTATTGTTTCACTGGAAGAAACTGAGATTTTGAAAGGATCATATTTTTCTTTAAAACCTGATAACTGACTTATAGTCTGCATTAGGATACATTATCTCAATAATAAGAAATGTTTATACACTTTGCATTAAAGGTCATGTACAATACAAAACCATATTTTTCCTCAGCCTTATGTGTAAATTGCTCATCCTTTGTTTGTAACAATCCAGAAAATCCTAAATGACAAAAAAGTCTGCGTTCCACAGTACCTTTGTGAAAATGTTGGTTCCAGCCACCTTAACTTAGTGTTGTCCACAAGGGAGCATCTGAAAATCACACGTACTGTAACTAGGAGACTTGCTCCAGCATAGCCTGTAACTCTAATGGGTGCTTGCAAGGAGCAATGTTACGATTTTGGCTCATTTGGATACGGTCAGTGCCAACAGCTCATTCTGGAAAATATCAGACTGGGATTTGGAAACAAGCTGCCAGAGTTGGGTTTGTGTGGATGTTTTTTGTCAACAAACCTCACAAAATGTTTTTAAAGGCCACTAACTTGTGCTAAAAAGAGAAAAATATGGGTCTCATTAAAGTGTCGATGAAACATAAGAATATGTTATAATATATGGGGTTGATTATGTAATGGTTGGTGTCATTTCCAATATCTATCTTACTGATTTTTTCAAATGTATTTGTAGATTTCTTGTTGTCACTCAAATGGAGCCAACGAATGCCAGGAGAGTTTTCCCTTGTTTTGATGAACCAGAAATGAAGGCTGAGTTCAATGTCACAATCATCCACAGGCGAGACACGATCGCACTGGCAAACTGGGGCATGTCAGGTAGGAAAAGACAAACAAGTGGTCAAAAGTACAGTGTGCTTATTAAATGACAATAGGAATGACAGGCAAAAGGGAGTAAAGTATATTCTTCCTAATTCTGAACTATATATCCTCTCTCCAACCTTTTCAGAGTCTACCGTTATAGATGATGAGTGGAAATTCACCCGCTTTCACACAACCAAGAAGATGTCGACATACCTGCTTGCCTTTTCGGTTTCAGAGTTCAGATCTGTTCTCTCATCACATGAACGAGTGAAAGTCCAAGTAAATCCACACCAAATCATTCTTTTCAGCAGTTTACTTGTTTGTTTGTACGCCTGAATGTCTGTTTGCAAAGATATAGCAAAAGCTTGGATGGATTTCAATGAAACTTGGTGGACATGTTGGGCAAGAATCCATCAAATTCTGGTACCAGTCACGCACGCACTGCCTATGCTAAACATGAAATATCCATTGACCTGCTGGTGGCGCTATAACAGCAACAGTTGTTCAAAGCACTCATGTGGCGTGTTCCCCTCTGCTCCTAAAGATATATGCACGCCCTGAAGCCATTGCAGCAGGACATGCTGATTATGCTGCCAACATCACCGGTCGTATCCTAAAGTTCTTTGAGGATCGTTTTGAGATCGATTTCCCACAGAAAAAGTTTGGTATGTAAAATGTATGGATGAAGGAAAGTTATTTCTTCTTAAAACAAAAGTCAGTTGATCCATTATTTTCAGCTACACTATGAATGTTGTGACTACAGGTGCATCTCATTAAATTAGAATCTGGTATCTACCCCATGTTGTGTCTCCTACTGAACCAGACTGAGAGACAATTTAAAGGCTCAGGAAACCTTCACAGGTGATTTGAGTTAATGAGCTGATTAGAGTGAGACACTGTGAGGCTACAATATTGAACTTTTTCCACAATATTCAAATTTTCTGAGATACTGAATTTGAGGTTTTCATGAGCTGTAAGCCATAATCATCAAGATTAAAACAAATGAATGCTTGAAATATTTCACTTTGTGTTTAATGAATCTATAATATGAGTGTTTCACTTTTCAAATTGAATTACTGAAAAAAAAAAACTTTTCCATGATATAATAATTTGTTAAGATGCACCTGTATGTGTTCTTTCATCGACCTTTTTAAAAGCATCAAATGTGGCGCCTTAGTTTTTGTTCAACGTTTGACAAAGCGTCAAAATTCTAAATGCTGTTGAGGAAAACAACAAAATAACTTCCTCATTTTTAGCCTAAATTTTGAGACATGTTAAGTTTAAAGTGCGTCTAAACAATATTCAAAAGGATAAACTGACTGAATGTTGACTGAAATGTTTCTCTCGTGTCAGATCAAATTGCAATCCAACAGTTTAGCACGGCAGCCATGGAAAATTGGGGACTGGTCACGTACGGGGAATCATTCCTGCTGTATCAAGAAGGAGTGACCTCATCTATGAACAAGGAGGCGATCGCCTATACTATCGCTCATGAAGTGGCACACCAGGTCAGACAGAAAAAACCTTTCCTTTATATTGAACACAGTAAAACCAAACATGATGTGAGCTTTTGTTTTCTTGTATAGACTTTTTGCAAACTGTTCACTATGCAAATTCATTTTCAAATATAGAAAATGTGTATCTACCTCTTCCATTAATTGGATTTCTGTAACAAAAATTGGGCCAATTTCCTTCAAAATTGTTTTGTGTTTTTGGATTTTTGAGTTAAATGCAAAAATCCATTACTCATCAGTACAAAATGTAAAATGGATATTATTTTCAAATATCTTTCGAAGCAATTCTGTGCTGCATGCGTACGACATGGGTGTGTGTTATTCTCTAGTGCTAGACAGCAGGAATAGTTCCACAGACTTTATTGTTGGCCATCTCTTCTCCTTGTGCTGACAGTGGTTCGGGAATCTGGTGACGATGAAATGGTGGAGTGAAACTTGGCTGAAAGAGGGTTTTGCCACATACATGTCGTTCTTGGCGGTCAATGAGGTGGAGCCCGAGTTTCACATTGTGAGTCACAACCTTAGATGTTTACTTTATAAGCAGGAGCCTGCTCTGAAGCATTAAATGTACATTTTCCCACTATTCCCACTACCAAGGAGGTTATACTTTCTCTGTCTATTTGTATTCTACGATGGGCTATCAACAGGTGTCACTAGTATTAATCTGGAGCCAGGCATCAATACAACCTGAATGTATTAAATATGTTTACATTCCATGACAGTGTTGTCATATCATGTACATCATTCATCATTAATATCTCTGTTTCCTCAGTATGATAGGTGTGAACTGGCGGACATTTACATGGCGTTTGAGGAGGACACTTTGGCCGCGTCACACCCTCTCAGTATGAAACCGGATGATGTCCAGACGAGAGGGGAGATCCATAACATGTATGATGGCATCACTTACAATAAGGTAGGGAGATGAAAGAGGCAGATATAGGCAGAACTCAATATTTGTTTGCATTATTTTAACTGAATAGTGTTTAAAGCACCCATGTCACTGAGCATGTTTTTATTTCAATTTTTAGAAAGTTAATAAGTAAGATATGATTAAACAAAAACATCTAGATGATAGATAGATAGTTTCCATTGCAATAAGCAAAAAGACAGTAGCAGCTGTACTCCAGACAGATAATGCCCAATGTAGTCCTATGGTTAGAACTCATGTCTCTTTGCTTCTCCTCTGTAGGGGGCGGCTGTGCTGAGGATGTTGGAGGACTTGTTGAGCGACAGGGTTTTCACAGATGGGCTCAAAGTAAGCAGCATTTTGAGGTGGGGGTTACGTTCGTCAGTGAAACCGACAGAAATTGGGTTGTGAATGATACAAGACCCTTGTAGCAAGACCTAGGCTTTCTGACAAAATATGACCTTTCTGTCCCTCAATCAACCAAAGGTAATTTTATGTCAGCACAAACTAAGCAGAAGAGAAACTGATGAGTTGTTGTTTGTAAGTGAATGTAGGCGTGGAGTTGTTTGTGGTTCACCACGTGGAAGTGCTGGTGCATTTCTAACCTATGAACCTATGAAATAGTAGGTTGGAAATGCACCAGCACGTGATCATGTCTAAGCAAAAGCACTGATGTGTGGTTTTACTGTACTGTAGGTCAAGATCACTTAACTGTCTCCCATATCTAACTGATTTATAAGGTTCCATAAAACAGCACACATCATGTCACAAACTCTCGTGCTTTGCACACTTTGTTAATGACCTACGGATAAACAAATCTCTATCAGAGGCTTCACCTCTAGTCAATGTCCATACAGCACAACTAAATAAAATACAGGCCTTTAAAATAACACACATATAACATGTTCACATTAAACATACAGACACTTCCACATGTATGTATACACACATTAACACCTATCCCACACACTACTGTACAATGTATGATGCACTTCATAAATGGACTTTTCTTACGGTAAGAAGACACATTTATTGGCATCAATTTATATTTAAAACATTTTTTTCAATTGTTTGTTTTTCCAATTTCTCTTGTTGTAGCACTGATGTGCACACTGAGTGAAAACAAGCCGTTGAGGGTACCCGGCCCGCTATGATTGGCCAGCCGGCACTGAAATTCATTCATTACACATTGAAGTAAACATGTTACAGAAGTAAAGGACCAATCAAAAAAGAGGTTTTCAGGGCAGCTCAGCACCTGTGTGTTTGGCTTTAATCCATCGGTAATGAACTCAGTGACACGGTCCGTCCCTCTGAATACAGAGCGTTTATCTGTAATGGAGTATGGACTGTAACGCTTTTACTTAAGTTAAAGATTTAATTACCCTGATGTGTGATGTGATGTGTGGTGAAACTCTCTTCAGAAAGTGTGGTAAAATGAAAGCTGCAGCAGGATTTTATATTTAATTTAAATTATATCTTCCGCTTCTTCAATGGCACTTTGACAATATTTTAGTAGAAGACTTCAACATTCCTTTAACCCATTTTATGGAAACCACTTATGGTACTGGTTGTTTGTGTGATTTTTGGTCAAACCTTCCTACTTTCAGATTACCTTCTTGCTTTTCAAAATTCTGTCTTATTGTGCCACGGCAGCCTCTTAACGATTGGCCTACTGCAGCTGTGTTTGGCTGCTTTTTGGGCAGCTTTTAACATCAATTATGATCTCTCCCTCCCTCTTTCTCCCTGCCTGCAGATGTACCTCAAGGCTTTCCAGTATGGAAGCACTGTGCGGCAAGACCTCTGGGACTATTTAGAAAAGGTAAAGTAAACTTGCTACATGTATGAAATGGGATCGAAAACTATATTGAAACATATATTGATCACAATTTATACTTTACAATCTTAACTAACTTTTGTGCAATGCATGCAGGCAGTAAATGAGGATGGCGGCCACATCAAGGTTGCCGATGTGATGAACACGTGGACCACTCAGATTGGTTTTCCTGTCATTACCATCAACACTACCAATGGAGAGGCCTATCAGAGGCACTTCAGTTTCAATAAAACATCAGACTCTAAGTACGCAAACACAACAATTCCCTGAGTTCCCTCTCACATTCTGTGCATCACAGCTTTGGCCATGTGGAGTATATAGTAACTTTGTTAAGATAAGATAAGACTATCCTTCATTAGTGCCCACACAGTTCTGTGTCCTCACAAACTATGGTCAGTTGGTGAGGTAATTCGTAATCCATGATGTGAGTCGGTGGGCCAGGTGGGCATTGCTTTGCATTTTTCTTTTCTACCTAGTTCCGAGATGCAGAAGATATAATTTAAATTAAATGTATAACATAAACAGACATTTCTCCTATTCTGCCATGTGCCTTGATTTTTCCTTGATGTTCAGCATAATTTACATGTCACGTAAAATGATGGCAGGCAGTTGCTGATCAAACCTCTCTCTGTCTCTATTTCATGTCTTTAGTCTAGTGTGGCACGTCCCGATCAGAGTCAAGTCACAGACATCTGCACCTTCTCTGGTCTGGTTGGAAACCAGCAGCACAGGTAAAATAATACACAGAACTACAGGCAATGTCCTCTGATACTTTCCTGAAAGAATCTCCAAAAAGTCAAAATTTAAAATCTTATTTTCACATTTGTTCAACTATGAGTCTTGCTTTTCAACATCTTCCAGTTTCTACTTCATCAAGCTAAAGCAAATGTTTGTTTTCTTCCGATGATTTTGGATTTAGCACTGGTCTGAAAACTCATTCTTACCTTTTCCCCATAGTGCATATTTTTTCTTTTACTATACCAATGATTTGAATTAGTCAAGTACAACTCACTGTCAACCGATTTCTGATCTATTTTGAACAGTAACAAAAGAAGAGTTTATTTCAAAGAGTGGAGAGTGGATCCTGGCAAATCTCAACTGTCCTGGATACTTCATAGTCAACTACAACCCTGAGAACTGGGAGCGCCTCATGACTCAGCTGGAAAGAGACTCAAGTGTAAGTACTGCTGCCAAATAATGAGTCAGTGAATTGCATGACTGAGCAGAGACCAACCATCAGCTACATCACATGCACAGAATATCAAAACAGCCTAAACGCAACTAAGCCATAGATGTGAATGAAATGAATAGGACTCAGTAGTTTGTTGAATATATATGATGTGTTACTTAATCAGATCAGGTGAAAAATTGCAATCAGAGGTTCAATTAACCTTAAGAAAATAAACGTTTAAACTTTTTCATTATCATAGACACATGGTTATGTTATTGGCTTTGGTTTCAGAAGGTTGACAGTCTTGGTTGACAGTAGTTGGTGTCAGTCTATGTATTGATTGATTATTGACTGTATGAAGTCCATGGAGAGAAACATTTTGAACATGTATCATATTTGTTTGTAATTGATCCTTTTTGAACTAAAATATCAACTTTGATTCTTTATCTTGTTGTCCAGCTCATTCCAGTTATTAACAGAGGGCAGATTGTTCAAGATGCATTTTACCTGGCTAGGTAATGATCCTAACCTATCCTATCCTAATCTATAATATATGAGAGTTTCACTTTTTGTATTGAATTACTAAAACAAGTTAACTCTTCCACGATATTCTAATTTATTGAGATGCACCTGTAGGAGTGCAAGTTGTAGTAAGGCCATGAGATACCATGTGGTTAGGGGGATTTATATAATTTACAAGGGAGAAGGACAGTAGCAGGGGCGACAGCAGCTTAGTCCATAGGAATTCAGCTTGGGAACCGGAGGGTCACCGGTTCGAGTCCCGTATGGACCAAGTAAGTGGACTGGTAGCTGGTGAGTTGTCAGTTGCCTCCGGGGCACTGCTGAGGTGCACTTGAGCAAGGCACCGAACCCCGAACTGCTCCATGGGCGCCGTATAATGGCTGCCCTGCACCCCCTCTGTAATGCATGTGTTTGTGTGTGTATGATATGAGGGGGTGCAAGATAAATTTCAATTGCATGCGATTTGCTGTGTATTGCATGCAAAATGACGATTAACAAAGAAGAGACCCAGACATTGGTTAAAGTCAGACATCATCTTTCTGTTTTCTCTCTGTGTCTCAGAGATGACCTCTCTCACCAAATATTGAATGCTCTGTTCTGCTTTCTCAGGGCTGAAATCGTCAATGTGACACTGGCACTGAATGCAACTCGGTTCCTTCGTAGTGAGACAACATTCGCTCCCTGGCAATCAGCAGCGCACAACTTGAACTACCTTGTCAACATGTTTGACCGCTCTGAGGTGTATGGACCCATGCAGGCATGTGTGAATTTTCCTATTACATTAACAAAATGACTTGTTTACTTGCATGGATTTCATTTGAATTGAAACTCCAGAACTATGAATATTTTCTTCTTTTTTTTGCCACCAACAAACCACATTTTTCTGTTGTCCATCCATTTGCCCAGTACGTTTCAACGTGCTGTACATGAGCTTTGACTTGTGCTGACAGATAACAGTGTCACCCTATACACAAGATAGAAAATCATGGAAGTGTGTGTCAGAACACGCAGACATGAGACGGTCTAAAGGTGAGTTTAATGGGCTAATCTGTCAGCGGTGCAGCTTCTCTCTGAGATGATGAGGTCATCAGCAGCGAATACTGACTGACTGACTGAGCGAATTCACCACCTATCTGTACCACTTCATGCAAAGCAGAAGAATGACAATTTCTTCCGGCTTGTACCATATCCTTATAGCCCTCCCTGAGTCTAACATCTGGTGTAGCTCAACTTAATTGAGACAACAAGCGCCTACATCCTATGTCAGATTTATACCTTCAAGACTTGGTGGCACCACAGATAATAACTCTGGGGACCCATGTATCATAAAGAGAAAGGTGAAAATAAGTTCATCCTCATCATTCAAACCCATCTCAAACACATACAGTACATGAAAATACAATCAGTATGTTTGTTATTAGGGAATAATGTCTGATTTATTCATGTCCTTCAGTTTTGTTACTCTGTACTCTTTGATCATACGTAAATCATGATGTGCGCCATTCATTATGCATTGTATGTAAATTGAACACACCTTTATGGAGGACAGTTTGTAGGTACGGATGTGCGTAAGTCTTTCTTAACTTGGGGGACAGCCTGCACTTGGTCTAGATTTAAATCTGGCTCAGGATACCGGCCAAAGAGTAACTTAGTCAGGGGCGATAAGATGCATGCATCAATAGTTCAACCGCTCGATCGGAAATGTTGAAATCCATTATAATCCATTGTTTTGGTAAATATTACACAAGTAAAAACTACTATTAGTACGTCGGTCATCAAGTGAGTCCTGATTCAAAAATAACTGATGGGAAAGCAGCTGGTCATCTTGATGGATTTCAAGTGTAATAATTTACATATTTTACGCACACAGTATACAAATATCATTCACTGTTTAAATATGCTGTCTGGCTTTGATGTTGGTTCCCCATCAGACCATAAACATGTCAATATGTTGCATTCATGTCTGCAGGTGTACCTACAGGATCTAGTAAAGGGGCTGTACAACTTCTTCAGGAACGACACGGACAACTCAATGGTCCCACCTGACCACTCATTACAGTAAGACGTCAAGTTATTGTTTTCTAAACTTCAATAAATATTATTTGTATCAATATGTGCATAGTCATAACCATTGTATTTTCTGATGGTACAACAGATGAGATTTAGTATTTATCATGGCCTTGCTTATAAGACATAAATGACAATGTGACCCATCCTTAGGCTCACCCAGATCACTGCCATTAAGTTGGCATGTAGCAATGAGCTCCCAGAGTGCGTTACTATGGCTACAACAAAGTTTGCTGAATGGATGAAGAATGAAACCTACAACAAGTATGTGCAAGAAGTTCAAGATAAACATGACATATATTTAGTTCTGAGTCCTGGACAAATATGTAACAATGATTTTTGTCTCTCCTGGCTACCTTTTCCATTTATCTATTACTTGAGCAACAAGGATTTTATTTTATTACTTTATGCTAACTAGTGTTATCTGTTGTTTCTATACTGACATCATATTGATCATACAGATTTATTTCCCGGCATTTATTTAATGAGTAGGTATTTATTAGCCAGTACATGCTTACATCAGGGGTGCCCAATACGTCGATCGCGGAGTTAATGTGGGTAGATCGCATGTCATTAAAAAAAAAGTTAGCCTATCATTAAAAGTTAGACGACACCGGCAAGTGCGCCAGCGGCTACACCGCAGTGACGCCACCACAGGCCTCTTGACCTTCCATCACTAACAGTATCACGCACTTGCCGGTGCCGGCGCCAGCACACTCGGCCTCGGCCGCGGCACACCCCCCAACCCCCTGTAAATCTTTGGCCCCAAGATGATTTCTAATCAATACAAGTCAATGCTTCAGAAATCTCTCATTTACACCTTGACTCAATTAGGTTACATTATTTTTATATACTTAATTCAATATTAACTCAATTCAATTTAATGAAATATTAATTCAGTGATGTGAATGATCAGTGAAGTAATAATAATAATAATAATAGGATGCTGAAAACTTAATAAAACACAAATAATGGAGTACAAATGAGACAGGATCCCAATATAGGAGTATATTGTAACTGAGGAAGGATATGCTTTAAGGAGGATAACTTTTATTTGTTTAAAATCTTCAATTCAATTTTTGATTATTAGCGTACTTAACTACTAATTATCTGTCTGGAAATACAACCGTGTCAACCCAAATTGTTCACCTTCAACCACTGTGTGTGTGTATGCTTGTGACTTAGCATTCACCCCAACCTACGGCCTGACATCTACTGCGCTGCTCTGGCTGCTGGTGGGAGCGTGGAGTGGGATTTTACTTTGAAAAGGTTCCAGGCGACCACTGATCCTCTAGAGAAAAGTGATCTCCAAGAAGCTCTCGCCTGCACTAAAAAGATCTGGCTGCTCAACAGGTGAGCAAATGAATGTTTATTTAATCCTTCCATCTTGATTATGATTCGCCTTTTCAGATTTGCACTTTACCATACCTTATCAGTTTCTGTCCCATAACATGTATATGCCTGCTTTGATCCACTCAGGTATAAGACATGATTGCACACACACCAGAGTTGATCAGCCTGAATTTATTATACTGTTCTCTGTACTTTGCTATTCTGATTGTTTATTCTACAGTGCCAATTAACTTTACCTCTAAATACACTGATACTGTGTAGTTAGATAATAGCTTCAACTCTGCTGTTTGCGTAGCATTACTAACGGCAATGGGACTATATATTTTTGCCGTATTTAGAAATCAATCCGTAAAAATCAATATGGGGTGCGAAATTAATTCCTACCCTAGTAAAATAGAATAGAATAGAATAGCGTTTATTGTCATTGTACATGATAATACAATGAAATGCATTTGTGCTGTGCCTGAATCTTTGAACAGTGATAAATAAACAGCAATAAACTATGACTAAACAACTATAAATAAATAATAAATAACAATAAATAAACAACACACAGTTCCATTCATACATTAAAACATAAGTGGTCCCATTAGCTCAAGCTTTTTTTTTTCTTATTTTATTATGTAGACATATTTATTTATTGTACAGGGAAAGTTTTAGCGCTGTTATGCCGGAAGCCAAGCAACGACATTTCGTTGTCAAGACTCACTGTTGTGTTTTTTGTGCAATGACAATAAAAGGAAGTCTAAGTCTAAGTCATATGACATGCTCGACATCACCATATGACATCATGACATCATATGACATCACATGACATCACGACATCCCACATGACATCATGACATTCCATATGACATCACATGACATCACGACATCCCACATGACATCATGACATTCCATATGACACCATGACATCACAACGTCACATGACATCACACGACACCCCATATGACATCACATGATATCATAGCTGAAGATGACCATAGCTGAAGATGCCCAATATTTACTAATATGTCCTAATATGCCCAATATGTCCTTATATGTCCCAATATTGCAATTGACTTTTGGGGTACTAACTTGTCTAATGTTTGATTTTGTTTAGCTCACTTATGGCCCTTACAAAGAAGCTGTTCTTCAGTCTGGTGGTGTATGTGTTCAGTGATCTGTATCGCCTTCCAGAGGGTAACGGACAGAACAGGGAGTTACAAGGGTGGGATGCTATAGTAGCCATATAATAAGCGGGACAATTTATTTCCAGGAGGAGATTATCATGGAATACTGTATACCCCAACAGAGAGATTCTGTTTCGCCCTTGGACCTGACCAAGTTCCTCGCATCAGGTCAGGGTTCTGAGAAACCTGAGCTGTGCTGGGGAGACCTCTAGTTCCAACATTGTTCCGTCAACTAAACATGTGTCAAACAAAATTATTTTGATGTTTTTTTAATGTGTACACATCTTGCAGATACCTGCAGTACACTCTGGACCCTGAGGTATTCGTCATGGATGGTGATTACATCTTTACAGCCATTGCCAGTAATGCGGCAGGGCATGCGCTGGCCTGGAACTTCCTCAGGGCACACTGGACTGAGATGAATGAACAGTAGGTTGTTTAGTCCCTCTTTTGTTTTGCCTGGGTCCAATCTCAAAACAGGCATGTTTCTTTGGTTGGTTTCTTTTCTAACATATTGCAAAAATACATTTGTTGTCGCGAAGCTGACTCATTGATCGCACTCTGTTGCCATGGCAACATAGATTTGGACATGGGAGGAAACCTTTGCCGATATGGGGAGAATATTCATACATAAAGCTAAAGTTGAAAGTTGGTTTAAGCTAGATTTGAACCCAGAACCTTCTTTGGGGAACCCAAGCTAGGAGGCACCCTGCCTCTTGCCCAATGACTGCTAAGAGAGTTAGGAAGGGAGAAGGAAGACAGTACTTCAAAAGTAACAGCCTCATACACACAAACTAATTAGACCCTAAACACAGTATTTACTTCTTACTACAGCCTGTCTCATGACGGGTTTCTGAGAAGCTGCCTGTAGGCTGAAGAATGGAGGTGTGTTTACAGGAAACACTTCCTTCTAATCTCAGCTGATTCATCACACAGTCTTCACCTGCAGCCAGGCTCTTGAATAAACAATAAAGCAACAGACTACAATAAACTTCTTTATATAAACTGGGTGTCTTCTGGTCTAAGGTCTTTGCACTTCATAAGGCGCTTATCATTGGTTCTTCTATATTAGTATTATAAGTTTGTCTATATCAAAGTTTGTTATTTGATGAGCACACAGCCACACCCAAGATAAATAAAAACATAAAACCAAGTCAGGTAAACTGTGACGGTAGTCCACCTTCACTTTTCCTTCATAGTTGATTCTTTGTTTGTAAATGTCTACAGCTATTCTCAGGTTATGTGTTATCTGGTTAAGTGAAAAGTCACAATCTATGATTCATCTCCTTCCTTGTCTACCCCCAGGTTTGGTGGATATCTACTGGATGCTGTTGCCAATAGGTTCTCCACAGAATTTGAACTAGAGGAGGTAATTTCTTCATCTAATATGTTAGAATGACGATACTCATGTCACTGAAGTCAAAAGGTGTTTTTCCATTTAGAAGCCCTGGTTGAATATCAGAATTCCCTCCCTATCATAATCAGTTTGATGGATGTTGCGATATCACGTGTTATTCTTATTTACAAGCCATGCTCCTTAATTACTGTGTTGTTTGTGACATCATCAATATATACACATGTATGTTTACACACACACACACACACACACACAGCATATATACAGTATAAACACAGTTAAGACTCAGAAGAGGAGAAAAAAAAAAAACAAATCTGGACAGCACAGTTTCTAAAAAAAAACTGCTGAACACTGACAGGTTTTATAAATAGTGACTAGGAGTTTTGAATTGAAAATTTCTATTTCTAACATATTATATGTGCTTTTGTTTCTGCAGTTGAGGCGTTTTCAGATGGACCACAAGGATGATCCGGATTTCCCCGACATGACAGTGGAACAGGCCATAGAGCAAACGCAGGTCAACATCCTGTGGGTCGAACAAAACAAACAGAGTTTGTTGGAGTGGTTCCAAAACCAGTCTCATAATGACAATGGGAATAACAATACCACAAAACCTTAACTTACTAACAACCATGTGTAAAGCTTGTCCTCCATAAAATCCACAAGTAAACAGTGAGGTGAAAAAGTGAATCTGACTTTGCCAAGAAAAAAAACCTAACAACAGTCCACTTACATGCATATTCAAAATTTGATTGTAAGATTACTCTGAGTTACAGACCTGGATCATGTGAGCCACATGTGTGTATGCAGCAGGAGACAGTATTATATTTATTTCATCCTCATTCATTCACACGTTCTCCTTCCATAGCTGCAGTACAGACAGAAATCCTAACATAGTGCGTAAGTAAGACTACTGTGTGATTCAAAATACACAATAAAAACCCAGTTTGGCCAGAGAAATGTGGCCAGCGAGATTTAAACAGACCAAAGTATATTCATATTGATTGAGCACAAATCTATAACAACTAAAAGCACTCACAAAGAAGCACTCACAAAAGTGCAGTTGATTGAGTTGAGTTTGTGTACATGCTACATGCTGCACAGGCATTACAATTCCTCCTTTGACTTTGTAAAGTATTATATTTTTGAAAACATATGTTGTGTATTATTAAACTGGCATATTGTATTTTTCTTTTTAATTCAAGAAATTGTATCGTTGTGTTTTTTTATTGTTAAATCATACGATAGTTATGAGATAGCTGGCAAAAAAGTGATATAGCTGAATTACATTTTAATAATATTTTTGGAAGAAAAGAAAAAGTCCTTGTTTGTTTAAATGAATGACTTTGATTCCCTGTGTGTGGTAAAATTGTTATTTTTATTAATAAAATGTGAACATTGTGTACAAAAAAAGTCCAGTCAATATCATTTTGTAGTAAGAAGTTGTAAAACATGAACATTATGAGTTTCATGGTGTTTTCATGACTGTTTTTCCCTACTGCTTTTGACTGAATGCATAAATGACTGTGTGGAGTCATTTATGTTCATTGTGGACAGAAAAGAGTCCAGTGGACAGTAAAGCAGAATGAAGTAACCTCATTTTATCATGAAATGCGGAATTGTTTAACCAAAATGTTTGTAAAGATACTTAATTGATTTGTGTCATAGGTAGAACACATGAAAACAGCAGTAACAATTTATGAATACAACAGCATTGGTTGGCAAATTAAAATACTTGTTCAGAAAAAGCTCAACAAATACTTAAAGCCCTGAACTGGAGTCTGGGGCCCAAAGTGTGTGTGATCATACACAGCACCTGATCCATCGCTGGGTTAGTGTGAGGCTATGCTGGTTTGTAGTTTTACATGTACTCCTATGGGAGGTGGTCATCTTTAAAAATGCACTCCAGTCATGACTCCAGAATGACGCATCACAAAAATAATGGACTGCTCTGGACATCCTGTTGAGAGGCTGGCATCCATGCTATCTTGAATATGGCACAGTCAAACCAGAGCAATGATTGAATGGTCCCATTTTACTTGCGAGGATGGCAGGTATCCACCAGCATCTCGGTCAATACCCCAAACTGTTGGTGTCAAATATGCATGCAGACAGATCTGACAGGAAGTACCTCTGCACAACTCAAAATCAACAAGTCCAAGTCCAGTTTGACATGAGTTTTGGTTATGCTGAGACCTTCACATACCATGAGACCACACTACTTTTATTTTTTGGCCAGATAAAGACACTACACATTAATGCCACAATGATACCTTTCATTTTTCCCTGTGGTATAGTTCAAATATAGAGCATCTCAAAGAGGCATGGATAGAAGACAAATCTAAACAGCAGAGTTCCACTCCCATGCAAGGGTAGGGATCCGATCCAAAATATGCAGGAAACGGGGGCAGTTACAAAAACATTTGGCAATAATCCTGCAGTAATTCATAAAAAAACCCCTGAAGAGTCCAGTCCGATACAAATGACAAGGGGCTTCCACACCCAGGTCAGCAAATGTAAGAGTCCCCAAGTGAAAGTGGGAGTTCCAGTCCCAAGACAGACAGACGGGAATCAAGCAGAGATCAAACAGCCCAACCTCCATCCTGGAGCAGGGCCATGGCTTTAGGTTGACCATAGAGATGATTTGTTCTCATTCCTTCTTCAATCATCCTGTGGGAAACAAAGCCAAAAAAGTGAGTCTTCTCTCAAAGAACCTCCTAGGTGACTGTATTTCACTTTCGGGTTTGCTTTGCATTTTCCCTGTTTAAGTAGAAGCTTAAGAATTTACCAGGCAGTTAAACATGTCACAGTTAGAAGGGGTGATAAGAAGACCAGTTTAAGTGTGTGTGTGTGTGTGTGTGTGTGTGTGTGTGTGTGTGTGTGTGCGTGCGTGCGTGCGTGTGTCAGACTTCATGAGCTGTAAACAATAATCAATCCAAATTAAAACATTTCAAGGCTTGAAATATATATAATATAAAATATATGTTAATATATTATAAGAAAGTATAATATATATACGAGGGTTTCACTTTAAAAAAAAAAAGTGAATTACTGAAATAAATTAACTTTTCCACGATATTCAAATTTAGCTGTGGTTGTCCTGCAACATCTACATTTACTGGGATTATCTGCCAATATGGGAATCGTTTTTATGTCGAATTTTCTCGATATGTTGCCCTTCTTAAATCAAACAATGTTCCCATGTTGGTAGGATTTCACATTTACAGTTTACAGTTTCTGAGAATTGTTATATGACAGAAGTCAGTGTAGCCCGGCGAGCTAACATGACTACAACTAGCCAAAAACAGCAGCAGCCCGGTCCAAAAAGCGTTCCTGTCATACTCAGAGGGGGGCCCACTCGGTCAAATGTCTCACTGTGGACTGGTTTATTTTGCAAAGACGTATTCTGATAAATTCATTTTTTCTTAATGTTTTGCTTTTCTCTTCTCTCCGGTTCTTCCGGACTTCCTGTTCCCCCAGGTTCCGAGGCAGTGAGGAAGGTGCGCTCAAGTTCTGACACGACGCGTGCCGTCAACTGCGGGGTTAACATTACTACCATTCATTCAGTTTACTGCGTCACTTGAGACTATATACTTCCTAAATTAAGTTCTAAATTAAAACCATGGATGATAATTAGCGCTATCGTGCATCGTAGTTTGCTTAGACATATATGTTGTTCACATTAGATGTGCAAATGTATTCCAAACAATTCCTGAACGATCTAAATATCAATCTGAACAGAAATGTGACACAATACAAAAGCATCTTTGTACGCGAGGCTGTCTCTGATGTATTTCGTTTCAACTATATCCTGCTGTAGAGAGCTTCCTGTTCAGGGAGCTTCCTCCTTGGCTTGAATCAAAAGGCTGAGTGTCACAGGTGTTTTCCAAGGAGAAAAAGTGCTGAATTATGCAACTAGTTCTGGAGAAACAAAAGAGACTCTGATAATTGCAACATGATGACTGAGAAATCTCAGAAGGGAATAATTCTGTACATAATGTCCAGCTGCAAAGAGAGAGAAGAATACACTGGAATTACATGACATTGTTTCAAAACATCTGTCCTAGTCATTAACCGTTTTTCCTGAGACATCCACTTGCATCCATAGTGATACAGCTCAGTGTTCAGTTGATGGTGAAGTCTCAGTGGACAGGTTTTTAAAATGCTCAACCATCTCAGAGTGGGGAAACACTTCAATCTACATTACTTTAAACTGTTCTCTAACTAGAAACCTGGAGAGTTTGTCAACCCAGGGTTCATGTTTTTTGGGACCACTTTCTGGAATACTCCTCTGTGCACTGTTCAATGAGTTAGTTATTTAAATGCTGCTCACAGCAGTATCTGCAATTATGTGTTGACTGTTTATTCTACTTTAGGTGTTGGAAGACATTGTTTCCAATCACTGAGGTCTTCGGGTCTTTACTACAAAGTCCAGTTGCCTAAGAATCACCTTTCCTTGGATAATGACATGTTCAGCAGCCCAAACGTGTGTGTGTATATGGTTGAAGAGCGCCATCTCCTGGCTGCTATTCAAGTCATATTGTGAGGGACTGATGGCTGCCAGTCTGGTTTCTCTCCTGACACACAGGATATAGAGGATTATTTTCAGTCAGGAGCATGACTTTATTTATCTTATGTAGCTTACCACCTACAACACTGTTACCATAAATTAAAGGAAACCCCATCTGGTCAGTTATCTGATAGTGTCTTTGACAACAGTACTGTGGCTTCAGTTTGTTTTTTCTTTCAACTTAATTCTTAAATTGATCTCACCAAACAGATTTACCCTTATTTTGTGACCTCACCAAAACTTGTTAATTCATTTGAGATACTCTGGAGTAAACACTGTCATCTGCTGGTGAGGACGGGGAAGTGAAGCGTCATCCCCAAACAGAGACAGTTTTGTCTCTGTAAGTCTTTTCCCCCCTTTTTTTCTTTTTACTAATTTCAAGAATTGTTGTTGAGAAAAAAATAAATCAACTGAAATGCCATTCCCTTACAACTGGCGCCAGTGCCATGAATCATTATATTGTTCTCATTCGTGTTTTCTCTTGTTATAGTTCACTCCTTTCCAGATGCATGGACACATTTATTTATATATTCATACATTTTCAAATATGTTTATATTGTTTTCATTCACATTGTCTGATATTGTTATAATTAAATGTCCAACGTTAATAAAAGGTTGTTCCTTTCCATTTGTCACCTGAAATGGTTTCTTTTTTTCAGTGATGAAATGCACAAAATATGACAAAATTAATTTAACTATTTGAATAACAAGGCAATATGAATGATGTTGATGTGCCTGCAAGCTCTGAAAATGTAGTTATTATGTGTAATTATATGTAATTCACTACTCCCCAAAACTGCTGCTAAATATCTATCCATCCATTATCTATCCACTAGTTACTAGTGCAAGCAGACTATGACTCCTCATCTTAGAAGCGTTGAGCTTTCATTCAAAATATATTGCAGTTTCATTCCATACATACAGTATCAGCATATCAGCTTTCAGCATTCCAAACTGAATATAATCCATCCACACACACACACACACACCTGCTGACACCACATCAAGCCAGGTAGGGTGTGTGTGTGTGTGTGTGTGTGTGTGTGTGTGTGTGTGTGTGTGTGTGTGTGTGTGTGTGTGTGTGTGTGCGTGCGTGCGTGCGTGCGTGCGTGCGTGCGTGCGTGCGTGTGTGTGTGTGTGTGTGTGTGTGTGTGTCAGACAGTTATTTATCTTTAATGATGTTGCCTTCATTTGATGTGTGTTGCTGCTATAAACAGATTAAAATGCCAGTCACTGGAAAAAGTGTGCTGCAAGTGCACAAACTTATTTGGACATGGTACTGTTTTTTGGTACCCTGATGTTCAATGTATTTAAAATGTTGCTGAGTATTTGTGTGATTGTGCTATTTTGTATTTAAATGCAAATAAAGGCTTTGGAAATGTATGTGTGTGTGTGTGAAAGTCTTAATATACCACCACATGCAGCATTGTGATAGAGTTGCATGTCAGTCCCAGTCTTCTCGCTCTGATAGCTCCTCCTTTTTTTGTATGTCCTACAATCAACCTACCATTACTAATTTTTTTAGCAATAATTGGCTAACGTTGGCTTTTGTGAATTAATCAGTCACCAATTTTAACTAGGTGGACATTTGTACATACATTTACATCCCCTTATTTAGCAGATACACTTTATTCATTGGGTTGAGATGCATCTATCCATGTAAATGACATTGTAGGCCATCAAGTACATTATCTATAACAGTTGGGTGTCAGAAAATGTAACAACTACAGCAACCAACAGTAACAGGGTGCTTGAAAATCTCAATGATCAGCCTAATTCCAGCAGGATCATAGCCTCCTTTATTTGGCCTATAACTGTTGCCCTGCACATTGTAGCATCTAAATTCTACCTGGGACTGATCTTGTGTTATCGGCTGAGTTGTCTTGCGGACCCTGATAGGGATGCTTGTGCTATTACTTTGGGTAGTGGTCCATGACCAGGTCCGGATCTAGACTGCAGGGCCTTAGTAGAGGTATATGCACTACAGTCAGTGCCATTCTAGTATATATGGGTAAGAAATAATAATGGTCCAAGAATACTGCCCTGTGGGACATCACAATGTAAATTCAAATAATAATAATTTTAATAATAATAAAAATAAATTAATCCATTTGACTCTTTCAGAATGGTGCAGGAGTTTTGATGTTCCTTGACCCTTACTGCATGTAACGAAACACACACTTGTATCAGGCCCTCTATCTATCTAACTGTTCCCACTCTATTTGGATCCCTGTGTTTCCTGTGTTGGAAGAATGTGCGTGTGGTGGTTGTGGCTCCCTGAGGTTGGGGCGTTCCGAACAAGTTCCCAGTTCATTCTGTTCTGTATTCTCTTGACCAACCTCCTCAGCACTCCTCCCCATACATGCTCCTCGTTTGTTTGGGACTTTCTTCGTTTTATAGTATCTGGGTATCTGCAGCTTTGAACACCGTTGTACCTGACGCCCTGCCCAGAGTTTTAACTTAACCCACGGATGGCGGTGGTTGAGGCCACTGCAAACTGGGACTTGGAATAATTGGTGCCTGAGAGGTCAGAGGTGCAGAATAAGTCACAATGCTAATGTTGACATCGTTGTAACGCAAGTGGGTCCTATGGCTATGGGAGTGTGTGCTGTGTTGATAAAGGGAATGTGGGGGGGAGTGTGATGTTTGGGGGAGGGCAGTGTAGGGATAAAGTGTTACTTGAGGTTCACCCAACCCTTGTATTAGTGGCAAGATCATAGTAACCACCGGCAGATGTGTGAGAGCACAATCTGACAGGATTATTTACTGGAAAACCAGTGAACATCGCCCTCCTCACGCTCTAACGCTTTACTCTTTGCTCCTTCAGCGATGGCCAAGTTAATACTTAATCTAAGTATGGCCCCTTAATTGCTAAGGCCAAGCCCTGTTTATGAGAGGGAGGTTACTTTGGCTTATACAAGTTTGAGCTTTTTGGACCAGAAGTTTAGAAGCACGGGGTTATCTTTTCCCGTCAAGTAGCAGGACCTCCAAGACTGACAGAGGACAAGACATTTTGGACAAGACATCCATGATGGCGGTTAAATCAAGTACTTCCAAGATTATAGCCATCATCTTTGTCGTCCTGACTTTCTCGGCCATTGCAGGAATTGTCGGCTTGATCATCGTCTACGAGACCATGATTTCTAAGGTGACACCGACGGCCCGTCCAACCTACACAACTCCCACCTACCCCACAGGACTCCCACCCGACTACAGGCTGCCAGGTAACTTTGTGCCCGAAAGCTATGAGGTGAACCTCCAACCTCACTTCTACAGCAGCATCATTGAGGATGTCAACGTCAACATCACCAGTCCCAACCAGACGATGCTCTTCACTGGAAATTGTACAGTTCACATCCGTTGTGTCCAGAATACGAAGACTATCTTCCTTCACAGCAATAACCTGACACTTTCAAAGACAAAGTTGCTAAATAGAAATACAAACGAGATGATAACTATTACCAGGACAGAGCACCACGAGGGCCTCAGCGACTTTCTTGAGCTGCAGCTTGATGACGTCTTGAAAGAAGGAGAGAATTATAGTCTGTTCATGGCTTTCCGAGGGGAAACAGCCGATTCAGGCGCTGGGCTGATTCTAAGCAAATACAAAGAAGGTGTCCCAGGTGAAAGAGACAATGCAGAGAGGTAAGTAAATAAAGCAAACAAGAGCAACTATAGTACCAAGGCATTTGTTAGGTAGAAACTTGTTTCGTCAAAATGGCACGATGTCAAAATCAGAATTTGTTTCTAACAAGAAGGTCATGTGTTTGATTCTGACTTCTGGTAAGAGTTAATGTGTTCTTCCCATGTCTCTCTAAAAAAAAATTTGTTGAAATGAAAACTTGAATTTGCCTTCTTGAGAGGGTGTGTATGAGTTTATCAATCTTCAACTGTGATGGGCTGGCGACCATGAGCTGGGATTGATTTGGCCCTGTGACCCTGCTAAGGTTCAGCAGGTGGAGAGATTGTGTGGATGTTTCATAATTAGTCATTCGGCAGAATGAAATAAGACCAGACTGAGAATACCTCCCCTTTGAAATGACTTGACAACTTTTCATCCAAAGGGATCAATTAGTCTGTATTAAATATACAAACCTGAGCAAAGCATAATCTAGTTTGACTGCAGAAATGGCGGAAAACAAAGGATGTGACCCAAACAAATATGCAAAGTAACTGAAAAGTAACAACCAAAAAAATAGACCAAATGTGTATCAGATGTCCCTGTGATCTGAGAGGAAACTCTGGTGTGCTTGTGGGCAGTTGGTCAGGAGGACCTTGAACCTTTATCTGCTTTGGATCATATTTTCCATGATTAACTGACAAGGTAAACATTGATTCATTTGTTGTTACCTTTCTGATTCAAGGTCAATTCTGGGCTCTAGCTCAGCTGTAATGTTTTAATCTGAACATTACAGTCTGAAGACTTTTCTGTTTGCCGCTGCCTTTAATTAAACAAAATCCTCTTTCACTGCACTGTTATAAACAAGTGGGGGGTTAGGGTCAACTGTACTAAAATGTCCTTTTAGTTTTAATTTTCTTTAAATTTTTCTGTTTTTCTTGTATCTAACTGCCTTGCTGCTGAAATGTGCGATATAAATAAAATTGCCTTGCCTTGCCTTGCCTTGCCTTGCCTTGCCTTGCCTTGCCTTGCCTTGCCTTGCCTTGATCCTGTGTAAATCAGCAGAAAGCACCAATAATAGAAATATCCCGGTGGAAAACTCTTTCTTGAAATACTTTCAGTGGTGTTGCTACTGTTTCACTGAAAGAAACTGAGATTTTGAAAGGATCATATTTTTCTTTCAAACCTGATAACTGACTTATAATCTGCATCAGGATACATTATCTCAATAATAAGAAATGTTTATGCAGGGAGTGTTTATCGAGCTGCATTAAAGGTCCTATACAATACAAAACCATATTTTTCCTCAGCCTTATGTGTGTAAATTGCTCATTCTTTGATCATAACAACCCAGAAAAATCTAAATGACAAAAAAGTCTGGGTTCCGCAGAACCTTTGTGAAAATGTTGGTTCCAGCCACCTTCCAGTCCCCAAGGGAGCATCTGAAAATCACACGTACTGTAACTAGGAGAATTGCTCCAGCATAGCCTGTAACTCTAATGTGTGCTTACGGGGAGCAATGTTGAGATTTTGGCTCATTTGGATACCGTCAGTGCCAAAAGCTCATTCTGGAAAATATCAGACTGGGATTTGGAAACATGCTGCAAGAGTTGGGTTTGTGTGGATGTTTTTTTTCAACAAACCTCACAAAATCTATTTAAAGGCTACTAACTTGTGCTAAAAAGAGAAAAATATGGGTCTCATTAAAGTGTCGATGAAACATAAAAAATAAGAATATGTTATAATATATGGGGTTGATTATGTAATGGTTGGTGTCATTTCCAATATCTATCTTGCTGATTTTTTCAAATGTATTTGTAGATTTCTTGTTGCCACTCAAATGGAGCCAACGTATGCCAGGAGAGTTTTCCCTTGTTTTGATGAACCAGAAATGAAGGCTGAGTTCAATGTCACAATCATCCACAGGCGAGACACGATCGCACTGGCAAACTGGGGCTTTTCAGGTAGGAAAAGACAAACAAGTGGTCAAAAGTACAGTGTGCTTATTAAATGACAATAGGAATGACAGTCAAAAGGGAGTAAAGTATATTCTTCCTAATTCTGAACTGTATATCCTCTCTCCAACCTTTTCAGGGTCTACCTTTATAGATGATGAGTGGCAATTCACCCGCTTTCACACAACCAAGAAGATGTCGACATACCTGCTTGCCTTTTCGGTTTCAGAGTTCAGATCTGTTTCCTCATCATATGGACGAGTGAAAGTCCAAGTAAGTCCACACCAAATCGTTCTTTTCAGCAGTTTGTTTGTACGCCTGAAAGTCTGTTTGCAAAGATATGGCAAAAGCTTGGATGGATTTCAATGAAACTTGGTGGACATGTTGGGCAAGAATCCATCAAATTCTGGTACCAGTCACGCACGCACTGCCTATGCTAAACATGAAATATCCATTGACCTGCTGGTGGCGCTATAACAGCAACAGTTGTTCAAAGCACTCATGTGGCGTGTTCCCCTCTGCTCCTAAAGATATATGCACGCCCTGAAGCCATTGCAGCAGGACATGCTGATTATGCTGCCAACATCACCGGTCGTATCCTAAAGTTCTTTGAGGATCGTTTTGAGATCAAATTCCCACAGCAAACGTTTGGTATGTAAATTGGATGGATGAAGGAAAGTCATTTCTTCTTAAAACAAAAGTCAGTTGATCCATTATTTCCAGCTTCACTATGTATGTTGTGACTACAGGTGCATCTCATTAAATTAGAATCTGGTATCTCCCCATGTTGTGTCTCCTACTGAACCAGACTGAGAGACAATTTAAAGGCTCAGGAAACCTTCACAGGTGATTTGAGTTAATGAACTGATTAGAGTATGACACCGTGAGTCTACAATATTGTACTTTTTCCACAATATTCAAATTTTCTGAGATACTGAATTTGAGGTGTAAGCCATAATCATCAAAATTAAAACAAATCAAGGCTTGAAATATTTTACTTTGTGTTTAATGAATCTATAATATATGAGTGTTTCACTTATCGAATTGAATTACTGAAAAAAAAAAAAAACTTTTCCATGATATTCTTATTTATTAAGATGCACCTGTATGTGCAATAACAAAATTACTTCCTCATTTTAGCCTACATTTTGAGACATGTAAAGTCTAAAGTCCGCCCAAACAATATTCAAAAGGATAAAATGCCTGAATGTTGACTGAAATGTTTCTCTCTTGTCAGATCAAATTGCAATCCAAGAGTTTAGCTTGCCAGCCATGGAAAACTGGGGACTGGTCACATACCAGGAATCATTCCTGATGTATCAAGAAGGAGTGACCTCATTAATGAACAAGGAGATGATCGCCATTACCGTCGCTCATGAAGTGGCACACCAGGTCAGACTGACAAAAACCTTTCTTTTTCAATTCAAGTCAATTCAAACAGTAAAACCAATCATGATGTGAGCTTTTGTTTTCTTGTACAGACTTTGTGCAAACTGCCCACTATGCAAATTGATTTTCAAATATAGAAAGTGTGTATCTACCTCTTCCAGTCATCGGATTTCTGAAACGAAATTGGGGCCCATTTCCTTCAAAATTGTCATTTGTGTTATTTTGTGTGTTTGTATTTTTGAGTTAAATGCCAAAATCCATTACTGATCAGTACAAAATGTAAAATGGACATTATTTTCAAATATCTTTTGAAGCGATTCTGTGCTGCATGGGTACAACATGGGTGTGTGTTATTCTCTGGTGCTAGACAGCAGGAATACGATGGCAGGACATACAAACCTGCCATATGATGGTCTTTCTCAAGTTCCACAGACTTTATTCTCCTTTTGCTGACAGTGGTTCGGAAATCTGGTGACGATGAAATGGTGGAGTGAAACTTGGCTGAAAGAGGGTTTTGCCACATACATGTCGTTCTTGGCGGTCAATGAGGTGGAGCCCGAGTTTCACATTGTGAGTCACAACCTTAGATGTTTACTTTATAAGCAGGAGCCTGCTCTGAAGCATTAAATGTACATTTTTCCCACTATTCCCACTACCAAGGAGGTTATACTTTCCCTGTCTATTTGTATTCTACGATGGGCTATCAACAGGTGTCAGTAGTATTAATCTGGAGCCAGGCATCAATACAACCTGAATGTATTAGCTATGTTTACATTCCATGACAGCGTTGTCATACCATGAACATCATTCCTCATTAATATCTCTGTTTCCTCAGTATGATAGGGGTGACCTGGCCAGCATTTACATGGCGTTTGAGGAGGACACTTTGGCCGCGTCACACCCTCTCAGTATGAAACCGGATGATGTCCAGACGACTAGGGAGATCCTTAACATGTTTGATAGCATCACTTACAATAAGGTACTGAGATGAAAGATATAGCCGACATTATACCAGCAAGTAAACACAGTCAGACACCTTTTAGAGTTTCTCTTTTGAACTCAATATTTGTTTGCATTATTTTAACTGAATAGTGTTTACAGTGCCCATGTCACTGAGCATGTTTTTATTTAAATTTTTAGAAAGTTAATAAGTAAGATATGATTAAACAAAAACACTAGATAATAGATAGATAGTTTCCATTGCAATAAGCAAAAAGACAGTAGCAGCTGCACTCCAGACAGATGATGCCCGATGTAGTCCTATGGTTAGAACTCATGTCTCTTTACTTTCCCTCTGTAGGGGGCGGCTGTGCTGAGGATGCTGGAGGACGTGTTGAGCAACAGGGTTTTCACAGATGGGCTCAAAGTAAGCAGCATTTTGAGGTGGTGGTTACGCTCATCAGTGAAATTGACAGAAATTGAGTTGTGAATGATATAAGACCCTAACGTATTCCAGGACCCTTTACTTAGGACTAAATGTGACCCCTGACTTCTTGTTTTTAGCTTTCTGACTAAATATGACCTATCTGTCCCTCAATCAACCAAAGGTAATTTTATGTCAGCACAAACTAAGCAGAAGAGAAACTGAAGAGTTGTTGTTTGTAAGTGAATGTAGGCGTGGAGTTGTTTGTGGTTCACCACGTGGAAGTGCTGGTGCATTTCCAACCTATGAACCTATGAAATAGGTTGGAAATGCACCAGCACGTGATCATGTCTAAGCAAAAGCACTGATGTGTAGTTTTACTGTACTGTAGGTCAAGATCACTTTACTTTCTCCCATATCTAACTGATTTATAAGGTTGCATAAAACAGCAGACAGTTTATAACACCAAGCTCAGTTTAAATACACACATCATGTCACAAACTCTCGTGCTTTTCGATTTTGCACACTTCGTTAATGACCTGCAGGCAAACAAATCTCTGTCGGAGGCTTCACCTCGAGTCAATGTCCCTTACAGCACAACTAAATTAAATACAGGCCTTTAAATTAACAGACATATAACATGTTCACATCAACACCACATGTACTGTATGTATACACACATTAATATCTATCCCACACACATGAATACTGTACAATGTATGCTGCACTTCATAAATGGACTTTTCTTACGGTAAGAAGACACGTTCATTGGCATCAATTTATATTCAAAAAATGTTTTTCAATTGTTTGTTTTTCCAATTTCTCTTGTTGTAGCACTGATGTGCACTCTGAGTGAAAACAAGCCGTTGAGGGTACCCGGCCCGCTATGATTGGCCAGCCGGCACTGAAATTCATTCATTACACATTGAAGTAAACATGTTACAGAAGTAAAGGACCATTTAAAAAAGGGCAGCTCAGCACCTGTGTGTTTGGCTTTAATCCATCGGTAATGAACTCAGTGACACGGTCCGTCCCTCTGAATACAGAGCGTTTATCTGTAATGGAGTATGGACTGTAACGCTTTTACTTAAGTTAAAGATTTAATTACCCTGATGTGTGATGTGATGTGTGGTGAAACTCTCTTCAGAAAGTGTGGTAAAATGAAAGCTGCAGCAGGATTTTATATTTAATTTAAATTATATCTTCCGCTTCTTCAATGGCACTTTGACAATATTTTAGTAGAAGACTTCAACATTCCTTTAACCCATTTTATGGAAACCACTTATGGTACTGGTTGTTTGTGTGATTTTTGGTCAAACCTTCCTACTTTCAGATTACCTACTTGCTTTTCAAAATTCTGTCTTATTGTGCCACGGCTGTGCAGCCACAAAATAAACCAGAAGACTTTTTTCTTTTTTTCTGGAGCCTCTTAACGATTGGCCTACCGCAGCTGTGTTTGGCTGCTTTTTGGGCAGCTTTTAACATCAATTATGATCCCTCCCTCCCTCCCTCCCTCCCTGCAGATGTACCTCAATGCTTTCGAGTATGGAAGCACTGTGCGGCAAGACCTCTGGGACTATTTAGATAAGGTAAAGATCTGGCACATGTATGAAATGGGATCGAAAACTCTACTGAAACATATATTGATCACAATTTATACTTTACAATCTTAATTAACTTTTGTGCAATGCATGCAGGCAGACAATGAGGATGGCGGCCACATCGAGGTTGCCGATATGATGAAAACGTGGACCACTCAGATTGGTTTTCCTGTCATTACCATCAACACTACCAATGGAGAGGCCTATCAGAGGCACTTCAGTTTCAATAAAACCTCAGACTCTAAGTACGCGAACACAAAAGTTCCCTTTCACCTTCTGTGCATCACAGCTTTGGCCATGTGGAGTATATAGTAACTTTGTTAAGATAAGATAAGACAATCCTTCACTAGTGCCCAACACACAGTCCTGTGTCCTCACATACTATGGTCGGTTGGTGAGGTAATTCATAACCCATGACGTGAGGTGGTGGGCCAGGTGGGCATTGCTTTGCGTCTTTCTTTTCTACATGGTTCCGAGACGCTGAAGATATAATTTAAATTAAATGTATAACATAACCAGACATTTCTCCAATGCGTGTGCCTTGTTTTATACTCTTAATCTCTCACTTAGCAAAAATAGAATGGATTTTCCTTATTGATCAGCATCATTTACATGTCAGGCGAAATGATGTCATGGCAGGCAGTTGCTGATCAAACCTCTCTCTGTCTCTATTTCATGTCTTTAGTTTAGTGTGGCACGTCCCGATCAGAGTCAAGTCACAGACATCTGCCCTTCCTCTGATCTGGTTGAAAAAAAAAACAGGTAAAATAATACACAGAACTACAGGCGATGTCCTCTGATACTTTCCTGAAAGAATCTCCAAAAAGTCAAATTTTAAGGGCCTTATTTTCACATTTGTCCAACTATGAGTCTGGCTTTTCAACTTCTTCCAGTTTCTACTTCTACGAGCTAAAGCAAATGTTTTTGTTTTTTTTATGTTTTTCGATTAAGCAGAGATCTGAATACTCATACTTACCTTTTTCCCATACTGCATATTTTTTCTTTTACTATACCAATGATTTGAATTAGTCAAGTACAACTTACTGTCGAACCATTTCTGATCTCTTTTGAACAGGTACAAGCGAAAACTTTATTTCAAAGCGTGGAGAGTGGATCCTAGCAAACTTCAACTGTCCTGGATACTTCATAGTCAACTACAACCCTGAGAACTGGGAGCGCCTCATGACTCAGCTGGAAAGAGACTCAAGTGTAAGTATTGCTGCCAAATAATGAGTCAGTAAATTGCATGACTGAGCAGAGACCAACTATCAGCTACATCAATAACAAAGCACAGAATGTCAAAACAGCTCAAACGCTACTAAGTCATAGATGAGAATGAAATAAAAAGGACTCAGTAGTTTGTCGAATATATGATCAGAGTCTGACAGGTGAGAAATTGCATGCACACGTTCAATTATACTCAAGAAAATAAACTTTTTCATTATCATAGACACATGGTTATGTTATTGGCTTTGGTTCCAGAAGGTTGACAGTCTTGGTTGACAGTAGTTGGTGTCAGTCTATGTATTGATTGATTATGGACTGTATGAAGTACATGTAGAGAAACATTTTGAACATGTATCATATTTGTTTGTAATTGATCCTTTTTTTAAAAACTAAAATATCAACTTCTTTATCTTGTTGTCCAGCTCATTCCAGTTATCAACAGAGGACAGATTGTTCAAGATGCATTTTACCTGGCTAGGTAATGATCCTAACCTTTTACAACATATCTTATATAGCAAGACATTTAGACCATATTCAGTTTATGGTGGTGCTGTTAAAGGTTTGCAATTTTAGTGTTGATATAATTAACTTTTTTAACGTTTCGGCAAGTAGCCTTTGTCTGGGTCTCAAAGATACACTGTGAAGATACACCTATTTAAGAGTGAAACACCAGGTGAAAGTCATCATGACATCAGAGTAACTAAGTAAGCAACACAGAGATCTGTCTTTAAGTGTAAATACATACAGGTGCAGCAGAGAGACAATTCAAAGGCCCAGGAAACTCTATAGGTGATTTGAGTTAATGAGCTGATTAGAGTGGGACAGGGAGGCTACAATATTGAACTTTTTCACAATATTCTAATTTTCTTAGAGACTGAATTTGGGGTTTTCAAGAGCTGTAAGCCATAATCATCAGGATTAAAACAAATAAAGGCTTGAAATATTTCACTTTGTGTGTAATGAATCTATAATACATGAGAGTTTCACTTTTTGTATTGAATTCAAGAAATAAATTAAGTTTTCCACTATATTCAAATTTATTGAGATGCACCTGTAATAGTGCAAGTTGTAGTAAGGCCATGAGATACCATGTGGTTAGGGTGATTTACAAGGGAGAAGGACAAAGTTTATCAATCCCCAAGTAAGACCATGTCTGGCTACTTATTACTTAGGTGAAGTACCATAACATTTTTGATATTTACTACATCTTCATACCAAATACATGTGTGTATTGGTGTTTGACTCTTAATGTCTTATCTTTGAGACCCAGACATTGGTTAAAGTCATCACAATGTCATCAAATGACATCATCTTTCTGTTTTCTCTCTCTCTCTGTCTCAGAGATGACCTCTCTCACCAAATATTGAATGCTCTGTTCTGCTTTCTCAGGGCTGAAATTGTCGATGTGACACTGGCACTGAATGCAACTCGTTTCCTTCGGGATGAGAGAGCAATCGCTCCCTGGCAATCAGCAGTGCGGAACATGGAGTACCTTGTCAACATGTTTGACCGCTCTGAGGTGTATGGACCCATGCAGGCATGTGTGAATTTTCCTATTATATTAACAAAATGACTTGTTTACTTGCATGGATTTCATTTGAATTGAAACTCCAGAACTATGATTTTGTTTTGTTTTTTGCCAACAACAAACCACATTTCTCTGTTGTCCATCCATTTGCCCAGTACGTTTCAACGTGCTGTACATGAGCTTTGACTTGTGCTGACAGATAACAGTGTCACCCTATACACACGATAGAAAATCATGGAAGTGTGTGTCAGAACACGCAGTCATGAGACGGTCTAAAGGTGAGTTTAATGGGCTAATCTGACAGAGTTGCAGCTTCTCTCTGAGATGATGAGGTCATCAGCAGCGAATACTGACTGACTGATATAGCGAATTCACCACCTATCTGTACCACTTCATGCAAAGCAGAAGAATGGCAATTTCTTCCGGCTTGTACCATATCCTTATAGCCCTCACTGAGTCTAACATCTGGTGTAGCTCAACTTAATTGAGACAACAAGCGCCTACATCCTATGTCAGATTTATACCTTCTAGACTTGGTGGCACCACAGATAATAACTCTGGAGACCCATGTATCATAAAGAGAAAGGTGAAAATAAGTTCATCCTCATCATTCAAACCCATCTGAAACACAAACATGTCTCCAACATTCCACATGTGTAAACATCTTGAACACTCCTAGTCAACATTATAAAAAACCCATAAAACACTGATTGAAATTGCTAAATACTGTGAGGCTTCTGAGCTTCCACATGTGACATATTTATACATATACTGGTGGAAATACTGAACAAGTAGATGGAAAGTAGACAAAACGTTCATGTTGTGGTGGTTTGAGATGAAAATTGTGTAATTTATGACAAAATAAGTAAAGAAAATACAATCAGTATGTTTGTTATTAAGGAATAATGTCTGATTTATTCATGTCCTTAAGTTTTGCTACTCTGTTCTCTTCAAACCTTAAATCATGTGCGCTATTCATTATGCATTGTATGTAAATTGAACACACCTTTATGGAGGACAGTTTGTAGGTACAGATGTGCGTAAGTCTTTCTTAACTTGGGGGACAGCCTGCACTTGGTCTAGATTTAAGTCTGCCTCAGGATGCCGGCCAAAGAGTAACTTAGTTAGCTGCGAAAAGATGCATGCATCAATAGCTCAACTGCATCAATCTGAAATTTTGAAATCCATAATAATCCATTGTTTTTGGTAAATAATACACAAGCAAAAACTACTATTAGTATGTAGGTCATCAAGTGAGTTAAGTATCTCCCATTGTGGGTTGTGATACAAACATATATTATGGGAAAGCTGTCTGGCTTGGCTGTTGGTTCCTTATCAGACCATAAACCAGGACATACTGTAGTCAGCATGTTGCATTCATGTCTGCAGGTGTACCTACGGGATCTAGTAAAGGGGCTGTACAACTTCTTCAGGAACGACACAGACAACTCAATGGTCCCACCTGACCACTCATTACAGTAAGACGTCAAGTTATTGTTTTCTAAACTTCAATAAATATTATTTGTATCAATATGTGCATAGTCATAACCATTGTATTTTCTGATGGTACAACAGATTTAGTATTCATCATGGCCTTGCTTATAAGACATAAATGACAATGTGACCCATCCTTAGGCTCACCCAGATCACTGCCATTAAGTTGGCATGTAGCAATGAGCTCCCAGAGTGCGTTACTATGGCTACAACAAAGTTTGCTGAATGGATGAAGAATGAAACCTACAACAAGTATGTGCAAGAAGTTCAAGATAAACATGACATATATTTAGTTCTGAGTCCTGGACAAATATGTAACAATGATTTTTGTCTCTCCTGGCTAGCTTTTCCATTTATCTATTACTTGCACAACAAGGATTTTATTTTATTACTTTATGCTAACTAGTGTTATCTGTTGTTTCTATACTGACATCATATTGATCATACAGATTTATTTCCCAGCATTTATTTAATGAGTAGGTATTTATTAGCCAGTATGCTTACATGTATGCATTAAAATTTGTCCCCAAGAAGATTTCTAATCAATACAAGTCAATGCTTCAGAAATCTCTCATTTCCACCTTGACTTGACTTAATTCAATATTAACCTAATTCAATTCAATTAAATGAAATAATAATTCAGTGATGTGAATATTCAGTGAAGTAATAATGATAATAATAGGATGCTGAAAACTTAATCACACAAAAATAATGGAGAACAGATGGGACAGGATCTCAATATAGTATATTGTAACTGAGGAAGGATATGCTTTAAGGAGGATAACTTTATTTGTTTAATATCTTCAATTACATTTTTTATTATTAGCGATTATAATGTTTCAGACTTTATGCAGTTGGATCACCACACTTAGTATGAAACTTGTAATAATCTGTCTGGAAATACAACCATGTCAACCCAAAATGTTCACCCTCAACCACTGAATATCTGTGTGTGTGTATGCTTGTGATTTAGCATTCACCCCAACCTACGGTATGACATCTACTGCGCTGCTCTGGCTGCTGGTGGGAGCGTGGAGTGGGATTTTGCTTTGAAAAGGTTGCAGACGACCACTGATCCTCTAGAGAAAAGTGATCTCCAAGAAGCTCTCGCCTGCACTAACAAGATCTGGCTGCTCAACAGGTGAAGCAAATGAATGTTTATTTAATCCTTCCATCTTGATTATGACTCGCCTTTTCAGATTTGCACTTTACCACACCTTATCAGCTTCTGTCCCATAACATTTATATGCCTGCTTTGATCCACTCAGGTATAAGACATGATTGCACATACACCAGAGGTCTCAGGTGCAAAGCCTGAGTTGATCAGCCTGAATTTATTATACTGTTCTCTGTACTTTGCTATTCTGATTGTTCATTCTACAGTCAATTTTCATAATGAACGCAGAGTTTGATAATGGACCGGTCAACCTGGCAAATTTGTATCACTACATCAAAAGGTTGCCAGCATTCCTTGCCAGGTACAAACTAGAATGACAACAACAAACTAACATTGCCTTCTTCTTAGCTGACAAGAAGGCATGTCTAGATCAACATCACAAAAAACACCCTACTCACTACATCTCATCCCATCAATTGATGGAAATGTGCCAATTGACTTTACCTCTAAATACACTGATACTGTGTAGTTAGCTCATAGCTTCAACTATGCTATTTTTGCTGTATTTAGAAATCAATCTGTAAAAAATCAATATGCGGTGTGAAATTAATTCTTTCCGTAGTAAGTAACCATATAATAAGCGGGACAATTTATTTCCAGCAGGAGATTATCATGGAATACTGTATACCCCAACAGAGATATTCTGTTTTCGCTCTTGGACCTGACCAAGTTCCTCCCATCAGGTCAGGGTTCTGAGAAACCAGCTGTGCTGTGGAGACCTCTAGTTCCAACGTTGTTCCGTCAACTAAACATGTGTCAGACAAAATTATATTGGTGTTTTTTTTGTATGTGTACACATAAACCTCTCTCACACCCACGCCCATTACATGAATCCCAGCACTGAGTGACGTAAGCAATTAGATTCCTTATCTTGCAGATACCTGCAGTATACTCTGGACCCTGAGGTATTCGTCATGGATGGTGATTACATCTTTACAGCCATTGCCAGAAATGTGGCAGGGCATGCGCTGGCCTGGAACTTCCTCAGGGCACACTGGACTGAGATGAATGAACAGTAGGTTGTTTAGTCCCTCTTTTGTTTTGCCTGGGTCCAAAATTTTCCAACATATTGCAAAAATACATTTGTTGTAACGAAGCTGACTCATTGATCGCACTCTGTTGCCATGGCAACATATGCTCCACAGCAATTCTGGTCAAGAGTAGAAGTTGTTGTTGGAGCTTAGTTGGGCTGAAATATAAAGCACCGCCTTTCACCAATCACCTCACTTGTAAAATAGCGGCATCGTACCTGCAGGATCCCCTATACCGTATTTAGGGCGTTTCCCTGTACAAGGATGTGGGAGGATATTTAGATGCCCAGTGGATATTCTTTATCAATGCTACAGATTCATACATTTATGTTGACATGAATGGTCAGTACACTTAACATAGAAGCATAAAAAAATAGGACAATATGCACACAAGATCCTCTGACTTGAATTACGTGTCCATCTTGTTCCTGTAGGCTCGATTTTGCAGACACGCCCCCCATTAATGTGAGCGCACGTCTCTCCATTATCAAGGCCAGCTTCAACAAATCTTGCTGTTTAGTGGCTTGGTGATACCATCTAAACCTGATTGCGGGGTTTCGATTTTGTTGAGCCAGCTTACGCAAACAAGGCTGAGCTTCCTTCTTCGTACAGGCCCCGAGTGTAATCACTGTCGTGTGTCTGTCACGTGAATAACTTGCCTGACACTGCAATAACCAAATTAATGTTCAACTGTTATAACATGGAACTGGAAGTCATAGAATCTAAATTATTTTTTCCTTGGCTAAATATGCACTATGATAGTTACAGCTAGCACACAGAGACAGACAACTAAGTCATACTCCAGTTCACACCTATTTATTGTTTAGGATATTTAGGATTTCCAGTTGACCTAAGGAAGATTAAAGTTGAAAGTAAGTTTAAGCTAGATTTGAACCCAGAACCTTCTTTGCTGAACCCAAGCTAGGAGGCACCCTGCCTCTTGCCCAATGACTGCTAAGAGAGGTACGAAGGAAGAAGGAAGACAGTATTTCAGAAGTTACAGCCTCATACACACAAACTAATTAGACCCTAAACACATAATTTACTTCTTACTACAGCCTGTCTCATGACGGGTTTCTGAGAAGCTGCCTGTAGACACTTCCTTGTAATCTCAGCTGATTCATCACACAGTCCTCATCTGCAGCCAGGCTCTTGAATAAACAAACAGGGCCATAAAACAACAGACTACAATAAACCACTTTATATAAACTGGGTGTCTTCTGGTCAAAGGTTTTTGCACTTTGTTATTTGATAAGCACACAGCCACATCCAAGATAAATAAAAACATAAAACCAAGTCATCAGGTCAGGTAAACTGTGACGGTAGTCCACCTTCACCTTTCCTTCATAGTTGATTCTTTGTTTGTAAATGTCTACAGCTATTCTCAGATTATGTGTTATATGGTTAGGTGAAAAGTCACAATCTATGATTCATCTCCTTCCTTGTCTACCCCCAGCTTTGGTGGATATCTACTGGATACTGTCGCCAAAAGGTTCTCCACAGAATTTGAACTGGAGATGGTAATTTCTTCATCTAATATGTTAGAATGACGATACTCATGTCACTGAAGTCAAAAGGTGTTTTTCCATTGAGAAGACCTGGTTGAATATCAGAAATCCCTCCCTATCATAATCAGTTTGATGGATTTTGCGATATCGCGTGTTTTTCTTATTTACAAGCCTTGCTCCTTAATTACTGTGTTGTTTGTGACATCATCAATATATACACATGTATGTTTACACACACACACACACACACACACACACACACACACACACACACACACAGTATATACACTGCCTGGCCAAAAAAAAAGTCGCCACCTAAAAAAAAAGGTCACACTCTAATATTTTGTTGATTGATTGATGATTGATGATAGATTGATGATTGATTATTGATGATGATTGATGATTGATGATTGATGACGATTGATTGATTGATGATGGAAGAGTCGGACCACTGCGCAAAGCCTTCTCCAGCACATCCCAAAGATTCTCAATGGGGTTAAGGTCTGGACTCTGTGGTGGCCAATCCATGTGTGAAAATGATGTCTCATCCTCCCTGAACCACTCTTTCACAATGTGAGCCCGATGAATCCTGGCATTGTCATCTTGGAATATGCCTGTGCCATCAGGGAAGAAAAAAATCCATTGATGGAATAATCTGGTCATTCAGTATATTCAGGTAGTCAGCTGACCTCATTCTTTGGGCACATAATGTTGCTGAACCTAGACCTAGACCTAGACCTAGTTAAATCCAGGTGGCCAGGCAGTGTATATAAACACAGTTAAGACTCAGAAGAGGAGAAAAGGAAAAAACAAATCTGGACAGCACAGTTTCTAAAAAAAAAAATCTGTTGAACACTGACAGGTTTTATAAATAGTGACTAGGAGTTTTGAATTGAAAATTTCTATTTCTAACATATAATATGTGCTTTTGTTTCTGCAGTTGAGGCGTTTTCAGATGGACCACAAGGATGAACCGGATTTCCCCGATGTGCGGGTGGAACTGGCCATAGAGCAAACGCAGGTCAACGTCCTGTGGGTCAAACAGAACAAACAGAGTGTACTGGAGTGGTTCCAAAACCAGTCTCATAATGACAATGGGAATAACAATACCACAAAACCATACACTTACTAACAACCAATGTGTAAAGCTCGTCCTCCATAAAATCCACAAGTAAACAGTGAGGTGAAAAAGTGAATCTGACTTTGCCAAGAAAAAAAACCTAACGATAGTCCACTTACATGCATAAATTGTAAGATTACTCTGAGTTACAGACCTGGATCATGTGAGCCACATGTGTGTATGCAGCAGGAGACAGTATCATATTTATTTCATCCTCATTCATTCACACGTTCTCCTTCCATAGCTGCAGTACAGACAGAAATCCTAACATAGTGCGTAAGTAAGACTACTGTGTGATTCAAAATACACAATAAAAACCCAGTTTGGCCAGAGAAATTTGGCCAGCGAGATTTAAACCAAATCATATTCAAAGCATATTCATAGTGAATGAGCACAAATCTAAAACTAAAACCACTCACAAAGAAGCAGTTGATTGAAATGAGCTTGTGTACATGCTACATGCTGCAAAGGCATTACAATTCCTCCTTTGACTTTATAAAGTATGAATTATATTTTTGAAAACATATGTTGTGTATTATTAAACTGGCATATTGTATTTTTCTTTTAAATTCAAGAAATTGTAGTCTTGCTTTTTTATTGTTAAATCATATGATAGTTTGCTGGCAAAAAAGTGATTAAATCACTAAATTATATTTTAATAATATTTTTGGAAGAAAAGAAAAAGTTTAAATTAATGACTCTGATTCCCTGTGTGGTAAAATTGTTATTTTTATTAATAAATGTGAACTTTGTGTACAAAACAATCCAGTCAATATCATTTTGTAGTAAGAAGTTGTAAAAACATGAACATTTTGAGTTATGTTCCACAGCTGTTTTGTATGACATCAGTGCTGTAGGGTTTGGGCTGGTCCCTACTGCCTTTGACTGAATGCATAAATGACTGTCAGCTGTGGAGTCATTTATGTTCATTGTGGACAGAAAAGAGTCCAGTGGACAGGTCCACATGTCCAAGAAACCTTGAATATGTTATTATGAAATGCGGAATTGTGTAACAAAAATGTTTGTACACACACTTAATTGATTTGTGCCACACATGAAAACATGAAAACAGCAGTAACTTAATTTAGGAATACAACAGCATTGGTTGGCAAATTCAAATACTTATTCAGAAAAAGCTCAACAAATACTCAAAACCCTAAACTGGAGTCTGGGGCCCAAGGTGTGTGTGATCATACACAGCACCTGATCCATTACTGGGTTAGGGAGTTAGGTTAGTGTAAGGCTATGCTGGTTTGTAGTTTAACATGTACTCCTATGGGAGGTGGTCATCTTTAAAAATGCGCAGTCATGACTCCAGATTGACACATCACTAAAATAATGGACAGCTCTGGACATCCTGTTGAGAGGCTGGCATCCATGCTATCTTGAATATGGCACAGTCAAACCAGAGCAATGATTGAATGGTCCCATTTTGCTTGCGAGGATGGCAGGTATCCACCAGCATCTCGGTCAATACCCAAAACTGTTGGTGTCAAACATGCATGCAGACAGATCTGACAGGAAGCACCTCTGCAGGTCCCCCTCCTCAAAAGGCGGCATGTGTGAAAGGCACACATTGGTTCATGGGGTGACGCAATGCACAACTCAAAATCAAGTCCAAGTCCAGTTTGACATGAGATTTTGGTTATGCTGAGACCTTCACATACCGTGAGACCACACTACTTTTATTTTTCGGCCAGATAAAGACACTACACATTAATGCCACAATGATACCTTTCAATTTTTTTTTACATATTTCCCACTGTGATGTAGTTCAAATATAGAGCATCACAAAAAGGCATGGATAGAAGACAAATCTGAACAGCAGAGTTCCACTCCCATGCAAGGGTAGGGATCCGATCCAAAATATGCAGGAAACGGGGGCAGTTACAAAAACATTTGGCAATAATCCTGCAGTAATTCATAAAAAACCCCTGAAGAGTCCAGTCCGATACAAATGACAAGGGGCTTCCACACCCAGGTCAGCAAATGTAAGAGTCCCCAAGTGAAAGTGGGAGTTCCAGTCCCAAGACAGACGGGAATCAAGCAGAGATCAAACAGCCCAACCTCCATCCTGGAGCAGGGCCACGGCTTTAGGTTGACCATAGAGATGATGTGTTCTCATTCCTTCTTCAATCATCCTGTGGGAAACAAAGCCAAAAAAGTGAGTCTTCTCTCAAAGAACCTCCTAGGTGACTGTATTTCACGTCCGGGTTTGCTTTGCATTTCCCTGTTTAAGTAGAAGCTTAAGAACTTACCAAAGCAACTAAACATGTTAGAAGGGGTGATAAGACGACTGGTTTAGTTAACATTACATTACATTATGGTCATCTAGCAGACGCTTTTATCCAAAGCGACTTACAATAATGCGGTCAACAAAGGTAGATAAAAGAACTTCAGGTCACAAGAAATCGTAAGCGCATTTCCTTCCAAAACGTTCCAAAAGTTTAAGTGTGTGTGTGTGTGGTCAGTATGGTTCTAGGCACAGTCAATACAGTATGGTAGTACTATAATGCCATACATCAAAGGATACAACATATATCCTGACATTTGGTGTATATAACCTAACAGAAGGTTTTGCCCTCATAGTTCCACCATTCCATCGGTTAGATGTCCTCACCCATTCGTCCTCCTCTGCTCCATCACCTTCTCCTCCAGGCTTCGGAGTGCCGCTTTCCTGCACTTTGTTGGACATGATCTTATCTGTCCACGAGGCTCCAGCATTTTCATCTCCAGCAAAGTTGCACTTTGTCACAGTGCCTCCGTCCACTTTAGCTAAGGAGACTGGAAGCACAAAGCTTTTTTTTTTTACAGAGACAAAGAAGAAAGACATGGAAAAATAAACAGAGCTTGGGACTTTACATCTTAAGAAGTAAAGAGTAAAAAGCATTCTCACAGATGAAAGGACTGTTTCCTTTGGTCTTCAGCCGCACATCTTGTCCCGTCTCCAGCTCGGTTTTGTCCATTTCCGACTCTGGATACCAGAAGGCCAACGTCCCGCTGAGTTGGTGCTTGTCTGTCATTTTCAGCAGCTCTGCTTTGTTTATCATAGCTGACAGCTGCTCCTCAGACAGACGGTCTGACTCGCCTTTAGCTTCAACCTCTGCATGGATAGAACATATCCAAACGTGCAAAAAGTTTGGTTCTAGAAACATGGGTGGACTGAATGATGTTTCTGAATAAAAGCTTATGTATATAATTTATATATTTATAAATTATATATATATTTATTGATCATTGGTTTGCTGGTTGTATTTGCTGATTTGTTTTCTGTTTTGTGCGTGATGCACTCACTGTAAGACGACATGAGAAAGCCTGTGTTAACCTTCTTGGTATCACCAAAATTGGGCTCAATCTCCTTTCCACTGGCATCAAACCTCCTCTGATGGACGCGGCCGGGTTTGATGTACAGCACATAGAAACGGACCTGCCAATGACAGCAAAGAACGCGTAACAAATGTTGTGTCTGTTTGACTGATGTTGCATCTCTATGTGCTTTGGCTGGATGGAGGCTTCAGTACCTTCTGCTTGTTGACATCAGTGATGGCGTGTCTGGAAACATCCAGCAGCTTTCCTTCAAGGAGAAACCCTGAACCACTGAAAGAGAAACACAATAAGCTTTTGGCCACAGCGTCTCAACAAACACACACAGGTCCATCTCATTAAATTAGAATCTGGTATTTTCACCATGTTGTGTGGCCTACTGAACCAGACTGAGAGACAATATAAAGGCCCATAAACCCTTCACAGGTGATTTGAGTTAATGAGCTGATTAGAGTGAGACACCGTGAGGCTACTGTATATTTCTTTTTTACAATGTTATAATTATCCGAGATACTGAATTTGGGGTTTTCATGAGCTATAAACCATAATCATCCAAATTCAAACAAGTAAAGGCTTTAAATATTTCACTTTGTGTGTAATGAATCTATAATATACGAGAGTTTCACCTTCTTTTTTTAAAATTGAATTACTAAAATAAGTTAACTTTTCCACGATATTCAACTTTAACTGTGGTTGTCCTGCAACATCTACATTCACTGGGATTATCTGCAAATATGGGAATCGCTTTGATGTCGAAATTACTCGATATGTTGCCCTTCTTAAATCAAACAATATTCCTATGTTGGTAGGACATTTACAGTTTCTGACAATTGTTAAATGACAGAGAAGTCAGCGTAGCCCGGCGAGCTAACATGACTACAACTAGCCAAAAACAGCAGCAGCCCGGTCCAAACAGCGTACCTGTCATACTTAGAGGGGGGCCACACTCGGTCAAATGTCTCACTGTGGACTGGTTTATTTTGCAAAGACGTGTTCTGATAAATTCGGCTCATTTTTTCCTCAATGTTTTGCTTTTCTCTTCTCCGGTTCTTCCCCGTGCGCACTTCCTGTTCCCCCAGGTTCCGAGGCAGTGAGGAAGGTGCGCTCGACTTCTGACACAACGCGTGCCGTCAACTGCGGGGTTAACATTACTACCATTCATTCAGTTTACTGCGTCATTTAAGATTATATACAGTACTTCCTAAATTAAGTCCTAAATTAAAACCATGGATGATAGTTTCATCAAGACCTTTATTTAGACATATATGTTGTTCACAATAGATGTGCAAATGTATTCCAAACGATTCCTGAAGGATCAAAATATCAATCTAGACAGAAATGTGACACAATACAAAAGCATCTTTGTACGCGAGGCTGTCTCTGATGTATTTTGTTTCAACTACTGTATATCCTGCTGCAGAGAGCTTCCTGCTCAGGGAGCTTCCTCCTTGGCTTGTTCTGGAGAAACTAAAGAGACTGATAATTGCAACATGATGACTGAGAAATCTCAGAAGAATTCTGTTCATAATGTCCAGCTGCAAGGAGAGGGAAGAATACACTGGAATTACATGACATTGACATCTGTCCTAGTTGTTGACAGTTTTCCCTGAGATATCCACTTGCATCCATAGTGATTCAGTTGATTATGAAGTCTCAGTGGACAGGTTTTAAATATGTTCAACCATCTCAGAGTGGGAAAAACTTAAATCTACATAACTTCAAACTGTTCTTTGACTAGAAACCTGGAGAGTTTGTCAACCCAGGGTTCATGGTTAGAGTTGTTTTTTGGCTGAGACCACATTCTGGAATACTCCTCTGTGCACTGTTCAATGAGTTAGTTATTTAAATGCTGCTCACAGCAGTATCTGCAATCATGTGTTGACTGTTTACTACTTTAGGTGTTGGAAGACATTGGAACCAATCACTCAGGTCTTCAGTTCTTTACTACAAAGTCCAGTTGCCTAAGAATCACATTTCCTTGGATAATGACATGTTCAGCAGCCCAAACTTGTGTGTGTATATGGTTGAAGAGCGCCATCTCCTGGCTGCTATTCAAGTCATATTGTGAGGGACTGATGGCTGCCAGTCGGGTTTCTCTCCTGACACACAGGATATAGAGGATTATTTTCAGTCAGGAGCTAACTTTATTTATTTTATGTAGCTTACCCTGTACAACACTGTTACCATAAATTAAAGGAAAACCCATCTGGTCAGTTATCTGATAGTGTCTTTAACAACAGTACTGTGGCTTCAGTTTGTTTTTTCTTTAAACTTGATTTTTGAGAGAAGTTGATCTCAACAAACAGATTAGACCCTTATTTTGTGACCTCACCAAAACTTGTTAATTCATTTGAGATACTCTGGAGTAAACACTGTCATCTGCTGGTGATGACAGGGAAGTGAAGCGTCATCCCCAAACAGAGACAGTTTTGTCTCTACAAGTCTGCATTTCAGCTGAAAAAGTTCAGCTGAAATGCCAATCCCTTACAACTTGCGCCATGTTGACATGGCATGGATCATTATATTGTTCTCATTCATGTTTTCTCATTCATGTTTTCTCTTGTATTAGTAAGCGGAAGCCAAACCCAGTTGTCAACGGGTGAGGGCAATCGCAGGGCACACATATACACAAACAACCACTCTCTCTCACACCTACGGACAATTTGGAATCACTTAATTAACCTGCATGTCTTTGGACTGTGGGAGGAAGCCTGAGTACCTAGAGAGAACCCACGCAGACAAGGGGAGAATATGCAAACTCCACACAGAAAGGCCCTGGTCTCTGCACCACCGCGCCGCCTTTCAGTATATAATGAACACAATTTACAACAATTTATGCCAAGGGTTGGAATTGAACTGGAAACCTTGGGTTCAACATCTGTCTCATATCAATGTACCTGTATATCAAAACAGAAAAACAAGGTTTTCTAAATTTATCATCTATCAACATGTAAAGCTTTAGTATGGAGGATTAGGTCAGGAAAAATCCCTTTCTCCTTTTTTCCGCTCCCTTTTTTCTTCTCTTTTATTCTTCTCACTTCTTCCCCATGCTCTGTCTTAACTCCCCAGATAGACTACTCTTCCACAGCTTTGGACCAGTGGACAAACACCATGGCTGGTACGTTGGAGGCCCATGCAGGTTCTAACCCTGACCAGGGACAAAGAAAAAATCTTTAAAAAACCTTGTCCCCTGGGCCTCCCACATCACAAAATCAACACCATCGAGAGTTTCCTCACGAAGCCCTATTTGGCAAAAGGCAATGCTGGCAGCCCGGAAACACAGAGAATGCAGGTTTGATCCTCAAATGGTTTTTAGGCTCATCAGTAGTGGAATCCATGGTCCCATAGGCACTCTTTTGCATAATCATTTATATATTCATTTAATTAGAGGGGGATTTGGAGTGTGTGGGCACAGATGGAATGTGTAGGTGTGTGGGATAGTGAGGAATGGAATAAAAAGAATGGTTTATATCCACATATTTATTTATTTATTTAAATACTTCTTTATACAAAGGTCTTTATGTATTCATTCATTTACATTTTTAAGGTGCATGTACTATTTGATGTTGTGGGGGTAGAGGACTGTTTATTTATGTATACATCCGATTGAATGTTTTAAGTCTGTTGTGTTCTTTATTCATGTTTTTAACTTACTGCATGATTCTGTTGTACATGACGTGTACTTATAGCACTTTATCTATGCCTGTCATATATGTGCATTTCCTTTATGTGCTCTATTTTATCATAATATATATTGTTCTTAGTTTCCAAATAAAGAACAATATAGATACGAACACACGAGTGTTCCGCGTTATGAATTTCAATCAATCCTACAGTTACACTTTATTCAGTTCTTTCTACCTCATTTTCAAAACAAAGTTACTGATTTGTTGATGAGATCTTGACTGATGTATCAAATCAATCAAATCTGATGTTTACATGACACCAGCCAGGAATTGAACTATGCAATTTATTAAACATCATAATAGAGTGTATAATGAATCATCTTTTTTTGTGTGAAACTCTATCCCACCCCCACATGCACACACTCCTCCCCCTCATTCTCTCCTCCGACAGTATCTTCATCACACATTTCCCTGTTCCACATCTTCCTTAAATGTATGGGCATAGGATGCATTCCTTTCAATTCATTTATCATCTCATCATCTGTCCTTTCCTCCATCACTCAAGTCTTCCGAATATAGCCTAAGAAGAGCTGACCATGGAGACTGAAGCAGAGCAAGAGGGGGAGGCGGCAAATTTGCTAGAGTAGGAGGAGGAGAAAGGTGTGGCTTCTCCCAGTTACCCTTAGCAACCCCCCTGTCAGTCACAGCCTCAAGAACCTCCTCTTTCCCTTCCACTTCGCCATTCCCCTCCCCCCAGCGAGGGAGGCGGTGGAGGGAAGAGGGGGAGGTGGTAGATGCTTGAACAGCAATATCAGGAGCAAAAGAAACATCGTTTATCCCTCCTCTGAGACTTCCCCTCCTCTCATCCACCACCTCTGCACAAGCTCCAGAAGAGGCGACTGTCGGTGGTGGACATTTATTCTGACAAGAGGTAGATTTTTGTGGCCTTCCTGGCTCTGGCATCTACTGCTTCTCTCATGGAGCCTCTACCCCAAGGACAGTCGCTGAGGCACTATACTGCCTCCCGGCCACGGCCAAGACGCACACACTTAAAGCCCCCTTTCTACAGGCCGCAGGTAAGAACAAACAGACACACTAACATTCAGTCTCACTAATGAATATACACACTCACAATTTTGTGGAAAAAAATAAATCCGCAATTGTGCTCTATAGACAGAACTGGCATATGCACACAGACACAGATCATACAATCACTCACACACACACATAGAGACTGCCCTCAGTAAACACTAGCAATCAGGATAGAGGGAAGACGGGAGCAGAAAGATGGAAGGAGGATGGAGGGAAGAGAACAGGTGGTAGAAAGATAATTGCAGGACAGCAGATGGATCCTTGAAGAGAATAAGATGCACAATCTATCTGCAGAGCTATCAACCTATACAGCAATGGAGCCATCTAGTCAGCTGTTGTTTTATTGCTGGAGAAATAATATTAGCCATCTTTCCATTCTCATAGGCACTGTGTTCCCTGTTTGTTTCCACCCACACACACCCTTGGGGAATTCTTTCAGTGACTCACTTATTCATGTTTTCACATTAACAGTTGTGTGTCTGTTAGCTGTCTGTCACTGTGTTCGGTTTTAAAAGATAATGATCAGCACTCAGCTTTAAGGCCGAAATTTGTCACTAAATTAGGAACTATCTATCTGAAGTATGGACTACATTGCAATGGATACAAATCAAACTACGTCAGTGCGACAGCTACATTCTACAACAAAAACACTAACGGTTCCTCTTGGTTTCTCGTCCTGAGGGTCCCTGCTGTTGTCTAATATCTCTTAAGACCTAAGACCTTTCTGAATTTCGGAGGACTGTGTACAGGCTTGGAACCTATGACCTTTTCCTTTGTACAGTCGTCTCCAGCGGGCCGCTGTAGTAAACATTTCTTACTGCCTGAAAGTGCAGCATACCACACACACACACCACGTCTACATTGCAGTGTTTCTTCAGCTGTGGTCATATTGTTTCATCGGGGTCAGCCCTATGTTCCCTCAGCCCAATGGAACATAGGGCCTAATTTTGAAAAAATCTTAGAAATGAGGGAACATAGGGCTGAGGGAACGTAGGGCCTAATTTTGAAAAAAATCTTAGAAATGAGGGAACATAGGGCTGTGGGACCATTGGGCTGAGGGAACATAGGGCTGTGGGAACATAGGGCTGAGGGAACATAGGGCTGAGGGAACATAGGCATGCTCCCGTTTCATCCTGCTCATTCTCAGGCATTAAATCAGCCTGCTGGGCATAAAGATTCATAAAGATGGCCGGAGAAGTACAGTAAATGCAAAGGAGAACTACCTTTTACATCGCTGATTACTTGCGACATATTTTCTTTCCAATTTACCATCCCCCTGTTAGTAATCATGAGTGACATCGTTCTACTGTCCAGCTTACAGGTGTTTTCCTGCAGAATTTCTTCAAATCCCTTCCTGTTGCCCTATGCTACAGCGCCCTCGTGTGGCCGATAGTACAAAAATAGAACACAACACAATGCATGTACCGACAAAACACAGTGGGCTAATCATGTATATAATCAATATAAGGAGCCTTCATGAATTAGCTGCACTTATCAGTATTTAGTGTGGTGCTGTCGAAGTTGTGTTTTATAAACTGCCCCCAATAAGTCCGTCCATGTATTATAAGTGTGTTTTCTGTTTTTTAGGATCCAGACTCAAAGCCAGAGGATGAGGGGATGGGCAGAGTGGATGAAGGAGTAGAGGAATTCTTCACTAAGAAACTTATCAAGGACTATGCACTGTGAGCACCGCCCTCTCACATGCTCAATGCGCTCACATTCTGTACTGTGAGGTGTTGTTAGTCTGTATGATCCTTCTTTATCAGTGTACCTGATCTAAACATGTCTCTTTAGTCCTTGTTGTAGTACTGAGTGTCTCTTCTTGTGTGTGCTCTTTCTGCTGTCTCTCCACAACAGAAAAGGCCAGTGGGAGGAGTCAAACCCTTCCCAAGCCACTCCCTCAGAGTCAAGCCCCACCCCCCCAGCCTCAGATTCATTGTCCTTTTCATCTAACATAAATTTTCCCTCCACCACCACAATTGTCACCTCTCCATCTGCTCCATCCAGTGAAACACCCTTAATACCCCCTGATGTTGCCTCTCTTCCCCCATCTTACACTTCTCCTGCCTCCTCTTCCATTACCTCAACTATCACATCCACCACTGCCGCCACATTTCCCTCCAAAAACATTAAAAAAAAGTTTGGTGACTTCTTTGTCTTCAAGAGGACTCGAGCTGGCCGACCTGCCAAAGCAGGAGGGGGAGAAGGGGGAGGAGGGAGAGAGGGGGTGAAGGTCAAAAGGACCTCTATTTCAGACCTCATTCGACCCCTTTGTGAGGCCAAAGAAAAGGAGAGAGGGAAGAAGAAAGATAAGGAAAGAGACTCTGTGGAGGATAGTAACATTTGTAACGATGCCACAATCACAGAAGAAACCATTGCCACCAGCCACAATCTCACAGGTGACAGGAGAGACACAACCTCATCTACACTGACCATGATGACACCTCCTGGTGAAATCGCTCCCTCTTACCTCACCAGCAATTCCACAGTGTCTGACCTCCCCACCGCTTCACTCTGCAACATAGACAAAGATGCCAGAACCTCACCTTCTACTTTGTCTGACCAAACCCCTGGTCCTGTGGCCACAGCACTAATGACGCCATCAGTTATTGAGCAGGAGTGGGGCTGTGTTGGAGGAGGGACACAGTATGAAGGGAGGAGACTGAAGGCCACCAAGAGGTCACTGAGAGACGGCAAGAGTCACAGTCTCATCCTGCTGACTGGAGGAGAGCCTGAAGACAAGGAGAATCCTCACAGTAAGGTGAGTCTGTGGCTAACTAATCCCACAGTACAGACATGACATACTTAGTATGTCATGTCTGTATGTGTAATGTCAGAGTTCACACCAACACGGCACACTTCTCAGATCATTCAGACGTCATATGCACTTGAGGATTTATGCTTCCCTTGCTTGTAGGGTTTTGTCTCGTGTCCAGACTTGAGACTTGTTAATTTTCCCCAAGTGGTGTTTATAACATAGTCTCAAATAACATATGGGTGTTCTTTAATTATCAATACATTAGCAAGCCTGGCCTTTCCGATGTGCCCCTGCTGATACTACACAACACTGCAAGCTGCAATGGTACTAGCACATAGAAACTGGACTTCTTTGGGGGTTATTCTGAAGCTACACAGCTGTCAATCATGCATGTTAGAAATGGGACATAGCTGTGTTAATTAATTTATTTGAAACTATGAATGAGCTTTAATTATGATTGATGATGATTTTCTAGGAAAGAGACTTAAGAGGACACTTTTTTTGTTTTTTTGTTGCTTTTATAGATGTGGAAACCCTAAAAATAGTATAATGAGTTTTTGTTCTTCCAGAAGCATGTTTCAGAGAGCAGCCCTAGTTTGGAACAGAGGCTTCAGCTGATGCTACACAGAATAGGTGTGGTCCAAAGCCCACCTGCTGTCACCACATCAAGCCAGGTAGGGTGTGTGTGTGTGTGTGTGTGTGTTTGTGTGTGTGTGTGTGTGTGTGTGTCAGACAGTCTTTTTCTCTTTTCTTTCTTTTTCTTTTTCTCTTATCTTTAATGATGTAGCATTTATTTGATGTGTGTTGCTGATATAAGCATTGTGTAATATTGTGTATGTTTACAGAAGAAAGAGGAGGACCTCAGAAAGACCAGCTCTGAGGGTAAGTCTGTGTCAATCTGTCTCCATCATTACAGCATACATCATTTATTTTGAGCAGATTAAAATGCCAAATTGTCTGCAGTCATTGGAAAAAGAAGAAAAATGGTCACAATGCTTCTCATTGCACTAGTTTTGTTGAAAAGATGTTCAATGTATTTAAAATGTCGCTGAGTATTTCTATTTGGGTAGTGGTCCATGACCAGGTCTGGATGTAGACTGTTGGGCCTTAGTAGAGGTATATGCACTACAGTGAGTGCCATTCTAGTATATATGGGTAAGAAATAATAATGGTCCAAGAATACTGCCCTGTGGGACATCATAGTGTAAATTCAAATAAACTCTTCAAACTGTTATCTTCTTCCCCCTTCAGGTCGTCCTCCAGTTATTCAGTCATATTGATTTTAATGTGTAATGCTTATGTCGCACCGCTTACCACTAATATTTTCTGCTTCGTTCTCTCTGTATGCTTTAGGTGCTATTTTAGACAAACCTGAGCCACCTCCCACATTTACCAAGCCCAGATCAATGTCCACATCATCAGGTATGAAATGTATACCTACAAAAGAATCACATCCATAAAGACAAAGGAAGTGAAGTGACTTAAATGAACTTTCACAGGTTTGCTTAAACTGCGGTGTGCTTAAATGAACATTAATCATACCACATGTATTTCTGTCTCTCCTTCTGCTCCAGCTGACCCAAGGTATCCTATACAAATGTCAGACCCTATCCCAGTGGACCGTCTGCTTCAGCCCAAACCTTTGCCCGCCGCACACCCTTTGGGCCCCCTGCCAAGCAAACCTGCCGTTGCTACCAAGCCTCCCCACCCCAACCTGGCTGCTACAGCAGGAGAAAGAAATCCCCCTTCCTCTTTTCCTTCATCCAGAAGCTTAGCAGAGAGAGACCAGCCCACACTTCACATACCTGGGCACAAATCTGGTGACAGTCCAGCACAGGTAATATCACCAACAACAGATCTCAAAGTATTCTGCTCTCGTTGTCTCATCTGTCTCATTGTCAGTCAGTTGGATAATCGTGTTGTTGTATAAGTACAGTCCATGGGAGAAATCAAACAATTAGAAATGATCCTAAATTAGTATCCCATATTATATTGTATGTTAGCTCACCTTGTTCTTTCCACCTGTAGAATGAGAGCCAAGATCATCCTCTGGGCGGAGCCTCGGCTCCATCACCCAGGAGAGATGTGGCCCCCCTATCGCCATGGAGAGGATCAGTCACAGACAGTAGGTGCTCGGGAACCGCAATCAGTTCAGATGAGGGCAGATGTATTATTTGAAGATGAGGAGCTTTTGTGACTTTATAAATAGTTCTACCTTAGAAATCACTTCTCCAACTTAACAAATAAAATTCATTACATTACGATCATTTGGCAGACGCTTTTATCCAAAGCGACTTACATTACATTACCACCCTTCGCAGAGGGGGGAGCAATTGAGGGTTGTTTTTTTTTACGATCATTTGGCGGACGCTTTTATCCAAAGCGACTTACATTACATTATATTATATTGAATTTTATTTGGGTTCAGTGCCTTGCTCAGGGGTGCCTCGGCAGGGACTCGAACCGGCAAACCTCCGGTTCCCGAGCGAAAGCTCTACCCACTGAGCCACTGCCTGCCTGCTTAGCATTTGCTGAGTGATGTCCTTTAGTGCTGCCCTCTCCTTTTTCTGAATTACTACATTCCTTTCCACATCAACAACACCGTCTATGTGTGCTGCACTCCTCTAGGGGATCTTCCTAAGCCACATCTACGTTTGAAGCCCCTCTCACAACGCCGAGCGGTGTCTGTCTACGAGGACAGTCTGGCCATGACACAAGGTGAGGGCTCTGTGTCTGACTGTATGTGTATGTAGGTGTCAACTCTTTATCTTCCTTCCTGCCTGAATCTGGCTTCAAGGTCACTTCATTGACATTGCCCTGCTGTAGAAATGTTCCAATCAGCAAGAGTTGCTGGTCAGTCGTCTAGTCTAATGCGGCAACTACCAAATGGTCCTCTCCACACATTCTGAGCTTGAGTCCCATCCCACCTTGACTGACATTAAAATAACATGTAAACTCCATCCAAAACATTATTAACATTTTATCCTTTATCCATTTAATTCCTATGGTTTCTCACAGAGCTGAAGGAAGTCTTACAGAGATCCCCCCTCCGTTTCCAGGGTAACAGAGGGGACCTGCCCACCTGCACTGAATATCCAACCAGTGGGGAGGAAATGCATCTGAATCGGAGGGCAGAGAGAGGTGGGGTATAGGTAGAGGAATTTCATCTTGCAAACAAGGGAAGCTTTTAAATGGACATGCACAAATAATGATGACAGGACACTCAGCCATCTTGTGTTGAATCCAATACAACCCCGGAGTAACACTGATGTGCTATTGTGTCTGTCTCTCCTTCATCCATGCAGCCAGTGAAGCAAGGGCCAAACCGGCAAATTATAAGAATGTCAAGAGGGAGGACCTGAACCCTGAGAGAAGCTTGGCCGCTTGTGGAGTGACTGTAGATGAAAACGTACAGCCATCTGTACTAGCTCTGCCCAGTCAGGACAATCCTCCAGGGCTAACTCAAAGCCCAGCACATCCTATAGTTATCTCCATAACCAAAGAAAAGATGTCCGATACTACCCCGACCCGATCCCAAACCCATGGAAAAACACTGATGTCCCCACTGTCCCCAAGTAAAATCCCATCTGCATCTATATCCCTGGGAAGCCCCCAGTAAGAGACCACAGACAACAAGTCAACACGATGGCGACCACAGAGAACACACAGGAGAGGAGAGACAGAAGACAGAACCAGCAGACCAAAAGAACGCACAAAGAATACCCCAAGAAGCAAAGAGAGCTCCATGACATCACCAATATCGGGAAGTTGGAGTGTCCACAGGCACCGTAACCATGAGTGAATATGTGACCCTCCTATGGGACGGGATGGAAGGGTCGCCCAGTGTCAGCCAATAAGAAGAGATGTCATTGTTATCTGATGCTTCTTCAATAAATACAAATATATTTCCCAACAAAACAATGTCCCTAGTTAAATCTCTCTCACTCACACACACACACACACACACACACACACACACACACACACACACACACACACACACACACACGATATTTTAAAGTATTTATTACAAACAGCGTCATTTCATCTTTGCTCAAATAATCAAATCTATTATAATTTTGCCAACACGATTACTTGGAAGTAGTAAATACATACAGTGTAAAGGCAAAAGCAGCTGTTATACCTAAATTCCATCAAAAAAAGTCAGACAGGAATCTCAGGATTTTGTAGATTCTCGTAAAATTACAAGGTTACACAGATTTAACCATTTAGTGCAAGTGTGGTGTCAAAAAAACACGCAAAGTCATCGTTGGGCGTAAAAATCAAAAGGCTACAAAGAACCTGGAAATAATTCACAAAATGACAAACCTGTAAAAGATACCGTCACTGATACATCTCTCCTCCGCCTTTGTAAAGTTTGCTCATATTTACACTTGCTTGGTAAAGATCGTTTGCGTGTGACGTAAGCAAACAAAGACATCGAGAGGATGAGTAAAGAAAGGAGGAGAGAACATTCGTAGGCTGTGCAGTATTGATCAGGACGTCACACGGCGGACAAAGGAGAGAGATTGACATTGGTTGTCCAAAACACCCAAATGCAAAGACTTACAAAAACCCTTAATAACGCCTAAAATAACATTTCAGAGTGAGGGTTGGACAGAACAAAAGGGAGAGACGATGATTAAGAAAACAGCCCTGATGACAATTAAACAACAAACGTTGCTTAGGTTCCAATTTAAGGCATCAAGGAAAAAAATCAAAATGTTCGTACGGACATCGTCGGGTCGTGCCCATAGAGTCGACCATTCGCCTGTCTGACCACCTTCCTCTCCTGTCTCTCTCCCCCCAGAAGTTGCAGGTCCCTTGACTCGACTGTAATGTCACACACCTTCAGAAAAACCCCAAATGAAACCCACGTGTCATGATTTGATTGTTTGTTACTTCCACCTTCTCTTCCTCTCACTGGCCATCACTCACCACTGGTCTGACTTCAAAACAGAAGAGTTGTTTGCACCGATAATGCGCTTATAAGAAACTGCGGCAGGTGGGGACTCTGCAAGACAGTTCGTACGTTTGAGACAATCTGTGTGTGTCGTGACAGCATAAAGTGGGATTTGGCCCCCGGCTGGGTTTGTTCTTTAGATCAGCCAAACAGCTGTATGCTACTAGAAGTCAAGAGGAGGGAGTTAGGCAAGCAGAGAGGAAGACTCAAGGTCCAGAATGTCGAAACAAACATCCGAGAATGTTGCACAACTGTCTCGTCTTTTGTCTCAGCGGTGAGAGGCCATGATGGAGACGTTCCTGGAAAGTCCTCATGTCTGTTGGGAACACTGGGGCCTTTAGGGGGGGGAACGAGTCAGACAGCTTCCCCTCACCTGACTGAATTTAAGTTTTCTGTTGACTTTGGTTAATCACTTTGGGTTTGATAGCACGGAAAACACGGCATCATCATCATCAGCATGCACGACCGCAGCACTTTTGCTCCCAACAACCTGTGCATTTGAAATGGTATCAATATATAATTACTTCATGAAAGTTGCTCGTGTTAACTTTGACTTAGAAATGCACAGTTCCCCAACTTTGATGTAAGGTATTTGGTTGATGTCATTCAGAAAGTAGGAGAGAACCATTGGCCCAAAACTCCAGGATAACTAGGGTGTAACGACAATCTGAAAGTTCGGAGTTAATTAGAAAGCCAAGTCGTCAAACACTCAGAGGGCCTGGTAGTGCTGTGGAACGGGCGGGGTCATCTTCAACTTTGCATGCTGGTCATTCTTGTTGATTATGAACTTTGATCCATGGAACCAAAAACCGTTCTGGTCCTGGTTGAGTGGCGACATGTTTTTGGTTGACACGTTTCCCCAGAAGTGCATTGATCGACTGGTGGATTTGGTCTCGGGCGAAGTGAAATGTGTGCATCTCTCATCTCTTATTTAGAGAAGTGGTGACTGTGAAGTAAGCGTAGGTCCAACCCAACGCCACCGCCGCTGCTAGAGGGTGGCAAGAACCCTGAGGAATGAGATAATGAGGACGCAGAAAGACTGTCCCACGCCAAAAACCAGCGCCTCCAAAGAGATCATCCTCTTTCCCGCTGCCTTGTATACACCAGCTATGGCTGCACCTGGAAGAAAAAAACAAAATAAAAATCAGAACGTTTTTATACACTTAAAAACCTTCATTTTGCTGAGATTAAGACACTAAATTTGCCAAATTTCAAATGCCAATTCTATACATTGATGGCAGTAACTGAGCTGGACTAGGCGTTTAGAAATTAATATGTTACAGCCTTTAAACATCTTAATCTTTATGAATATATTCCTTTATTATGGCGTACTGAAGAAGAGGAGGGTTAGAGAGAGCTAGGGAGTAAACAAGTGATTGTTACATAATGGACCTGAAGAAGACGCAGTTACTAATTTGTTTCCTAAATTTATACCACGTTTAAAATAACTCTAAAATAACGGTGAGAACTAATTTTCGTGAAACTAGTTCCCAAGCACAGCTGCTGTGTGAGGCCCATAATGTTTACTCAGAGCAGTGGACAGATTACAAAGTGTTACAGGGAAAATAATCTTATTATCCTTTGAGATTCCAAGCAGACACACACACACACACACTCACGGATAGAGGACTTACTGGTGAGGACTCCTCCACACACTGGTCCCAATATGCCCATGAGGAGGATTGCAATAGGCATGAATCGTGCCACCTTGTGCTGGCGCAGCGTGGCCAGGGAGAGGAGAGCAGCAGGCAGGTGGAAGACCAGAGACGACACCGCTGCCCACAGGAACACTCCATACCACATCTCTGCACAGACACACACACATACATGTCACATTAACCATGTCCATCCTAGTAAAACTCAGCACACTCTAAGTACAAATCAAGAGCACTTCTTTGTTTAGATGAATTCTATGTTCATGTATTTGAGTATTCGTGAGCCGCTTTAACAAACACAGGAATGTTAATCTTTCTCTGGCATTTCAAAACAGCTACAAAGCTCATTAAAGACAAAAAAAGAATTTTAAAAAAAGAATAAAAATAAGAACGAAAAAACTGTCAAACGAATAATAAAAAACAATAAACAATACACATAAATGATTAAAAATATATAGATAAAAGTAAACAAAAATAAATAATGAATGAATGAAAGCGAATGCGTCATGAATTTACCATTAATCGGTTTGTGAGCAAATCTATTGGAAATCATTCATAATGTAACTTTAATTTGTTTATTTTTTTAATTTCACTGGATCAGGAAGTAACATAGCCGAGCAGGCAAACACACACACACACACTGCAAACACGTCCAAACTATTTCTCCATCAAACACAACAGGTGACGTAGATTATTTAGCTTTAAACTGAGGAGAGCCGTAAACAACGCAGCTTTATAAAGTAGCGTCGTGTTTACTACAACAGATAGCCTCCAGAGCTAACGAGCTAATGAACCCGGGCCCACCTGAGAAGTCGCTGAGAGATGTGTCGTTTCCTCGGTTTGTGCCATTTTTCCTAGGCACTAGATTCAAACTGAGTATCTGCTGGACAAACCCTATCTCGTTGTATCTGTCCTGCATGTCTCACACAGGGATACTAGCCGAGACAAACGGCCAAAGTGGAAGAATCAGCCTCAGGAGCCTTCATTCTTCTTCCCCTTTAGTCTTCTTCTTCTGCGGCGGGTAGCAAGCAGCGAAGTGGTGCATTAGCGCCACCGTCTGGACTGGAAGTGTGGAGCGGACAACCCGTTTCTTTTAAGACATTAATTATTGCTGATATACAAATCAGGCGTTGCTCTGCTGAACATTCTAACACTTCACTGTTACTGTATCATTACAATGTATGAGTACTCCTGTTGAATATCGCTCCAACCCACATACACACACATGGGCTGGAGTCCAAATGAACTGAAGTTGTTTTGGTTAGTTTCAGAGGTGAGATTCTCATGGTTTGGGATTTTTTTTGGTATTTTCATCAATAAAACCCGTATTTCAACATGTAGTTGGGCATAGTGTCCTCCCTATATTTTCATGTATAAAGTATGATAAATAATAAATAATTTGCAAAGGAGGCGTTTTACACTGGGTCGCACTCTATACCAGTAGATGGCGGTAAACACCAAAGCATCATCAAGCAGAAGAAGAAGAAGAAGAAGAAGAAGAAGAAGAAGAAGAAGAAGAAGCAGAAGAAGAAGATGAAGAAGAAGAAGAAGAAGAAGAAGAAGAAGAAGAAGAAGAAGAAGAAGAAGAAGAAGAAGAAGAAGAAGAAGAAGAAGAAGAAGAAGAAGTAGTTAAAAATTAAGCCGATAGGTGGCGCCCTTGGCCTTGTACGTACCCGTCAGTCACGTCATGACGTCATCAATAAAGCATACTTTTTAAGCATATTTTTTGAAAACATTTTTCAGCCATTACGGGCACAGGACACGACTAATATTTGAATAAAAAAGGCAATGAAATCATGGGCTATGAGATGCTTTAATATTTGATTAATTTTGACCCCTTGTGCTTGCGGTTGATGCTACCGGAAATTACGTCGAATAGCACCGACTCCTACAAAGGAAGGCGCTGAGATAGTAATGCATTTATGCCTACATTTGCCCTAAATTAACCACAGTTTTGCTGAAAAATGATGAACTACTCTGATTATGACTCTGACGGGTATTCTTCGAATGATGATGTAGACTACGTCCCTTCAGGTGAGCGTTATTATGTCACAAACAATGCAGTAAATCCATGTGTACTACATTGGGAAGGAAGGAGGGTTTGAAGTGGACTGAATATAGTTAATAACTTTATGATAAGGTGTAATTATGTGATTAATTACAAATCGCGACGTGTCTGTAGTCACAACAATCTGTAGTAGACATTAAGCATGTGAGATGAACAATACCTAATGAAAACACAGCCATTCTAAAAAGGGGTAGAAAGCGCTCCCTGGTGGAGAACAGCAATGCTTCATCGTCCTGGAGCATGTGGGACAGTTGGGCTATAGAGTGCTTATCCCAAACGACATCCCATATTTATGTGTCCACATGGTGAGCTTGTACTTTGATGATTATACTGTGTTTGTTCGTTTGCTCCAAATGCCATAACACGGTTTTATACTCGTACTATTTCCCAATGCCCTTAAAGCTCGCATCTACAGTCCTTTTTGAATGAAAACAAATGTGTGTGTGTATATATAGAATGTTGACTTGGTTTATGGTCATTTCTTGGTCTAATAAGATTACATATAAACAATGTATGTAATGTGATGTAATAGTAACGTTACTTGAATCTTCTCAACGTTATTTCCATTTATTTGTTAGTGCAAATATGAATTTGGCATGTAATTGTTTACAATATTTTAAATATGAAATGCATTGACTATGCACAGAGGTGTAAATTTGTACTGCCGATCATCTGGACACACACACTCTCTGAGATCAGGCAGGATCAGTGTGTCACCTACACCTAAATTCTTAATAAAAGAAGAATTTCAAGATATCAGAAATCAAGAGTCATTCTTTACTTGAAATTGCAGTTGTGTCGTGAAAATGCACCATCGCCGTAGTGAGGTGTTGTTTTTAATGTGGCAGTGTTTTGTAAAGGCTCATTGGTTCTGCAAATGAGTTAGTAAATGTGTGGAAAGGGCCGACGGAGACACATTTCATGGAAACATAAAAGAAAAGCCAGTAAAAAAGGCCCATAATGAACATTAATGGATGAAAGTTCGAGCCAGCTGACAGAGATTAAATGTAAAACCTGGTTGTCTTTAAAAAAATATCTCTTTTGGAAAAAAAAAGGTTTAGTTTAGTTCACAATAGGAAGGCTTTGCAATTTCTTCCGCAACTGAGGGTAAAATACCTGTATGCCTTTCTTTGTATCCCCACTTTCAGATGATAACCTGAGTGAAGATGACCTTGCTCAATGTGAGAAAGAAGAGCCCTTAAATGAGAACGACGACGTCCCACATCATGACATATTTAGCAAGAAGAAGAAGAAAAAGAACAACACCAGTATGAGGTGGGAGGAAGAGGCGGCTGCAGACAAAACGGCCGCAGCTTCTCAACTTTAGGAGCGGGGTCATGGGAGGAGATGTCTTCATTTACACTTCCACTGCTTTTTGGCTTGATGGCACTGGGAGATCATGATCCTAATTCACTGATATCTTCCAAAACATTTCTAGAAAGATGACAAAAAGCACTGAAGAAGGAGAAGGGGAGGACGGCAGGACAGAAGACGCTGCAAAGGAAACGGCTCATGACGAATCGAGCCAGAAGAAGAAAACAGACGACCTCTGGGCCAGTTTCTTGTCTGACGTTGGATCACGACCTAAAGACGAGACGCCTGCCTCGCAATCCAGCAGCACACAAAAGGTATGTGTGATGATCAGTGTTGGACCATTACATCATTCTGAACTATCTTAAGTGTTTGTGTGTGTCTGTATATTTTGTCTCTCTCAGTCTACTTCTGTATTGTTTGTTTCGTATTGTAATTAATCTATCTTATCTTATTGAAGGTTTCCTCTTCGTGTGTGGAACCGAAAGCATCAGCACCTGCGAAAGTCACCATCACTCAGGTCTTTGACTTTGCTGGAGAGGAAGTCCGGTATGTGTCTACCTCATCTTCACAACATTGTAGGACGTCCACCCCGAACATCAGCAGAGATTTACACACTCTGAGCTAATTCTGGCTGCTACAATCCTTCCCTGCCAGTGTGTCGAATATTTTATGTAAATACCTGTATATTGTGTCTTGAATGTTTGGACCCATGTTGGACCAAAGACCAGTCCTGGACAATAAATGATTGGTTCTCTGTCTCAGGGTAAATAAAGAGGTGTCGGCCGACTCCAAGGAGGCCAAGAATTATCTGAAGAGCCAGAATACCCAAGAGGACGAAAACGGAGTGGAGGAACAGAGCTCATCACCGCGGATACAAGACGATCCTGGCCCGAGGTACATCCATAGTGTTATCTGTTTCCATTATGTAGTGCAGGTTAGATCAGCCAATAGCAGCACTTTGGAGGTGGACAGATAAAGGTGACGAACAAATTCCGTTAAAGAACAGTTACGCTCACATCTAGCGTCAGTTAATCATCACACACACACACACACACACACACACACACACACACACACACACACACACACACACACACACACACACACACACACACACACACACACACACACACACACACACACACACACACACACACCACCAACAACAACAGTGTTTTGAGTTTAAGTCACACAGGCTCAAAGCAATCTGCCCGTTTTTTAGTAAACCATTATATACTGTATAACTTCATTATCTTTACAGAGTTGGGTATGTAAATATGTTTTATTCCCCCCAAAAAAATGAGCTGCTACAAACGGAACACTTCCTGCTGTTCCCGCTTCTGCCTGAAGTTTCTTCCTGTTAAAGGGGAGATTACAGTACTAAAATGTTTGTTACTTTTAACGTCATGTTGTTTCAATGCGACTTTAAACTAAAGCAAGCATGTGAGAGCCTTACATGCACTCTAAGCCCGGCTACAACACGAGGGGCTCTGTCTCCTGCTAAGCACAGGCCTGGATAATCTCACGGCTAATCTAACGCACTGTTGTTACCAGTTTAACAAATCTTTTGTGCGCCACAAAATATTTCCCATCCCCTTAGACAGGAAACATCTTCCAACGGACAGGAGGTGGAGGAGGTCCTCCCAGAAGGCCATTTCCTGTTTATGCCTGTGTGTGTATGTGTGAGTAAGTGTGTGTGTGTGTGTCCAGCAGAACAGGAAAGAGCTATCTGCACCCCTCCCTTAGGGCTTATAAGCACACAGATCAGAGCATCTGAGGCCCAGCTGAGATAAGGCTGTCACTGTTATGTAACGTGACTTTACATGGCAGTCAGACTCCCGTTTCAACATCAGATTTAATCGAAAGAGAGAACTCAGAACAGAGCAAATGTAGGTCAAATGCTTGATCCTCAGGAGACGGTACGGCACGGCACTGAAAGGCTCACAGATGGTGAATACATGAAAGAGTCCTTCATTCAAATATCACTGCGTCTATTCTCAGACAAAAACAAAACAGAGATAGGTCAGAAAATGAAAGACCTGCCTCTTAACTGCAAAGACGGTCAGAGACAGAGACATGAAACTGCCTCCCAACATCTCCAGTCTGCAGATGAAGGACATCTTTTCCACGATGTCGCCTGTTTGGTTCATACCCCTCAAAATTCCCATTATTACCAATTGACTAAAGATCACAATCAAAGGTTGTCTTGTCAAGAGACCGAGCCAAAGTCTGCGTTTGTGCTCGCAGTGCCAAGCGACCCGCCGGGATGTCGAGCCTCCTGAACCGAATCGGAGGAAAGAAACAGAAGATGAGCACGCTGGAAAAATCAAAGATGGACTGGGATGCTTTCAAATCAGAGGAAGGCATATCTGAGGAGCTGGCCATCCACAACCGAGGGAGAGACGGGTAAGAGACTCAAACTGTTGTTGACTTAAGTAGGCCACCAAACTGTGGGACTGCAGGGGAAGTGATGCAGATTCACAGTTGAAATGTTCCTGCACTTAAATGTGAAACTATTTCTGTGCAGCGCTTTTACACGATTAAAATCAGCTACAGATATAATCTTTGTATTTTTATTGTTTGAGGCAACTGAGAACATTAGATGGAGAGTATAGATACGTCTGGTTTAGTAGGGCTCAGTGTGGTTGGGGTGAGCAGTGGAAAAGTGCAAGTAGTGTTGTCATCTAAAACACTGAACCACAAATCTTTCAGTCCACAAAAACGATTGTGCAGCTGCTTCCTGCGGCGAAGAGCGAGGAGGTGAAGGTCTGTGGCTATGTGGCATCCTCTAAACCTGGAAACAGGTATAATCTTTCTCTCTCTCTCCCTCTCTCTCCCCCATGTGTATTTAGGTATGTGGAGAGGAAGAACTTCTTGGAGCGTGTTGACCACCGTCAGTTTGAGCGGGAAAAAGCAGTGCGACTCAGCAACATGAAACAATGACAGACTGACAGCTGCACACACAAACAAATGAGATGTTTGATCTCTCTCTCTCTCTCTCTCTCTCTCTCTCTCACTCTCACTCTCGCTCTCGCTCTCGCTCTCGCTCTCTCTGTCTCTCTGTCTCTCTGTCTCTCTGTCTCTCTGTCCCATAATGATGTATGTCGGACACGTGAGCTTTGAGGATGGAGGTATAAATAGCTGTGTGTGTGTGTGTGTGTGTGTGTGTGTGTGTGTGTGTGTGTGTGTGTGTGTGTGTGTGTGTGTGTGTGTGTGTGTGTGTGTGTGTGTGTGTGTGTGTGTGTGTGTGTGTGTGTGTGTGTGTGTGTGTGTGTGTGTGTGTGTGTGTGTGTGTAAGTGTGTGTGTGTGTGCGTGTGTTTCTGTCACTGACTGACTGAGTATGTGTGACTGTATTTGTGTCCTCATCAATCCAATTTAAACATTAAACCTTTTTTTTTTTTAAAGCCTGTCCTGACTTTCTTTAGGTTAAGGGCTTTCTTCAGCGTTTGAATCATGTTCAGTCACAGTAGATCAGGAGTCATAAAGAGTGAGCAGAACATTAAGGTGCATTTGGACTGAAAACGTTTGACCTTCATTTCTGAAGAAGAGCGGCGTCCTCCATCCTGTTAGACGCTCCAGTGGAATTGTTCCTTTTAATCGCTGATGCGTCCTTTATTTGTGCTCCTGCAGATGTCACTGATTTAACATCCAGATCTGTCAGAAAGCCATGTTTGAGTCTGAAACAGATCTGAACACAAACATTTATTAAATACAAACATGGCTGCTTTGAAGTCTGTTTGATTTATTACCTTAGAGATGAATTCCTGTCATTAGGAATTCATCATTCCATCTCCAGGTTTTAGTCCTGTCCTTTCTGATTCAATGCTTTTTGTACAGGAATGACTTCTCTGTTCCTTAGACTTTACTATTGAATACTTACTGCTGCCACCGGGTTAGGAGCTCCCCTGTCTGTGCAATCAGTGTGATTCTTAATGTGTTTCGTCATCAATCATTGAGTCACACTGAAGATGCTCTGTGTAGCCCGCATGCATACACACACAGAGGGCATGTGGGGACGATCCAAGTGCATCTGGAGTCTACGTCACAGCCCAAACTGTCTTTCTCCCGCTGTGCTTTTTATTGTTTTGTTTCATTTTCATTTCATTTTGGCTTAAAAGTTGCAGAAGAAATGCATCTTTTTCCCTCAAAAATATTTTTAGGATGTTTTTCAGAGACATAACTAACTACAATAATTAACTTATAATAAACTAAATAATGACTTACATGAATAATTGCTGTAACTGTAAAGTAAATGTGTAAGACAGATCACAACTGTGAAAAAGAAACATCATTCTCATCCACATTCCATTAACATGAACAAGCCAAAATACCATATATAGGAGGGTCTATTGACCTGAAGTACCACAATAAGGAGCAGGATGTCCAGTTCTATATTTAGAAAGCCAAGAGATATGCAGACATATACAGTCACAGAAATAACGATTATACAGATCAGAGACAGTCAAGGGACAATAGAAGAGGAGTTTAGAGTTTCTGTAGTGTTGTTGGAAAAAGGTCCCCTGACTATTTGAAACTTTATGTTTGACTCATGAACTGAGTAACAGCAGCATCTTTTCCAGGTCCAAGCAGGAGGATCTATGGAGCATTGAGTGTGGGTGGGGTGGGGCAGCATCCTTCTATCTCAGCAATACTGCACGACTGGCCAGAAGAGAGGTGATCGGCTTGAGAAGTGTCAGAGTGCACATCGTCCTCTCCAATGGTGCCGAACAGGGCAACAAGAGTGGACTTGGGTTCAAGGTCCAAATGGAGGACTGAGGATAAGATTTAAAAGATGCTGTGATGATATGAGATGTTTCAAGGTTAGGGCAGGTCCAGAACGTGGCTGAGGGAGGCCTTTCCTCCCTCACGTCTGACACACCAGCCATCAACATCTGGGTAGATACGGGACAGTAGCGGCTTTGTGTACAACTTTAAACTGTGGCAGTTCATGACGGGCCTTAGAAACAGTCTTACACTGTGCCTGACAACTGGATGATCCATTGATTTAGTCAGGGTGTAGATGCAGACATTTTGGGCAGAATTCAGTTCAATTGTCAACCAGAAATAGAACCGAACATCAGGCAGGGCTAATAGAATTTTGGAGGTGGGCTTGATTTTGTAGTAGTGTACTATGTAGGCTGCACTCTATGCAGGCTGCGTCCTGCAGAGGACAGACGGAATGGAACAGCCTGCAAAGGATGACACATCATCAACAAAAGAGGCAGATAGTAATAAAGTCATATCACAACTCAACTGGAAGATTTGGATCAGAAGCTGTGGAGATCTGAGCGCTAATTCCATAAAGGATGCAATGTTTAGATGAGTGTCTTCTGCTGTTGTCTCCACTCTGCTCCTTCATTTAAGTATGGACTACTTTCTTATTAGAAATGATTTTTTTGCTGTTTACATAATAAATGTATTATATGATCAACCTGATGCTGCTTTTACTTATAACGAATATCCACCAATGTAAATATGGCAGTGAAACAAAAACAATTCAAGATAATGATTATTTTACTGAATCAAAGCTAATGTGCTGGTCATGTATGACATATGTTTATTGTTTGTATCTGAGTATTCTACTATTGCAACTTTTGCACTGGATATTAAAAAATGAAATGCTTTGTGAACTTCTCCCCCCCCATCGTCTCCCGGCTGAGCAGTGGCAGAGCACAGCGGTGAGCAGCGGCCCCTTTAAGTCCGGGCTGCTGCCTGTGTGGGGGGCAGAGGCGACGCACCCTCCGATCAGTCGACACAGCGGTGATCGGTACCGCTTTAACCTTTCCACTGCGGCGGGGATCTGCTGTTCAGAGGGGGGATTTAGCAGCGGATGAACGATCGTCAAAGCGCAGTAAGGAGCGGCGTAAGGGAAGGCGGAGGAAAGCGAGCGGGAGGAGAGCTGCGGCTGTCGAGGCGTCCGTGCGGGGCAGAGCTGCAGCCGTAACAACCACAGAGCTCCATCCACCATGAAGCTGATGACGAAGGGCTGACACCCGGGGAGCTGGAGAGAGAGAAGCCGGAGCGCCGAACAAGATGTCTGTCCCAGTGAGTACACGAGGCCCCGGAGCTGCTGCTGCTCTCATGTTACATGATGTGATGGTATAGGCGCTGTGTTAGGCCAGTACACACCCATACACACACACACACACACACACACACACACACACACACACACACACACACACACACACACGATTCAGCTCTCACTTCACTATACACACACACACACACACACACACACACACACACACACTACATCCCTCACTATATACACACACTACAGCTCTCACTAAACACACACGCACACACTACAGCTCTCACTATACACACACACACACACACACACACACACACACACACACACACACACACACACACACACACACACACACACACACACTACAGCTCTCACGACACACAACCCACTCACTCCTACACTGCAGAGGCGATTGACTCAGCCAGTAGGTTTGATTTGTAAATGCCTGATGCTTTAGATGTAAATCAAAACACTTTAGAATGACAGCGGTTCTCAAACTGTGGTACGCGTGCCATGCGATGCCCCCTGGTTGTGTGTGGTGTGTAGATGACGTCTCAGAATTGCTGCCTGGAATCTAAACAATCGAAATCTATTGACATTATGTTCTTACGGCAAATTATTCACCAACATGTTTCAGCAGGAAATCATTTTTTTCTAATGTTTAATCGTTTGCTTTTAATGAAGATGTAACTCTCAGGTGCATCATGTGAATTAGATTATACCTCATTGTCCCTGAGAGGACAAGGATCTCAGACGCCAATGTGGCTGCCGATCACACCCACAGATGCATACATGCACACATGCATACATACATACATACATACATACATACATACATACATACATACATACATACATACACATCTCTGTACTCGTGCTGAACCATTTATCGGTCATTTGATATTGCAATTTGAAACAATGCAATTAGCCAATCAGGCAGTATCTTCTTCTCATAGTCATGCTTACAAATCAGAAGTGCCTTGCCCTTCCTATACTAGTCTCACTAACCAATCAGGAAGTGGCCCAAGGCGACTCTGCACACAACCCAAGCAAATTCAAGCACAACATTACATTGGTGGTGCAGAGTTATGGCGTCCACCCACCAGGGAACAGTCAGTAACCCCAACAACAGTAAAGCATTTAGTCCAGAAGAAAAGCGGCACTTCCGGTGTTTTGGATTTGAGTCTAGAGTTGTAGAACAAAGCAAGGTGTTGTAGCGGAGCTGTCGCAACTTCCCGAGGCAACGCTACCAACTTGTACCAGCATGTGAAAAAGTCCCACTGGCCGCTGTATGATGAGTGCGCGGTTAAAAGGTCAACTGGAAGTAGCACAGCTCCAGCCGAGCACAAACAAGCCACTATGCCAGTTGTTTGAAACGGTACGAAGGCACTGTGAGCTTTGACCAAGACAGCCAAAAGCCGAGACAAGGTGTCTATTCACACCCGTCACCAATGACGGGCGGAACTCCTTCAAACTCAGTTCATATTTTGGTGGTTTCTCATATGCTAATGCTGCATCACATGTTTGAAATCTAAGACACAGCGAATATTTAACTTTGAATAAATAAAAAAAAATATAATCACAAATCCCGATTGCAATATCTCTAAAAAGGAAACAAAAAGATTGTTCGGTCCTACTGTTTACCTCAATTTAAAATTCCAATAGTGCTGCATGGTCCCAAAAATATTGATAATAATAATAGTAACAATGGTAATAAGATTAATCTCCATCAATACCACTAATAGGTGGATATCAATGCAGTTGTACAGACCCCAGACTCAAATAGAGCAGCGATATTGTACAAACCCTGTAATCCCTTGTACACCCTTTTCCAATACAGCACTGAGCGAGGTTGGCACTAATGAATTGGTTTCAGGGGTGGGGAAGGGAGGGGAGGGGTGCTGATCCTCTCTTTCCCCTTCACAGCAATTCCAACGAAATACACAAGCTTAGGTTTCATTTTCTAAAACCGCATGATGAAAAACATTGCCCACCATTCACGCCAAACAGTCTTAGGACCTCTAATGCAGGTTAGAGTTCAGCCTGTCAACATAGAATGACCAACTCAGTGAGTTTTCCATATGAGTTAATAAAAGGCTACCTGGTTAATTGCATTTCCATGATTGGCCATTGGACTGTGATCCTGCATTGCCGTTGAGTTGAACATAATTTCAGAAGACAGTTTGGGCGGCTGGCCAGCTCGAACTCCAGGGGAAACACTGGAGCCGGCCCGAAGACCAGAGGCCAACCTGGGACGTTCAGGGAGAACCTGGAACAGAAGTCCATGGATCGACGAAGAAAGGCCGAAATCCCGAAGTGACACTGAACTGACGAGGCGGCTGCTGACATTGGGGCTAGCGCAGTGGCTGCAGACACGGAGACACCGCTTACCCACACGATGCCTGCCATCTGCCGTGTACAACTGAAATCGGAATTCATCGGTGAAGAGGACAGTTCTTTGGGGTGCCAGTGGCCATTGCTGATGAGCTCACGCCTCTCCTGGATTGTGAGGCCGAACTGAAGACCAATCAAGATCCTGTTGAGGACACTTGAGTAGATGAGCTTCCCTTTTTAAGTGAAATGTATTACACAGTGTTGACAACAAACTAGTCATGTGAAAAGTGCAGTATTACAAAGATGTATAACAAAGATGACTATGTAAAGTATACTGAGGCATTCATGTTAAATCACTCTAAATAAAGATGGATTTCATTTGACTTCATTCGCAAAATACAAGTTGTTTTCAGTGTCATTACTGTATCTAGTTAATGGAATGTCACCTGTGATCAATACCTTAAACTAAGAATTATATTGATCATTGTTGTTTTAGTTGCAATCATGGCAGTGTGAAACGCACGGCAAAGCAAGTAAGAATCTGACTTCCACTGATAATCTGTAGCGTTGTTAAGGAATATTTTCCACTAGTTAAATATCCTCGCTCTGCCTTATTAAACTTATGTCAAGAGGATCCTGCATGAACGGTGATGCTATTTTCAGAATGAGTTGGTTGATCACGAAGCAGGGCTTTATATTTCTGTTTGACTAAGCTCCAATATATGCAGCTCTCGACCAGACTTGACGTAGAACACAAGTTACCGTGGCGACAGAGTGCGATCAGGAGTGACTCAGCTTCATTGACATTACAAAACCAGACTTGAACCTTTATTCATCTGACTAATTCCTTAATCTGGCTTCATTGTACAGGACTATGATGTCACCATATCAAGCTTGATGACAATCTGTCCAGGTATTTGATGTGACTGACATTACCAACTTTCTATTCTCCTTGCAGCAGCTTGTCATAATGATTAAAAAGACAGTCTAGACAGTATTGAGTATCAATAGCGAGCGCAATGAAGACTATAATGAATAATGAATCACATTGACATGTGGTATATTATCCCCTATTTCTGTATTCATTCACCCTGTTTAATGTCACACTCAAAGAGTAATCTGCATGCTTTTAGTTTACTCTCTAGTGTGTTGTACTGTTCTAGTGATGGGGAAAGGTTAAGGATAAACATCCACCTAAAGTGAAAAAGATGCGATATTTGTATTTCTAATATCTTCAGGAGTGTTTGCGTCCATGCACCAAAGTCAAAAGCAGAAATGAACCATAATCTGGGCTATAAATGGAAACCGAAGGTCTATTTTAAAGTTGAATCAATTTGAGGAAGCCAGCTGCTAAGAATAATTCTGACCTAATTTCTCTGCTACACTCCTAGAAGTGTCACAAATGTGTTCAGACATGGTACACAGTACAAGTACATACAATGATCAGCATACACAGCAAAAGTAATGTGTTGCCCATCTCATCTCTTTCTGAGTGTGTGTGAATGAAGCTTCAGTCTAGCATGCATCTCACTTCCTCCTCTGTCTGGCCTAAGGAATGCTAGATTTCCTGCATTGTAATGACACTCACTGCTCCCTGCATGAAGAACACTTTCCAGTTGTAAATAGGCTTCTATAGTAGTAGTATAACCAGAACTGACACCATGACATTTACGCACTTTATTATTAAGGCCTCTTTAAGAGCAAATGCTAATAACATTCCCTGGTATCATTTGTGATTGACAGGAAATGGTTGTGTGACACAATTTTCACTCAGCAATATGTTGAATCTGGCACTGTGCTTGTTGAATGAACCCTGTATTTCAACAATGAAAGATGGTAAAGGACTGATGAGCTGCAATGCTTGACCAATATTGTTCTAGGCCAGAACATGAAATGTATTCCAAGGTAGACACCTAAAGGTTGTAGTCATGATGTCCACTTACAGTCTATTATTACAGAAAGTATGGCTATCAAAACTCTCTTTTCTTGTGTAACTTCCCAGTATGTTTTCATTACTAAACATAGTTTGTAACGACGCCTGTGAGGGTTGTCTGGCTGAAAGATCTTGTATTTTGTGAACCGCTGTCACCCATCAGCCAAGTAGTTCTCCAACCAAAAAGATGTTTTAGTCAGGCAGTCAATTTATAACTTTGCAAGGATTTGATTACATCTTTGAAAAAGATACAGGAAAAATAATCTTTTGGAAACTTTTTCATTGGCACTCACCCAGCCATGTTCCACCATCTGTTTGTTAAAGTCTTCATCTCTTTCTCCCACTTTATCAACGAAGGTGAGTGGGGAAATTTATACATTTTTGCTTTTATGAAGAATCTGTCCGATGGAGAGGCAACATGTCCACAGCATGAATCTATGATCACATTAAAAACACAGAGGCCTACAATCTGGCTGTAGTTGAGCTGCTTCTTTGTCAGCTTGCCCCAGGACTGATCAGGTCAGTGTTACCAGATCTCACGAGACAACAAAGCGACAAAGCCCAAAGTAAGTGACTGCTGTCCTTAAAGAAGCCCAAAATAAAACAACATATTTCTTTCCTGGAGGGTGGGGGCTGGATGACCATTTTGGTGCCCTAGGCCAGACATCCATTTGTGCTCCTCCATTTCCCTTTCATAACACATACACACACACACACATACACACACACACACACACACACACACACACACACACACACACACACACATAAATGTCAGTTTATGAAAATAATAAGGCCAACCAAAGTGATGTGATGTAGTGGAAGTTGCAAAGCCTTACTGTAAATGTGAGACTGAAGTAATTAGTTTGTCTTTACTCAGGGTTTTTACTCAAGGTTAGTGTAACTTGGCATCTATTACACTCTACAGACATTACCCTGATTATTCGCAGGCCATGAAAATATTGTGATATACCTCCATATTTATTTCTTTCCTTTCTAAATTATGGCCCTGCTTCATCACAGTTCGTCCAGTTCATCACAGTTTTATTTTCAAAATGATCACCAATGTATCAGTTCCTGTGACTCGTGTGTCTCTTGAGATGATCTCCGCACTCCATGATCAAGCCATCCCTCTCTGTGATACCGCTACCATGTTCAAAATGCGGCCACATCAGCCATGTAGGGCAACAGGGGGAAGGTGCAGAGGATGCGTGCGAATAAATCAGTGCCAAATACTGTTCCAGTTGTCTGAGAAGATAAGGAACAAAATTGTTGCCAACCATGTTGAAGGGAAAGGCTACGAGACGTCTCCAAGTGGCTTGATGTTTCTAGGACCATGGTTGCTAACATTATTAGGAGTATTAAGGTTCATGGGACTGTAGCCAACCTCCCTGGACAACATAAGGAAAATTGACCCCAGATTGAGCAGAAGAATAGCTCTAGTGGTGAAGAAGCAAGGAAAACTTCAAAACAGATACAAGCTGACATCTAAGATCAAGGTACTTGTCGCCCCCATCTGTAAAATGCAAGTTGACAACCACAATGCTTCTGGGAGAATATCCTTTGGACAGATGAGACAAAATGAAAGCTTTTTGGCAGGTCAAAAAAAATTGTGCTTTCAAAGAAAAGAGCACCATCCCTTCTTTGAAGCATTGACAAGGCTCAGTTATAGTATTGGGTTGCACTGCTGTGTCTTGTACAGAGTGTCTCTAATCTGTCCAGGGCACAATGAATGGTATTCTTTAGCCAAACATGGTGTCCAGTGTCAGAAAAGCTCTGTCTCAGTTACAGGTCATCCCTCCATTAATGACCCCGAGAGGGGGCCAAACAGGTTGAAGAAGTCTCAGTCAGACTGGCAGAGAGCTCCTGGTTCCAAAAACGATGTCCAACAAAAAATTAGGTGTATGGTCCCAATAATTTTGTCCAGGCCTTTTTCAGATACATCGGAAATCAAAAGCAAAGTGTCAGTTCTATTAAGTATGTAATAACCAATTACTTTAAAAGAAATGAACAAACACAAACATCTGAATAACAAAAAAGATCTCTGCCGCTGATTTTTTAGATTTAATGTAGACATTTTGTAGGATACTTGACAATATAGGTCTGTGAAATGTTTTAAAACAAGCAACTTGTCCAAAAAAGTGTAACCCACCAACCAAACCCACCAAACAAGTGTTGATGACATAACAAGCTTAAAGTTGTTGACTATGCTCTAGACTCGGTGATGATGGTACTCATCATGTAGCTGAAAGTGCAGAACATGTCCACACACATCTTGCTGATCCAATTTGTGCCTTGTGCTAATTAGCCTACTCTACTTTTGGCTGCCTGCAAAAAGACACCAAGGTCCCTGGAGAACTTGGAGCGATCACCAAGTGTCCCATCCTCCTTTTGTTTGATGACAGAGATGACATCATAGAGATGGCGTCAGACTAATATTGACCTGTTGTTGGCCCCATGTTAATACATATAATATTCACAAATCCCTCTTCTTCCCCAGCACTATCTCCACAGGGTACCTCTGACATCGTAATTTAATCATTTCAATGGGTCTTGGTGAATTTTGGATATGAAAACCAAAACCATATACACCCTTTAGTCCAGCCTCTCACCCGCCCTGCTGAGAACTCTTTCTTTAAGTGTTCATTTACGTATTCTAGACTAACTCAGAGCCTGAATTAGCGAGATCTCACCTGTCTCTCAGGACCTGTGCCGTCACGGTTTGAGAGCGAAAGCGAGAGAAACCTGCTGACCCCCTCACCAGCTGTGTTGTGGTCAGATTAGCACAACATTCCAGCAATACAGGTTTTGAAATCGACTGCATGAAACATCCCCAGAGATGTTCTAAGGAGTTGGTGTCTCTTAGCTCTGATTAATAGGAAATTCAGACTGATTCAAAATTTCATAATCGCGTTCAACTATTTCTCTAATTTAATTCCTTTCCATCATATACCATTGCTCATTTAAACACACCTTAGGCAAGTCAATTTACTTAGTAATAAACATTCATTTGTTAGTAATAGTTTGTCTGTGCAAATTTCTTTAAAGCAGAGTCCAAAGTATGTGATTGACATACAGGTGAGCCTACAGCTGGCTGACAAATGCACCATAGCCTCAGGATATGTTTTGTGTGTGTGTGTGTTGTTGCACCAGCATACCAAAGAATTCACAGCTAGAGGGCACGAGAGGTGTGGAGTGGGATAATATCAGGATGAAAACGGAAGTGACATGTTGGGTTACACACTCCTCCTTTCCAGAGAGAGAGAGAGAGAGAGAGAGAGAGAGAGAGAGAGAGAGAGAGAGAGAGAGAGAGAGAAATAAGGGCAAAGTGAGTTAGAAGTAAATGGGCCAAGCAGCGGATTCATTCCTGCTGTGTGAGATCATGGAGAATGTGTTCAGATCTGCTGGACTGTTGAAACAAGACTGAACACGACAGAGGGGAAGGGAGGAGAGGGGGAGAAACTAGGAATAAGGAGGGCAGACGGGAAGAGTTGGAGTAGTTTTGGGAGCATTTTGGATCTATTCTTGTAGGATCTAGCTGGAGAAAGAATCTGAAGCAGTGGCTGAGCTACAGCCCTGCCCTGAAATAACTCAGCCGTCTGACTGCAGCAGGGACAAGATGAACTATCTGGTGAGTTTGGGTTCAGCTCATGCAGGCACAAATGATCCGGGTGCTTAGACACTGTGTTTTTTTGTCTGGTGTCCTCTGGTATTTGTCTACAAATTTGGGCATGTATGTGTGTTTGTGTGTGTGTGAGAGAGAGAGAGAGAGAGAGACTTTTAGCAGGATGTCAGCTGTGTGTTGCTCTTTTCCTTTTCAGTACGAAAAGGAAAAGAGCAAATGTGAAGGGGGAGGAGAGGGAAACTTGAGTTGACTTTTTCCTCTATGGATTCCTGATTCCTGCCTTTTGTTGGCTCTCAGCAGGGTGTGTGTGTGTTAAGGGTTTCAAAGTCCACATAGGTCATTCTGTGATGTGTGTATTACAGGGAAACCTAGTGCGTGTTTCCATCCTTTAATACAGAACAAACAACGGAAGTCTACCAGCAACTGTTACAGTTGGGAGTGCTGGAAGGAACATTCAAGCATAAACCTCACTGAAGGAAGGAGTAAAGAAAGAAAGAAAGAAACCAGGATGAGAGAAATAGATGGGCGGCCATGTTATTTTCTTTCTGCTGACTCAGAGGAAAGTGGAGAGGTTTTATGGTCAGAGAACAGAGTGAGGAGAAAGAGAGAAACAGTCAAGTTTCACGTCAAAATGCCTTTTAAAAAACTTGACAGTGTCTAGAAAGACAAGCAGGACAGACGAGGAAACTGACTGCTGGGTGAGACGAAGGGAAGAGAAACTACTGTTAGAGATCTGTCCCACTATTGTTGGAAAGGTGTGTGTGTATGTGTGTGTGTGTGTGTGTGTGTGTAATTACACCTTGGAATGTGGCAACACAGTCAGACAATATGATTACATGCACTTGAAAACTGTGACTATACTCTGATTAAAGTGATGAATCCATGTATTTTCAAACATCATGCTTACATCATGATGTCATTGCACAAAGCATAAAGTAACGTTAAATAACAGGCCAGATTACAGCAAGTGTATTTATAGAACAAATACCATCATACCCTACATTCTTAGTCTGTTTAAGATGGACAAAACGACATACAATACTGATAAATTGCCCTTAAAATTAATTGAAATAGCTAATATAGGACAAATAAACATACTAACACATGTACAGTAGAGTAGAGCCGGAGAGGGAGTACGAAATACCCTGAGAAGAGTTGGCTAGAAAAGCAAGAGACAGCCAAATGGTTGAACCTGCACGGGTTGGGCAGGGGGGAGGAAGGAGGTTTAAGGGAGGCTGGGGTTACAGGTGATGGGTAGGGCAGGGGTGAAGGGGACAAGAGGAAGGTGATGAAGAAAGCATCTGAAAGGCCCAATGTTTTCTCAATTAGGGGTCTGAAACAGTAATCAATATAGAAATGTATTATTATTACTTCCTACCTGCGGTTCCTATTGCACATCTGGGAATCTCTTTTTCTCCCGGTCTTCCCAGAGAGCTCTGGGCTCAGTTAAGCCCCTTTGAGACTCTGTGTGTGATGTTGGGCTATAGAAATAAAGTTGATTTGATTTGAGATGATCTGATAGAAGTACACTCCACTGTTACAGATATCAGAGTTGGCTACTAAAGTAAGGTTTTAGGTTTTCCTAACTCACCTGAGAGGTAAATCTGACCTCTGACTATGGAGGAGCACATCTTTGGTTTAAACTCATGAATACATTAAGGGTAGAAACATGGATGAACTCATTTTAATCCTGCGGGCCTCATTTATAACTTTTTATTGGAAGGGATTGAAAGGTACACTCTCCCCATCCCTTGGCACAGATCAGTTTGATCAGTTTAAAATGTGTTCATATTGCCTATGAGCATACAAACCTTTAGTATGGCTGCTTTGTACGTACATATCTGACATGTTCAACTATGTATTTGTACTTTACTGGCTGAGTCATGAAGGTTGGCTTGCAACAGGAATTCCCCTCCGTCTTTTGCATTAGACAGAGACACACACACACACGCACACACACAGGCTGTTTTTACTCCAGTGAACACATCACTCTTGTTGTCTCCCCTGAACCAACATGAAGGACATACAGGTGTCATGGATACATTTAGCAGCCAGTAAATTTAATACAGCATCTTACAAACAACTAGTCAGTCAGTAACTAAGCACCGTCTCAGTATTTATATGGGACTAATGCATTTCAGGACAAAACCTGGATAACAGTGTAAACACTATTCGGCTGTCATAACCAGTTATTGGCAGATTCATCTTCATGGAACTAGTGTTTGAGCTATTCCTTATGTTGTGTCTTAAGGCATCTAGTAGGTTTATGAATGTATAACAGCCCTTTGAACAATCAATGTGTCTGGCAGTGGTCCCTCTTCACCTGGTCTAAGATTGTTGCTCTTATATGGCTCATAACACCACTGAGCTCGTCTTTATCTGCAGCACAGCCGCTGTGATTTAAAGCCGTTTATCTTTTGTGGTCATGGGTTACATAAAGCTGAATGTAAAACCAAAGAAGCAATCAAAGAGTAGAGAGAACAACAGCCCGACACGCTAGTCCGCCACTGTTTGTTATCGTGACGGACGTGAATCACTCAGCTTTGTGATTCTTCTGTATTTGGAAATGGTCCATCCACATTCAAACGATGAGCCGGCCTCTTCCAATGTATCCGCTCTGGACAGTGTTTCCGGGTGCAGGAAATGCTATTTTAGAGTGAATCGAACACTGAAACAGTTTAGAGACCAGTGCAGACCGCCTGCCTGTAGAATCAACGGTATAGTAAGGTTCTCTCTCATCCTTTCTATAATCCGGAACAAAATAATATGTTGCTGTTTCATCCAGTTTGTCTATTGCTTGTTGCAAATTCATGAATCTAACGCACCTCTATCGTCAGACTCTGTGCCAAGTTGTGGGGGGAGTGGCACGTTTTACTGACAAGCGCACAGCAAACATCCAATAACAAAGGCCACAGTGATTCAAGAATGTTGACAGACATACTATAATTCATTCCCACATCAAGTCATGAACTCAGGACACCTGGCAGAAAAATGTAGATTTACATCATAAAACAAAAAACATTTTATTTGTGTGGAGGTTTATGTGTAGAGTTCTCTTATTTGATGATTGGCTTTGTATTATTCCACCTCTGTATTTGATGGTTGGCTTTCATTATTTGACACGTGGTCTTTTGTTATTTGAAGCAGAAGCATTCATTATTTGGATCCGGCAGATACGATCCATAGATTCAGTATACACAAGGAAAGTATTTACCAATTCTGGAAGCACCAGCAGTCTAGTCCATCTCCTGAAACAGCACCTGCAGGACGGGGAATTAAATGAATCCATGAAACTGTGTGGCTGATCTTCAACTAATAGCTACTAATAACTAGCAACATCTATATTAAATATTGGCCCTACAGGGGAGGTCAAGGCTGAGCGAGGTGAAGTTTCTTTTGCACTTTTTGATGCCTCCACTTGACTCTGTCTCATATCATTTGCTAAAACAGTCTAAGAAAAAAAACAGTCAGGCTAAAAAACTAGCTCCATAGTACGTCAAGCTACTTTGTATACAAAAAGGAAGCATACTATGATTGGTAATTTTATACTTGGGTGCTTAAATAACTATAAAATATTCAACTACTTAAAACAGTTTAGACCAGACTAAAATTCTACATGTGTTCCTTATATTTCTCTCTCACTCTTTACGATTCATCCATGTGGTTCAGAACCTCCTCTGGATCAGAACTGGTTTCATCTTTGTTTTACGTGCAATATGAAATAGGACAACATTTTTCAAGCCTTAACTGAACGTATGAAACGAAGCCCAGCTCTCTGTTTCAACGTGTTGTTCACTCCAAGCCCCCAAGTCTCAGTGTTATAACATTGTCCCAAACCTCACTGGAAGTTTTCCTTTTTAGGGACCTCGCAATCGCCTTAATTTTTCTGTATTTTTTCATTTGTCATACTGTCCGACTACAACAGCAATCAGGAAGGCAGCTTAAGCTACTGTAAGGCGTAACTACAACCTCAAGCACTTCCTGGGGGATCCCATGGTTCCCACCCGCATATTCTCAGTCTGCTCCTCCCAGTTAGTTGAGGAGCAGAGCAGCAGTTTTACTCCTCACACTCCCTCAGGGCACATAATTCACAACCAGGGGTGAGGGTTGGAATGTAAACTGAGAGTGTCACAGTAAGACTCTGCTCTTCCCCTACCGTGTCACTCTGCAGCAGTGAGGACAACGCACACTGACAGTGTATCTGTCCATGTCATGCTCCTTTCTACCATCCATCCTCAGGAACAAAACCCTGAGATACTTCAACCAAAATGTCAAAACCATGTTAGTTATATTGTCCCAGAACTCTGAGAATGAAGTTGGACAAGTGAGCAGTCAACTTGAACATAAATTCTGCTCCGTCTGTGAGGCACATTCAGAGTGGTCAGACAATGTGTGTAGTGTTTGCAGCTGAGTCATACAACACTGGTCATGGACTGCCCATTAGAAACAATGTTCTAATGCTAATACACATTCTTGACAGGTCAGCTCACAGATTGCGCATTGACTAGAAGAGTGACATTAAGTCCACGGTTCTGGATGGTTCTGTTCTTCAAAGTGTAATTATGACGTCATCAAAAGCAGCGAGGCTTTTCTCGAGCTGAGTGCATCAAGGTTGTCTATGATGTGTTGATGATCACACTGAATATGATTCTCCTGTAATGTGAGGATTGTGCAGAGTTGTTTCAGATTTGACTTCCTTCCGAACTACTCAGAAGCTTATCATGACTGCATGTCATGTCCTTAAGATTTCTGTAAAGATATCTATGAGAGATTAGAGTTTCAGATTTGTCCATGTGGTGTGACATTGTGAGATTGTGACATTGTGCTTCTGCGTCAAGTTTGGCCTTGGGCTAAAGCTGAGAACAAAGTCAAAATAAAGTACATAGAATGAACTTTATCAAGTCAACACGTCATAGTCATTCCATAGTTCTGCAAGTGCAAAGACAGACTCATGCTCAAAACTTGCAAACGTTCATTCAATTCAAATTTAGGCAATGGTTTTGTTTCAAATGTGATGAAAACACCATCATTAGATTGAAATTATAAAGTGATGCACGTTTGCAGAGCTAGATCATGTTGATCAATGTATTCAGGCATGTAAACCTTATCGTAACACACCTTCACATGCACCTGGACGACTCTGCTTGTACTCCAATTGTGCAACTTCTCATATTTAGTGAGAATGTCATAGTACAGTCAGTTCTCTGGGAGGTGGAGCAGCTTGGACATGAGCAACTACGTGTGCTTATCTGTGTGTGTCTGTGTGTGTGTGTGTGTGTGTGTACACATGTGCAAGCCAGCGTCAACACATTAAGCAACACTAAGGTCACACCCACCTGAGTTTAGCCTACACCCCAAGCTGCACAATCCGTGTTGTTGTTTCAGGAGTTAATCATAGCCTGAGGCCTTGGATTCTTCAGCTGGAGTCTTCCCTCTGTAAAGCTGGAACTGAACCTAACACTCAGTAGGTCACAAACGGCTGCTGCTCTTGAAATGCTAGATTACTGTACTATCCTGGTTACATTTTTTTTTTGCATAACAATTGGACGTTTCAGCAAATAAAACTAAAATAATGAGAATGAAAAAAGAATGAGTCACTGTGAGCTTATTTTAGAACTGTAATCCGACAAGGAATGTGCACCGGGCCACACACAAATTCACTGCTGAAACACCGAGTAATAATAAATGTTATGGTGTTAACATGTTAGTGTTTCCAGGGATCTAAACTTCAATGTCCAACTGGGACAAAGGAGCAGCTGTCCAGTTCCAGCTCCATGCCGCAGAGTGAAGGATTGTTTTCAGCCATGCACTCTGTTTCTCAAGGACTGTCTGACATCCGACATGCCAAGACAAGAAAGGAGGAGTGGGGGAGGGAAGGAGAAATCAGGTTAGGGTACAGGAGGAAAGAGAGGAAAGGGAGGAAAGAGAGAGAGAGAGAGGGTGCAGAAGAAGAAAACAGAAGAAGAAAGAAAAAGAAAAGGAATGGACTAAATTATTTTTTCTTTTCAATTTGTACAATGAAATGCAAGTGAATAACTGGTGTGAATGTATGTGTGTCTGTGGTGACACCTCTGGAATGTGGAGTAAGATTTATGTGTGGAGGTTGCGGAATGTTGTAGTAAGTAGGACACAGTGTACGTGTGTGTACGTGTGTGTGTATGTGTGTGTGTATGTGTTAATTTCTTATTTTATTTTATTTTGGGGGGGCTTTGCTTGCTTGGGCTTTTGCTGGGGGGGGCTAGCTTGAATCAGGCCTAAAGTATTCTTTGTCAGAGATTTTTCGCACTGAGTAAGACCAAACAGTAACAAAATCAATATTCACCATATATCAATAAAATGCCGCTCATCCTTTATGCTTCAAATTATTTCACTTTGACTACAAGAAGGACTTAATTCATTCATCTTTGCCTCGCTTCGTGTCAGTTGTGTGAGTTTAGAGTGACATCCTGTTATGACAACAGGAGAGGAAGACACTGCTTTCTAATACATAATTTAATGAATGAATACCTGGTAGAATCACTGATAAAAGGAAACTCTGCACTCCTACTGGTGTGCAGTAAAATTACACTACACGCCATGGTTTGCGATTCATGTCAGGAGGCTTGGACCCCTTTCAAATTGGCTTGCAAGTCTAGTGTATTGTGCAAATGTAACAATTGGAGGCTAGTTAAAGGAGGATGAGATCTAACTAAATGTACCGTAACCATGAGGGGGCGAAATGATGAAGCAAATTGTGTATTCCAACATTTTATATAAAAGTGTACTCAGTTGAGCTGCATTCAGTGGCATTGGCCACGCCCTCTTCAAACAATTTTCTTCCCTCAATACATTTTTGAACTTGTCCCTGTTTTCTTTAATTTTGTATTTGTCATTTATTTTCCAGGCAGTATATTCAAAAGACATACAAATGGGGGAACAAAACCTCCAACCCCCCCATCCCAACACATATACAACCTTGGACAGGACAAATAAAAAGGTAAATGATCTGTACTTACAGCGCTTTTATTTAAAGTGCTTTACATATACTTCACATTCACCCATCCATACACACAAACACTTACACACTGATGGCAGGTTCATACCATGCAAGGTGCCAAACTGCACAACAGGGGCAGTTAGGGGTTCAGTGTCTCACTGATCCATGCTAACTTCCAGAGACACGCTATCCTGCATGTAAGGAAAAAAAAGGAGGAAAAGACTAAAAAACTAACAAGATAGAACTATAAAAGATCAACACAAAACACCAGGAACACCAGAATAGCTGTGGAGTGGAAGTTGTGTGTGTGTCCGGGGGATATTCACACATGCCATGCAAACTGTCCATACAATCTATATTTATTGAGAAATCAGGGGAGTCAGCACTTAGTCAATGTTGGAAAATGGCCAGTTTATATTGATTGTTAGGAGAGTGGAATAGATACAATAGAAAGTCAAAAACTAAAAGAGTGAGAGCAAGTGAGGCAGTAGTCGAGTGGGTAGAGCTTCCGCTTAAGAACCGGCGTCTGCCAAATGATCGTAATGTAATGTAATGTAATGTAATTCCTATACACTTTAAGAACATTCATTGACACAGCTATTTAGTGAACATGACCAGCTTACACCACTATCCTTCTTTTCCCAAAATGATCTATCAAGTATCCTCTATTGGAGGCCTATTGGGTCTCACAATCTCGATGGGCAGATTCTTAATCAGAAGGACTCAGGACCCCGAGCGACACTGGGCAAGCAGTCTTCCGTTTGCAACATTTCCCTCACTTGCCTGACTGACAGGGATTCAGGGCTGGGTTTTTCTTCTCTGCTTGCCACTAATGAGGGAGTCCTGGTTAGGTTCTTATGCTCTGCTTAGTAATATGCTAAAATTTAGAGTGTTGTCTTTTCTGATCTGAGGTCGTATTTAAAGGGTTGGCAGCGCCATGGCTCCCAGTTGGGAGGGCTGATGAGATCATGGTAAGGGGAAGAGGAAAAACTTTGCACTCTTTGACCGTCTCCAGCCCTGTGTTTGATTAATGTAACCTTTTTGTTTTATTCTTGCAGCCACAGTTCTGTGTATTCATGTTCATTATTATTTTTTGGAATAAAATAAGTGAATAAATTCCTTTACCTAGTAATTCTGGGATTTTTTGCCAGTATGGACATGAAATACGTCTTCAATTGCTTTGGTAATGGTCTTAGTCTTAAATGAAGTTGTTGAAACTTGCAGAAACACTGTATACCATGGGTAAGGCATCAAGCTGCTTCAAGGACTGCTTAACGAAATTTCTGACCTGTAAGTAAAGGAAGTCATCACTATTTCCACATGGTTTGATCTTAAGCCAGCTTGTTGTCGGATCATTGTGTTGCCAAAATACCATCTCTTTGGCATTGCAAGACCAGTGGTCATGGTAGAAGACTATAAGCCTCAAGCCAATCTCCGATCTTGGTTTTTGTAGGTGGTCTCGAGATATCTATTTGGCTTGTATGCCCAAATGAAAGGCATAATTGTAGAATGTCTTTCCATCTTGGCTATCCAACCTGTATATGATATTGGCAGGTAGCCTAGCTTAGCTGCCAGTCGATAAGTTGTTGTGGTTATCGGGTGTTAAATGCCACTAATTCTACATTTTCCTTGGTGAGCCTACATGGACAGAGTTGCTGAACAGTTTTTCATGTTATGGTGTCGGTTATCTTGTAAGCTTTAGCAGCAGCAAACTTTTCCTCTCTCCTTGGGCCATATGGCAAATTGAGATTTGTTAAAGTCGTGCACCATCTGCTAGTTTGATGGCTGCATTGTGCTTTAACTGCCTTATTGCTCATTGTTTCACTGTGGCACAGGCAGAGAAGGCTTTGGCTTTGTCCCTATTCAGCAGAAACTCTCTAAAAGCTTCTAAACGTTAAATGTTACTAAAATGAGCAGTGCTTCATGCTGACACGCTGTTATGACAACAGGAGAGGAAAGTCCTCCAAAGAGAATGTCACAAGTCTGCTGTTTTGATGATGACTGTGAACATCTTTGTATATACAAGCATCACAGACAGGAACAATAATAACAATTCAGCAATGGTTTGGAATTTGTTGTCGTTTTGAAATTTCTTCCCCATTCTTTCTTAATATAAGACTTCAGTCGTGCTTTATAATGTGCCACATGTTTCCTATGATAGACGGATCGTCTGGACTGCAGGCAGGCTAGTCTAGAGCTCAATATGTCACCACTTGAAAATGTGTGATTCCATAACAGTCACCTGGTCAGCCTGAAAGACAAACATATTTGTGAGGGAACACAAAGGCTTTTATTCACCTCCAAGGGAGTAGGAGTTTCTGTAAAGGGCCATATGATCTGAAAGACTTCCTATTCAGCTTCCATGGAGCTGGCTGTGGTATCTTCCACCTGTTTGTGTTTTGTTTACACATTTTCCTGTGGCTGTTTGTTGTAGATGGGTATATATATATATTATGAATGTATATTAATAGATCCTTTGTGTCTGTTCCTCTTCCTCTGTAGAACGTGTTGGCTAAGGCGTTGTATGACAATGTGGCGGAATCTCCCGATGAGCTGTCGTTCCGTAAAGGGGACATCATGACGGTCGTGGAGCGGGACACTCAAGGATTGGATGGCTGGTGGCTGTGTTCCCTCCATGGCCGTCAAGGCATCGTCCCTGGGAACCGCCTCAAGATCCTGGCAGGCATGTATGACAGCAAGCAACAGGCCCTGTCCTCGCAAGATATACCATCTTCATGTCCACCCGCCCAGCCACAGCGAACCCTTCCGTCTCAAGGCAACTACACCAAACCCATACCTGCTGGCCTCTCTTCTACCATCACGACTTCCTCTGCTGGTTTTGGCAACAAGCCCTTACCCTCAACTCAGTACTCATCCATGCATTCCAACTACTCCACTCCCAGCCCTGCACAGCTCAACTCTGAGTCAGTCTACATGATGCCCCCCTCCCATGGCCCCAAGCTCAGCTCTCAAAGTCTCTACCAGGTTCCCTCAGGACCCATTGGACCTCCTCTAACCCAGCCAAGACCGCCCAGCAAGGCCACAGGAGTTGGCCAGAGACAGTACCAGCTGCCTGGGCAAGGCATTTACCAGGTGCCCCCATCTGTAGGGCTGGGGCCTAGCCAAGGACTTCCACAGGGCACACCACTTGTTGGGGGGGCAGGTGCCGGAAATGACGTGTACCAGGTTCCACCTTCTCTTGATTCAAGGAGCTGGGAGAGCAGCAACAAGCCACTGGGCAAGGTAAGCAACGACAGAAGGAGTGGTCAGCTGTAGAGGAGTGCTGTTGATTAAACATGCTAAGCAGACAAACAAAAACGAACACAGAAACTTTTTTCGTCGCATTATCTTTGTGTGTCATCATCCATCCTCTGCAACGGCTTTATTTCATGTGGATTCTTTGTGCACAGCTCTGAAATGTGCTGCCTGCATTTTTGGGGGTTTTTAGAGAAATCTCAGTGTAAAGCTCTGTTAATGAAATTGAAAACACTTTAAAAGATGCACTTTCAAATGTATCCATATTAGTGTCGACAGGGCCTTATCAGCACTGATCTCTTCCTCTGTCCTTGGCCAACATGGTGAATCAAGTCTTTTGTGTCAGTTTCGTGTCAGCCGTCTGTGAATGCTACTCTTTCTTTGACTCTCAACATCTGCTGGTTGGATGCTTGCATTCTGAAAAAAGTGAAAATAATTAGAAAAAAATCAAAGCATTCCCTACGCAGGGAAAATCCTGACATGCTGTCATTTGTCTTCTTCATGTGACATGCATCAAACTGACATTTCATCATTATTTATCATTTTTATATCTCTATTTATTGACAATCACCCACAAAGTTTCGTGCATTCTCCTTACTGCATATGGTTGTGTTTGATGAAGTGGAGTAGCTTCTACCTTTAGGTTTGGTAGCTCATCTCTTTGCACTCAGAATCCACTGTCTTCAATCCAAACCCTCTCCATATCACACATTAAGGTCCTACATCTTCATCCCTTGCTGCACCTGTTTCATGCCCCATCCACACTGGATACATTTTGAATGTGTCCGGGGTCCATCTTCATCTTTTTATTTCATCATCTATTGGACATTTGTTGATGCTTAATTTAATCTTTTCAATGTGTGTGTGTTTGAGCTTGTGGATCAGCTGATGGGAAGCTCTCAATAGCTGCTCCAAACACAGGAGGCTTTGGGCTGTTATCTGTGTCATGTATATTTACTCTCTCTCTCTCTCTCTCTCTCTCTCTCTCTCTCTCTCCCCCCTCCAGGTGGTGGTTCCCACTCGGGTTGGTCAGGTTTATGTATATGACACAGTGAAACCGGAACAGGAAGAATATGACATTCTACCCAGACACCAGCCTCAAACACAGCAAGACATATATGACGTACCACCCGCCCGCCAGCAGTACAACACACAGGTTGGTCTGCTGTGTGTGTGTGTGCATTGTTGCTTCAGGGGTCCAAAAATATACAAACAGCGTGATTTACACAGAGCATTTCTGTAATCTGTATTTCTGTACAATTCTGTTTCTCTCTCTCTTAAGGTCTATGACACTCCACCTATGGTAGTAAAGGGGCCCTCCAGTGGACAAGATATATATGACACCCTAGGAAATACAGACAAGAACACACATCAAACGGTATGTGTGTGTATAGAAAGGAGCTCCTAGTGGACAAGATATATATGACACCCAAGGAAATACAGACAAGAACACACCAAAACATCAAGTGTGTGTGTGTGTGTGTGTGTGTGTGTTCATGTTCCACTCGAGTTAAACTAAGAAACATGGTGTTTATGGGTTTAATAGATGTGTTTGGTCTTCTCTCTCTCTCCAGGTCTACGACTTCCCCCCATCTGTCAGTAGGGATTTCCCTGATGCACAGCCAATCAGAGAGGAGACATATGACGTCCCGCCCCACTTTGCCAAACTAAAATCTCAACTCGCTGGCAACAGTTCCGTCCCTGGCCAGTATCTCCACAACAACCTTGCAGATGACGACGAGGAGCCACCAATTCCAGAGGACGTGTACGACATCCCACCCATCCTGTCTGACAAGCATTTCCACGGAGACAGGGGAGGAGTCATTCATGCCCCCCAGGAGATCTACGACATCCCTGCCAGTCTGCGAACAGGAAGTCACCAACCTCAAGATGTCTACGACTTCCCCCGTGATCGAGAGGAGAGGGGCGAAGAGAGAGGAGATCAGTACATCTACGATATCCCACCACAGGTAAGACCATGGAAAAGGAAATGTGCTCGATTGCAGTGTGTGTATGTGTCACAGAGATGGTCCATTTTATCTCTTTGTCTCTTCCAGGTTGTGCGTGATGCCCAGTCCACCAGCGAGGAACTCACGTTGTCCTTTAAGCGGCTGTCTGCCTCCAGCACAGGAAGCAATCGGAGCAACCACTCCACTTCATCCTTAGACTTGGTCCCTGTCCGCGACTCTTCTTCTTCATCCTCGCTTCCCGCTGCTGGATCTGGTCCTGGGAAGCCCCTTATCTTGGACCTGGAGCAGGCCATGGAGCGCTTGACTCGCCTCCAGCAAGCCGTTGAATCTAGCGTTTGCCTTATGATGTCGTTCATCACAGGCAGCTGGAGAAGCTCTGCCCACCTGGAAGAGAACCTCACTGCTATTCACCAGGCCGCCGACCGGGTGCGAGCCACAGTACGAGACTTTCTAGAATTTGCCAGGGGAGCTGTGGCGAATGCTGCCCAGGCTACGGACCGTTCATTGCAGGCCAAACTGGGACGTCAGGTGGGAAAGATGGAGGACATATTCCAGAGTTTACTTGCACATAGTCAGGGCTTGGATGCTATTTCCTGGTCTTCCACAGCACTTACGGCACCACCGCCAGGTGGGGATGACTTAGACCGCCTAATAATGACAGCACGCGGGATCCCAGACGATGCTAAGCAACTCGCCTCCTTTCTCCATGGTAACGCATCGTTGCTCTTCAAGCGATCCAGTCGACAGCAGCAGCAACTGCCCCTCCCTCCGATACCGGGGGATATGAGTGGTCACATGACAGGATCAGGAAGTGGGACCTATCAGGGTGGGGAGAGAGTACACATCCAGTCACGGCCTCTCCCTTCACCACCAAAGTTTACAGCTGCAGAGGAAGAGGAGTGTCAGGACAGGCCATATGAGACTACAGAGGAAGGCTGGCTGGAGGACTATGACTATGTACATCTTCAGGTACACACACACAAACACACACACACACACACACACGCACACAGGAGGGTGAGGATGGAAAGTTGGCCAGAATCTGCAGCACCAAGACTTCATCACTTAAGTGATAAAGACTTATTAAAGACACATTAAGGATAAAGTCTCCATCATAGTAGTGGTAAAGTCTCCATGGTTCTGATTAGCACACCGGGATCCATAGGCAGTTAGTCAATCACAATTTACATGTTAAGAAGTTGATAGATATTTAAGTCCAGGTTTGGATGCAACATAGACAGCAAACATGTAACCACAGCAGAACCTATAGTTTGAAGAAAGGATGGAGTGGGATTTTGTAGAAATGTAGCAACGACAAATAATTTGGGAAGCAGTTGTAGATGGTGTCAGTGTGGTGATGTGTAAAGAAAAGCTTTGACAGCAAAAGCTGCAGTGAAAAAAGGACTGGAGTCCAGCACACTGGGGTCGGCTCCAGTAAAGAATGCAGTGAAAATGTATCGTCAGCCTAAATCAGGTCCTATTCTGAACACGGCAGTATGTGTTTAGGAATCGTTCATGTGTAAATAAGGGAAAAGCACTGGAAGGGAAAATGTCCAGCTGCTGGTTTTGGGCTTCGGTACAAAATTCAAAATATCTGTTACATTTTATGATTTCCTTTTATCATTCTGCATTAAAAAGCCAGAGAATTATGTTTGATCACAGCTTGATTATTATGAGAGAGAGAGAGAGAGAGAGAGTTTGGTTCACTCACTCACGACTGGAGGAGAGAGAGGAGGAGGAAGTTTGGTTGTGTTGCGCTCTCTCTCTCTCTCTCTCTCTCTCTCTCTCTCTCTCTCTCTCTCTCTCTCTCTCTCTCTCTCTCTCTCTCTCTCTCTCTCATCACACACACATGCTCACATGCAATGCAGAAAAGAAACGAGAATGTCTAAAGCCCCTGGAGAGGAAATCATATAATACTGTACAACTGAAACTGTACAGAAGCCCAGAACCGCAAGGTGGAAAATCTGTCTCATCCATCAACCAAATACCTCAGAATATAAGCAATTTAAAGCAGGAAGTACATTTTGTGCCGGTGGTTTTGAAGTCAGGATGCATCCATACTGGGACTACAGATTTAGACTTCAGTACTTGCTCTTCACTCTACAGTATAAAAGACCTTTTATTGGGGGTGACACACTTGTGTCCATCCATGCAGACATTTCTGACATGTTTGACCTGCTACCTTGTGCTGTTGCTTTACGCCCCTACATCTGCTGTAGCTGTGTCAGTATATTGCATCTTAATAAGCTTGATTTAATGGGCCATTTGTATGGAACTGGTAATGGTACTAAAGTTATGCTTGGTACTGTAGTCACACGTCTAACTCCATGTCATGAGAAGGAGTCAACAACAACACTAGTTGACTTGTCTTAGAGTTTTATTTTTATATAATATTTGTAATACAGTTGTGCACCTACTTCGTTTCACTTCATATATGTAGTCAGAGCTGTATAGCACACTGGAGCTGGTAACCTATCGATCACAACTTACCATAACACATAACTCTGATCTACGAATCACAGCAAAACTGTCTATGTGTCTGCTGACAGGGAAAGGAAGAATTTGAGAAGAACCAAAGACAGCTGCTGGAGAAAGGAAACATCATCAGACACAACAAGACACAACTGGAACAACAACAGGTGAGTGAGTGAGTGAGTGAGTGAGTGTGAGAGAGAGTCTGTGTGCAAGCTTACATGTGATGATTATTATTTATTACAGTACAGGTGTGAAAACATTTGTGAATAATTGTCCCTCTTCTCCTTTTTAGATTAAACAGTTTGAGCGCCTAGAGCAGGAAGTCAGCCGGCCAATCAACAACGATATGACTGGCTGGGTCTCGTCCCAGCACCACACTCCGGCCAACCAGGTGAACCAGAACAGCTCGGGGGGCCCTTCATCGTCCAAGCTCTGTTACAGTGACCGCCAGCTCCTCCTCTTCTACCAGGAGCAGTGTGAGCAGAATGTGACCACAGTGGCTAATGCCATTGACGCCTTCTTCACTTCTGTCAACTCCAATCAGCCCCCGAAAATCTTTGTGGCCCACAGTAAGTTCGTCATCCTCAGCGCCCACAAGCTGGTGTTCATCGGTGACACGCTGTCACGCCAGGCCAAGTCACCCGAGGTCAGAGCCGTGGTGGCCCAGAGCAGCAACACTCTCTGCGAAAAACTTAAAGACATCGTAATCAGTACGAAGACGGCAGCGCTTCAGTATCCTTCAGCTGGGCCGGCCAGAGAGATGACTGAGAGGGTGAAGGAGCTGGCCGGGTGTACGCACCAGTTTAGGATGGTGCTGGGACAACTTGTGGTCATGTAGGGGGAGGACAAAGGAGAAAGAGGAAGAGACTCTAAACTACAAAACTGATACGCCAAGTAACCAAGTGCGACCCATGGAAAATAATTAAAGATGCCTTTTTTACCCGGTATGGAATTCTGTTTGTAGCCCCAAACACGGGGTCCCTACAGCGCAGAGTTTGACCCGTCAGGGACCACGTGTGCCTGGGCAAGAGGAGCATTTAAAGCCTCCACATTCCTGAAATGGAGGACAGGAAACTTAAAGTGTTGCCTGGATTGTGGGGCTCTGGACTTAAGTTGCTCTGTTTGGGACCCCACCCCCACCCACCCCTCGCTCCCTCCCTCCATCCCTCATCTTTCAGGACCTATCTGTGCTGTTACTGGAACCATTCCTCTCTCTTTTTCTGTTAACCAGAAACAAACATTTCTTTAGTGGGCTGGGCTAATGGTTGTAAAATAATCATTGTATTTAAGTCACATATATAGCCAGAAAACCAGAAAGAAAAAAGTGGGTAAAGACCTGCCAATATACAAGTACAGATTTGTTTTTTAAGAAATATGATAACATAAATGTAGTCTTAGACAATATCAGTTGTTGTTGTTATTATGATTGCATACTGTAAAATTATGGCTCTGATTCTGATCATTTTATCATTATTGTTTTGGATGTTTATTGGAGACGTCTGACTCTGTGTTGTAGGACATCTGTGCCCTCCTCCGTCCCTCATACAAAACACACACTCATCTTTCAAACTCTCCTCATTATATATGGACACCTTGTTGAGGCTGCAGCAGAGGACACAATTGGACGTGTTAGTAGTGTTGTATAATTGTCCATCAGCCTTTAAGTGTTGCATCTGTGTTTTGTTGCCGTCTGAGGCCAAATAAATTGTCCAGACTGACTTCAAACAGAGTCCCTGTTGTGTTGCAGGCAGCATTGCAAACATGACTTTGCCTCCCTAAGAGGCCGTGTACCTACAGTTGTACAGTGACAGTACAGATGCTCACACTGATCTCAGTTGCTGTTTCGAAAAACTATATGTTGGATATTTTGTGAGGAGCATGTACTAGAGAAATGACATGTAAAAACTTTAAGGACGAGACACGGAATTAAACCTGTTTTAATTTGATGCTGTGGAATTGTGTGTTTTGTAAGCGGAACTCAAAACTAGTAGCTGCGACCCAGTTTGTTGTGACCTGCACAATTCCTTGAACGCCAGAGACTTGTTGCATAAAATAGCACCACTACAAAGGAGAATCATTTCACAGTGCTGGACATACTTCAAAACAACTTTACACTGACTAAAATAATTTGTTTTGATAAATGTTCACCCTCTTGCCCATATTGATGATTGCAGTAGCAGCAATCATACATACTGGGTGATTCTTTGGAGTGTTCAGTGGTCAGTTAGTCACATGTACCGGTTGTATGATGTTCAAAGGACCTTTGCTGCAAAAATGCCTTTTGTGGCTTCATTTATGCAAAAGAAAATTGTGCAAAATGTCTTCATCTCTACAGAACAGGGTCATCACCTCTACAGGACAGGGTCCTCACCTCTACAGGACAGGGTCCTCACCTCTACAGGACAGGGTCTTCACCTCTACAGGACAGGGTCTTCATCTCTACAGGACAGGGTCTTCACCTCTACAGGACAGGGTCTTCACCTCTACAGGACAGGGTCTTGATCTTGTCTTACAGGAAAGACACCAGACCGTTAAAGTTTTAATTTAAAGTTAACTTCTACAGAAATGGCACAATATACACTAAAAACAAAAAGAAACCCACAGAAAAATATAAATACAAGATCATGAGGTAAATTTAGGTTTTATTTTTGAAAGACAAAAAATATATTTGATTTACAGTTTTGACAATTGTATTTAGGCGTTATAACTTCAGTGTCTTTACATATAATTTCATATGTCATGTTAGCCAACTCCTGAAGGAGACACTATGACCCTATAACCTTATGACCAAATGTCTGTTAAGGCTCACAGCCGCTGTGATGTCCAGCTGTTGCAGACTGAAGTAACTCATGGAAGAATTCTGATTAAATCTTTGGTCGTCAATCCCAAACACATAATAATAGTATATCATTTAGATTGCCTAATTTCTGTTTTCCTAAAATGAATCCATACATGGTCCCCCCAATAAGACTAACTCATAAGTTATCGGTTACATCCAATATAAATCCCATTAAGGAAATTGCTTTTAAACTGAGGGACTCAGAAACACTGAAAATATGAGCATATGTATGTCCCTCACTCATTCATCATCATCCTCACTGTAAAGCTGCTCCACATTAAACTGTGGCATGAACACAACTACCACTGGAGAATTGATGATGCATAGTTAAGTTATATCATCTCCACACCATTTAGCTACTCAGTGATTCAAGATTTTTGGTGACAGTAAATATACAAAACAGTCTTAAATACTAAAATCCCACTCATTTTGATCTCTTACTTGCTTTACGCCATAACTAGCTCTCCCATTTGTTGGAATGTTCTGGACTAAACCAAGGAAACTAAACTTGCGAGTTGGGGGCGGCATTTTAATTAACACATCTTTATTCACTGTCACTTGCACTGAAAGCTGCTGGTCTTGTTGATGTGCAGTCCTTGGCGTGGATGAGCTGTTGAGCTGTCGGTGTTGCTTCTTCTGCCGTTCTCCTTGCCTCCTGCAGAGGCCATGCCCTCCATGATGTGGATCTTTCCTTGCTCTTCTTTCATGAAGAGCTCCACCATTAAGATCTTCTCTTTATGGATCTGGACGTTGATATCTTTTGGGATGTCGGGGATTAGCCAATCCACAATGTCACTCATCAGCATTACCACATTCTAGGCAACATAGGAAGGAGGAAGTTAGTTAACTGTGTGGGCATTCCTGGCACGAAGAACAAATAATCTACTAGACTTAGTTATGTAAAGTAGAAAGTGCCAAGTAGAAAGTGCCAAAGACAGCCATGGAGGATGACACATGGTCAAATCAATGAACTGCTCAAGAAAAGATGCAAAAGTACAGAACAACATGGCAGCCACTGCAGAGATCTATTGTATGAATGAATTGGTAAACATTCTGCCAGCAGATTTTCTTCTCTTGTTAAAAGCTTCATTTATAACAATACTAATAATGACAGTAGCTTCCTGCTGTGTTTTATGTTTCTGCTTACCTGGAATACAATGACAAAGGCCAGTCGCGCAGCCAGCACAGCCCAGAACTCTTTAGAGATCTCATATTTAGCAGCTGACCAGGGAGGTTCTCTGTAATCCTTATACCTTCACAACGAGAAAACACACTTTATTGCTTGTCTTCACCTAACAGTAATGAAAGTTATTTTCTTCTTGCCCAAGTATCAAAAGTTAAACATTTGTCGATGGTTATTGCACACACACTAGACCATAACACGGCCTGACACACAGGTTATCCACCCACCTGCACATCTGGACATGGTAGCCCAGGTGCAGTGGATCTATGGGCTGTTTTCCATCCTGAAAGTGGCTGACATTGAAATAAGACAGAGTGTGGTTGACAAAGCCGTGCATGGAGCCGTCAGGACTGTACATGTACTCGTAGACCAGCCGGGGAATGAAGTCTGAGGTGAAGGAAATGACAAATGCCTACACCGGGGGTGGATGGGGGTGGGGGTAAAGAAAGAGCTTGTGTTTAAACAACAGAAAGGTGAAAGCAACAACAGACAGTGTATTATGATTAAACATTGTTAATTTATGTTCAGAACCCTAGATGGTGATGATGATGATGGTGATCTACTGACTTACAGTATCTGATTAATTTCTCCTGCATATGTCTAGTTCCACTGTAGGACAAGCTAATACTCCGTATCAAAATAGAAATGCAGATAAATCCTCTATCATCCTTTGACAATCCAGTGCTGCTTTATTGTTTTCTTTCCTTTTCTATGAATAACACATGAATCAATTCCATGACACTTTTCCCCTATGTATGTATGACCCAGTGCACTTATACCTTCCCTCTGCTGGGCTGTGTTGACCTAGAAAGCAAGTTATTGGATCTTCATGGAGCTCTTAACACATGTTAGTGTCAATGTGTCATTTACTCACATTAATGATGACAGCCACTTTGGCTACTCCTCTAAGCAGGTTGTACCATATTCCTGCAGACACATACAATCACAGGAGAATAGAGGATGAACAGATTGGGATGGAAAAGGCAGTAGAAGATAAAATGGCTTCAATGAAAAACAATCATCTTACGCTGTTCACACTTGTGGACATGCTGACCTACCAATGTCTTTAGCTCGAGCTGCCACAGGTCTGCGTAACTCAGCAACAAACTTCTTAGCATCAAGTCGAATTTCGATGATGTTGTTGAGTAGAGCAAATAGTGGAGCCAGCGGGAAGGAAGCCACAAACAGAGTCACAAAGCCAAACTGGATGACTGGACACAAAAAAAGATGCAGACGTTAGTGCTGAGATGATGTCCAGATGTTTGACTCAAATCCAGCTGAAACCTGCCATTAGTGTATGAAAATACATATTCAGCGAACATGTCAGCATCTATCACTGTGTGTGTCCTTATATGTTTAATTTGTACAGTTTGATAACACAGTATTTTGTTCTTATTTGTCTTTTTTCAGTATCTCACATGTGTCATTTTTACAGCTTTTGAAGACAACACATGTCAAACACAATGAATTGTCAACTGCGACATATGTCATCATCTAGGTTTCATAATGTTACTGTCACTGCATTTACATGCCATTTTTGAAATTAAAGAAAAATGAAATGGATCAAAGGAGGCATCCTTCCAAAGTAGTGACATACAGGTGCATCTCAATAAATTAGAATGTTGTGGAAAAGTTAATTTATTTAGGAATTCAATTCAAAAAGTGAAACTCATATATTATGTATTTTCATTTTGATGACTACGGCTTACAGCTCATGAAAACCCCATATTCAGTAATATCGGAAGTTCAAAAGTTCAATATTGTAGTCTCACAGCGTAGCACTCTAATCAGCTCATTAACTCAACTCACCTGTGAAGGTTTCCTGAGCCTTTAAATTGTCTCTCAGTCTGGTTCAGTAGGAGACACAATCATGGGGAAGATATTGTGTTCTAATTTATTGAAATCTCCCTGTATGTAGGTTGTTCGACTTTGGGCAATGCAAAGATTCAGCACTTAGAGAGAAATATTGATAGTTTATGTTAGAATGTGTGGTATAGCTCAAAGGTGGTATAAAAGAAAATTCAATAAATATATTGAAACTCTTACGTTAGAGAGCGTATAAGTTATCAAACGTATAAGATTCTTTTGTGGTTGCAAAACACACTCTGATCAGTAAATACCAACAATCTTTGAAGGCTTTTTGTTTAACATTGAGGTAGGACATAATGCAGCGAGGAACTCTGAAATGCTGAGTGTATATGTGTGTGTGAGTTTGTGTACGTGTATGTTTGTAGTACTGACTCATTTCCATGTATTCTGGCGTTAACCCAGCAAATGGCTCCAGGAAGTGATCAGTTTCATATCTCTGCAGCTTCTTTTGCCTCTCCTCCTCTTGAAAAGCCCCTTGCTTTGACTGGATGTAGCGAATCAATTTCTTCAGTTTTCTGAGGAAAACACACACACACACACACACACACACACACACACACACACACACACACACACACACACACACACACACACACACACACACACACACACACACACAAAGTAAATTCCCAGGCTGAGAATAAACAGGGGTAAGACAGATGTACACTTGAAGAAAACACACTTGACAATTTAGCGGTACAAGCTAGTCGGCCATCTTCAGAAGATTAGGTGGCATTTGATGATTGAACAAACCAGAGCAGTGGTGTAGGAGGCAGTAGGGGTGTTACTTTACAGTACATCCCTTTCAAACCGCTCTTCCCTTCTCTGGCCTCTTGGTGGCCCTCTTCCCTTCTCTGCTTTGTTGTTTTTTCTGTTGTCTCTTGCCCTTAAATCGAAGATTTCTTGTAGCTGTGTCCCTCCCTTTGTTCTTTTCTGCTGTTAAGCTCCTTCTGTGTTTTTAGTTCATGTAGTTCAGAGTTTGCACTTGCCTTTTGCCCCTCCAGTTCTTTCTGTTTTTCTTCTATCCTTAGTGCCTTCTTTACTGGTTTTGTGCTTTGTGTTCGTCTGGTGTTTTATGTTGCAAACTTCCAGTTCCCTGTTCGCCCCATGACTATTGTCATTATACTCTCTTGTGTATTTTTAATACAAGCTCTCTCATTTCTCACAGCGAAGTCTGGTTTTGGCTTCTTAATCAGCTAAATGTATTACAATTATCCAATGTGGTTATATCCTCCTCAGTGTCCCAACAACAAACACTTTCCAAAGGCAGTTATCTTTCAAATATAACTCCCTCTGGTGCAGATAAGAGGTAAACAACAGACCAAGAGCTGCAAACACATATATACTCTATTGCTGCTCTGTAAGATCTTTCCGAAAACATTAGGCTGACTAAGTGAACACGAAGAACACAATGTTACAACCAGTCTAGCAAACAGATCACACACAATTCCTAACTACATCTGCCCAGATGCCAGGCCTTACTTGGAGGAATCACGTCTGTGGTATGATTCCCAGGCTGCATTGAGAGAGTCCGTGTGCGATGCAGGTTCGTCCATTGCATCATGCGGTCAGCAGGAGATGCACTTGGCTCCAAATCTTCGGTTCCAACAGGAAAGCTTGAAGCAGGAGGTTGCTGACGTGATGTGGACAGGGAAAAGGTAATCTAGTCTCCATCACAGTTTATAGTTGTTTGTGTTCACTGGAACGAAGCCGAGTTCGTCTTCAACCTCCGAAAGGTGAGATCTGGGAACATAGTTCTTTGTTCTTCACCCAGGGTAAAGAGACAGGGGAAATCTCCAACAACTGGAACACCGCAGGGAGAGACTGATTGAAAATTCCCTCCAGTTTTATTGGCAAGATGACATCATAGGTCAATGGCCACACTTGACCAATGTTGGTTGGAAATGGGGTCCAAGCGTGGTCTCACACCTAGGTGCGAACATTGGAGGACACTGGGAAACTGAGTCAACAGCTCTCCCCATGACCTCAGCCACCATTTTGAGGCCCTACAACGCGAAGCAATGTGGCTCAGATGTGCCTCACTCTGGTCCCCTTAGTCTACTCCCAGTTGGACGAGCCTGGAACACACTCCTAGGGAATCCAGATCAAGAATCCAAAAGGCTTCTTGATTTGAAGCCCAAACCACCTGGTCTTGCTGCCTTTAATGTAAAGCAGCAGCTACTACATCTACTCTGAGCTCACCCCTGATGTCTGAGCTTTTGACTCTATCGTGTCCTGACAACCTGCAAAGAAAGTCCCTTGGTTCACTTGGGGCAACAACTCACTCCCTACATGAAGAGGACATTTTCCATCAAAGAACCATGGCAATTGTTCTAAATGTGTTGCTCTTCTAAAGAAAAAATATATATACTTACGGTACTCCAATCTCAAAAAGGTTGTTCTGAATAAGCTGCTTCCCCAGCATAGTGATGCTCAGCTGGATACATAGCTCCATTAGACAGCCCCCATGAGCACACTGTTAAACAAGCGAATAATTCAGTCTAAACATGGGCCCACAAACAACACAAGTACATGATCATTAGTAAAACTGTAACAATTGATGATTTATCGGATAGACCTTGTTGATGAGTACAAATGGTGAAAGACTTAAAAGCAAATCATGTCAATCTCCCTCAAAAAAGACTTATATTAAGACATAATATTATGTGATATGTCTGTGTCTGTGTCCATGTAATAATAGCAAACATACCAATGTCATGATAAATGTATTAGATGTTTTTGTATTAGTTTTTGTAACTTGTAACCTTTTTCTTTTCAGCCTGCCTCATCATCGAGTCCAGCTGGGGACTGTTTTTGTGAATTTTTACTCAGCAGTTAATAACTAGGTTCCAAGTGTTTGTATGTATATTGTAAATGTTTGTATGTATATTCTCATCTATGTCTTATCTTATCTGTTACATATATAAGCCTATATATTGTAATTGAGAGCATGTGTGCCTGTACTTTTGTGTTGAGTTGACGTTTGTACATCAAACAACGAGCACCATGACTCCAATCACCTCCAAACTTCCCACAAACATTGTTCACTAAATTATAGTAGTGGAAGACATGAATGAAACCATGTGAGCATGCCATAGTTGTTAATGACATCATGACACAGTTGTTAATGACATCATGATTGGAACAACAAAATGACGTTGTGAATGATGTCACAGTTGACTCAGTGAAAGCTTTGCAGCCAGAACTACAGATATGAATTACTTATTTAATGTGCTTGTCTTATGGAGTCAGATAAACAAGCATGTTGAACTGTAAATTCTAACAATGTCTCTCGGAAGCTAGAGTGGCATCCGCCCGCTTTTACTGTGACGCTAGTTTCCGTCATTCTGACAGTCCTTACAGTGCAGCACTTAGTCATTTAATATCTGCTCACATGACGCTAACCAAATAAAGCTACACTATAGGTAACGTGGCAATATCACTAGGCTGTGCCCTCAGATGTGTCCAACTAAAATGATCAGAGTAAGTCTATACGTAGTCCAGGTCCTCCAGGATGGCGAATTCATACGTGCAGGCACAAGACGGTTTCTTGTGTCTCCCAGCACAGTCTCAAGAGCATGGAGGAGTAAAACAGGGAGAGCTGGACAGGGCCACAGACGGTCATCAACCCAGCAGCAGGACCCTTTGGCTGTGGGTCAGTGATGGTCTGGGGAGGCATATCAGTGGACGGTCACTCAGACTTCCATGCTATAGCCAACAGTACCCTGACTGCTGTTAGGTACCAGGATGAAATCCTCAGGGCAATTGTCAGAACTTGGTGGGCCCTGGGTTCCTCCTAGTGCCGGACAATGCCCAGCCTCATGTGACCAGAGTGTGTAGGCAGTTCCTGGATGACAAACGCATCCATGCCATTGACTGGCCCTCACTTTGCCCTGATCTAGGTCTGGGAGGAGATCCCCCAGGACACTATCCGCTGACTCATCAGGAGCATGTACAGAGGTTGTCTGAAGTACATACAGGCATGTAGGGGCCATACACACGACTGAGTCCCATTATGACTTATCAACTGTGATTTCAATTGTTTACTTTGACTTGGGTTGTGATTTAGAATCCAGCCCTCAATGGGTTGATGATTTTGGTTTCCATTGACGGTCAGGTACAGATAGACAATGCTTTGGTAACTGGTCTAAAATTGGCTCTGTTAATGTATGTTACATTGGGCTATACAAATGAATTTGACTCAACTTGATGCGACTGGACTCAGTTGTGCCCACAGAACAATGCCAACTTACTACACTGTGCTTACTGACACTGGTACATTACTACTTTAGCCAAAATAAAGATATAGCAGCTTTTCAGTTGTTCAGTTTTATAAGAGTGGACAGGTTAAATGTAATATTGCTGAGGGGGAAGACAAAAGGTTGTATATCATAGTAATCTGACATCTCCTTACCTCCTCCATTCTGTAAGATTCAAACACGTACAGGTAGTCGCCTGGTCTGCCTACCAGTCTGATGGGAAAAAATAAATGTAATGTTACAGGTAGGTAGAATGTATGAATGGTAAAACATTGATTTTCAACATTTTTTAATGAATTGTGCGCCAGCATTCCCATATATTTATAATAAATTGATACAAATGACAATAGGGAAAATTACTTGCTTGAAAAAAATCTAAAGTAAGGGAACAATAAATCAAACACGCCTTTCCATGCAATGTGTGTTTTTAGTAAGTAAAGACTATTAGTATAGTAGTAAATACTATAGAATTCAGAAAAGCGCAAATAGTGGGTTTCTACCACCTGCCTCCTTGGTGCAAAACATGTTAGATTAGATAAGACATATTTATCAAGAATCCATAAAGATGTGTGGAGATACTAACCTTCCTCTGAAGAAAGCAATGTAGATGATGGGGGTGAAAGCGTTGACAAACTTCAGAATGAAGGTCTTGAAAATTAGTCGTTCCTCAAAACTCTTGTCTGTCTTTGGAACCTCTAAAAACACACAAATGATCCATTGCAGGGTACTCTTATACACTTTACGCATCAAATTAGATTACCTGTTGAAGTATCACTGCTATAACTCAAAATTAGTCTTGATACTCTCTCTCTCTTGAGCACAAGCCTTCCTGTCTGACCACAATGCTGCAAAATGCTGACAATACACCACATTCGTAAGAACACACACTTACCTAACACAGTGAGCCACCGTGCCAAAGCCCCATATACTTCATCCAGTACCAGGATAACAACCAGATTGATGATGGCTGCAGTGGTTTTGACTGTCAGTCGTACGTGGTTCCGTGTGATTGGATTAGCGCTCATATGGAGAGCTGCTTTGGTGGAGATCCGGAAGAGGATCACACCAAACACAATGGCAACCGTAACACCCATCTGAATAAGAGGAGGAGGGTGGATTTAATCATCATTACTATACCGATCCTTGGCTGGCAGTGGATAGATTTATACAAATGGTAACATGTCATTTCACAGCATTTCCATTATAAACATCTGAGAAATTACCATTAAAAGCATCATGACAACATTAGTCATGTAGGCTGGGAGACGGTCTGGGCAGGTGAGCTTCTCCTTGTCCATCTAAAGACAAATACAATTCAGGTATACAACCTTCACATATTCACTGGAAATGTACATGTGACCGAATAGTAATGGAGCTGTGTCTCATAAATATATTGTAATGTAAATGTTACACTGTGTTACTCAACATGTAATTTGTTGTAGTAATGTTAATGTTACAAAATTGCAATCATGTAAAAGTCCATACTATATTATGTATGATATTATATCCTATGTGTAATGAATTCTATTCTATGTAAAGCGTACTTAGTGTACTAACTTCATGTACAATATGTTTCTTTAAATGTGTGAATACTGGGCTGTACAAATAAGATTGACTTGACTTGACTTGATTTCAAATGACTGACTTGCACTCAATCACATCTTTGAAAGTGTTGGGTTTCTATTTTAGTTCTGTAAATATATATTTACCTTGTGCTGCAACCTGTGACCTTTGTTCAGAGACTTCTGCATGACCGTAAATTCATATTCAGCCCTGGGGTGGTCCTGTATAGGTGATGGACGGGAACAGCAAGAACAGCAAAAAGCAAAGAAAAACATAGGAAATGACTTCAAAGTATCTAAATGCTATTGTACCACAGAGAAAACGCAAAAGCAATACTACAATAAGACATGGGTAACATAATAATATGATTCAGCGAATATAATGCTGTGAGCTGAAATCAATCAGATAAACTGAAGATAATAATGGATAATGTTAACATAGTAATAATAAGATAATAATTGAAGAAAACTCTGGGAGCAGGCTAAGCCACTGTGCTTTTTGGTCCATAGTGGGATATGCCTGTGCAAACCTGGAGAAGTGGTCAGTAACCATGAGTACATTTTCAATGCCACCTTTGAACTTCTACAGAGTCAAGAAGGCAACACAAACAAGTTCCATGGGTCTATTGCTGTATCTTACACCTGCTGTTGGAGTCTTGCTAAGGCACCAAACATCTTTGGCCAGTAGAATCATTCCCTGATCTTTTGAAGGGTCTTTTCAAACCCAAGATGCCCTGATTCATCATGGAGAGCAGGCCTTACTGCAACAATTTCTGGCAGTACAAACTGCTCCACTGTTCCCGTCTGATCAATTTGTACATGGCCATACATGCCATTTCGCACCACTAATCTCCTCCACTCCTTTAAGAGGACCTACACTAGCAGACTACATCTGGTCCTCTATCCTTGATCCCTTTAGCCTGGATGGACCTTTTGCATAGTCAACATCCTATTTCTGCTGTCAGCACTGAAAGTCAGCACTGAAATGTTAGTAAGTGTCTATATATATATGTATTTTCATTTTGTTCATTCATTAAAAGTTAGACTGTGAGTTAGATTGTGAAATTAACACTTGAAGCCACAGTGGGAGTGTGTCAAAAGAGAAGTGAAGAAGAAAATCTGCATGTGAAATGTTTACACTGCTGAGTACTGAATCAGAAACACAGTACAGTAAACAGGAAATGCTGTGGCGTGGTGCAGGTTGTTAATACTTGCAATATGGTGGAAGCTGGGATCTCTATGAAAGGAAGAGTCACTCTGAGTCATGCTGGAGGTCATGCTAAAAGTCTGTTGCATTCCCCTTAACCTGTTTATTGAGAATGATGGAATATGCTATTCCACCTCTCATAGCTTAAAAAATCAGGGACGACCTAAATGTGGAGGCACAGGGACGACCCTGAATAGAATCAATGGGTAAAGAGAACGATTTCCACAAACAGATTCTAGTTCTTCTTAAGTATGTATTCCATTGACATCTGTCAAACTATAGGCTGCTACTTGGTTTGATTGTGATTGAGGTTTATTTGAATTCAAACCTGAGTGAGTAAACAAGTTAAGAAAAATCTATTTTATGAAAACAGAAATATCTGTCTACAAAACAAACAAGCAGGTAATGCAAAAAAGAAAGGAATCTGTTGTTTTCTTAGAAGAAGTTGATGGTGGTAGCAGAAGAAAAGGTAAAAGATGAAAGGAAAGGTTTTTTTAAGAAAATGTTCCAAACCTTCAGAGTTCCCTGTAAAATCAAATAAACATAGAAATAGAGAGCGAGAGAGAGGGGGGGGGGGAACGAGATGGAGAGAGAGAGAGCCAGATGGAGAGAATGACACAGATAATAAAAATGTTAATTTGTGTCTCTTTTAAGTAAATGATCCCCAGCTTGGTTTGAAGTAAGGTGTTGAAGTATTTTTGTGGCAAATTCACAAGTAAACATACATAAATTAGTCACTCGTTCATTCTTTTATACATTCATACATCTTTATTGTACAGCATTTGAATATCTGATAAGTGGAAAACGACTCTCTTGTGATTAATGTACATGAATCTTATTCTAGGTCACCACTCACCTCCTCATCTTCAAACCCAGTCAGATCCCATTCATAGTTCAGCTTCATCTGCCTCCGTTTCCAGTGTTCCATGAACATTGCAGCTTAATAGCAGAAGAAAAACAAGTAGACAAACAGATAAAGGTTTTACAAAAGCATTTTTGTATTGTTTTTTTTTGCAGAACGTGTTATTATTTGTGAATAATGAAACAAGTGTTCACCCATGGAAAAATTAAATTTGGCCTCTAGTGATTAGAAAAAGAACAGATGTCATGTGTGTGTGTGTGTGTGTGTGTGTGTGTGTGTGTGTGTCTGTGTGTCTGTGTGTCTGTGTGTCTGTGTGTGTGTGTGTGTGTGTGTGTGTGTGTGTGTTCTCTCACCCCACAGAGCCATAAATATAGAGAAGAAAACAGTGGCAGGATTGTCGAACAGGTGACTGGCCCTGGCCGTTCCACAGGCAGTGCTTAGCTTCCAGTAGCTGCAGACTCGGTCACACAGAGGACACATGGTAATGTTGTTCTTTGGGTGGCAGATCTCCATGCTGGGGAACACACAAGACACAGATTGACTCACTCAACTATCAACTAGTATTAGATAACTCATCATCACTTAATTAAAAATATAGAAAAAAAAAAAAATTGTGTCATGGTCATTCCTCTCAATCAGCATCAAACTACTTGCGGGACGCTTAACATATAACATTTTTATATAATAACATTAACCTTTGACATGATATCAGATACTTCAGATCTAGATTAAGACTGTGCTTTGTGTGTGTGTGTGTGTGAGCGAGAGAGTTTGTACCTTGGTATGTTGTCATCAACTGTTGCACATCCGTACAGAAAGACAATGACTCCCACAAGAGAGGCAGGTATAAGCATCTGGGTATACAGGCCCAACCAAGCAAAGTACAACCCAATCTTCTCACCAAAGTACTTCCTGTTGAATATAAAAAAGAATTAGATGATTTAAAAGACACAAATTACTGATAGACAATCTTAATATGTAATAGAGTATGTATTTATAGTGTCTATGTGTAAACCTGAATGGATGGCTCCTTACCGGACAAGGCCAATGGGCTGGTACTTGTAGAAGACACTGTAGTTTGCCCACTCTTCATACAACAGCTGGGGAAGACAGTCATTAATGAAGTTATATGCATGAATTGCTTTACCTTTGTTCTTTGCTCTGCAACACTATTCTTAATTCATAGATGGGTGGTGTTGCCTAGTTTGACTAGTATTATGTACTTTATGTAGCAGTGATTGATATAGTGTCAGTGGCTGCTGGGCCAGCAGGGGGCACCTTCAAGTGAGACAAATTGTCTTTCATTCTGAAAACATAATGGACCAGGCACCTGCATGCGGTGCGAATGCAGTTGGAGCAGTTACAACCTCCTCATTACAGAGAAGAAGGAATATCCCTGCCGGGTCTGCAGCTCATTCTGGAGCATTTTAAACTTTAAACTGCAGCTGTAAACTGCCCATTTTTCTATAAGCCTATTTTCACAAGACTACAAATCTGAGCAACTGCAGAATTATCAAAGAAATAACTTTCTTACCTTTCTGTCATTGGGTTCGGCATTTTCCTCATCAATATCACCCTAAGAAAAACACATTTTAAAGAAACAATGGTGTATATAAGATAGGAGTGTTGGCTAAACATGTCCAATGAATGGGCAAGGGCCCTCCCTTTTTGAGAGGGTTTGGGCCTTTCAGCTATCAGCTTTGCTGAAAAGCATGCTCTTCTCCAGATGAGATATAGGCTGGGAAGCAGATACAAATAGATGCTTTTGATAAGCAAGATGTGAATTCAATTTTTTTTTACAAACTTCAGTTTAGATGTCCAGATTCTGGGTTTGTCTGCCCAACTGGGTAACCACTAAAGTGACCAAAAGCTATTCATCTCAGCAAGAGACAGCAAGAGACAAACTTTATTGCCCAGGAAGGGAGTGATGAATATACAGCCATAAACCCAGTCCGACAAAACATATTTTCTAAATCAATTAGTTTTTCCATGACCATATAAACATTACATTACGTTACATTACGGTCATTTAGCAGACGCTTTTATCCAAAGCGACTTACAATAAGTGTGTTCAACAAATAGAGTCAAATAAACCTTGTATATTAATTATTCTATCGCATCAGTGTTGTACCAGAATGTTCAAATATGAGCAATACTACTCACATCATGCAGAGGATAAGCTGCTGAATAGACAGCCCTGCCAAGAAGACCGGTGAGTCCTGCCGAGGGAAAACACAGACTCAAAATTTGGTACTGAGGAAATATCTCAGTCGAGTTGGGTTAAATGAAATGCAATAACTCTACTGGCTGTAGTGCAATACTTTTCCTTATTTTTCATGTTGATGTGCTTGGAAGCATGCAACCACCTGATCTTTGAAGATTGTATGTACCCAGACAAGAGTACAGTTTGGCATAGTCAAACTTTGTCTCAAACTAAAACTGAAAAGCTATTGAGGATGAACACACCATCTCCATCTAAATCTTATTTATATTCTTTTCATTAGCAATAAATGGTAGCCACTGGCCTTAATTATTTGAAAGCATCTCACACTACTGCATGTGATAAAGGCAAACCATGACCAATTTTCATGCACCACTGGCATGAGTTGACATACAAAACTTTTGTTTTCTACGAGGTGTTCTTTAGTCATTTTGGATTGAAGTATCCTATTCAGGGCCAGCTCATTTAATAATAATAATTTTTAAAAAAAGCTTACCCATGCTGTACTTGGCCTTTGTGCATTTTGTTCGTTTTAATATCTGAAAAACCTGACAGAGGATGAAAAAGAGATTAAATTATTTTATTCCAGATATGCTGCCAGTAAAAAATATTTATTAAATGTGTCATGAATTGAGCCGATGATGAAACTTTGCTGGTGAGTGCAAGAGCAGGGTCTCGGGGGCCAGCTGCTGGAAAGACATGATTCTGGGATTTTCCCAGTTGGGCAACAGCTGTTTTAACACTCTTACAAGAAAGGGACTGCTGGACAGGCTGTTGGATCACATCCACATGTAACAGATTACATTGCAGATTATTGCTTATTGCAAATTGTACACTTTGCACACTAACACATCGCAGTCCTTTAAAGATATGTCAGATTGAGGTGGGTTAGTTCTTAACTCTGCAGACCTAAGGCTCAGTTTTTTTACATTTTGTAACACAGAAAATGTTTGGGAAGACAAAAAAATGAAATTGGGTGTCACGGACAGGATTGCTGAGAAACCATGTTGTTGTGCTCCCTGACCAGGGTTTGAAGGGATTGTTTCCCAGCACAAACGTGGCCCAGAAATCACATGAACAGAAATGAAAGCCATGTATCAATAGTGATCCTGTTATGCATGCTTAGAATTAATATTTTGGGCACAGTATACTTACTATGGAACTTCTGGTTTTACTGTCGAAGAAGTTATCTTTGTCTGACAGATCGAAACTGTAAATAAACAGACAAAATAATATCCAATGAAGGTTCCAAAGGTTGATTTTCAACTAATACATTTTAGAATGAATACATCATTGGGTGTGCAATATGTTGAAATTTCTATTTGTTTTTAATACAAATCTTCATAAACCTTCATCCTGCCACTTTATGGACCAAAATGTGCTGCTGCAACTGAACATTGCAAATTTAGCTCATTTGACATACAGTTGCATTACAGTTACCGGACTGTATTTAGAAAAAAATCTCAAGGAACCTGTGGAAGAACGAGTGCAATGAGGAATAACACATGGAACCAGGGTAAATAAGGAGGCGTGCCCAGATTCCTTTGCCCTCAGAGATCATGGGGAATGGCCAACCATCTTAAAGGTTCTCAGCAGCGAAAGCAGATTGGCCACGTTTGTGTATATTTAACGTAAAGTATCTATGGCTGTAGCTATACATATGGTACCTTTCATATTTTGCAGTGTCTATGACCCTTTTTTACTAAAGCATGTGCAATCGTTGTATTTTAAATAAGATCATTGTGGCCCGCACTACTACACAACTGAAATCACATGAACACAGTTTATGTAAAATGTGTACGGATGGGTACTTACAGGTGTTGTTTTTCCCTGGAGAAAGTGTGCGACAGGTGTTTGATGTTCTTTCTGTGATGGTCCTCAACAAGCGGGTGGAGAGGCTCAACAACTTTACTGATTAGTGAGCTGAGCGTCTGGACAAAACCGCTCGACTGCTTCACTTCATAAACCTAAAAATCATTAGGATTACTGGGTTGATCTTCAACAAATAAAACAAATGTGTTAATCAAACCAACATTGTATAGCCTATAATGACCTATAATTTCCTTTTGGTATTTGGATTATTCCAAATAGCTTATGGAATAGATAGGTCATTGGTGAGAGGTTTTATTTTTTGACTCCATCCATCCAAGATGTGTTTATGTGTTTGTGGCATTGCTAGTGAGTAAAAATGCAAACAAGTACATTGTGTATAAGATGATGTTTTTTCTTTTTTCAAATGTTCTTTTAAAAAATTAAGTCTTACTTTCTTGGTGGGCATCTTCAGCTTCATAAACTCGGCCTCACGACAGAGAACATTCCAGGGTGCGTGAATCTTCACAAAGCCCACCCCAGAAATCTTGGACTGGAGAATGCATAACACACAAACAATGCTCAGCTGCACACAACTTGTATTTAAATGTTAAATATGGAAGCAGCTGAGATGTAAAAACATTTACATGTATTAAACATTAAACAAATTAGAAACAAAGCAATGAATACAAGAATGATAAATCTTTATATATATTTATTTATTTTTTCAAAGTTGCCACCCCTGCGCTGCAACATCTTCATTTTAACCAACTAGCTGCAGTGCAGGAGAGCGACTCTCGTCATCTCGTTCTCCTACTCTCTCACTCTCTCGCTGCCTGTCTCGCTCTCCCTTGTCTCTGTCTTGAATGCTATTTCTTAATGCCTGACATTTGGTGTGGATTGCCTTGCAAGCCTTTTTTATACCTCTGTATAATCCCACTGGAAGTTCCTATTGCCTTGACAATGCTGCTAATGTGTTTACGAAGTCCATCCTTCGTAAGCAAGGTTTGAGGATTGCAAATTGACACAGATGAAACCATGGTGTCCTACGATGTCACCTCCCTGTTTACTTGGATTCTCACCATGGAGGCAGTGGAAACAGTAAGAAAATGACTAACAGGACAAAACCCTAATCAACAGAACCAAACTCAACCCAGACCAAATTTGCAAATTGCTGGACCTGTGCCTGAACACCACCTACTGTACTTCCAATACAACGGGGGATTTTACAAACAGAATGTTGAGAACTTTAAGAAGCACTCTGCTGTATAATAGAGAACAAAACATGTATGAGTAGAACTTGCTATGGTCCATTTCAAATATAGAATAACAACGAATGGAGAAATACTCACATCCACGTCTTTCTCCAGCTCCAGCCCCATATCTCTGAGTTTGCCCTCAAACTCCTCCCTCCTCAACGTCTTCTCATCTTCTTGGCAGTCAAAGTTCTCTCCTGGGCAACCCAACTCTGCATCCACCACTGGTAATGAAGGTGTGGATGATTGGGAGGCCCTCACCCTTTCCACCTTTAGAGGTCTTGGTTGATGGCTGCGGGGCCCTCTGCGTAGGCTGCGGGCAAGGGCATTTTCAGTGAGCCGATGGGTTGAGTATCGGCTATTGCGTCCCACAAGAGGTTTCTTGACTGGATATGTAAGAACGTAGTCGACACGCCGCTGACCATCCTGGAAGTAGAGTCCATGCTGGCTGCTGCTGTTTTCCTCTGGTGTCAGAGCTTTCAGCAGCTGGCAGCAAGCACATGGGGACAGACATGGAAGGGTAGGCATTTAGTATGCATATCCAAACAATACAATGAAATATAGTGAGAGAAGTGTTAGAGTAATGATAAGGAGGATTCACATTCAATTTCTAATCTAATTGATATATTCTTTGAACTGAGCACGGTTCAGGGATTCATGGGGCAAAATAGCATAAATGTAACTTACACCGATGGTAGCACTCGAGGCCATGAGGGGGGAATCCAAAATTGCTCAGAAAAGAAAACGCACAATTCTAAAGGTGCCCTCACACGTTTGGTGCTTGGCCCCTAAGTGACTCAGCTGATATATAGGATAATATCACAAGGTAATTATTGCAAGGCCAGCTCTCTATTTTTCGTTCCCACACATCAATAACCTTTGGCCTTGTGTTATTTTTATCCGTTTGTCACCTCTTCCTGTCCATAATTATCTGTACAGTCATCAGGATGTGTAGGATGATGTGCAGTAGCCTGGAGATTCAGCAGTAACCCTGTGTGTGTAATTGTGGTAATCCAGCTGATCATAATAAAATAAGAAGACTGGTTTGAGAAAAGAAATATCAAACTTATCCACAGTAAAATTCATAAAATCAATAACAAAAAAAAGCTAATTTTAAAAAAAATCCTCGAGCAAACCTTCCCCAGGGCAGGTTAACTAATCCAAAATACCAGCCTGCTGCCCCCCCGCCCCCCCCTCTTAACACTATCAAAGCAGATATTTCTATTCCTGTCCCTTACACACTGACTGATACTCTTTGATCATGTATTCATCCTACACACAGAAAGGACATGTCCGGTCAGGAAAATCACAAAATAAAATAAATTTAAAAAAAATAAAATAAAAAATCACAAAAATGTGTACTTTCAATTGTGTAGACATTCAGAACAACGGATCCTTGTTTGTGTTATGGACCCTCCTGTGATAAACCACCAGGTGCACTTACACTGGTTAATTATTTGAAAACTATGAAGCTTTTCAGCATACCATTGCCATAGGATTGATTTATTACAATACATGATATTTAAGCATTACATCGTTACAGTTTTGTGGTCATCCAATCACCTGATACGCAGAATATTTAAACTCACTTTAAACTTGCCGTGGAAGACGACATCTTGTAGGAAATGTGGAGCTTGTCCATTCGACCTGGAGGTTGAAGTAGAGCCAGGTCTGTGTTCGCCTACCTCTGCCATTTCTTCAAGTCCAGATAGATAGATAGATAGATAGATAGATAGATAGATAGATAGATAGATAGATAGATAGATAGATAGATAGATAGATAGATAGATAGATAGATAGTCTACCTCTCTGTATGTCTTGGTCAAGTTTTAAATATCTCAGTTGTGATCCAGTAGTAGAGGCTGTTAAGTATCTCCTCTCTCTCTCTCTCTCTCTCTCTCTCTCTCTCTCTCTCTCTCTCTCTCTCTCTCTCTCTCTCTCTCTCTCCTCTTCCTCTTCCTCCCTCCCTCAATCCCTATGTTATTTCCTGTGACTTTCTCTTCCTGTGATCTGTGTGTAATCTCAGTCTCTCGCGCTCTGTCTGTTTTTGTGTGAAGTTGCTGGACAGAAATTGCAGCCTGGTTACTTGAGAAGCAATGATGGAGCCAAGATCTAAACTTAGACAACGGTAAAACTGATGGACACAACATGACCCCCACCTTCCTCAGATGGAATAACTATTAGATACAACATGTCCAACATGTACTTTCATGTCTGTCTTTCACTGTCTCTACTTTTACTAAAAGCTATGATCTAATTTTTGTTCTGGACTGGGATTAAGGCAAAGATGTGTAACATAAGCAGGGATGCTTTTAAAAACATGGCTTCTGTTTGTTTATTGCTGTACTACTTCCGCTGGCACTAGCAAATATTTTTCTCACAACTCAACTTCAGGATTCTCAGAAACCTAATCTCAACAGTACAATCAAAAAAGGTCTCATCCTACACACATTTTATTAATAGAGGACTGTACCACAAAGTTATTGGGACAAGAAATTTGAGTTGACTTTAAATGGCGGCATGTCACTATGGACACTTAAGCTCCATTACAAACGTTTTCAGCCAAAATGCTGTGACGTTTGGAAGATCAGTTGACCTCAGTGTGCGTCTCATGAGGGTCGCTCTCTGTGTCACTAAATTACGCTTGCTTTTTCTGATGATGTCCTCTGCAAAAGTTGTTTCTAGTTGGCAGACACATCAAAGCTGATTGCTACAACAAGCTCTTACAATTCATTAGTTGATAATAGAATTAGACTAATTACCCTTTATGAACAGAGTGTGTGTGGAGCTTCTGACACCTAGCTCCATCACCCCCTCTACTCTGTCGACTGTCTCTGTTTGCTGTAGAGTGCAACCTCACACCCATAACCGCACACCCATATACTAAAGTAGTCATGAGGACACGGTCAGTGGACTCGCCGCCAAGTTCGTTTCACACCACTTGGATAGACACTGAATGAAACTTAGTGCACTATTAAAAATGTGTTGTGTCTATGCGGGAGGTGTGTGTGTGAGAGAGAGGTGTGTGTGTGGTTTCACTAGTGCGTGTGTGAGTGTAACATGGATTCTTACAATATTGTGAACTAATAAACAGAATGAGCACATGAGAATGAGCACAAATGATTTTACACATTTTACACACCACTGTATTGTTACAGTTACTTATAAATTACCCCCAATGTTTAAAAAAGATTCAATGCTTCACAAAAGTAACTCACACCCTCATTCAAGTGGCTCCTTTCCAGTTCAAATAAACACATAGCATTGGAGATGATATGGCTCAGCTGGTTTCACACAGCAGAGGAAAGAACACCATAAAATGACATTTTACTACATTAACTTGAAAACATGGTACATAAAATATTCTCTACTATTATTCTATTATATATTCTCTTTAACAGTGGTTTGTATTTGAATGTAAATAGTTTGGGACATAATTCTAAAGAAATATCTTTTGCTTTGGGAATGCTCTGTTCTAGAACTACATGTAACTTTAGAAGCTGCTTGATTCCCATTAAACAGTGTCCAAGCAGAGTCCTAGAAACAAACCCAATGGTTTATCAAAGAGTGACCAAAAGAATGAGTTGGAGGTTAATTCCACGTCTATTTTCACCACTGAATGGGGTCCAGGAAATGATCTGTCTATGAATGTTTACTTTCTGAGAACTGAGATCCAGAAAGGTTTTGTTCAGCCTCTCATTCCTGACACTTTATTCCTGTAGCTTACATAACACAGCGCCAGCATCCACGTCCATGTGGTATTTTTAGAGATTCAAAGGAAAAAAGCACACAGTGAATCCTCCAAAAGAAGGCAGAGAGCTTGACTAGCACAGGCCACCAAACTCCCAAGAGAAGTCATGTGTCTGACTGGATCCTGGGAGTAAGATCCGGGGGTCAAAGGTCTGCTCTCACAGGAGACACACGGAAGTGGTGGTTCTGTGTGGTTGCATTAACTTGCTGTGTGTTGAGTTAAGAACAACAGCCACAGTATGAAAGTTATGTTTGGATCAGTTTTGCAAACACAGATAAACATTATCTTTATGACGTTTTTACGATATTTTTAACCAGCATTCACAGTGATGCCAATAAAACTTGCTGTGTATTTCTGTCTGTTTTTTTTAAGCCCCAAATCAATTTATTTGATGTTACGCACTTTTATTCCCGTTTTATAAAAGTTGTGTTTGTGCAAATTAATTATTTGAATTAAGATTCCAATAGCCAACAGCTATTCCACAACATAAACTTTACGCAGCTATTTAACATCTTTATATTACAGTGGGGGGAGAATGGTTGCTTGTCTACATACATATTAATGTATGTATTGCTGTATTTATTTATTACTGTGTTTGTCAAGCAGCTACTTGATTGAAAGGTTAAAAAAATCTCAGAAATTCCCACAAAGTTGAACACCGGATGATCCTTCACTCTGAATACATTTAACTCTCTGTGGAACTTTTGTCTTATCCACTCTCCCTTATTTCCTCTATTAAGTTGACAAGTCTGAATTAGATCCTTTCTCAGTGCAGCAATACTATTACACAGAATAAGAAATAAGAAATAAGAAATAATCGATCACGTCAAGTACTGATGAATGTAGACTTCCTGGCCACTTTGACTCAAGCACCTCTTCTTCACTTGGAGACATTAACATTTTCCAACTGTAAGAGCATATGTGCATCTGTTTTCCCTCAGATTCTGATCGCATAGCTGTTGAGTGCTCACAAGGCCATTCAGCCATTTTTCCCCGTCACAGTCTTGGATGTTCATGAGTTCAAAAACAGATGACAAAGATGTGACATGTTAGCTCTCACCACCAAAAACACACTTCTACACAGCAAATGGTTGATTAGAGTAAATCTTAGAACACATCATCCAACTAGACACTAAGTGGGTCAGATACAGATAAATAATCACAACTTTCTTATGACAAATAGAGCAATTAAGTACTACTATTATATTGGATATATTGCTAAATATATGAGCTCTTATGTCCTTCCAAGTTTTAGAGATCATATATTTCTGTTGCTATAGCTGATCACTATTTATGAATTAATGATAAAGCATATCACATAAATATTCACAACTTATTCCCACTATGAAACATGTTTTCTATGTTCTACACTGAATTCAGTTCTCTCTCTCTCTGAAGTATGTTTTGCTTGTTGCTAGGTTCATATTTTGTCTACCCTTTGATGTGCGGATGCTGCTGAAAAAGAGAAGGTGCTCTCAGTAACAGTCAAAGTCAGAATCCTCACCTGGAAGCTTTCCAGTACAATCACTACCTAAGAGAAGTAGAGGAGGGTTTGGAGATAACAGCTTTCCTTCTCCTTCCTGTCTGTGGACAGAAACAATCCTCCTCACTCCTCCTGCCACTCTTCTGATTTTAATCAGAGAGCTTCCACTAGACATTTTTGTGCCTCTCCAGTTAGGTTGTATACTTTGAACTCTCTCTGGGTTCATGACCAGTGCCTTTGTTTAAAATCACTGACACTGTGATTACACTACAGCCTAATAAATGTGTGAGACTGTGACATTCAGAGCACTGTGTGCTGATTCTTTTTTACTATGTGAGGTACAGGAAGTACCTGATTTGCTTAAAGCAGATCCAGCACGCTAGGGACTGAAAGGGGTAAAACAAATCTGGGTCAGATCAAGGTTATCCCTGTAATTCAACATCATATACAAATGCTGAAAGGGTTTAGTTCCACAATAATGATAAAAACATGGAGCTATGAGCCAGTGATAGGATAAGCAGTGTTACTCGCTGCGTGGCTTTCCAAATTTTATTTTGCAGCTCAAATTTTGAACAAATCTTGAACACTAGTTGTCTATAAACACTAGTTGTCCCTTTGGAAGAGGCTAAGTCCAAACAGAGCAGACGTAGCTGAACATGTTGTGTTTGATGCAGCCGTTGAAACCCAAGTCAGCGTGTTTAGTGCTGCCATGACGTGTGCTGTGGTAGACCAGGTCAAGCTGCCCAACTGGAATGTGAGGTGGACAGCAGCGCCCTGTTGGGGATTGTAAGGATGTGTGTAAACCCTGTTATTTTCATATGACAGAAAGTTAACTAAATTGTGTGCCCCAATTTAGCAAAAAAAACTGTCAAATAAAGTGTGCAATATTTATAACATAAAAATAACGTGTAGTGTCATAATATGGAAATGTAAAATGTGATTAAATATAAAGAAATACTAACAGTGATGGGCAGCTGCACCGCATAGCAGTTTGGCTGTTGCATTACCACCATCTGCTGGACTGTCCTGTCTATCCAGGCATGGCTGTGGCATGTTTGAATGAGTGCAACAGGCACAATTATCCAAGCAAGTAGTTTCATTTGTGAATACTGAAAACCTGAAGGGTTATCCCAGTATTATGCCATGATCTGTGTGTGAAAAGGTCTCAAAAAAATTAAGCCCAATGAACCATTTTCCGTGTATCAGTACAGTATTAACACTGTATCAGTTATCTGGTCACTGTCGCATTGTTGACAAGTTACTCTATGAGCATCTCTGAGTGAATTTGGAACAGCGACTCGGTGGATGCGAATTTCCAGCTGAAAAAAAAAGTCAATATTATGAGACAGAACCAACTAAGGTTAAAAACGTGAAGTGATGGCTACATCTCCTGGTCAAATGGATGTAAATGCTACAGAGAGAAATCCATGACAAATCTCTTGTGTTCCATGGTTTGACAGTAAAGTATTTTCACTCAGTATGAATATATGTCATCCATATATTAGCAGTCCTACATTATGCATGTATGTATATACTGTATGTATGAATTGATTTTTAAATGGTTGTGTAACCTTTTACATCATGCGTGTAAAAATATTGTTTGATTTATTGTTTTGCTTAGGAATGAGCTTAATGATTGTGTTATTTATGGAACAGTTGGGTGTCTGACTCAAAGTTGTGTATGCAATGTGGAATTCTATGATGGGGAGTGCTTGATTGGAGCTTCATGAGGGAGTTCATATTACACATCCAATCATGTATGTACATACATACATACATGCATACATTCATTCATACTTTCATACATTCATGCATGCATGCATACATACATACATACATACATACATACATACATACATACATACATACATACATACATGCTATAGCAGTATAATAATATTAATGAGAATATAAAAAAACGTAATAATTGTTGTTATGTGGCAATATTGTTATATGCGTCTAGTAAATAGTAGCTGACATTAATGAAAGTAAGCATTAGCCTCCTGCCACAACAAAAACAACAACCCATGACCAATAAGAAAACTTCCGGGCGTTTATTGTGAAGGCCGAAATTTCCGCGTACTTCCTGTCTTCTTCTCTTCGAGGAGGGACTATGCGAGCTAATGCCAGCTAGGGACAGGAGTCATTGGGACATTTTGGAAAAAGCAGAGTACGGTTAGATCGCAGTCTGTTAGTGTCGCACTCATCACTTAAGAGTTCATCTGCCGCGAAGCCTAGGGTGCGTGAAAGTGTGTGTTTCCACCATTTACCTCTGACTCTGCTAAGGTTAGCTCAGCCTGCTAGCTCACTGCTCGGAGCGACATGTCTAAAATCAATTTACTGCGAGCTTTCGTCAACCAGCGGCTAGGTGTGGCTGTTGATGAAATTTTCGAGATGTTCGAAAAGATTCTCCTGGAATACGATGACGAGATGGACCGACAGCGCCGGCTGCTCCGAGCCGAGGAGCCTCCCGACGCCTGCAGTGCAACGAGCAGCAGTGTTACAGGTTTGCGGAAGCTTCTCCAATTTCTGATTATTATTTCGTTATTTATTATTATTATGTTGACACGGTGTATTTGTACAGGAACATTGTCATCATTTTGTCTCAAAGAATGTTACAGACTTTTAAAAGGAGCTTTTACAGACTTACAATGTAGCCACAAGTGTTGGCACATCACCTGTAGAAGATGAGCTGCCCTCCTACATTAGTGTGTGATGGTGACGTCACAGAATTGACTGTTAATTAATTAATTTGTTCACTTATCTTTCATCATTATCTTTCTGGAAACTCCACTGCTGACTTTACATTACTCACACACACACACACACACACACACACACACACACACACACACACACACACACACACACTACGGTGGTTGCTATGAAGAGGTCACAGTCTAAACACATCCCCCTGGCCGTTGCTGTGTGTTGTCAGTGGTGTTCTGGTGGTTGCTGGGATGGTTTCTATGGTGCAGGTTGTAAACAGACGTACTGCACTCTGTTATCACTGCAGGTTTCCCCTCACAACCGACAATGTTTACGCTGGAAAAATGTTGTACATACAGTGACCTAAAACCTTCACTGTTCACTTCAATGAAATAATGCCTTAACTTTTAGTAATTGTGTTTTTAGTGAAGTTAAATTTCTCTGCTTAACGACCCCATAGAGAAGTTGAAGTTAATTGTTTACATAGGCTAGAATAAGAACGAAATGCGGCTAGAATCCGTTCTGTGTGAAGCTAAAGAAGGACTTTTTCCACATTGTATTAATTTAGTAGTGGAGAAAATATCCTTTTATCATCCTCTCTATGCGCCACCTGTCTGCTATGTTTGGAACTGCAACAGGGCGGGGGGAATTGGAGATGCACTCACAGCACTTAAGGCAAATTTTAATTTTAAGAATGTATTGCCCCCAGTGCAGAAGGGTTTTTTGGAGGTCATGTTGTCATTGAGGGGATTCCATCAAGTTAAGTTAGTGAGGTGGTGACAGAACTAGTAGAAAAGTTGCTGTTCTGATCAAGTCCTGTCTCCACCCCTGATCCACACAGGAGCCCACCTGATATCTGAATCCAAACATTGAAATGTTTTAATGATGTTCTCTGTGTGTTTACATCTCTCTCTCTCTCTCCCTCTAGTCCCACAGATGAGTGGCCAGACTGTCAGCAAAGGTTTATCCCCTAAACAGCATGACCCGAAGGATATAGACCCCCTCTACATTAAAGAAGAACAAGAAGAGTTCTGTATCAGTCCTGAGGAAGAACAGCTTGAAGCTTTGGAGGAGGCTGATCTCGCCAAGTTCCAGTTCGCTCCGGTCTCTGTGAAGAGTGAAAATGACGAAGAGGAAACTCAGTCCTCACCGCTTCATCCAATCCAAAGTGAGGATGACCCAGAGGTAGAGCCTCTGGAAACGTACGCCGATGGAGAAGACAGTGTGGTAGAACCAGCCCTTGACTTGGATGTAGCCGGGCTGTTCAAAGCAACGACCGATGGCCAGTTCTTCCTTTCAAACTGTTTTAAAACCGAGTCTGATGAATTTGCTGATTGGAACAATGTGAGTGGATCTCAGTCAGGATTAGACAGACTGAAACATAATGACATTGTATATTCTAAGAGACTCCCTAAAGCTGATAAGAAATGCTCATTTTGTGGGAAAACCTTCCGGACCCCTGGGCTTCTACAGAGGCACATCACATGCCATACAGGGGAGAAGCCATTCGAGTGTACAACCTGTGGAAAAAGTTTCCGACAGAAGGGGAGTTTACAAACGCACATGAGAAGACATACAGGAGAGAAGCCTTTTAGTTGCTTGGTCTGCGGTAAAAACTTTAGCCAGAATGGAACGTTAGCTGCTCATATTAGAATACATACTGGGGAGAAGCCTTTCAGCTGCTCAGTATGTCAGAAAAGTTACAATGAAAAATCCAGATTAGTGAGGCACATGAGAACGCACACGGGAGAGAAACCGTTCACCTGCTCGCAATGTGGTAAAAAGTTTAGTGAAAAGGGAAATCTAAATAAACATAAAAGAATCCATACAGGAGAGAAACCGTATAGCTGCAGTGTATGTGAGAAGAAATTCAGTTTGCAGGCACACGTCAAACAACACAGGTGTCCTGGTGTGAAGGGCAGTCAGCAGCAGCAGTAAACCCTCTACCTTCTCTCAGCTCTGTGCTTAAAGATGCAGCATTTCCTACCTTGTATTAGGACCTCTGCTGGAAGAAAACCAAAATAAGACTAGAGAATACATTTGTGATATTTTGTTTTAAAAAATATGTTCGAAATGTTAAAATTGAAAGTCTTAAGTGTTAAGAGAATGAAGTCGTTATGTACCGAGAATTCAAAGAAAACAACCGAGCCTTAGCACAATGGTTTTAATGTCATAACATTTACTAATATGACACTAATAATCACACGTATGGGATATTCACCATATTGACATATGTACAGTACTTCACCAGAGCCTCCACATCCTTCATTCTGACACACAGGCTGACCCAGCAGCCAGTTTCTTTTTTTGCTCATATACTCACATTTCACACTTAACATTTTGACTTAACTATTTGAATATACTTTTGTTAAAGGAATACTAAGAGTTTGAAAGGCATTTGTCATTCTGTGCATCAGTACAGATAGTACCAGGGGCCTTTTACATACAATCAAGACATTTAAATCTATAACAAGTGCTGCACATAACCTTGACACATCAAGACATTTCATTTATAACCACGAGTTGTGCATCACTACTCAAAACCGAATAGCACAAGTGCTGTACCCGGTAGCTGAGAGAGATAGAGGGCTTTCCTCCGTTTCCTCCTCTTGTATTGTAAATGTCTGAAAATTTCTGAGTTTTCTGTAAAAGATTTGCAGTTAAAATTGTGGGTTTTCTTGTGGCTTTGTTTACGTTCAAAGGAAGGTTGTTTTACCAGCTGATCTCAATTATGTTGCAGTGAAAATGAGCATTTTGTTTTACATTTTCATGTAATATTGTTGTGAGTTTTACATTCTCCAAGTGTGTAGCTTATGCATCAAAATGCTTTAGGGTTTCAGCACTAAACTGTGCGTCATATCCGTGACAGAGCAAATGTACTTTAGAGAACAGGCTCCGATCTCCTAACTTCACTACTGCTGCTTGACGATCAGGAGATAGTACGGCTTTGAAAGGCTCCTACATTCAACTCCTCCTACATGAAAGAGTCCTACATTCAAATATCACTGCGTCTATTTTCGGACAAAAACAAAACATAGGTCAGATGTTGTTCAGTGCTGTTGGTAACAAAAATAACAATCAAACAATAATGAAGTTTTCTTTAATTGTAGTTCTATAATTTCATAAATGCAAATCATGGTATTATTGTAATGAAACTGCAGAGTTAAAGTACCAAATCATGTATAACCCACTGCAGAGTCGTCACATGTGGTCAAAGCTTTGATGGAAAGGTCATTTACAAAGATCAGTAATGTTGATAGGCTCATTTATACTCAATAGGCTGTTTCCTGCTTTATAAGACTAAAACACTATGTTTTGCGGCTCCAGAAAGATTATGTTTGGGTCAAAATGGCCCAAAATCATAGTAAAGTTGCAGATTGCTTGTTTCTACCGCAGTTATACCTATGACTGAATAAATGTATGAAACAGGTTCATTGAATTTATTGTTCCTAACCCCCCAAAAGGTTAGTCAGTTTCTGTCAATGCTTTTGCCATTTTCTTTGGTTTCTTTTTCCTCTGCTCTGTGATAGTTACTTATAAACCTAATAAAGGTTCATTTACACGGTTTGGTGTCTTTCAATTCGCCAAAAGGTGAAGCGTTGATGGGTATTAAAACAGATGTAAGTAAAAGTGTTGATATTTGGCCATGCATCCATTCATTCTTTCTTGGATGTAAGAAATGAAATAAATGTCAATGAAAACAATAACAGACAATAGCAGCTTTATTTATCATGAGAAAATGTATTTCTTTTCAAATTGCACCTATATACAGTTTATGATGGAAAAAATATCATTGTATACTTTCTGAAGTAACTGACATAAGAAAACAGCACGTATTGATAATATTTCAATCAAACTCTGCTCTGGACTTAAGTCATCCTGTCAATTCAAGAAACCAACACAGACACGGGAGAACACAACATCCATGAGAGGGATTCAAATGCAAACTTGTGTCTCATTTATGACTTTGCCGTCACATTAGTCAACAAAGTCACTCTACACCTTCTTAGGGACGTTGGTAATGATGGGTTTCGGCCGTGTCTTGAAGATGAGCTTCCTCTTGATGAGGGCCAACACAGAGTAGGAGGTGGAAGTTGTCCCTTGCTTGTCCATTTCCATGGGGGTTCCAGTGATACTGTCCTGACTGCCTCCGGTATCCTGAGTATGCTTGGTGAGGACGGCAAAAGATTTCTCCAGTTTGACCTGTTTGCCGTACAGAATGTGATGCCCTACAATCAGCACCGGCACCCCCTGGAGGAGGAATGAGAAGATGTGTTGGAGGGGTTCGCCATAGACTTACATTGCATAATAATAATAATAATAATGATAATCAATGAAGTAATTCCAAAAAGGTCTGCTGCTTACCTGACTGGTATAGAGCAAGTCTCCCATCGCATTTCCTGCAAGACCAGAGTTATGTCTGGATACCACTTCTCCCTGCAGCTCCACCAACAGCCACTCAGGAGGGCTGCTGCCATCCACACTGCTTCTACAGGGAGCACACACACATGTTTGACATGTCACGCAAATTTAGTTCCTTGTACTCAGAATGTTGAAACTCAAACTACACTTAACACAAAGCAAACGAGAAACCGTCATTTCTACAGACAAGCTTCACCAGTTTCTTCATCGTCTTACCTTATGACAATTTGAACCATGACCCCCGTGCAGTGTCAACAAACATAGAGCAAAACCGATCTAGTCTTCGGGTAGTCCGTCCAAGTCCGGTTATTAAGCGACACAACTCAGCTTATTTTCATGTATACGGGCCATGAGAGATTTACTCAGTAAACTTTACTGAGGCAATCTAATACAGGAACATTATCGTAATTTTCCCGCCAGATAGACCGACTGAAAATAGCTGGCACCCGTTGATGACGTATATCCGCTTTGTCTAGTTCCGGGTTCAGAGGTCCTCAACGTGGGTCCCGGTGTGTTTTTTCGCGTGTGGGATTCACGTACCGAAGCTCCAGAGAGCCACAAGTGACTTAAATGAATTTCTATCCACATATTTACACTTCTGTTCAATCATTCAGAAGTGTTAATCACTGCGACATTTTTAGCGGCACGCCTGAGTTCAGTTAGTTAGTTAGTTTTTGAAACGCGCTGTTTACTCTACCGCTAAAGGAGCAATGGGTGAGTTCAGGACGCACCGGGTTCGGTTCTTCGACTACATGCCGAGTGCCATTACTGCCATGGCTTACAATCACGACACTGAGCGCGTGGCTCTGGCTCGGGCGAGTGGCGCCGTGGATGTGTTCAATGCTGCTGACAACTACTTCCAAGAAAAGGTAAAGAAACCGTCTGAGGCACGTTTTAACCTCACTAACATGAAATGAGGCTGCTGGTGGTGGGGGTTCCCCTTTGGCTCTGTTTATCATTGAAATGTACAATAACAAAATGTATTAAATTGTAAGAGAGAGCAATAATAGTGTTGTATATTTTGACCATCAAAAGTACTGTAGTGACTGAACACACACGCAAATGGTTGAATTATGTATTCTAGTACTATGTAATCGTGTGATGTTAATGTTACTTATGTTACTAATCTTTGAATTAATTTGAAATTAAATGCTTATTACCCTGAGAAAGCGTTTTTATATTGTGGGTTGTTAGCAGATTCTTGCAGGTAAATCCCTGCAGACTTCTAAAATGCACAACTGGCTTCCCATTATCAAAGTCTTGTCATTCTCAATTGGTAGTCATAGATTAGGCATTAAACCTGCTAAACATGGGCAGGATCTCCTGTTTTGAAAACCAAAGGGCCAGATTCTTAATGACAATGGACTCTTTCCCTCCTTCTTGACTGAGAGGATTTGTTGTGATGTTGTTTGAGGTCATGTGGACAGACAGGAATGCAGAGGAGGATGGAGCCTTATGTCCTAAAATTGAATCTTGAAGGCTTTATTTTGTATCGTTTTGTTCTGGAAGCACAATCTTCATAGAAATTTAAAGTTTTGACTCTGTTTCCCAGGTGATCCCAGGACAGGACAGCAGGGCCATCGAAGCAGTGTGTTGGGCGGGCGAACGTCTGTTCAGTGCCGGTTTGAACGGAGAGATAACGGAGTATGATTTGCAGAACTTGAAGCCCAAGTACAAAGTGGAAGCCTATGGGGGACCGATCTGGGCCTTGAGCAGTAACAGCCAAGGAAACCTCTTAGCGGTCAGTCAGTACCTATTACAAACAATTTTGTGTATTCATAAATGTGGTGTTAATGTATAATCATTTATTTTATTGTGTTTATTAATTGTTTGCATATCAGGTTGGTTGTGAGGATGGGACGGTAAAGCTGTTTGAAATACTGGAACATGGGATTCAGTTTCAAAGAAACCTTGACAGGCAGAAAGGTGAGCAAAGCTATTTCATTGTGAACACATTACACACATGCAATATCTAAGACAAACCAGACATTCCAAAACAGAATAAGCACACAGACAAAGAAAGGTTTGCGAGTTATACAGTCAATTACATGATACATATCCTTAGTACAGATATATACTCCCTAAATGCTTTGTGATGATTTGTTGTTGTTGTTGATTTATTTATATTGTTGTCATGTTATCTTGTAGGGCGTATCATATCTCTGTCTTGGCATCCTTCTGGTTCACAAATCGCTGCTGGCATGATGGACATGATCAGAATATTTAATGTTGAGACAGGTGAGCAATTCAATTCAACTTCATTTATATAGCGCCAAATCACCACAAAAGCTATCCCAAGGTACGGAGCGGCCGATTATCAGTCTCTCTGTGGGGAGAAACTATTACATTCCCCATTGAAATGACATTTTTGCTGTGTTTAGGCCACACACTGCACAGGCTGCTTGTAGACAGAGGCGTGGGAGCATCTAAGAGCAGAGAGGTGGTGGTTTGGAGCGTCGCCTTCCTGACTGATCACACCATCGTTAGCGGCGACTCTGCGGGAAAGGTGCAGATCTGGGACGGACTCACAGGAATGCTGATCCGAACTCACCTAGTCACCAAGTGGGATGTTTTGGTCTTGTCTGTTTCACAGGTGAGTACTGAGTACAGATATGTGGATATATTGCTCTTCATAGGGACACATTTGGTCATTTAGACCTAAGAGTGACTGGCACACAACATTCTGAGAAACATGCCATATGCCTGGGCACACATTCCCACTGAACAGATGCTGATGTTAATTATGATTGACAGGATGAGAGCAGTCTGGTTGCTGGGACATCAGAGGGCACTGTGGTACAATTTCAGTTCATCTCCCCCACTGTGGACCAGCAAGACAAGGACTGGGTCAGAACAAGGACCTTCAAGAATCATACACACGATGTCAGGGCCCTCGCCCACACCAACATCGCTGTGGTGTCTGGTGGTAAGTGTTTGATCTCTAGTTTAACTCCATTCTTTGATTCTGAGATGGATCCTCATGCTCAATACTTACCCAGGACAGTACATTGTAAACTCTTCAGAACAAAGACTGCAAGACTATGGCCTGGATGCATGATGATTTTTGTTGTTGCAAATCCTCTCAGGCATGGACACCCAGTTTGTAGTGCGTCCCCTATTGGAAAAGGTGGAGAAGAACACCCAGGAATCTGCGCTACGCAAAATAACTTTCCCACATGTGAGTATGATTGTACCCAGATAAATTCTTAAGCGGCCATTGGCAGTGTCAGTATCATGGACGTGTGTTTTCTGTCCGGGGTGACGTTTGGCCTGTCCTACGAAGTAAGGTCAAGCTCATATCTTGTCTTCTGTGCAGAGACCCCTGGTTTCTTGTGCTAAGAAAGCGGGGATGCTTCTGTTCCCATTCCCTGACCACCTGGAGCTGTGGAGACTGGGGGAAAGTGATAGACACGGTGAGGAAAAACACTTAATTACTCAATGATATGCACAATGATGCAAATGGGCAGTAAAACAAGAGATCTGATGGTATTGGATACCGACCTGAATTGTCTGGTCTAATATATCCATATATGTGTTAACAGGAGAGCCTGGTGACTCTCTATTGGTGAAGAGGAAACCAGAGAAATTGATTCAGCTGCAGAGGAAGGTGTGTGCTGCTTAGCTGTCACTATATTTAATTTGAAATTGAAATTTCACTTTGGAAATCGGAGGATATTGAAACAAAGCACTAACTGCTTACGGTTTGATGTCAGGGTGAGGAACACATCTGCTGCAGTGCTCTGTCTCCATGTGGAGGCTGGCTCGCTTACTCTACCGTCTCCAGCGTCCGTCTCTACAGATTACAATACAACAACAGCGTCAGCATCAAGAAGGTGGGCTTGTTCACATTGACTATGATATTTAAAATCAAGAGACAGGGTGACTGAATGTTAAACAATACTGACTGGAAATGCCTTGTGTTGGTAATGAAGCTCATCCTCCTCTGTCTACCTTCCTCCTCTCTCCAGGTGTCTAACTTACCGAAAGTACTGCACTCGGCCCTGCAGCTCTGCTTCTCCTCTGACTCCTCCAGACTCTTTGCCTCCACCAGCCAGTCATCAGTCATTGTCGTTGACCTCGGCCATTCAGAGTGCAAATCCTTCCACACCCTCAAACCCAAGTCAGGTAAGCTCAGGCCACTGCTGATGAACTCTTATGGAGATACCACAAGAATGTAACTTAACGGTCTATATCCAATGTGTTTGTTGTTCTAAGGCACCAGACAGCCAACCCACCTGCTGTTTGCCAGTGAGGATAGCAGATGGCTCGCCGCAGCCAACACAGACTGTGAGATCCGCATCTATAATCTTCACACGTTAAAGGTGAGTTTGTTTTTTATTCAACAGCACATCCTTAGTGGAATTCTTCGGCATTTAACTGCTTGAGCCTGGGCACAGAAGGTGCAATAGCCAGGCAGAGGCACTGATCTAAGTGTTGGTTTATTGGTTCACAAGATTCATTGTAACTGCAATAACAGTAAACCTTTGTTTTCTGTGTGTATGTGTAGCTCCACTGCACGGTTCCAGTGTATAGCTCATGTCCCACTGCCATAGCCATCCACCCAACAACCAGCAATCTTGTCATTGTTCACGCAGACCAACAGGTGAGTGTTACAATTTCTGTCACAACACTTTTGACCCAGCTTTATCCCAGCTCAATTAACAATGCTGGGATAATGCTGTCATGAGTCTGTTATGAATGATAAGGGGATTTGATGGTGCTGTTGTGCGCCTCTGACCAAAGACACTTTGAAATGGTCTAAGCAAATCACATGACGTTATTTTATACTTTTTTCCCCAACAATGGCTGCAAATTGTGCAAATGGCAGAAATAGTAATAGATAGTATTATCAAACATCATGTCAATTATCACTGTTGTGCCGGTGACATAACAGTGATAATTGACAACATGTTAACACCCACACACACGTGGGCGTTTACGTGATTAGGAGTGTTGTGCTTATGGTACACAGTGTACCACACAGTGTACATCTCCACCTCCCTCTGACTCCTTCTGTGCCACAATTGTATATAAATATCTTTCCTTTATCTTAGGAATAGAGCTAAAGTCGGACCCTTCAGTACAAGCTGCTTAGACTACTGTAACTCACTCTTTACTGGCCCACATAAGAAATCAACAAGAAAACTACAACCCATTCAGAACGCTGCAGCAAGGGTTTAAACAAATACTATGGGAACTAAGTTACCTGTGTCCATTTATAAATTCCTTATCTTAAATGTGTCTTAAATCACCACCATGTTTAATGAGGAGTATATGTTCTGATCGTCATCTGATTTCCATCACAGCCTGTGGTTTGTCTCGTCTCCGTCCTGTAGATCTTTGAGTTCTCACTGGTGCAGAAGCAGTACACAGACTGGAGTCGTAAGCTACAGATGCAAGGACTGCACCCCCTGTGGTTGGAGAGGGATACCCCAGTGACCCAGATCACCTTCAACCCCCAAAACCCAAACCACATCATCATGCATGACGCGTACATGTTGTGCATCATTGACCAGAGTCTCGTATGTTTTCATTTATTTATATTAAATCTTTACACAAATCTAAAACTGAATTCATTAGTAATCTTAAGGACGGCTTTTTTAGTATTTTCTGACACTGTCATTGTCTCACATATATCAGCTCTGAATTAGGCCCTTGGTACCTAAATGCAGTTTGTCTGAGAAGAGTAAAGACATCCATGTGCTCAATGTCTGCCTCTGTTTCCATACCCAGCCTCTCCCAGAAGTGAAGACTCGGTTTTACAATCAGATGATGCTCAAGAGTCTCCCTGAGGCAGAGAGGACCCGACACAGTCATGCCTTCAAGATGTGCAAGAACTTCCAGGTAAGGTCATTCAGAGCTCATCTGAGCTGACACGGGGAATACCAGGCTTGAAAAATGACTTCCCTCCCCCATAAATAAGATGTCGCTGTTACTTGAATACTGATCCATGAGAGTGATGAATTATTTTATTATCTGTTTATTTTATGTCATTGTTTTTGTAACATGATGGACTGTGATGGATCTCCTGATGTATTTATTTTTTGCCCCACAGCACGTAATGTTTGTGAATTTGCTGGAGGACCAGTCTCTTGTGGTGGTGGAGCGCCCCCTACTGGACATCTGCTCTCACTTGCCCGCGCCCATCCGCCAGAAAAAGTTTGCCACTTAATTGATGCTTTCCTGAAAATATTATCATTATATCTGATCATGTTGATGCGTCGGTATGTTAACTACCCACATCCAAAATGCTTTTAGGGGACCAAAAAGCAAACTTCTTATTAGCAAAGCTGCCATAAAATGACAATGAAAAATTGCTCACAGTTTTAGATTTTTAATGCCTGCCTCCATCAGTGCAGTTGTGATACATTTTCTGCTTGTCTTGAACATCGGCAAATTGTTTTGGATTGCAACTCCAGTCCACATACTCCGGTTTAATTACATTTATTCTACAATAGTAAGCCCTTGCGGACCCAGTACGCTTCAAAAGACACTAGAGGAAATGTCTGCACTAGAACACAGTGTGCTCTCTACTGTCCTAAAATGCGGCTTTTGTCTATAATTTGTCCAAATGTTACATGACTCGTTGCGTTATCAGTGAGCACCCACATCTGGTATGAACTAAAGGGTCCAGCTCTCATAGAATTAAAGAACATGGAGAGAACATGGCATGCAGCATTTTAAGGCTTTCAAGATATCTTTTTGCCCAACATGTTCTTAAGTATTCTGGGGCCTTATAGGGCCTATATGCTGGTAGTGTTGGTGCCTTACTGTGTCAGAAGGTATGAGGGAGAGTACTTTACCACTCCCCTGCTTCCATACTTTGTACCAACTGTTTGAAAAGATAAATAAATTACTATTTACTGAAACTCCTGTTGCATAAGTTTATTTTATTTCTATGCTAATCACTATAAATGCTTGATCATCTTCCAACTGAATTCCATTGTTGTTAACCAGCATTTTGTCACAACCTTGTAGCTGACAACATTGGATTCATCTCATTGTAATTGCATGTAGTTATAATATTAAGATTGGAATAAAAGCACAAGGCATGATGCACACACACACGCACACACACTGACAAGCCCCCATGCACATGCACATGCACACACCAAATCAAAAGCATAATCTCATTTGTGGAGGTAATTAAGGTGGCCTACATATCCTCTGTACAAAACTCAGGTCACATGACTGATATTATTATATTACTACTGTGTGAGGAATTGCAAGCAACTTGAGCTTGTCGATGGGCTGAATATGTCATGGTGTATCAGCTAAAAGCTACATTTAATGGTCTGGAATGTAAATGTATCAGCATGATACCGGACCAGCTGTCGACCCATATACACGGAGCCACCAATGACCGAAGTGCTGTTTTGTAATTCTTTTTCACGTTTACCCATCTGGCCAATCAGCGAAGGCAAACAGGGATACCGTCAAGTCAGCCGCGCCCACTCAAGTGTCAGTACACGCTACACGGTGGACAGACCAATAGCATAACTTTCCAGTCAGTCAGTGTCGCATTTAGCTTCTGAGTTTTTACTAATGTGGTCAGTCAACGAATTTGGACCCTCTGCATGTTGTTGTAATGCTGCACTAAGCGGTTAGTCATGGTTGTGAATTCAGTGCACTGGTTTCGCAAAGGTCTGCGTTTGCACGATAACCCGGCGCTGCAGGAGGCCCTGAATGGAGCTGACACGGTGCGCTGTGTTTATATCTTGGACCCGTGGTTCGCAGGCTCCGCTAACGTTGGAATCAACCGATGGAGGTATGTAAAGAAAATAGTGTTGTCACATGTTTGCGTGTTATACTGAAACGTGACCCTTCATGTAAACACAATGTATCTGGTCGCCATCTATATCATGCGTAGGATTCCAACAGCCGCGCGCGCTTGCTTGGGCCTCCCGTCACATCAGTGGCTATCGTTAGCTTAGCACGCCGAGATACGCATTAGAAACTGTATTGTGCTGTGAACAAGCTGGACGTTAACTTCATTCCCGCTAATAGCTTTGGCGAACATTAAACCACGAAGTCATTTTAACCCAACTTGTTCAAAAAAAAAAGTATTGTTCTTGTCATTGCTGTCAAACTTTACGGCATTTTGTTGGTTGAAGCAGAAAGACTGTCACAGAAAACAGTGGGAATGTAACTGTATCCTGCACTTGATTCTGACGATTAGAACTCTCGCATTCTCGATTCATAAGTTGGCACATTCACTGGTACTTCTGCAAATTAAAGTGTTACTAGTAAATGTCTTTCTACCTAATTTTGTCTAAAGGCCTGTTATCTAAACTAGCAGGGTCACAGTGATGTCCCCACAACTTCTTTTCTATTCTTTTGTTTACGTTTTCCTTCATGTTTACGACTACACATTACTTTTTATTAGCATTATTTTCTTCTCTTTTTATGCTCATTGTTATGCCACCCATTATACATTTGTTTAAGTTTCTTCGGAAATATGCACCAATGCACAAAGTGGACCAATCAGGCCAGCATACCTGTGCTATGTTTGCTTCTCGGTAAGAATTAGAATATTGTGGAAAAGTTAATTTATTTATTTATTTATTCAATATTGTAGCCTCACGGTGTCTCACTCTAATCAGCTCATTAACTCAAATCACCTGCAAAGCTTTCCTGAGCCTTTCAATTGTCTGTCAGTCTGGTTCAGTAAGGCAACACAATAATGGGGAAGAGTATCAATTTATTGAGATGCACCTGTGTGGTTCCAATAATTGTGCTTTTTAGTATATTTTGTCTAAACGTTCTTATGTCTACTTTTGTGTTTGAATTCAGGTTTTTGCTAGAAGCTCTGGAAGACTTGGACAGCAGCCTGAAGAAATTCAACTCCAGATTGTTTGTTGTCAGAGGGCAGCCTACAGATGTATTCCCAAGGGTTTTTAAGGTATTTATTCCTGCCTCCTAGTGCCGAGCAATGTACGAGTTCTGCCTGTCTACTGGAGGAAATCTGTGCAAATTAATTTTGTTTCAAATTGAAAGGACATCACAGTAGAAAAAAACCACTGTACAGCTACAAAAAACAACTTTAGCCTTACTTTCTTTTCCGCTCCTCCTCTCTCTCGCTCTGCTCCTCTCGTTGTCTGCAGGAGTGGAAAGTGACGAGGCTAACGTTTGAATATGACACAGAGCCTTATGGGAAGGAGAGGGACGGGGCCATCATCAAGATGGCCCAGGAGTTTGGAGTGGAGACCATTGTCAGGAACTCGCACACACTGTACAACTTGGACAGGTTTGTACAGCAGACAGGAATTGTAGACAGACTAACCCTAAGCCTAACCCTAACACTCATTTACAGCTTAAATGATTGCATTCGTGTTTCTCCATCATTTAATATCTATTAAACATCGTTTATCTATTGTAGAATCTAAACGATGCTTAAATAGCAAATCATTGATAACGGAGTAATTATGATCCCCACAACTGCTATTTGTGTTTACAGGGTAATAGAGATGAACAACAACAGTCCTCCGTTGACCTTTAAGCGATTCCAGACCATTGTCAGCCGGTTGGAGCTTCCCCGGAGACCTCTGCCTGTCATCACCCAGCAGCAGATGGGAAGCTGTAGGACTGAGATAGCTGACAATCATGACCAGCTCTACAGTATACCATCACTGGAAGAACTAGGTAGAACTGCTTTTTTAAAATGATTTTATTGTACTTGTAGACACATTATGCTCTAAGTTTGTCATAATGGTCCTTCCATACAATAGACAGGAGTGAGTATTTGGCCTAGCGTTGAGTCATTACATGGCACCATATATCTAAGCATCTCTCTCTGTAAATTGTCTAACCAGGTTTCAGGACAGAGGGTTTACCTCCTGCTGTGTGGAAGGGAGGAGAGTCGGAGGCCTTGGACAGACTCAACAAACATCTTGACAGAAAGGTGAGTTGAACCATCGAGTTGTCTGTCTCTCTGTGTTTGCTCTGTGATATACTGGCGACCTATCCAGAGTGTAAAGGATAAGCGGGTATAAAGGATGGATGGATGTTTTGTTTTTTCAGTTTCCTTCCTAGTGTTCCTGTAAGAAGGAGTTTAAACCCTGTCTGCAAATTCTATTTCCTGTCATGGTTTCCGAGTTTTGATAATAAACAGAATATATGCTAAGCAAAATGTTGTTCTACATGACAGCGTCCTAGAAATCATTCCCTTCCTGTGTTTGGTGTCTGTAGGTGTGGGTGGCTAACTTTGAGCACTCAAGGGTCAACATGTGCTCATTGTATGCCAGCCCTACTGGCCTCAGCCCCTTCCTGCGTTTTGGCTGTCTGTCCTGTAGAGTTTTGTACTACAACCTCAGAGAGCTCTACATGAAGGTATTATACAATCCAACAAATTCCGACAATTAATTGCTGTTTGACCCTATTATTTACATGTTAATGTTTGGCACACCTCTCTCTCAGCTTCGTAAGCGTTGCAGTCCTCCACTGTCCCTGTTTGGCCAGTTGTTATGGAGGGAGTTCTTCTATACGGCCGCAACTAACAACCCAAACTTTGACCACATGGAGGGGAACCCCATCTGTGTCCAGGTAGGTCACTGTGCATTTCATTCAGCCCATAATGTGGCTTCATTGGGTTTACATGGCGTAGTCTGCTTTTCTTCCTATGGTCTGGAGTCCTTGAGCTCCCTATATGTTCTCTCTTGATACTTCCCACGCTGACTGGAGTGATTTTTTTTTGTAGAACTCCGTCATAGGACTAGACACTCTGCTTAGTTCTGACCAGCAGCAGCAATGCTTACTTGGGCCTTCTTACTGCTTCTCCAAAAACTTTTACAAACCTAAAAGAGGAGTCCTGGACAACTACTTTGTGTTGAATGTTGTGAGACTCTGGTATATGCTGTATATACTATGCTAAATGAAAGTAATTGAAGAAGAAGATGAAGAGCACCCCTTTTATTATCAGAGTAGCTGAGAAATTTCTCTTCCAAACACATGCAATTTTACATTTCATGCAGTTTCACAATGTTTGACAGTTTATACATTTATACAAACATGTTGTTTACATTTATACATGCATGTTTACATTTATCCATACATGTTTACATTCATGCATGCATGCTGTTTTACATGTATACATTGTTTCACACACAAATGCAAATTGCACACATCTGAAAGTCTTCAGATCGGTCAACCACAGAGAAATGCAGAAGGTTTTTAATTTTTTCATATTTCCTTCCAGATCCCATGGGACCAGAACTCAGAGGCACTAGCCAAGTGGGCTGAGGGTCAGACTGGTTTCCCCTGGATAGACGCCATCATGACCCAGCTGAGGAAGGAGGGATGGATCCATCACTTGGCCCGACATGCTGTGGCCTGTTTCCTTACCAGGGGAGATCTCTGGATCAGCTGGGAGAGTGGCATGAAGGTAAGAAAGACCACATGTCTTTGGTCATATCAAAAATATTAATGATTATAATTATCATCTGAAACACAAAATGATAAGAGTAGTTTTTCCTTTTTAGAATGACCTGTGTGTGTGACTCACAATCGCCCTCCAGACATGTGGCTATGTAACTGCATCCTGTATTTGGGGGCAAAACACAGAACAGGAAGAGGAATTTTTGCGGTTGTTTGAAATAAGGACACTTTACAAACACAAAATCAACTCAAACTCAAAATTTGGTATCCCTGTTTTGTGTGAATTTACTGTACTTTTCATTATTCTGGTGTTTATTATTCTGTGAGTTGATACTACAGTAACAGTAGTGCAGATGAAATTATACAGCACTACATAGGAGTTATGATGTATTATTATGTGTGCAGGTTTTTGAGGAGTTACTCCTGGATGCAGATTGGAGTGTGAATGCTGGCAGCTGGATGTGGCTCTCCTGCAGTGCCTTCTTCCAACAGTTTTTCCACTGCTACTGCCCTGTTGGCTTTGGAAAGCGGACCGATCCAACGGGAGACTACATCAGGTAAACTAAATACCTGCTATAACCAAACCTGGTACCTCTTGTAGTCCTTATTCTTTTATGGTGATTATAAATATGAGTTATAGACTACACCATTGTTCAAGGTTTCACTCTATGTTGCTGTGCTCAAGCTACCGTAAAGCTATTCTGCTGTGACAAGAACAAAGAGCATGGCATTAAAATAAGTGCACCGAGGCAAAGTGTTGATGTTTGCCCATAAAATCTGTCGGCGGTACAACCTCTTATACCATTACAACAAGCTGATGACGATGCAACTACTGTGTGTTGACTCTGCTCTCCTCCAGGCGGTACATCCCCATTTTAAAGGACTACCCTAATCGTTACATCTATGAGCCCTGGAATGCCCCAGAGGCGGTCCAGAAGGCTGCCAACTGTGTGGTGGGAGTGGACTATCCCAAACCAATGATCAACCATGCAGAGGGCAGCAGACTTAATATTGAGAGGATGAAACAAGTTTACCAGCAACTTTCTCATTACAGAGGACTCAGTAAGTAAACTGCTCGCCTAACAACACTCGCTGTCTCACTAAATCCAATTGGAGTCGTGTTAGACTCAAAGCTTCTCTAGATATTACAGTATACACATTCCTTGGCTTGATGCCTGAGCTCTGGTGTTTTCCCCACAGCTCCACCTCACTGTACAAATAGTAAGGTTGAATTTCAGAGTCTGACGAGAATTTCCAAAAAATTGTTGGAAATACTCTTCAGCGCAATTTCAGCCTTGAAGCTTTGTCAACAAACTCACAACTTACTTTATGTTCAAAGTAGATGAGAAAATGGCTTAATTTGATTTATTTTTTTCAGGTTTACTGGCTTCAGTACCAACGATCCAGGAAGAGGCGGAGCCACCAATGACTGATGAATCCCAAACTAGCAGCGGTCCTGGTAGGTCAAGTCAGGTTTTTTGAATAGCCCAATATCCCAGTGGGGCAGATTTGCTAAGCATTTTGCGAGGCTTTTACACAGCGTCACAAAAATACTGTCCGTCTACTTCTATTTACTGATGTGACGACCCAGGGGTTTGCACTCACGAAATGAGAGAAAAGCAGAAGAAAATTGTAATTAATTAAGTTTGGATTAATGCATAATGCACGTCAGCTCATGTTGGAATGTATGGACTGAAGTGATATGTTCATATTTTCACTTTTGAGTTAGGATTCATATTGCAGTGCTTCAACAAGCTGCAGTCTTTTGAGAGCAGTGAAGCTCAAGCCAGAGAAGAGAACATTTCAGTCGTCAAGTCTCAAAGTAACGCGTCAAGTAAACCCTCGGCATCTGTCAATCCTTGCTATAATATGGATGTGAAAATATTCCACTTAGGTAATTTTATTAATGTGGTGCTGAAGGACAGATTTGCATCAAATATTTTGCTGAGATTCTGTACAGTTTCCTGCATTACAGGGTTTCATGGGAAAGGTAACAAATTGGATTGAAATATTCTCAGGTGACAATCCTTGCCTCTTTGGGCCATTAGCATTTCAGTTTTGGTTTATGTAAAATAATAGTTAAGTATTGCCTGCATAAGAATGTTAATCTACATATAGACTGTTCTGCGTTGGAATCATGTAAAATGAAAAAAGTATTGGGCTGAGAATCGAACCCAGAGGAACACCAAACTTAACGAAATAATCGATCATGCAACGAGACAAAATGGGACTTATTTGTCATGTAAGACCTAAACCGGGTCATATTGTGGTCAACAATGTCGATAGCTGCACTCAGAGGTGAGCGCTCCAGTTACCCCGTTACGGATTCTCGATTAATTTACTGTAAACACCGTAGTGAAATGGCGGTGATTATATTTAGGTAATTAGTTGTGTGCATACTTGTGTGTCTTTTGTCAGATTCCCCACCTCAAGAGCCTTCCGACGGTGAAGTACCTGGCTGCTCTATTGTTCCTGATTCCTCCACAATCTATGCGTCCTCACCAGCCACTGTCCCACATCCAGGCCTGGCTGGGGCTTTAACCAGTGGTCTAACCCAGACACCCTGCACATCTTCACTTTCACACAAAGCTCCATCTTTTGTCCATACAGCTGTAACCTCAACCACATATGCACACCATGTCTCAGAAGCTCCTCTCTCACACCAGCCCCCCATACAAGGTCAGACCGCTCTGTCAAAATCCGAACTGTCCTCCCCCTCTCCTCCAAGTCTGACGTTGTCCTTATCACAGAGTCCAGCTAATGCCCAGGCTCAGGCTCAGGCCTCCTCTCTCAGCCCGAGAAAGAAAGGCTTTCCCCTCAAGCTGCGTCGCAATCAGCGGCAGCGTGGCCGTCAGAGCTGCACTCCGGCAGCAAGGGAAGGAGAGAGGAGAGGGGTGGAGTTTGAAAGAACAGGAGAGGAGGAGGAGAAGATGGAGGAAGATGAAGAAGAGGATGAGGAAAGAATGGAAGAGGAGACATCTGGAGAGAGCACCGAAAATCATTGACCACATGTACAAAATGGGACTTGGCTAAAGTGTGAGTTAGACAGGGAAGAAAGTAAAGTCGGCTCGTTTGGACTCACTTTAGATGAGTTGGTCAAAGCTTGTCTCTATCAAACTGGTGTTTTAAATTTGCACAAAATGAACTTTATTTAAAATACCACAAGGAATTTGACCTGGTTAAGATGATAAGCTGCTCAACCACACAGATTCAAAATATTTGAACATCGCTCATCACAGAACATAACTGCCAAAGTTTGTCTTGTTCTATTTAATTAATCTAACTCCCCAACTTAGGTACTTAGATTGGAAGGACATGGAAATTTGTAATAAAAGTTTTTTTCCCAGATGTGGGGAAATGCTGCACTGCTCCACAGTATTCGACACGATTCTTCCCTGGGTCAAGTCCAACCTGCCCATTAATATTGATTAGAATTCAGCCATAAGATTTTAGAACAGAACGTCTTTGCCCAATGAAGCGTAACAGTAAGACATTGTCAATGTTCAGTAGCTCCAGCAAATGGCGGCATTACAGCAATCATTTAGGCCTGCACCCCAGCGGAACAAATGCACTACGTGTTTTGTATGCTGTTATATGCATGACACACTTTTGTTGTTCAAACATTTTTATTGCTCAAACCGAAGAAAGAACTCCAGGAAACACTTACAGCAGTGAACACTAAGTCACCAAGCAACATGATGTGTTGAAACATGAGCTGCAAATCCAAATATCATCCTATTAAAATTTTACAATTTCACACATCTGTTTCATATCTGAGGAGAATATCTCATATGAAGAGGCCGTCAGACACATTAATGACATCCACCTCCACCCAAGGGTCCATATGAAACTTGGACATGGTTCAAACTCCTTCAAGTCATGAAATATGTCATCAGTTCCAGTCTAGTTTGGTAAAATGCCCATTGAATACATGAAGAAGGTGGGCAGCTGTCACTCTTTCAACAGAGGCGACAATCTGAAGTTTCATGTGCTGGTGTTATTGGGACACTTTTGCTTTGAAGGCCATTGTTTTGTCTTAAAGCCTTCAAATGTCTCAGCTTTTGCTTGTGGGAACTCTTCCAAAAAAGCTTGTCAGAGGTGTCGTGTTGCTCCACTGCAACACTCCCCATCATGTTTGTCTTCGTCCTGAAAAGGGTTGACTCCTGTTTTTTCCTCCTCCTCTGTTGGTATAACAGCTTTTTGTCATCTAACACTGGTGGCTGTAAAGCTGTGCAATGGGAAATAGAGGTTGTAGGCACACAAACCTGTGTTGTAGGTTGTAGGCAACTACTGGTTGTAGACCCTGTCAGTGCAAAAACCTCATCCAGCTGATCTCTTGGATATGTGGTCTTTCTGCCTTAGTGTCCACTGGACTAGGTTCTGCTAACTGCTTGTATACAATGTCGATATGACTCTAACATGAGTGTTAACCAAGACTAATAACACTTCAGTGTATCTCTAGGGTCATTATAAGTCAAGATTCTTTCACCACAACAAACAAAGCAATGAATACCAATGTAACAAGCAAGAATTTGAATACAGTGACTGTAGACTTCTACTACTACATCATAGAAGTAGGAGTAGAACTTTCAGGGTCACAATACTTTGAGGAAGACATGCAGCAATGCCTGGTCTTTAGGTAGAAGTTCAGTCTACTACTACTTGTACTCTCTCTCTCTCTCTCTACTTACTACTCAGCTCCTGTAGATGTACAGCAGGGGCCATGTTGTTCCTGTTGGAGAGGGCAGCAGTTATAATAATATGGGAACACACTGTAACCGTGGGCATAATGAGGTGAGGTTTTGCTCTTTTATTATGTCTACCTGACAGTGTTTCTCATATATAAAGAAGCACTATAAAGAACATGGTAGAACATCCATGTGTAATTAATATTCGAATGATTTGTGATTCTTTGTTTTTTCCTGTTTGCTTTGAATGTAGAGGATCTGCTCCCCTTGTATATAAAGTATGTTCAAATGTAAATGTATCTATTTTCTCCTGCTGGTTGAAGAGAATTCCACAAAGGCAAATTTGCTTTGCTCCTTCTCCCCAACTGTCTGCTCAAGGTCATCAAAGAACTGTTCAACTCTCTCTTGTAAGTCTATAGTTTATCTGCCTGTTTGTATTAGAATCTTGGATCCTCCCAGGTTTGATCTCGGAAAGTCACCAAATGTAGCTTCAATGAAACTAGATTCATAGAAGCTTAGACACCAAATCATTTTCCATAAGCTATATATACACACAAAATAGTTTTTATTATTTAACCAACAAAAATAACTCCATACTGGCTCCAAGTAGATTGTTTATATTTCCCAGTTACCCATCCATATTAAGCTGTAAACACCTGGAGATGCTCCCAACGCAGTGGAATGTTGTCAATTTGTACATTAACAACCTTCTAAGTTGTAAGCAAGTTTCAAATTCTCTTATTAAAAAAAATCTGTTCTGACATTTGAGTTTGTTCTTGAAACGCTCACATACATATATATATTTATACGGATATATATACGTGTGTATATATATACTGTATCCTCGTCTATAGTCTTTGAGGGAACTTTCTTGTGTTATCTGAACAAGGATGGCAACAGGCTCCTACCACAGCAGGCCTAAGTGGCTCCCTGCCGATCCTGCATCCTCTCAGATGACTACACATCATGGTTTTTCATGTGGCACAATTGGTTGAACCTTGGTACAAGAAGTTTTGTGCATTGATTGAACTTATTTCATTTATTTGTTTTGTCACAGATACAACAACACACACTAACCCACAGAAACAGTAACAACAAGTTAAAGCTTTGCATTACTGCTTTTCAATGATGCCAGAGACAGACAATAGGTCCAAATAAATAGACATAAATAAATCAAACACACACTTTTCAACATCCATTTCACAACATTATTGAAATCAAGGTAACAGATTGAATGCTTCATGGTCACAAACCATTCCAAACAGCCAGATTTGGACTTTTGTGTTCTTACTTTGCGCTTTAAGGGCATTTGGGATCAATGAAATAAATAGTCAACCAGATATGTTGTTTAGATCATATCCCATATTAATATATCAGTTTGAATGGTCAACCATGAGTGAGATGAAAACCCTGCTGATGTTACAGAAACAAACACAGCTCAAACTGAAACGATACAAACATTTTCACTGCTCCACTTCCACTTGATGTTAAATATGATGGAGAAATGAGAAAGATTGGAGAATCACAACATAGGATTGACACTTAGGGTATAGAATCACTATGTAATTCTTGATTGGATCACAAGAAAGTGAGGATATTTCAGACCCAGAAGCAGTGTGTGTGGATACACTGCACGTGCAACCACTGCACATCTTGACTGTATATGGCTCCATTGTTATCTGAAGGTCAGAGCCATCTGATTCCACAGCTAAAGCTGTATAACTGAACATACATGAAAAAGGAAGAGGAGGACATGAAATCTATACAAAAATATGATACATAGACACAATTCACTCTAGAGCTTGTACCTCCTACAAGGCCAACAAAGGCTTTTTATAAGCATTTTAAATCCACATTTTTACCGTCAAATCAGATGTGTAAAAAAGATTAATTATGGAAATTAAGTGCACAAGGGTATGATGTCGACATCATGTCTTTCTTGGTCGAAGCCCATAACTGATCAAATATATCTGAGCTGTTCTATGCTCAATGAATCATCAACTAATTAACATGTTGATGGTATTTGTATGTTTCCAAACTGGATATGCTCTCAGGGTCACAGGTACTGAGCTTTTGTGCTGGTTTGGGGAGTAGATTTGACGCACTCACACAGGTACAGGAGCCTGGAGTCATGGCTTCTATCATATATGGTTAAGGGAGGATCACGCAAATAACGGGCAGGATATTATAAGTGAGATTGTGGCGAGGTATCGCGGCTCTGTCCATGACAGTATAATTTTCAGGAACAGCGACATCTAGTGGATTATAAGCAGATGCTTGTTTCAAACGTCCTCAGTAGTTCTCCTGGTGACTCCTGTTGCATGGATATTATAAGTAATAGACGCCCAGAGGCGGTTTCTAGAAACTGAAGTTGATTTGAATTCCTGTAAAACACCAAACACACATAGCAGGTGGCACATTCGCTGAGTAGATCATTTGTTGTGACCTTTAGACGATTAATTCATGCTGATTGTGAACACACAAAAACACTCACATCTGGCCACAATTTGCCTGTTTCATGTAAGTACATCTGGCCTCAGTGTACTGAGGAAGGAGGAAAACAGCACAAGGAAGAGTGCTTAAGAAAACAGTGTAGTTGGAACAATACACAGCAGCAGTCTGGATGATGATGATGATGCAGTCAAATGGCACAGAGCAGCCGTGTTCATACGACCACAACTACAAGAGGTCGTCTGAGACATTTTAAGATTTTTCACAAAATACTTTCATACTATGTATTTCCTTTTGGTTTCCATCTCTCCTTTTTTCAATTTAGGAGTTAACCTGAAGTATCAAATGACAAACAATTCAGTATAAGTACAATTTCAGTATTTACACTCTATTTTGGATTGAATGTCGCAAACTGCTGTGTAAAGAAAATATATGTATAAAATGCTTATAGATGTGGGGTTTTACTGGTTAAATGAAAGACATAAACAAAGTTGTTGTCCCACTTGTGATGAAAACTAAATTTGATTTGTACAGTTGGACACAGATGAATCAGTATGTGACAAATAACTACCTTAGGAACATTACAAGTTTCACCAAAAGAAAGAAGACACACATTGTATACATCATGCGTGGGAAGTGAATACTGGGTTGTAAATTTCAGCCGATTGCACGTTCTCACCATTCAGGTTTATAGTGAAGTGTGATAACGTGTTGATTGTTAATAAGGCGGGTGAACCTATTTCCCACCATGCATATAACTGGTGGAAGGAAGCACTAGCAGAGGATATGAGCATGAGATCAACACCTCAACACAAAAACAAAAACCTCACCTATGTCAACATCAACTTATTTATAGATTATTTTCATCAGGAGAGAATTATACGTTCATTAAAAGAACTAAACTGGTTCTCTTAGTCTCCACCTTGCTTCTGAATATCTTCTTCCACCTGCCATGCTGAGTGAAACCTGAACAATTGACTGAAATGTTTCAAATATATGAGGGAATTCGATTTTGGCATTGATAATGGTGAGTTATTCCCATTTTGCGTTCTGTTTAAATGCACAGTCAAATCATGATCATCTACAGTAAACAGTGTCCCACATGAGGTCAGCGTGATTGGGCCTCTTTCACACTGCTGCTTTATTCTCAGAGGATCTCACATGAGGATTTTCTCTCGGGTGTCGGGAAGTTTGAGGGCCACCAGACCGCCGCAGGTCAGTGCGGTGAAGGACAGCAGGATGGGGATGACTTTGGTGATGCCGACAAAGCTGGCGAAAATAGAACTGCCCAGTACGGCTGCCAGCTTACACAGAGCGTTCAGCACTCCAAAGGCAGTGGCTCTGAAACACACAGCAGAGAATTGTACCAGAGTGGATAAAATCACTAATATTAGGACATAATGGGGGGTTCAGTCTGGTAGTCTACCTTTTTGAAGCAGGGTAGAGCTCCACAGTCACCACCTCTATGCCATTCCATGCAGCTACACTCACACCACAGAATAAACACTGCAGGGCGATGATTGCTGATTGGCTGAAGCTCAGAAACAGGAAGAAAGTACAACCTGCAGATATTAGCATAGAACCACCTGGGGAGGTACAGAGAGAGACAGAGACATTTCAAAATTAAATGAAGTAAACTGAGATAGATGTACAGTATGTCACTCTGCTGGTATACAAAATATAATTAGATGTACTTATGAAGCTGAATAGTTTTGAAAGTCATTAGTCATTGAAAAGTCACCTATGATCTTGACCCTGCCGATCTTCTGCATTGAGAGAGCAGATATGATGTTGCCAGGCAACACAGCCAGACTACCCAGGAAGCTGACCAGGTAAATGAGAACATCATTCTCCTCAAACGTGTCCAGGTGGCAGCCATGTTTGTTTTGCTCAAAGGTGGTGTTTTCCATCTTACAGTCGATAAATTTCTCCTTCCACAGGTCTTCAGAGAAAAGGATCAAACATGCAAAGTAAGATGGCAGATACAGATAGATGAAGCTGTGAACATTTTTAAGCTGTGACATTTTTAATGAATCCCCTAAGATGTTGTGAATTTGTTCTTATGCACATCTTTAAGAGCAAATTCCTGCACACACATGGTTGATGAATGAGACCAAATGTGTGGAAAACCATATGTTGCTTCAGACAACATACAAGGACTCAAAACCTTCATCATGTTGTTCTGAGGATGTGTTATGTTGTGCCATGGTAGAGGTCAGTCCCCCTCCATGTTTGAGATTGAAACAAGTCTGCAACTACAATCCCCAGCATTATAAACCCAAACCTTGCACCAGAGCCTAACACCTACCTGTGTTGTAGAAGAAACTTGAGCGAATGGTGCAGTTCTCAAACACTGTGTCTGTGGACCTGATGTCCTCGAAGCGACAGTCTTCAAACAATGAGTCCTCGAACTTCACTGACTTCATCTCTATACTGATGAACCTATTGGGATGGAATGAGACACACAAATGCCCAAACAAAGCATGGATCACTCGCTTCGTTGGAAGCATGGATCACAGCATCACTTCTATTGCCGTGGCAACACAGAAATAGAATAGACAGAAATAACCTTTCCTGGTAGACTAAAACATACCACTCAGGAATGTTGGCTCATTCTGTCTGTTTTATTCTGCAAGCAGCATAGAAGTTTATTCATATACAGTATTTGAATGTACTGTATGATGCAATGACAACTTTCTGTAGCAGAGGTGAAGGTACATTCAAACAAAGTGATATAGTGTCATAGTCAAAGTGTCACCAAGTTTCCTTTCACTTAAGCTTGTTTACTTCATGAAAGATTTATTCTCTTTTGAACAAAGTATTGAATGGAATGGAGTGGAACGACCTCTTCACCTCCATTCAATGATTTGTTGCTTTATATTCTCTAAAACACTGGGAGCAGGACAATGAGGCCGTCTTTGACATTAAACAGTTCATTCTTTGAGTCTGCCAGATCTGTTCAAGAAGACATCTCATATTTACATCCCAAATAAAGAAGAACAGGAGGCAAACCTCCCAATAAGAATAAGAATAAGAATGAACTTTCAACAACACTTCATAATACAGCCAATAAAGCAAAGCACCAGTACATGTTGGCTTCCTCGCTGAATTCTACAAACACTCCGGCTATAACAACATTTTCAGATCAAACCGGCTTTATAAAAGGCAGGTGGTCCTCCAGCAATTAAAGGCATTAAACATTAATTAACCAGAACCAGAAGCCATCATAGTCTCATTAAATGCTGTGAACACATTTGATCTGTTTACCCCATTAAAGAAACTTGACTTAATTATTTAGCCATTGGTTCAATATTCTTTACACCTCACCCATGGGCAGAGTTTCCTATAATAGACCAACGTCACAAAGCTTCACGTTCTACCCAATCCTCTAAATGTACATTGAACCATTTGCAGCAGCCGTACATCATAACCAAAACATCGAAACAATTCAACAACATAAGATTAGTCAATATGCAGATGACGACTGCTAGTCATCATTGATTCATTCTCCCAAATCTCCAGGCACCTCATTAACTAGTTCCAATCTACTCTCCCCACATCAGCCCTTAGGATCACATATACCTCACTTCCCCTCACTCCTCACAACAGAAAACAATCATCTTTGACATTGCTTGCTCATGGGGGAATGGGGGAAAGTCGGGCTTCTATAAATGCTCTTTATGTACCTTTGTTGTGATTTGGCACTATGACATTCTTGATGACATTTTGTTCAGGTAGTGAGGTTCAGGGAACTCGGTGGGGGTGAATTTGTCAGTGTCTTGTGTTTTACATACATTGTGAGTATGTTTGCATGTGAGATCCCCTGACAGGACGATGAGACTCAAAGGAGTCAAAGGAAAGTGACCACCAAATACAGACTGATGGATTGGACGCAGGTGATTAAGTAAGGTGGACAAATGGTGAATTCCTACTTCCTACATTGATTGTATTGTATTGTACCTACTTATCATGGATGTATTCCCCTTCCCTATGGATCTGGTTCTCCAAAGAAAAGTTGAAGTGGAAGTTCTCTACTCGCTCTCTATGGAACACCTGGACAGACAGAGGAACAACATCAACAAAGAGTCAATTGTCTTCTGTTAGAAGAGGGGCCTGAAGATGGATTGAACTTGGATGGTATCCTTAAGGACTGATGCTTGTGCGGCTAAAAAATCTGTACTGCTATGAAATTAGGCATGCATTGTTCTCAAAAATTACCTTGACTTTGGACTCGTACTCCTCATTTTGAAGGTGTTTGATCATGTCAGGAAACCAAACGGACAGACCGTAGTAACTGGCACATTAAAGAGACAGTAAATAAATTAAAACAGAGAATATCCACTCCAAACAAAAACAGTGGTAAGGGTGGCATCACACACATCACACAACACTCACACACTAACCTGAAAGCCATGCAGAACCAGATGATGGCCATGAAGAGTGTGGCTAACCTCAGCTCAGCAGAGAGAAGAGACGCTACATTCCTCAATACCTGTGACAAATGAGCACGTGTGATTCTGGATCAGGCCTTTATCCCCCTTTATCTGCCTAAAGTTGTTTTGTGAATATGACCTTCTGTGATATCTGATTATGAAGATGTTGGTACTATGGAAGGAACCCTAGCATGTTAGTACGTACCAGTTTACAGAGTGTTAGCGAGCGGACAGCCCATCGCTGCACAGCTGTTCCTGTTGCACTCTGAATTTCTATGAACTCATCCTCTGCTGTCTTAGGAGCTTTGATGTGGGTAACCTGAAAGCAGACGTCATCAGAAGTCACATGGATATATATATAAAGATCTAAGGATCTTTATATTTCATCTCAGCATGGTTGCTCTCCATGTTGCCCACCCCATCCCTCACATCCTACCTGGACTTCTGCTCGCCATCTCTCTCTCTCTCGCTCTCTCTCTCTCGCTCTCTCGCTCTCTCTCTCTCTCTCTCTCTCTCTCTCTCTCTCTACCCTCGCTCTCTCAGGGCTCACGTTGTTCTTCTTTTGCTCTATTTTTGTATTTTGCCACCTGCTGTTCCTATTTCACACCTGGTGGTTTGAGTACAGACAGAGAATCTCTCTTTGAATTTCCTCTCCCAAGGTTTCTTCCTTTTCCTCATATATTCAGGTTTCACACACAATTCTACTAATACATACAGCATACAAAAACACATACTGTACCTATTCATATGTATATATATACACACTAGTATATACCATATATGTATACACACACATACATGTAGAATAGCAGTGGAAGTGAAACAAATTAAATAGAATAAAATAGAAACATAAAATAAATACTCACTGTAAACACTTTTTCTGGCTGTCCCTTGGCCCTCCAGTTGATATCGTGGACCTTTTTCAGAATCATCCATGCTTCATCATGCTTGGCATTCTACTCCAAACACACACACATAGACACACTGTCACAGAATTGTAAAGATTACAACTATATTCAGAAATAGTTTGGGTCAAAACTCAGCCTTGCGACAGTCCATCCAATATTTTGTTACATTGTGTCTTTTTTATTTGTCTGTATTTGTCAGGTTATCTAAAAAAAAAAAAAAAAAGGTAGATTGGCGGATTCATTTTGACTTGATGGGTTGGACATGCCCCTGGAAAGAAAGTTGCCTTGGGTCTACCCACATCCATCCATAGTCTCACCTCTAGGAGGAAGCGAGGACTTTCCGGCATGAAGAAGAGTCCAATCAGAGAGGACATGGCAGGAAGGGCTGCAACCAGGACAAACACCCGCCAGCTGTGGAACTGGAACTCTGTCCCCATACTGAAACCCCATCCTGTAAACACGCAGAGATTTCCACAAAAGACAAAGGAAATCTAAAGTCTAAAACATTAAGTGTATGTTTAAATAAATAAATGTCCCCCTGCTTTGGAATTATTTGCACATTGCATTATAAACCCAAGCCAAAATGTGTTGTATTGTTTATGAAAGGTGTTCCAAAATGCGGTCCCAGCCCAAGGAACTATATTAGTTTGGAAAATGATGCAGTATCCAAAACACAAAAGCATCGTTAGAGGTGTGTGGTTTGGGTTCTTACCATATCGGGGTATGATTCCCCAGGCCGTGAATGAGGCATAGATCCCACCAATCATCCAAAACATACACAGCCAAGACAAATGTTCTCCTCTCTTACTCATCTGAAGAAACTCTGAGAAGTAGGAGTACACAATTGGGACCGAGCCACCTATACTAAAATAAAGACAAAATGGAGACATAAGCATAGAGACAGAGAGGGGGTTAAATAGGTGTGTGTGTGTGTGTGTGTGTGTGTGTGTGTGTGTGTGTTACCCAATGCCAGACAGTACTCTGAAGAATAGGAAGAAGCCATAGCCCTGAGCGAACGAGGAGAGGAAGGCGAAGACACAGTTTATGGCTAGTGCCACAATCAGACAACGTCGACGGCCAACTTTATCTGCCAGGCCGCCCCATACGAATGCTCCGACCATCATGCTCAAAAAGACGGTCAAACCTGCAGAGAAACAGAAAAACAGATGCAGAGTGATAACAATAGACACTTGCTCTGTTTAGTTGTAAAGCCAGGTCAACATTAGCAAGGTCACATGGCTGCAGTTTGCAATCTTTTATGGTAATATTTAGGCAGCACTATTACTACTTTGTTCAATTCAATGGAATGGAATTCAAAGTCCATCCGTTTGACTCGAGGCAATATTAAAAAGTGCAACTGAAATAGATGAAATTTTTTCATCTTTAACCATCCTTCTCCTACACAACATGACAGAACAATTACTGCAATACAATAATGCTGGCTCAGTAACAATGGCAAAAGTCTGGCCTTGATGATAAAAGCAACATTAATCTAATATTGATAGTCATGTAATAATAGGTACCGAGCTAATGAGCAACATTATTTTGGTTTATGATTAATTGTGTTTGATTGGTTTGCAAAAAATATACAATACTGTTGCATTGTCGCAAAACAAAACAAAAATCACTTCATCTAACTTTCTTCTGGCTGAGCTTTTTGGTGGTGAATTAAAAAGCAATGCATAATCTCTCTTTGCAATTGCTTTTCATCTGAATTAAAGCCTGTCAACTCACATGAATCATTAACTAATCATAAATGTAAATATAGTATAAATTACAGACCAGGGAACACTGGCCTCTTCTCGCCTGATTAAATTGTTTTCAGTTTTCTCTCCTGTAGACACAATAAATCAGCTCTACTGAGTATTTATTGAATTGCTCTCCATTACTTTCTTCCATATTCTTGCAGCCTTACATAAGGAATGGTCAAAATAATGCGTCAGTATCAAAATGCAACATTCCAATTGAAGCCAAAATAGTTTGGGCCTTACTGAATCAGAATAACCTAATGGTGGTATTTGTGATGTTGGATACTCTATAGTGATGTGTACAGTACGATCCCTGTCTGAAAACTAATTACATTCCTCCTTTTCTCTTCCCTCCCTTATTACTGATTGATTCCTTGCCCGGAGCCCATTAAGTAATTAGACAGCAGGGGAGTGTGATTTGTGCTGCATGTGTCACACAGCCTGAGTCTTTGCAGGCTATTTAGAAAATTCTGTGAAATGTCTGGGCAGGACCCAAAGCTTTACTTTCGCCAACCTGCTGCATGATAATAAATGAAAAAAGAGAGCAACCGCAGAGAAAAGAAAATGGGAAACAGTTATACCAGTATGTAGTGTATGCCAGAAGCAGGGTGTACGCCAAAAACAAAATCAGATCAAAATCTCAAGCACAATTCAAGCTTCATTTTGCTGTCAGGGTTTAACAACAAGATGTTTGTGAAACCCACATTAAAACATGACATAAACTAGTTAAATTAGTTAAAATGTTTCATTTAAGTCAGTTAAAACATTTGACAACAATAATATAATGAGGACAATTAAAAGTATGCCTGTAGAAAATAGTCACGTCACTGCCCCTTTAAGAAACCAGCCTCAACACCTGAGTGACGCTGAGGAAGCAAACACAGATGTGAGGAAGAGAGAGAACCAAAGACAACCAACTGAGATTTGCTAGTGAAATATTGATTTAAAAAGTTAATTTAGGACCTGCCTGGTCGGGAATTGAAGAAGGGCATATCAAAAAATCAGCCACAGCGGTTTTGGTGAGTTTTTTTTTGTATTTTTAGCCGTGTTATTTCTGTTTCGGGCGTTCGAGGGGAGCTAACGTTAATGACATTAACTGTTTGGCAGTTTCTTCAGTTGTGTCAAGAAAACCTAAAACCTAACTGTTTGGCAGTTCATATTTTCCGGTTTATTAAGAGAATAACAATTATATTTTGTGTTACACTTTATACTGTGTTAGTATTGTTATATGAAATAATTGTGTTTCACGTTAACTGGATTTGGAAACAGTGACATTGTTATTTTACCTGTGAAAAGGGGGAAAATAAAGAAAGAGTTAACTCAGGAAAAATAGTGAAACAAAAATAGGTGCAACCTATTTATGTAGAATAAAAACTAGTTAATAGACCGGTCACAGTTTAGTTTAAATTAGTCCAACCCAATAACTTAAACAAACTAACTGGATTTATTAAAATTATTTCCAACCTAGATGGGGGAAAAAAAGGGAAGGTGGATCATACCAACACTTCTATTGTACTTACCTTTGATACCTTCAGGTTTATTTATTTATTGTCTTGTTTCACTGTGTATTGTCTTGTTTACTTTAAGTAAATTGACAGCCTTTGCATTTAAAGTTGAAGGCTTCTGGTCTATTTTTCTATTGCTTCCCCACTCCTTTGAGCCTGGAACTGGTCCAGTAGCATAGATCTGTGGTGTTGGTTGACACGAGTGCTATATTTGCTTAATACCAACATTGGTTAAAATGAATGACTGAAACAAAACACTTTTCTTTAACAAAATCAATCTAAATGACAACACACAAACCACACAAAACAATAATCAAAGCCCTTACCCAGCGTTCCTTTCTCTGCATTGGATAGACACAGATCCTTTTCGGCAGACGGCAGAACAAATGCAACCACAAAACACTCAACTCCGTCAGCCATCAATGCCAGACCCAGCACTATGAAGAGTGTCCACTGGAACTTCCCATGTCCACAGTCCTCCATTATTTCCTCATATTGTTCAGACAGCTCTTCTAATTCAGCAACAGCACTTCCAGCTGCCCGAGCTTTAGTCCTAAGGGAACAGATACAGAATCAGTCATAAGTCATACAAATTATGTGTTGACTAAAAATTAGATTGCTATGTTTGTTTCTAGTGTGAGCATTCATATTAAGGGAATCCAAGCCAAGGCCCAGAGTAAGGAAGATAAGGTGAGGGAGACTCATATTGCCATCCTACTCTGCAGCTAAATTGTTGGTGATATTTTTGGAAAGACAACCATGCTGCATCTCACCTTGCTGCTCTCTGTGCTGCCTTCACCTCATCTGGATGTGGTATCCCTTGATATTCTCCTTCATACATTTGATCTTCTTCATCGTGTCCTTCAGTGGCATCACTTGCTGCATCTTCTTCCTCGGCAGGATATTCTGCTTGGTAACCATATCCATCTTGGCCACTGCCATCTCCATAAGTCCCATAAGCGTCAGTGCCTCCTTGGTTGTATACGTTGTTTTGGTAGGGATCAGCCATCCTGGTTTCTTGAACCTTCTAGGCTAATGGCTAATTTGACAGGAAATGACAACCTTTTGCTTTGCTTACGATCTCAACCAACAAGCCTTGTACTAGCTGACGTAGTTGGATGAGAATTTGTTAAATGGCCCAAAATGCAGATTATTCTAATTTACAAACTGATTGCTTAGACATCCAGAGTAGCATATTTGCGTTTACATAAGTCTGGCATCATACTGTTCCTCCACGTTTTTCAGTGTGTCTGATTAGTTCCAGGTTGCAAATGTAGTTTTCAGTTGTTGCTCCAGACTCTTGTGAGATCTTGTCTTCAGCGTTCTTTCCTAAAAAAACAGACACACAGGAACCAATTATTGCTATTTTCAGGCTATAAGAATGTAAATTCCAACATTAATTCATGACAATTAAGTCACCAAATGCAAGGCAATGAGAGACTTGCAGACATAAGCACATATCTCAAAAAAGTTACCTACTCAGTGACAACAATGCATATGGAACTCTGAGACGAGATCCTACCAGTGGATAGAAAAAGAAAGCCGTAGAATGTCTACTACAGCTTCAGAAGCAGACCAATACTTACGCTCCTATTCTCAGCACCCACTGGAACACAAGCTAGGAGTTATCCAGACCCTGCAACACCGAGCGGATAACATGCCAACTAGCCCCCAGGCCAAAGAGAAGGAGCACACACACCTGAAGAATGCACTTAAAGCTGGTGAATAACCCAACTGGTCCTTTGTGGAAAAAAGCCAAAAGAACACCAGCACGGTGAGTGATGAAGAGAAGAAGAACCAACACAAAAACATTGTTATTCCATATGTGTCAGGAGTATTTGAGATCTGAGACACACTTAGAGATAAATTGGTGCTCCCAAATGACCTCACACCCAAACCCAAGAAGAGCAACCTGGTGTATGCAGTCCAATGCAGTGAGTGCACTGACTCAGCAGTTTATCTACACTTGAAGTATGAGGGACCCTCCTTTGACGACAATAATGTACACATCCTGGACAGGGAAGACAGATGGTTTGTAAGAGGAGTAGACTTGTCATTCAAGCTGTACAGTGCACATTTAAACGAAATTACGTTGCATTGGCTCACCGGAAAGTTATTTATAGCAGAAAAAAAAGAATAATGTAGATATAATTATATTCTGTACTTTATATATATATATATACAGTATATATACACATTTCCTGTACAACAGGATGTTAAGAGTAGGTGAAATTGAAATGCTACACATTGTCCAGAGAGAGGTAGATCCCAAGAAGTAAAAGGGAAGGTCTGCCACACCACCTGTCACCCACATACAATGCTGTTCTCATTCCTCCCCAGGAGACTTAACAATCATTCGCCTCTAATGAGCAATGTGACAGAAGAAAGGAGAACCCCAACGACTGCTGCCATTATCCACACATGGCCACAGGGGACTCCAATCACTAACTACCATCATTACAACAACTAGGAGGACTAACCAGGCGTATCAATGACCCTGACTACGACTCCACAGAGGTTGAAGCCTGGGAATCCCCAGAATTGCGGAAGAATTGTTGAAGTAAATGAACGTGTTGCACATTGAAGCATTGCCACTGAAACACTGATGAGGGTCTTAACCCAAAGTTCAACATTTGTTTATTATTTTAAGAATATTGTTTATTGTTTGTTATTGTCTGCAACCATTGATACAGTTTATATTGATGACAAGAATTTCATCCAAACCAGCTTCATGACACTGATTTCATAAAAAAGCTAAAGACTCTGGATGGATGTGAAGAGAGGAAGATGGAGGGGAGCAGCAGTAAGCCTCGTCATTTAGCCAATATACAGTAAATAATGCAGCGGGTTCCTATCTACGGCAGGAAGAGACACACACGCATGCACGTACACACACACACACACACACACAGAAGGGTTGCCGACATGCATATAGAACATACATAGTTAAGGTGCAGTGCAGTCGTGTATCAAAGCAGTACAGAAGCTGCAATGTTTTACAGCAGAAGCATCAAATCTAAGCCTCTAAGAACATTTGGTTTTAAAAGACTAGACTTGGTCAATTTAACTGAAGTCAAATATTCTACACATCATTGGAGGCCAATTTGCTAAGCATGTTGGAGTGTTTTACATTCAGAGAGCAGATCAGATTAGATCAATCATAGTTATAGATCTCTGTTGGTGTTACTAATGAGTTCATTTACTTAACACCAACAACTTTGTTATTTTAAGTACTTCCTTAATTCACTGGCATGTGTCCTTTTGGGAAGAGTTTAATCTAAATAAACGTGGCCCATATGTGCCCTTTAATAGTCTGAGGGCATCTTGGGTCGATGTGGTGAAGTTGTGGCTCTAGAGCTGAGCGAGGGGAGGGCATGGTGTGAAATCACTTTTAAAGAGCCTACAGTCATGAACCCTGAAGGCAGCAAATGTACAAAGTAACAATTAATAACTACAAGCCTGTGCCCATTAATAAGCTCATTTTGCACAGCATGGGGATCATTTAATAATAAAAGACTCCACTTTGTGTTGCAGATAAGCATGGGGAAAGGATACGGTTACTGTATCTGATTGTTTAGACCAATTTTAATGTTCATTTTCAAACAATATCCAGTCTAATGGCACAGGATGGATATCAATATATCAATGGGATATAGTATAAAGATATAGTATGTATAGAAAAAGCCAGGTCTCTTGTCTAAAATTTCAAACAAAACAGGAAGTAAACAATCTCTGTAGTGGTGGCGAGTGATTAGCCAGTCTACCGATTAGCCAGTCTATGTTTGGCTTTGATAGGCTTAAGCTGGGCCTTAGTTTGTCCATTTCTACCATTGTGATTATAGACTTGTAGAGAAGTAGATGGGGAAACAGCATGTGATTGCTCGGGTCCTCTCAATGACAGCATGGCACATCACGATTTGGCTGCTGTTAACATGCATCTAGCAAACTGCCTCCTCTTGTTTGTCCTGGCCCTGGGGTGTCTGCAGTGTGCTCAGCAGTCTCCTCCCAATAAATGGACAAGTCTTGATAAAATGGCGTTGGCATGTAGCTGTAGAGTGTCCAGTCTATTTCTCATGTTATTCTCTATATCTGTCACTGGAAATCATTCAATAGATGGGGTTAGATCTGGTGAAATCAGAGAAAAGCAGCATCCCTCAAGTGTGTGTGTGTGTTTGGGTTATGGCATATGCAATTGAGGGCATTCTGATGTTAAGCCACAAAAAGGGAGAAGATAATGGAAATGTATGCACATAGCGAGCTAAAGCTAATTTATAATGGCTGGCAACAGTAGCGGTGAAGCTAATTGTGTCTATGATGTACCATCTTTGAAAAACAGCTGTTAGCTTCTTTGTGGCCCTAGATTGCAGGCATTGCAGCAGTTGTCATTATTCACAGGAGACATCGTCAGCAGGGTGGAGTACATTTGCAAGATCAACTTTCAGACTCGCAACTCGTGCCAAATTCCATTTAGTAAATGAGCTTGCTGATGATTTGGAGCCAACAACAGAAGTAAAGCCAAGCCCTCCCTGCTACAACTTAACTTCTTTCCACGCTGCCTCCCCTGGCTTCTAGCTTGTGCCAGCACACAGTCACTAGCCAGCATCTCACAGACTCTGTCATTTTGAATGCACTGTCCCTGGTGCTGAAAGCTGAAACCGGACTTCCAAACCAAAGTATTGAAATGTTCTCATGACAGATTCAAGAAGCGTCTCAAACCGTCGCAGTGCATTCATATCAACTCACTGTGGCTGTGCTCATTTATGTAACCAGTCTTTGTAAATACACTGCTCAGCTACACTTAGTTTGACATATGCTAGCATGGGGATCAAATACTGGACATTATGGCTCTTAGGGTGGAATGCTTTCCACAAAGACACACTTATAATGATTTCATGACTGGATCTGGACCAAATTTCTCCTGGTGAGTCTATTTTGAGTCTATTTACTCACAGGATCAATGTGCCTGGTGGTATCATTCAGATCAGTGTATTTTATATTAAATCCCTGGTTCTGTCCCTGGATCCAGATTGGCACCCAAAGTAAATGGACAGGCAATACACCACCTCATTGGAAAACAGAATTACAGTGAATAACCTTGGTGGAAGGTGGATAATAAAATAAATGCATTGGATAACTTCACACAAACAAACCTTTGGTTAAACTATATTTCAACATGGCTGATGAAAATGCTCAGACTATTGTGTGTGTGTGTGTGTGTGTGTGTGTGTGTGTGTGTGTGTGTGTGTGTGTGTGTGTGTGTGTGTGTGTGTGTGTGTGTGTGTGTGTGTGTGTGTGTGTGTGTGTGTGTGTGTGTGTGCGCACTGATTACATAATGATGTTGGCAAGCCCTCTCTGCTGAATTTGTTTTTCTCCCTGCCTGTTATTTATACACCTATGCCCAAGTTTACCTTCCACTTCCACTTCCAACTCACAGAAATGACTTCATTGTGGCATTCTTAATATTTGTCTGCATCTGCACTAAAGTTTGAGACTAAAGCATGCACATGCACAAGCATAGCTATGTTGTGTGAAATGTGAAAGCCTGTGCTCATACTGCTGGGGACTGCACTTAACAGTTGCGATACATTATTCATCCTGCTCACATTGCTCAGCTCAGAGCTTAAAAACAAGACAGGAATACACTACACATATTTTCTTCCACAATGACACATTTGAGAATGCAGTTCATCGTCACAAACTCAGTCTAAAACAGCCTTCACTAATCACTAATTATTTCTGAGGTACTTCTTGGATAAATATTCAGAAATGTATTTTTGTCCTCTGAAGTCAACAAAGCATTTTTGTAATCCATATCAGCTCAGCTCAAACAAACATACCAGAATGAAATCACTTCTCTTACCAGAACAGAATCAAACTGAAGTTTGTGTCCAATCAAAGGTGCCCCGACTTCACAGAGAATCTTACAGTGACCCTTGAAATTAATTCATAGCTCTGGAATTCTTATTTGTCATAAGTCATATAGTAGTCATAGTTAAATAACATGCAGTGACAATTCAGCTGACACACACGCACACATGCACACACACACACATACACACTGAGAGAGATGAAGGGATAAAAACAGAAAGGGATACTGCCTACCTCCCTCTGTCTCTCTCCTTCTCTCTGTGTGTGTCTTGCTGCATCACTACTCGCAGCTGCGACCCACCCATCACATGCAGAATGGAACAGTCCACCCCTGTGCTGCAGTATGTGGTAGAACGTGCCACTTCCCTGACTGGTAGGGAGGATCTGGGTTGAGGTGGGTGAGGGGTGGAACGAGCAGATGGGCAGCCAGAGGGAGGGGGTGGATGGATGGCAGTCGGGAGAGAGGGATGAAAGAAGAGGTGGGGGTGGGGGTGGGGCATGGGAGGGGCTGGATGTAGTCCTGGTGACAGATGTGTTGACTTAGTGTGTCGGCAAAGATACTCGATGGGTCAGTCTCTCTACATTAGATAGACAATCTCCCGATACAATGATGTTTGTCTCTCTGCATTCAGTACACAGTAGGGATCTGAGTGTTTCATCTCTCAGTCCTGGCTGAAAAGTCAGCAAACACACTTCCTTTAATTTCATGACACAACATTTTTCAAGTTTGTCAAATTGACAATTTCTCAAATATCTTTCTCATTCTCAATTATTTTTGTCATGTTTAATGTTGCAGTGCTAGTTTGCAAGCTTTTATTTGACATTAGCTGTAACAATGTGCTATGATAATTTACCTTACAAACCAGTGTTCACATGCAGCCGGTAACTATCACTTGTATTGTTACCACCACCTTTGCTTCTGCTTACAATTTCTCCCATATCATATACATTACCACTATTGCTTGTCAAATAATTCTGGTTGCTATAGTTATACTGTACTACAACTCATAATGCTGCTACTGACGCTGCTCGTGAGAATCTACAAACTAGTAACACAATGTCTATTCGCTTGAGGCAGACGACAAGGAGCAAGTACCATGTGCTCAGTAGTACGTATACCCACATACGTACAGATGTTGCCTGATGTATACTTTGCCCCGAAGCTGCCATAGGATGGTTAGCAAGACTGAAGAATAAGAGGCATACGTGATAAATGCATCAAAACACTAATACATAACCCCTGAGAGGTGAGAGATGAGTGAGAGAGAAAGAGAAAGAGAGAGCAACCATTGAGACTCTAACTGCAGTAGTTTGACAAATCATGCTAAGAGCTTGGGTATTCTATGCTGCTATCAGGAGCTGTGCAACGCAAACTATCTAAATGTTTAAAATAAGCTGGCTTTTTTGCTCTGGGTCTCATTGGTATATGAGTGGAGTGAATTGCACCGGTCACATTTTAGAAGTCACTAGTCTGAGTGGTGGATTGTTGCAAACACTCTTTTAGAATAAACAGATCAGATGAGTTTGCATAACTCGTCTGAGAGGCGCTTAAAGTCCTCGGGTAGGTCTGAAGTGTGATGACAGAAGACTGCAAATTTTATATTAAATCCCACTTAAGTGAATCTACTCTGAATATGGCTTCGGTGCTTTGAAAAACACTTATAGTGAGGGCTGTAGCACTGCTTCAGATAGAGTAAGGATGCTCAGGTTAATGTGCACAGGCTTGAGGGAACATTCTCAGCTTCTACAGAATGTCACATTGATTTCAAATAATTAGAATTAAGCATGGAGACAGAGACAGAGAGAGAAGGACAGAGAGGAGAGAGACAGTTAGAGATCGATCATTGGGAGGAAGACAAAGATGTAGAAAGAAAGACACAGAGAGGATATGCGTAGACCTTTCTCTCTCTCTTCATGCAAATGATTATTTTTCATTTTAGGCCAGGCATGCTTAGCTGCTTATGACGCTGCTTTTAATCGGTCTAAGCTACCACACACAACTTTATTTCTTGATGGAACATATGGTCTTAAATTGTACAGCTAAGATCGCACAAGTCCATCACTCCATATTTCTCTCACTGACCACCCTCACAGAGCTTGACACACACACATAGATGGAGCCAGCTGGCCTTAGATAATCCCTTCCCATCATTGTCACTCAAGTTGGTTTGATCTGAGGCACGCAGATCATCAGGAGTAGAGAGCGATGCACAAGCGCACACACATACAGTACTTAATCCCAATAGCACACATGCCTGACAATGAGTTATTCAGTCAGTCTGCCAACTAAAAGCAAGGTACATACTGTACTATTACAACCATTCTCCTGCTGAACTTCAGGTCCAGGTGGAGCAGTAATGATGTCAACATATCACATACAGTATGCCATGTCATTAAATATGTACAAAAGTAGTATTTTCCCCCTCAGTTATGATTTTAAAGCTTTTCCTGCTTTGTTCTCTGGTAACCTTACTAATGAGCAATTCAATAAATAAACTGCTAGTGTCCTTGTCACTACAGGTAGCATGAGGCGCTACCTGCAGCCCAATCAGGTTGCACAGGTAATCAGGTAATCAGGTTGTACAGGTTGTACACAAGGAGAGCTGGACAGGGCTTTAGAGGGAACCCAGCAGCAGAACCGATATCTGCTCCCTGGGAGAGGTGGACTAGGAGGAGCACTGCCAGAGCCCTACAAACTGACCTCCAGCAGGCTACTGGTCTCCATGTTTCTGACCAAACGTGCAACATGCTTGGTCGGAATCAGATGCTAACTGTCACCATTGATTTTGAGGCCAGTTATTAAGATTAATGCATTTGATTTATGAAAGGAATGACTTTGCTGAGCAGATGTCTGATTTGTGTTCTGTTGCCCGGCAGAGCAGCAAAAGTGCCAAATCAACAAGTGTAGAAAAAAAGAGAGAACAGGCGATGGAAAGAAGAAAGAAAGCTAGGTAGAGAGGAAGTGGTTACCATATGTAATCTTCACACCTCACCTAATGTGACCGATCACTGCATGAAGTGGTTTGCCTGGTAAAGGTGGAGAGTAAAACATTGAGTCGGATTTCACCACAGCCTTTATCCATCCTGTTTTTTTCTTCTATGATTATCCAAAAAGGCCAGTACCACAAAAAAAAAGGATTTTAAATTTGAACACAATGGATGGCAAGAATTTAGGGTTTGACAGGAATCCAAATCAAGTGCATTTCTGAGATCAGTCTGCTCTGGCACAACGTAGCTGATTAGATTGCATTTGGGCAACAAGATTGAAATGGCTGCTGCTCATTCTACTCTCTGATTCAATGCAATTCTAATGAAAAGGTTTTTTTAGAAACAAATGACGGTCAGCTGGCACCAGGCTTTCTACCATTTCATTAAAAACACACTTAGTAGTCAGTGTTGCACAAGTGTTGACACTGTAGCTTTCCAACTCACAAAACATATTACCAAAATAATTGATCACTTAAACAACATTGTTTAGCTCTGCAGAGGTGAGTTACCTAGAAAAAAGAATCTGTATAAGAAACAGTCAAAGATTTTGCAGTGTGTCTCTCCCCCGTTCCTTCACACTGTTAAGGTTCAGCGTTAGCAAAGCTTTCCTAAAAATGCAACGCAATTAATTTGGTTTGAGTGCTAGACGGTATGGTTTAATAAATCACTGAGATTTAACCGAACAGAAACACTGTAATAATCAATTTCTCTCTCTTTCTCCTCTCTCTTCCCTCTCTTTCTGTCTGTCTCTCTCCCTCTCTGGCTCTCCTTCTCTCTCCCTCCCTTTTTCTCTCTGTCTCTGGCTCTCTCGCTCTCTCTTTCTCTCTCTCTTTCTCTCCGTCTCTCTCCCTGCCTCTCTCACTGTGTGTGTGTGTGTGTGTGTGTGTGTGTGTGTGTGTGTGTGTGTGTGTGTGTGTGTGTGTGTAAAAACCCTTAGCAGCAGCAATCAGTTGAACAACTATCAATCATTCCCACAAACCCATGTGCATAGGCAACGTTTGGATGGATGTCTAGACAGCGCAAATGCCACCTGCAACAACCCAAGGGCATCTAGTGCCTCACGGGTTCAGATATTCAATATGTTGCGTTCTGGCAGTCACATCATTCCCAGTTAATCTCCATTTGTTTAAAAGGCCTTTTATTAGGGACAACTTTGTTTTTCTTATCCATCGACTCCACCTTCAACGTAAACCTGGCTCCTGCAGCGGTTCTCACCCTGATCCTGTTGTGTTGACATGTGGGCAGTACAGGCTGGATTAGTGTGGCAGTAGATTATCAGACAGGTAGATTCTATTTCCATTCCACGTCATTCTATGGGCTTAGAATTGGAATGTTGGTCCAGAGTGCAGTTGCCTGTGTGCTTACAAAAACTGGGAAAGTGATCATATTTCTCCCATTTTAGCTTTGTTGCCTTGGCTTCTAGTAAAGGCCAGAATAGAATTTAAAACCCTCCTGCTTACTTTCATAGCTCTTAATGGTCAAGCTCCATCATACCCCTAGTTATGCTGCTATAGGCCTGGACTGCTGGGGGATTTCTCATGATGCACTGAGCTCCTCTCGTCTCCTCCTCTCTCTATCTGCATATCCAGGTCATTGCATTATTACTGCATTTCACCAACTTAACGCTTTCCCCTGAGTTTTCAGTGCGCTCTCATTTCACAGGTTCTGGTGGAAGCCTGTCCTGTAGAGATGAAAACCCTACCCTGCCTGAAACTCATGCATTCTAGTCTTATTTTTAGCACAAGTTATACTTGTATAGCTGTACTTGTATACTATTTTCTTTGTTGTTGCTGTTCCTCCTCCTCTCTCCTCCCTCTTTCTTTCTCACCCCCTCCTCTTTCTCTCTCTGTCTTTCTCAACCCAACCTGTCAAGGCAGATGGCCGCCCACCTAGGGCCCGGTTCTGCCTGAGGTTTCTTCCTGTTAAGGGGAGGTTTTCCTTGCTGCTATCGCCAAGTGCTTGCTCATGGGGGAATGTTGGGTCTCTTGCTTTATGTGACAAGTCCCTTTCACTTTCATTTTTCACAGTACCAGAGTTTATCTCCGAAGAGAAGTCTTATATCCTTATTGTATGAAATGAGTCTCTTGGTGTAGATGAGTCCCTTGAAGGAGTGGGTGAGTGTCTCTCCAGGTGTGAGGTCAGGAGGAGGTGAAGGAGCGTCCTTCCAAAGATACTTTTATCTCATCTGGTTGTTATTGTTGTTATTTTTTGTCTTTTTTTTACTATAAAATGTATCGGGCTCCTAATTTTTTATAATAATATAGCTCCTTTTGCTTTTGCTTTATTATTGTATTCTGCACAGTAGTGCCTTGGTCAAGAGCAAAGGCAGCAGCAAACACACTGTGCCGCTGTGTAAAAGTGCTGCAGTGTTTAACCAGTGGAGGCAGACCTGACTGGAGAAAGTGATGAATGAAACATGGCATTGCCTCCTAGAGGAGAGGGAGGACTGTGATTGGAGGAGCAGGTAAATGAATGATTCACTACCTAATGTCACACCTAATGCCTACATAAAAAAAATGTTGTCTATACCTCCTTCAAGCTCTGCCTCTTGGTACCTACATGTTATTGTTCGACTAGAACCTTGCTTTTGTTCTCTCTGGGATAGATCTTTGTTTGTGTTCTAAGGAAACCTCATACAGTATGTGTGTCGCTTTGGATAGAAGCATCTGGAAATTACTAGATGTAAATGTAAGTCTGGTAAATATGATTATCAAGATGTGAAGCCTTTCTACATTGCCGAAAATGAAGTATTCAGGGAGTTTGTTATTAGCAGACATACATTTTACAAACAAGGCAGGCTTTGAAGCTGCTGGTGGAGAAAAGGTATCAGGAGAAAAACCCAAGTGCATAAGGCAAGAGCTGATATGTGGACATTCATTCATACTGCATAGCTGCCACTGTGTTAGATAAAGCTGATAACTTTAAACTATACTGCAGTGAAGCCATTTCCCGAAGCTCAAACAGCAGAACACCTGCCTGAGGTGAAAGAGTGAAGCATAAAAGGCAAGGAGATGCTGTGTAGCTGATGCAGCAGCCAATATGATAGTCTGTGTGAACCTGTTCAAACTGGACGCATTGTCCAAAATTCTTGGTTTTGTCAGCCAGTTCCAATCATCAATAAGAGGACTCACAGCTCTTGTTTGGTATTACATTTAGCTTTATGTAACACGCACAAAGCACACAATTATTTACAATCACAGCTGTTCTGCAGATCGTACAACCAGCAGTGACTTTGGAGCAGGTCTAGACAGACTGTCTGTACCTGCTGTCTGGACCCACTCAACATACTCTTGAGTAAATATTATTTTTCAATCAAAATCTCTAAACCCACCTCCAGTTACCCAAACATAATCAGTCTCAAACACCAACTGCATACCTGAGCACAACATCCTCTCTGCAAGTTGCACATAATTCCTTTTCACATGCCATTATTATTATTTCATATTCCAGCATTTAAGATATCGCACTAATTGTATTCCCATACAGACTAAAAATAACAGTGGAAAACATCAGTCAGGGCCGTAATGTTGGCAGCAGCTTGATTTCATTGTAATGTTTCCAGGTCCTCTACAGCTGCTCTGCTCACATGCCAGTAAGGCGCTTCAGTAGTCAAGGTGCTGAGCTGACAGGAGTCTCTACTGCAGACTCACACAGGTGGGGTCTGATGCCCCTGGTGATGTGACTGGACTCTATAATCTGGTGAGCCACTGTAAAGAAGGTACAGCAGTTCAGTGTTCATTCAGACTGTGTGATAAGAGCTTCAGTGTGAGATCCACATTCACATCACATTTGTCCATTTCATTTTTTTACATTGACAGTATTTAAACATCTTTTCGGTGTTGTTTTGCTTGAGCACCCGGCCCTTGACCCTGAGTCCCGTTCAGTGCAGGCAGCTACGGATCCATCATAGGCTGTGGTGGGAGAAAAAGAGCAAAAAAACAAAAAAAGGGAGATGTGCGAAGAGGGAGAGAGGAGAAAAACAAAAAGGGAAGAAATCAATATATTTTTAAAACAAAATTCTATTCTATAATCTGAAATATATTTTGCAATTTATCCCCAGGGCCTTGAAGACTGTAACTCAAAATTCATTCAATTTGTTCTCAGATGGCCATAGAACTCAGATCCCTATGTCCCCACGTCCCACCTCGACCCGAGGTAGCTTTATTAAAGAGTCCAATGGCCACAGGGAGAAAGGATTTTCTATGGCGCTCAGTAGTACACCTGGGGGGAATGAGTCTGTTACTGAAGGTACTCTTGTATGAGGCCAGCACCTGTACAGTTCATTTGTCTTATTTGCAGATGTGTATCACACCAGCAGATGGCAGTGTGCACCTTGGCAAAAGAAGCTCCAAGTCACGAACCGTGTTGTCACACAGTGCGCTAGAAACCCGCTATGCTTCAGAAAGCTTCATTTCACCATCACTGCTGGGAATGCAAAACAGGATAATATGCAGGACACATATCAAGAAACACAATATAACAGATAATAGTCTGGCTAGGAACAAAGGAGATTGTGCTGGTATAGTGTTTATGCTGCTCTAATGAGGGAGGCAGGATGTGGAGCTGGAGAGAGAGGTGTAACTGTTTGGGTGGTGGGCAATATGTGACAAGCAGGAGAGAGTTTCTTCCATCAGAAACATGCTGAGTAATGATGCCCATTCTCGGGGAGACCCTCCCCCACGCGAGTTTTCATGAGCTGAATTTTGGTCTTAATGTTCCAAGCTTTTGTGTGAATGAATCACAACTTGAATCACTGTTTTGTTGACTTCTTCTTCTTCTTTGTGACACGGCTTGCGTGTGTCAAGATCATTGTGTCCAGCTAGTGCATGATGTTGTGTCATGGCTGACAGTGTTTGTGACGGTTGCATCCATATCAGAACAGACCACACAGAAAGACAGAACAGTCAAGGCAGTGGACAAGGACAAGGTCTTTATCCTTATTCCAATTCCACAGAAATAGATAGACACTTGCAGGCGAGGGCTTGGCTTAATTACACAACATGTCCCTAACTGCAGAGATGGTCAGGGTCAGAGACATGAAACTGGCTCCAAACATCGTCAGTCTGCAGATGGAGGACATCAGCTCAGCTCCAGTAGACTCAGTTACCTGTGATGAGGATATGTTAGATACAGAACAGAACCTCTCCTTGCAATTCATGGATGCTTTGACAAACTTATAAAGTGCAATGTTGACGTTTGAAATGAAGAAACACATGTATGGTTTCTCCTCCCAGTCACCCCAGGAGTCTTTCTGTTCAGTTGCTTTTGTTTTGCTGAGCAGACGGAGACGAGGAGAAATCACATTTCAAATTAAAACTGAATGACCCCCTCAAGCCCTGACACACACACACACACACACACACACACACACACACACACACACACACACACACACACACACACACACATACACACACACACACCAGTTTGATAGTGAATCAGTTGAATAGAAGCTCCAGGGCCTACAGTGAGTGATACATGGGGTCTGTGCTTCTGCGTATGCCTCTCTTTCTCTTTCTCTATGCCAGTGTACTGTTGATGTGAAACTCTGGGCAAATTTGAGATATGAAATATGGATAAACGAATACATTACATTCAAACATACATCAAAATCATGCATGATTGGTTCAATGCAGTGGTTAGATTTCACATACGTTGTTGCGTATGACTGCATATGACCAGTACAAGATTCTGTCCGTAAGAGATGTGGTTTCCCCTTCTGGCCACCAGGGGAAACTACATTGGCTCTCTTACACTTTCCTTTTTACTTTCATTGAGAGGCATGCCACATTTTGCAGCATGATAGTTTCTGATGCTTTTCTGATGTTTTTGTGAGCTAAGCACTGTCAGTCTGGTGGCAAATGGAGACGGATGGAAGAAGACGGGTTGACCAGGCTCATCTATGCTGAACCAGTAATTCAAGGTTGAAGGTTAGCGCACAGGCCTTGCTCCCAAACCTTAGTTCACTTATTAACTTCATTTTTGGTTACAGTTTTGTGAGTCACATATGGCAATTCTTCCACAAAATCCACCACAAGCATATCAAACTTGGTGAAATGGGCAAGTTTGTTGTGTTTTCACTATCCATTTATATTTGTTTAATATGCAAATGGGATGGAAAGTCCACTACATCACTATGTCCATCTCCAAAATCATATTCATTACATTACATTGATATTGACATCATTTTGCACGTTTTCATACAAAGTAACATGCATATGAGATTTCAATACAACACGTGGGCCTGCAAAGATAATAAATTCATGACGATGATAACCTGCTGTTGCTGCTGTGGTTCTGGTCTCAGCAGCATTGATCGTGTCATTGAAACAGGATAGCTGAAACACAGACCTCCCTGACAGATGATGAAGGTCAAGGGCTGAGGTTTCCCATGTGAAACAGTTGAGCAGAACTACTATCAGTTAGCTGACACTCTGTTCATGAACCTAAAAGAGGGTCAGTGTCTCTGCCACCAGCAGCACTATAACAGCAGATGTTGTGGGTCAAGGCCTTCAGGTCCTGCTCCATGTGACCCGGAGGCTCATGGCTGAAAGCAGACCTCACATCCATTAAAGAGGGATTCATTTTCACAGGGTTCCAGTCATTTGCATAAATGTAAGACAGGAGACACGCGTAGATTAATTCATTTGGGCCATACAAGTGTTTTTTGGTGCAAACTAGTCATATGATGCTTTTGATTATTCAGTAAGGCAAAATTAGAGAAGATTGGCATGCTGCTCTGATAATTAACCAGCAACTTTTCTTTCTTCTTCCTTTAAAAAAGGTCCTTCCAATTTTCAGGCACTTTGATTTCCACTCCATGTTTCACCTCAAAAAGTCAATTGTTTAAAAAGCGAAAAATCAGAAGAACCGGTGACTTTGTCCTTGAACACCTGGCCATTCACGGCAGATTACACTACATAACCCTGTTCCCTATTCATCAACACACCACAGAATATTCAAAAGCTATTTAAACTTACTAGTAAAACATCTAGAGGTATGCCATCTGTGTGATGTTTTAAACTATCTACACTTTTAAGCTATTCAGCTGAAAAATCGTTTTATTTATGGTGAGTTCCAAACTGTTCTCTCTTGCTCTTGCCTCATTCATAAGATGTCTGTGAAGGTTCTCAGTCATCCAGGTCATGGTATCCAAGGAAAAGTAAATCTTAAGCAACGGGACTTGCTGGTAGAGCGTCTTAAAGGGTCTGCATCTCTGTCACACACACTCATGCCCCTCACCCTTCATCTGCTGTGACATGAAGAGATGGCAGAGTCACAGAGGATGAGGATGGATGAGAGAATTGGAACTATCAGAAAGAGAATTAAAATGTACTTTGTTCATGTAGTCCTTCAGTAAGAACTGTATTTTGTTTCTGTATTTTTGTATTCCTTCTGGCTGTAATTGGTTTCAGTATCATGTGACATTTTGTCAAGTACTTGATTTGGGCAAGTGGTAGTAGAAGTAGATGTAGTAGTACTAGTAGTAGTAGGGGATATTTTGACCAATAACAACCACAACCAGATTTTAGAAGTAGAAGAGACCAAAGCTTTCATTGTGGTCTTCACAGCAAGTACACCAGAAGAGCCTATCACCATATTTTGGTCTTGCAAGATATATTTTTGCCCTGAAAGTTTAACTTCTCATGAAGTTAAATAGGACCTTAACTCACTGGATGTTAAGATGGTGGAAAGTGTGCATCTTGGTGGCAGAGCAGATGGTCCCAGCTGTCTGTCCAGATGGAGTTATCAGATCCCTGAAAAACAAGATCATCAGCTCTAGGGAACATGTCACACGTTTACCTAGGCAGCCCATCAGCCATTATACAGTCCAGTATGTACACTTCACAATTATATTATAATTAATTATTTGATTATATTTTGTATGTCTTGACATTGTTTCATCGTCTACAAATATAGTAAAAATCACATGATCTAATCAGAGGGATAAGGAGTGACTAGTCTGGGCTGTCTTTGCTGAAATTGTTTGACAAATTGAACTCACACAAACTGACTGAACTGAATGTGGGAATGCAAAACACACGCTTGGCAGCACCATTGCCTTTTGAGATTGAATTTTGTAGTGAGTAAACTACTTGAGCGTTGGAAAAAAGTTTGTAGTTTGCATATTCATTGGAGCGAAAGCAAACGTTTATGAAAATAAAAATGCTCAAATAAAGTACAGATAAAGTGCAGGTATTTGCCCATAATACATCAATATTGTAATGAAATTTTGTTTTACTTTACACCTATTTCTCAATTGGAATATTGCTTTGCCCCTATTATTGAAAGGGGAGACTGGAGACTATTGCAACACTTTTTTCATCTCAGTTAGTGAGAGACTATTTGAGAAATTAGACCCACCAATCTTTCATATAAAAACATTGATACACATTATATAGGAATGTGTCTGCTAATTACCCACAGCATTAAAGAGAAAAAGGACAGCAGAAGATTTTCCTCAGAGAAGACCATGCCAAAGGAGGCCCTAGCTGCAGCCAAAGACACTACATTGCTGGCCTTCTTCAAGCGACCCTGAGGCACACAATATCTATACATTGAGATTCCAGAGCACTACACGTGGAATGAGCAGACGTGGGAGTGGATAAAAGAGTGAGGCAGCCAGAGGGAGGACAGATTCTGGAGATGATAGGCAAGATATGCAACACGTCAGTTGTCCAAGGAGAGAGATTCAATTGAGCTTTATAGCACCAAATAACAACAAATGTTATCTCAAGGCACTTTTCACATAGAGCATTTAAAGAGACCCAACATTCCACAATGAGCAAACACTGGTGGGCTTTAAGCTGGTGTCAGCTTAAAGGAAAAACTTCCCTTTAATGGGAAGAAACCTCAGGCAGAACTGGGCTATAGGTGGTCGGCCATCTGCCTTGACCAGTTGGGATGAGAGAGAAAGAGAGCCAAGAGGGATAGAGATACAGAGAGCCACAGCAACAGCAGTGATAATAATAATGTAAACTTGATTACTGATATTAATACAAATAGATTGCACAGGTGTATAGATTCTATTTGAATTCGCTTCTGGCTGATATCAGCGGCCCACAGAGCTATTATAGAGCAAGTATAAGACTTGAACTGAACACACAAGCTGAAGGTGAACATGAGAACTGACAAAGCTGAACAGGAGTCCTCCAGCTATCTTTGATTTTGGGGGAAGGTAACATTGAATACGGGAAGAGTGACATTCAGCTCCTGATTGCTCCAAAGTACACATAAAGGATCTGAAGACTCTGATTTCTGAGACCTTCCCTGACCTCTATCCATTATGGAAGACCGGGTCAGGGTCCGGTCAGGTCAGGGTCAGGGTCAAGAGAATGAGCGGCTTGGTATCTACCTTCCTCAGCCTGTGATCACTCACGGCTAGCTCTAAACAGCCTTCTCCAGGGAAAAGAGAGCCAGCAGCATGCCAGGGGTCCAGCATGGTTTTCCAGCGTATTTTTAAATTTTCATTACTGATATATGAATATGGAGCCAAAACTACTTTTCATTGCACCTTCTACCTGGAACTACTTTGAGAATGCAAGAGATGATCTCAACAGCAAAACCCCAGCTGCCCCATTCTAATCCCAAAGATAAAAAACATTTCCACCATACCGAATAAGAAAGAATCGTCTCTGGAAAATGTTTGAGATTGCTTTTTATACAGAGAGAAGGGGAGAATTGAGAAAGAGAGAGAAAAAGGAAAGAAATATTGAATGGGACCTAGGATATGTGATACACACAGATGCTCTGATACATCAAGTCCCATAGGCGCTTAATTGGATTCAGGTCAGGGGATCATGAGGGCTAGTCAATGGCATCAATGCCTTCATCATCCAGGAACTGCCTACACACTCGCGCCACTCAGGCCGGGCATTGTCCTGCACCAGGAAGAATCCAGAGCCCACTGCACCAGTGTAAGGTCTGACAATTTCATCCCAGTACCTCACAGCCGTCAGGATACCGTTGTCTATGACATGGAGGTTTGTTCGACCCTCCAAGGCCCCCCCTAGACAACTGACAGGCAGAGTATATAAAGGGAAGGGCTAAACTGGGGAACAAGCAGCAGTGGGTACATAGAGCAGGGAACCAGAGCAAAAAAGGGGCTGGGAAAGGATCACGGAAGGAGGGGCTGAAAGTGCGGTAGAAAATACACAAGGAGAAACAAGAGACACGATTCAGACAAACACGCATCTCTGACAGATGCTCGTTGTTCCTTATTCTTATAAATTGTTTACACTTGACAGACTTGTAAGCATACATGAGTCTATTTGTATTTTTCTTATGTAGAAATGTCAATTTACATTTAATTCAGGTATTCATTAATTGACTCTAAATAATTATTGAAGATACAGTATATACAATACATTTATACAGAACATGAATACATCTTTGTCTTCTCTGTGCTTCAACTGTTTTGTTGAAGCACAGAGAAGTGCTGTATACTTGTTACTATTTATTAAAAATGTCATGAACTATGAATGTGTTTTGAATGTGCTCCTAAATATGGGCTGGTGCAGAACAAATGTTTCCGCACACAAAATGTGTCTGAATCCCATTATTTCCTTATTATGATGACTATTTGAAAAGCAACAGGTGTTTGTCCTTCTGTGAAGTCAATAGTCGCATTAAAAGTTTAATGTTGTGAATGTTAGTGTTTTCCGTGCAAACATAAGAATTTTATTTTGCAGTGTATTGCACATTGTTGTCAGTCACTCACACACACACAGTAAACAGAGAGAGACAGAGATGTGTAGAAACACACACTTTCACTAATAGACTTTTCTCCTTTGCAATGTTTGTTGTGGGGTCTCTGTCTTTCTAATCAAATTATGAACTCCTTCACAAACCCTCACGTTGACACAATGACTAGTTGCTAAGCAACCAGTCCATGCATACCACACTTAAGTGTTGCAGTGACATTTCCCTGACTCTCTGAGGGACCCGGCACATTGTATGTCTTATAAATAATTGTTGAAGTACGTGCATGTGAGACAAGAATGTCCAAATGAAATGTATTTGGTGATATTATTGACCAACCTTATAAGTATACAATAAAAATTGCGAATTCTATGCTATTGTCTACAAGAACATTGTATACAAATTATTAGACCTGTAATTGAGTTTAAAGAACTTAAAGAACTACTCCAGATGCGGCGTATCTGTGAAGATTCAATTAAGATGTAATAGTATTAGTAATCAATATTTAAGGAAATAAATATCCATTGCATTGTATGAAGGCAGGGCTAACATTTGCTTATAAATAGACTGAACGCATGAAAACTGTATTTAATGACCTCATGACCATTCCTCCAATAGCACCATCAGGTCAAACTCTTTACTATTTTTCAAGGCTCATCACAAACTCAACAAACTCATCATTGCATTTTTCCATCGAATATTTGCCTTGTGGGGCGCAATTGAAAGCTCTGATTGCATGCTGTGCTAAAGTGACACAGACACAGGAGGAGTGACATATTCATGCAGGCATAAAGTGCTTTTGGAAATGTTCTGCAGTGTATTGTAATATTGTGACCAGTGCATTAGCAGCGGTTTGTGATGTGAAACATGTGGTGAGCTTAGAGCCTTACAGACTGACTGTGGAATGCAGCTGTGGTGCCACGAAGCCAGAATAACCCACCAGAAAGAGTCTCTAATGCCACTTAAGGGAACACACTGCATACTGCATGTGTGTGTGTTCGAGGGTTGCTGACTCGTGGGTTTTTGTGGCAAAGGAGCATTAGTAAATTGGGGGAAAGCATTAGTGAACAGTTAGAACTTAACAGTGGGGTTTAAAACAGCGTCTGCTTCCATTAAGGTGGCTGGGGAGAGATAAGTTATAAGTTGGTATGAGTGTGTGTGTGTGTGTGTGTGTGTGTGTGTGTGATGCTGGAGACATATTTTGAGGTTCAGCAGGAATGCAGGCATCACTATAACACCATAATTTGCTGTTGTGTTCTAGCCAATAATGCCAGCGATAAAATGCCTCGTATTGATGTCTTAAAAGATAAAATGACCACAGATAATTACGTTCAGCGGGATTGTTTTACACATGCATCTGCATTTTTTGTCCAATTAAACAAAAATGACCTTCCATTACAGTTTAAATTGGCAAAAAGCTGCTCTCTGATATCTGAAAATCAGCAAGAAGCCATTAGAAATTAGACAGTTTTGCGTCAATATGCTGACATCATCTCCATTAGGAAGGTAGAAGACGGAGAAAATATAGTTTCGTATTCTGAACAATTACTCATGGGCTGACATTTAAGTAAGTGGCTAATTGTGTGTTTTTGTTAGATCTCGCTCCATTCCACTGTTTTTGAAATGATTCTGTGTGATTTTATTATATGAATATAATATTACAATACAATATGAATATATTGTATTATATTGCTTTCTGTTTACCACAAAATGTATGCTTGAGAAATGATTATAGCCTAAGAGGTTCTGTGTCTCTGAAAAGCAGATTCCAGCAACTACAAAACTAAAATGAAGGGGTTTTGAATGCAGAAGTACCCATTTGTAAACATATATTCCATTACAAAACAGACAGTGTGTTCTAATGAGTCCCTGTGTTTGCCTACAGCGAGACAGACTCATGACCACAGAGTTGTGCCATTTAAATTCATGTTACTATTGCACAAACTACAGTTAATATGTGTAACAAACTACACCTAGCAGTATGGGAAAGAATTGAAGAAAAATAGAAGAGTGCTCACTCAAGCTCATACCTACGCAAAGGCCAATCTGTGATCTGGATTTGGACTGAAGTGTATTGATAGTCAACATTCACATTGGTTCATCATCATCCAAACAGTTTCTTCTCCTGTGTATCCCAGCATGCACTGCACCTATATAAACATCAGTTCAGGTTTCACAGTTTGAGGAGGATTACAGGTGTGATCCATGTGCCAGGGGAGTTGACTGGGTGGAGTGGGAGAGTTACAAAGACAATGTCAGGGAGGGGCTTTGTTTGGAGTGCTGGAGTTTGTGGAGCAGGCGTGCCATGCTTAACTCTTTACTTTGTTTCTTTTATTAACACTCACAAAGCTGCTGGAGCTATTTACTCCTCAGCATCAGGTCACCAATATTTGTTTTGTCCATTAGTTCATTTATATTGCGTCAAGTCATTACACTGTTATCTCAGGGCACTGCACAAACAAAAGGACAAAAGTGTTCTGTTCCATTTCATTAGTGCAGTAGCTTCCTCACTAAAATAGTACCGCTTGGACACACAATAGATTTGATTGTTTCAGTTATCTTCCTTTTGCAAAATAAATTAAAATCTAAGATTGACATTCGTGCCTTGTATACTTGAGGAAGTACACAACATTTATAACAAATCTTGTTGAAAGCTGTTTAAGCCTGTGCCTGTGTGTCCCTGAAGATGGCCCCATTTTATTTACTTGGCGGGGCTCCACACTATTAACTTATTATTATAAATATGTTAAAAATGCACTGTAAAACATCTCAACATCATTGTGAAAAGACTTGAGTTTGTTAAGTGCTCATGTCACTTAATGTCATGTCACTTGGACTCACTTAAGACTTACAACAGACTTAGACTTACACAAACAAACCGTCTTAGACAAACAAACAGTAAAAACTGACAAACCCACCTACAGCTTGTCTCCACAAGAGTAGCACCTCTGTTTTTGTGTAAGTGCAGTACTTATCCTAACAGAGCAAAGGATGAAAGGATTGTATGGCCTGAGTTAGTCCGGTTCCGTCAGACGATTAGGGTTTCTTTCCCAACTGGTTCAAGTTCATGTGATCATGTCTGAACACAGAAATCACACTTCGGTGACCAAGACCAGTTTAAGGAGGTGGTGTGTGTGTCTGTTTTGCTGAGGTTTTTCCACAGGTCAGTTTAAGGTCAGGTCAAAATGTTGGACCTGTGTAAACTGTATATATATCTACCATATGGGTCAGGAGTTATGAGCCAGAACAAAAGTAGTTTATGCATCAGTCATCTTGCTGTATTAAATCGGAAATCTGTCCAAACAACGGACAGATGGACACAAAGAAAGATGCAGAGACAAACTAGAACACCATCTCCTTAGCAGAGATAAAATAAAGCTGGATATTTTCTATAAATAATGAATCTGTTCTTAACCACAAACTGCTGTTTATCTCTATCTGAGTGCTGCATAAACCGGTGGGTGTTGTTTAGTAATGCCTCTGAGCTACTGCTGGTGGTTTTAGATGCATTTGGTTTTTGGCCACACCCTGATGTTTGGAGCTTTTTAGCAGGACACTGTCCATCAGAGTAGAGCCACAGGCAACCCTGGGGACAAACCCAAGCCAGAGGATAGACAGGAAACCAATGTTTTACTGCACCTTTTAAAGAAAACATACCTCGGATAAAACACAACAGGCTTGTGTTGTATATGCTTTGGTCATTTGTGGTTTAGATACTCAGTAAATGTACATCCACTCAATGCTCCAATGACACGCGCACACACACACACACACACACACACACACACACACACACACACACACACACACACATACACACATACACATACACATTCATATATACGTTGACTACCTGCACTGCTACTCCCTTGAACATAACCCAGCATGCATCACTCTTCCCAGTCATCTCACTTTATAGGAAATGTAATCTATATCTATAGCTTTGCCTTTATATTGAAATTGCTCCATACCTCCATGTATGCAATGATTTGTTACAAAATCGTCATTGCTGCTACTTCTACTACATCTAGTAAATCAACTGCTGTTACTGCTACTGCACCTATTAGAATATATTGTAGTATCAGTACTAATATACCTACTACAGAGACACGGACAGGCTGGAATTAATGGCCATTACATTAACCACATCTTTCGCTGATTAGATTAGTAGACCAGTAAGTCCATGTGAGCTCATGATCTTAACCACATGGTTTCATGCTGTCTGTCATTAATAAAATATGCTCCTCCATTATTGCAAACCACAGCCCAGGTCTCTAACATAAAACACTGCAAATGGCAACCGAGTATAGTGTGTATAACGGCACAGATCTCAACATCTTTCCAAAACCACCATTCTTGCCTGATTGGTGTCATTTACCTCGGACTTAGCATAGGAGAGGAGACCTGCTTAAAAGTGAGTGGTGGTTTTTATAGATAAAGTCTCAATAACTAGCAAAAGGCAGTGAACTAAAGAGACGAGCGTGAGACGTGATTATTTTCAATATTTATGATTGAACACGTATAGTGGAATGCAGTGTTTTCTTTGTAGTAAAGATTGGCTATCGGTAAGCGCTTTCAAAGGGTCTGAGCAATCTCAAACTCTATGATGACCAAATTGCAACTACCACTCAAGTCTTTGGAAGAGGAATTCAAGGTGAGGACAGCGAGGGAAGTGTTGCAGTACAGAATCATCTAACCCAAAGGTGTCCAAAGCCAGGGTCAAAGTGAGTGACTGGCAGGAAGTGGAGGGCAGAGGACGCTGTTCCCAAGCCGAGGCCAGGCTGCGTCACAAGAAGCTGGTGAGAGTGGGGACACGAGGTTCAGCTGGACTGGGATCCTTTTCGACTTAAATTTGAGCAGAGGAGACAATAGAAATCCAGAACCACATAAGAGAACAGAGAGAATGGATTATAGCATTCTGATAGAATAAAATCATTGTGCTAGTCTTTGTGTGTGTGTGTGTGTGAGAGAGAGAGAGAAAGAGAGAGGTTTCTATCCATCTATCAAGAAACCACAGGCTGGTCACATGTAGTACATTAACTAGCCATTAGGTATCAATGGTTCATCCATAATGCATTGCAGTTATAGGTACATTAAGGAATCACAACATTAATGTGATTGATGTCATTTGGATGGGTGTGACCAAACTGTTTCAGTTAAAAATAAAAGTGCCTGTGGGAAGGAATAAAATGTAAAATCAAATTTAACTAGTGCCAAAATATCTAATGCATGTGTATAGCAGATATCCTTGCCTCCTTGCGTCATGTAACAGTACATTATAAACTGGCCTCTACTGACAATAATCTGATTAAAACAGACCTTACAGATCTCTACAAGAACAAAAGCTACATAATTCACAAACCATTAAATATAAATAGATGATACTCCTGTTGCAGTTGGAAGTTTAAGTTGTTAAACCAATCTTGATTCACACTTTGGTTCACAGTGCATTAGAGACTGCAACAACACCTGAAAACAGACACGGTACAACATCCACACTCTTTTGTGTGGCTGATAACACAATCTGTACTACAGCTGCAGTGGTTGTAGGGCATTTTGTCTTCTGTGCTTGTGTATTACATAAAGCTAGATTTAACCCTGTCCGCACTTAAACCATAGCCAGAAAGAGCTGTTCCTGTATCCTTGTTAGTGCGGCTGGGGCCTCTGATGTCAGAGATATGATGTTTCTACAGCACTATGAAGGCTCTGGTGTCACTGGGCTCATTCACTTAACACAGGCAGGTTGAATGTGTCAGTCAGGGCCGGGAGCGTCATCCAACCATGTTTCCTTATTTATAAACATCTGTTACCAGCCAGCATTTGAATTAAAAGAGGGTTACCATGGTATTCTGTAAGTTATAGCTGTATGAATCTTTCTTTTACATCTCTTTTTTTGCCTTATTGAGAAATGATGTAGTGTCTGTGTACGTGTGTACGGCCCATTTCCTGTCAGGAGTTTCCTGTCTTCCAGAGAATTTGACGCAGTCTAAAACTAAATATTTGTTACACAATAACAACAGTGTTTATAGCAGCGGTCAGTCTCTTCACTCTGCTCTTATCAATAAAGTACTGCTGGCCGCACCCCTGACCAAATGGCATTGTCCGCCACAAACAGAGCAGGGACAGAGGCTCCAACCTCAACCATACAACGCCACATTCTCCAGATTTGCACAATGTTTTTGCCCTTAATCCAAGAAGAAGACTATGAAAATCTGGTGCCTTGTTTAATGAATTATTCCCAAAATGTCAAACTTACAAGCTGTGGTAAATGCTGTACATTGTTTATGTTATAAACAATTCTAACCTCCACATTGAGCTCTGCTGTATAAGAAATCCAGTATGCAGAGGACTGAAGTGGTTACATGTAAGCAGCAGTTAAAGGGTGTGTGGGTCCACTGATACTGCATGGGTGTGTTTTGTGTGTGTACTATCTAGAGCAGTGCAACAGAGCAGTTGCTGACCAAACAGAGTTTTAAGTCAGCACATGGAGTGGGCAAGATTGATTCATCTGGATATACATCTGGAATAAGATTGGTGCTGGAGGGAAACTAGACACAGTTGACGTACAGAAATAAAAACAATTTCAAGAAATGCAACCTGTTTTCACGGTAATCATTTTAAATCTGCGTCCATTTAGTTTATAAATCCATTTAATTCTCGTGGTCATGGCTCTTCCTCAAGCATCATCCCCTTGCACGCACGCACGCACACTAAATGTACTAAAAACAAACACAAAACATATGCATCCCTCAAAACGTCAGAGGAATGTTATGAACAGTGGCAAAGCTTTCCTTACATACAAACATAAACACAAATAACTAATAATAATCAGGCCTTACTGATATAGTTTACTGCTGTTTATTGTGAAAAAAGAGGGCATCCAATCCTCGGTGTCAACATTCTCAATATTTTCAGTCAGTAAAAAGTAAATGTAATATTCCTGTCAATTTGTAAAATGATGCCCACTTCACTTTCAAGGGAAAAGTTTCAGTTGAATGTGCAGAGCTTAGAATGAAGTGAGAGACATGAAAGTGCTGAGAAAGGGAAAAGAGGAGCAAAGAGAACACACACACACACACACACACACACACACACACACACACACACACACACACACACACACACAACGTGAGCTGAACAGGGGGAGGAGCTGACAGGAATAAGATGGGAAGAGGGAACAAACACAATCTTGGCCTTTACTGTGAGGCAGTCCAGTGTGAAGATGGTGGTCAGTATGATGGAGCACGTCTCACTCACAGCTGTGATCAATCACCAGACTGTACCATGTAGGCATGAGCACACCCAGGCACATAAGCAGGGAGATGATTGGCTGTACAGGAGTGACCTCATCTCCTCTGACAGCCAGAGCGTGACCCCATGTGTGTCACTCTGGCCACCCTGTCCAACCTCAAATCATCTATCCACTCTGCTGCCATGTTTTCCGCAAAATCAGTAGAAAATGTCATTTAAGTTTGGACAGAAGGCCTAAACTGATAAGACATATAAGAACACACGCCATCTGCTGGTGAATGCTGTCCCTGCACATTATTCCAGGCTTTCTTTCAGGTTTAGACAGCTATCACTTCATTCCTTATGCAGGAAAAACCCTGATTATTGATCTTTACACCATTGGCCAATATGCACTCAGTTTGCAATTTCATGCTCTAATATCTAGCTAACACTAAGGTACGTAGTCAGAATCATTAAAAATATGTTTTTTTCTCTCTGGGATTAATCACTGGAAGCGTGACAGAAAACTATCATGGAGGATCTCTGACAAAACTGTATCACATACTCAATATACATTTTCCCTCTGTTAGTTCAAGAACCAAACTCACATTTACTCGACATGCTTACTGTAATATCCCATGAAGTGATGACAGAGATCTAGTTTGATATGGTAAAGACGGTTGTCATAGTCACCAAGGTGCAACATTTTGCTGTTGTGCACAAATGTCAGGCTTTTTAATTTTAATGTTGAATGTCATTGTTGTAATTTTAATATTGTAGCTGGGAATGATGAAAATTGTACAGATTAAGTGTGATATATTGGTAAAACATTAGCAGATCCAGGTTAAGGCGTTAGTGGATCACTGTGATTACCAACTGTTCAACTGATTGGACGCGCGCGCACCTGTGTCACCTCCCACTCTGGCCAGTAGGTGGAACCTGAAGCCAAGTGGATGGAGTTCTCTCTCTCTCTCTCTCTCTCTCTCTCTCTCTCTCTCTCTCTCTCTCTCTCTCTCTCTCTCTCTCTCTCTCTCTCTCTCTCTCTCTCTCTCTCTCTCTCTCTCTCTCTCTCTGCCCCCCATCCTTCTCCCTCTCCCTCTCCCTCTCGCTGTCCCCCCCTCTCTCCCTCTTGCTGTCTCTCTCTCTCCCTCCCTCTCTCTCTGCACCTCCCCCCCGCCCCCCCATCTCTGCCTCCTCTCTCCCTGTCGCCTCGCAGCAGCAACAGGGCGAGAGAGAAGCAGAGAGAGAGAGAGAGAGAGACAGAGGGAGGGAGAGAGGCAGCGAGAGAGTGAGAAAGCTCGATTGAAGGATGATATAAACGATGGAGCGAGATTAAAGAGGGACATCAGACGGGCTATGTGCATGCAGAGCATCCGTGTCACACTCTGGGACTCTGTGGGGACATTTTCTTCCTTTCTTCCTTACGTCGTTTTTATTAGCTTAAAGCGGTGACTGGCATCACTAAAACCTTTCTCTCTCACACACACACACACACACACACACACACACACACACACACACACACACACACAGTATATACCTTCCCAGCCACGGCACGCGGGGGGGACAGACGGCTTGAGTGGTCACGCAGCAGCGCGCGGATCCATGCACGGACAGCCAGCAGGAGCGCGCGCGCGGAGCGGCCGCTGACTAACCGGATTTCAGTCTTCCTCTTCTTCTGCTGTAAAGTTGCTTCTATCTGAGGGAGTCGACCCTGGATCATTATGAACGAGGCTGATGTCCGCCGTCCTCCCCCGTCGTGGTGCTGCTGGAGGCTCGTCCTGCTCCTCAGCGTTTTCTTTCATAACTACCTGAGCTCCGTGCTGGACTGCCCGCCCACCTGCACCTGCTCACCCAGCGACATCTTCTGTAACAAGTCCGACGACGGCAAGTTCTTCCCCCTGCTCACCTTCCAGGGCACCGGGAACGTCGGGAACAGCAGCGGGAGCATCGAGGACCTTTTCCAGAACATCTCCTCCATGTAAGTGCCCCTGTTAGCGGAGACCAAAGCTCCACAGGCTCTCGGTCTGCTGCGGAGACCAACGAAGACTGTTGCGGCGGGGAAATTACATTTAATATGGTTGTATTGCGTCTTTCAGTAGCATCATTCAGATATCTGCATTAGGCTGGAACACCTAAACACCATTTGCTTCGCTTCATGTGTTCTTCTCCCTTTGAATCTGGCTGAGATGGGAGAAATGCACAAGTAGCCTACAAGTGTCTGAGTGTTTACATATACAACAACTAAATCCATCTTCTAGACCCAAAATGTCTCCTATCGAAACGAAGAAATGACTCAATGTTGTGATAACATTCTGTCATCTTAATTAACCGCATTCTAGTGTTGATTATGTCATTATATTACAAATGAAATGCTTGGGGAAGATTTAACGCATTATTAATTTATGTAACGAAAATACAGTGATGATCAACAATTAGAAGACCCTCCTTGTTTATAAATATATTTAAAAGAATATAAATTGGATATTTAAAAGCAGTGATCATCTTTGAATTGATGAATAAAGCTCTTCTGTGGCTTCGCGACAGGCTACTGGAGCTATCAGGGCCCAAACTAAAGCAGCATTAGAGACAATCAGCACCTTTATTTAGTTTTTAGGTGTTTGTGATTGTAGGTTTTTTGGGGATTAAACCTGATTGTGTTCCATATTTGTAGTCCAGAGTCATTAAGAAACATCTAAGAGGAGACATTATGCTTCTGCAAAAAAAAAAAAAATGTTAGGAACCTTGCTGAAAGCTGCAGTTGTAGCTAACGAATCTGGATGAAATCGGGGGAATAAAGTAAAGTCTGAAAGATGGAACTGATGAGATGGAATACAGGCATTATTAGAATCTGATATTATGAATTTCTGATCTAATCTCATATTTATTCATATTTACTTTGTACAGACAAAAGCTGAATAAAGCAGACAACATTGGTATAATACGCACATCAATAGAAATAGATTATAGGGAGATGAAAAATGTCGTGGGAAAACAATCGTCTGATGTAAATGTATATTCCGACAGTAAAATTTATATCTGCGTTCTTTTGAGCTGGTGGTGAGTATCAGCTTCAGCGTATCACACTACAGTCTGACCGTGTCTCGCTCACATTCACTTCACTCACTTCAACATCAAGCTAGTTGTAGTTGTTGAGACTAAAAATGAAATCCTTTTGCGTCATTGCTTTAGTGAGTGTGTGAGTGTGTGAACAACTTTTGCGTTTGTGCATGATAGAGTTTCAAGTCTCTCCCCGTCGGTCTTGAGCTAATGTTTGTAGAAAGGCGTTGGGTTCTTCCCATGCTGTCTGCTGAGCCTCCCACATGTTCTGCGCTCCCAGGGAAGCCTGGCTGAGATGTGGGTGGCGACATCACGGGTCACTTAGTCAGCGAGTGGCTGTGTGTACCACACACTCGCTGGACAGTGGGGTCCTAGCATTGACAAGGGGAATTCGGCATTCCGACACAGAATGAGAAAGAAAGCCAATCAAAAGGAGCGCGTTAATGAGCTGCTAGGCCACATGTGATAACCGCTGATAAAAAAATAAAAGCTACATTCTCTGCGTTTGTTTGTGTGGATGTGCATGAATCCATTTGTGTGGCTTTGCCAGCTTGACACTTGTGGCAGAGGGAATGAGGGAACATTGCCCGGCCTCGGAAATATAAGGTCTGAAGGTTTTTCTTTGTACGCCCTCTCAAGTCCGACTTTGTCCTGTTGGATATCGTAGAAAGTGCAAACAACTCCCCTCCTCTCCACAAGGAGGCGCTGAGTGAGAGTTGATGTGTTAATCATGATTATAACTGATTGCACCCTAGTGTCCTGGTGGTTCGGGTCTTCAGTTAGAATCTCAAATCTGTACCGGTTAGGTTTTCTTGCCAGTTTACAATGCATGTTCTTGTCTTTGGGAGGCAGACGACTGGAAAGAGGAGCTGTAAATATAAAACAGCGCAAATAGAGGATCAAAATATCGGCGTCTACTACATGGAAAAAGACAACAACAAGTGAAAACAACGCCCACATTTGTATGCGATGATGTCAGGATGGGTTACATCATTTTTGTCAACATATTTCTTTCGTTCGCACTTCTCTCATTCTTTTCTTCAGTCTTTCGCGCAAATATAATACAGGTGTCCACAGAGATGTCATACAGTATATGATGAATCTGATAATGTTCATTCAATGTTGTGTCCTACCCAGTCACCTTGGTAGATTAAAGTAAACACAGTAGTGTGTCTGTCTTCTCTCTTTTGCCCCTCAGGCATGTAGGCACTGGGAATGAGCCACTTTGCTTATGCTCTTAAATGATCCAATAACATTAGTGACCATTATGCAGCGCGTTAATGTGACACATCCTGTCATCTGTGTGTGTGAGTGTATGTGTGTGTGTGTCAATGACTCTGCCATCATGAAAAGCCTAGAAAAGTCATGGGTCTGAAAAATGGGTTTTCCAGACCAGATATGTTCATCTCACACATTTTTTGGAAAAGTAATGGAAAGCTCACCTGGAAAAGTCAAGTTAAAACACATTTTTGATATTCCTTCTCATATGATCTTAGGACACTAGTCTGTGGTTATAAGGCGTCGCTTGTGATTCATTATTCTGACATCATGAGTGATTTAGGTAACCCATGATACACTGGAGATATGCGACACCTGGATATCTACCAAAAACATCAAACAAAGAAGTTGCTATAGAAACATATATAGAAAATATCCAATCACAATTAGATTTCCACAGATATTTATTGATTTATGTTCTGCACCTTTATTGCAGAAGAATATCTGACAAAATCCCCAAATAAATGTCTCAATTCACTCATGCCAGTGTAAATGCAAAAATTCTTACAAACACTGATATTATTTTGTGTGTAATTAATCAAAACTCATGTGAGTGTCATATTTTGCCACAGTCCAAAGCCACCCATGTGTTAGTGCAGCATCAAACTGGACACTTACTCAGGGTGTGAGGCTGCATGCGCCCCACAACGCATCAATGCATCTGCTCTAACCAACGCTCTCTGAATGAGGCCAACGCAGACAAAGCCTCCATTCAACAGAGCTGCTTTTGAAATACATTATGACAGAATGTCAATGGCTGAGCGTTAATGCTGTCCGTATGTCAATATTAAAATGCTGGCAATCATATTATTATGGAAATGAAAAAAAAAAGCCAATATTTTCTAATCCAATGTGGTGAGAGCGTCAATAATTTCCAGAATTATGGATTGTAAATAGGGCAGAGAGATATTTAATGAAAAGTATTAGTGTTTGAAAGGTCACGGTCTGCAAAATGTAGTATTATTTCTGTCCACGAAAGAAGAAAACTAAACTGTACATCACATTGTGTTGTAGTTGATCTATATGTTGTATTTGATATGAATTGGTTAACGTGAGCTACATACTACAGATATTTGAGGTAAAGGACCAGTTTTTGCCCAATCCAATGGCAGTGGCAGAGTCTGTTCATGGGCTTGGATTTCCTTAGAAATGCTTGATTATAGACTTGTGAATGGTTGTTTGTTGGTGTGTGTGTGTGTTTGTGTGAGTGTGTTTAAAAGAGCTCGAGTGAGGAAGGTTTAATGTTTTCTCGGATTGCAATAAACGTATCAAGTGTGTGTGGAGGGTTATGATGTGTGGTTTATAGTATTTCAGTATGCTGCACAAGTCTTAATTGTGTGTGTGGGTGCGCGTGTGTGTGACAGTGAATCACTTCCCTCTGCAATCCACACATTGTAATGTCTCTCACCTCTCTCTCCCTCTCTACCCCTCTGTCTCTTCTGTTTCTTTTCTCTCTCTATCTCTCTCTCTTACACACACACAGACACACACGTGCGCACACACACACACATACTCAACAAATAGGCATTGGATTGCAGTGTTCCATTCCAGTGACAAGGATATAATGTGAAGCATATCATAAACCTCCATTATCAGCCTCTGCTTGTGTGTTATTTGTTGGTGTTGTGTTCCTGAACACTCCAACCCTCCCCGAGTGTTTACACATCGAGTGCTGGTGAAACAAATGTGATGTCGAAGCAAACATTGCATATTGTGAAGCATTCAGGTAGATAAAGTGTATTTTGGTTGTGAGATAAATTGGTGTGTGTGTGTGTGTATTCAGAGGTTGTCAGTGGTGTTGCTCATTAACAAACAACTCACATTTACTCCAGCTTTATATCAGCTACAGTCTGTCTCCACCATGTTTTGGTCGGATGGATGGATGGATGGATGGATGGATGGATGGATAGTGAAATGAATGTATTTCATGGGAAGCTGCCTGTCCGTAGAAAACAGAGGAATTGAACCCTTGTGGCGTAGAGAGAGTTGACAGTTGAATAGAATGAGGGATGGTTTGACTGCGTGTCATGTTTCTTATGGCTCTGTACCGTCGAACATCGCCACCCTGCCAAATGTCACAATGCTTTTGTACTTTGTTTAATTCAAAGTCACAACTGGCTGTGGACTGCAGTAACAGAGAAACCTCATGCATACACACATGATTCCAGCTGCTGCATGTGTGCATGAGACAAAGACAGAGAGGAACACATGCATAAGGAGATGACTCTGCCCGTGTTGCTTGTTTGTGCTCTTCATTAGAATATTAATTTAGCACTTTAGTCTCACTCTATTGGTTGTACACTTTCCTCCATTTTGGATTGACAAAATATCATAAAAGACAGATTCACATATAGTATATAAAATTACACTATATGCTTTTTGGACACACCTTGTAATAATTGAATTATCAATACATCAATAGAAAACAATAACATGTTAAAATGAGGAAACACTTTAGGAAACTAATGAAAACAGAAAACAGAGGGTAAGCAAAGATAGAACTCTGGCGCAACATCTGGGTATGAAAATGGTCTAAAGTAGAGACTGAATCTATTTATTGTTACAGGAAACTTTATAAGATGCTTTAACCTGATTAACAGATGATACTCCTCTGCAAGAAGTCACCAGTTGAAAGAGCACTCGGAGGTTAACTGATCAACTCCTTTACAGTTTACAGCATTGCGGCCAACTGCACACACAACTACACACATATACACAAGCATCCTCAAATACACGCACACGAACACACACACACTGCCCTTGAGTGACCGTTCTCAACGGAAGAAATGAGGCTAGAAATGTTGCAGCAATTACCAGTCACTGATTGCCAACATATCTGTGTGTAGGGGTGAGTGTTGGTGGGTGGTGTGTGTCTGTGGGTGCATCGGTTGCAGTCTAATCACAGTGAAGAGAGAAGGCAATTTGTTCAGCCAGAGCCCCTGTTGTGTTGATAAGGCAGTCACACAAATCTCTCTCTCTTTCTCGCTCTCTCTCTCTCTCTCTCTCTCACACCTTCTCTTCTCCTCTGTTCCCTTTCTCTCTCTCTAACTGGCACCCAGCCCATCTTGGTTTCCAGTGTGTTTAGACCCAGGCTTCATAACCACAATGGCCACAATCTCCCACATGAAGCATTCATGCTTGATGATAGTGAAGAGAATCATTTCCTTTTCAAAACATTGATTTGAATGACTGCGACATGAAACTTCTTAATGTGACACAGAGATTCTTCACTTTAATCCGGACTGCTGCATTGTAAAAAAAACAAACAATATATTGCTGACACCACTAACCTCATTATACTCAATAAAATGGGTATGAACATTAGCAGCATACTTCGTAAGTAGCATTAATGCCAAGAACAACAGCAAGTTGGGTTGTGGCTGTGTCCTGAACAGAACCGGTCCTGGAGACAAGGCAAGGCAAGGCAGGTTTATTTATAGAGCACATTGCAGCAACAATGCGATTCAAAGTGCTTTACAAAAGAATATTAAAAAATATATCAAAAAATAAAAAAAATCAAGAAAATTTAAACAAACTAAAACTGAATAAAACAGGTAAAAAAAATCACGTTTAGGCTAAAGCAGACGTCTAGCAGATTAAGCCGTATAAATGAACAGAGCTCAGAGCAGAACAGGAAGCTCTTGGCCGCTTGTTCATACTGGATTGTGTTTACATGAAAGTGGTATCTCAAAACATCAAACTGTCTATAATCGCAGATTTTCAGACTCTGAAATGCATCTGACCTGATGTAAAAACGTCTGCAAAAGTCACCTGCAAGACACCAACATCTCCAAATGGACTGAGACCAGCCAGCCAATCAAGTCAGCATCGACTTAGAAATATAATAAATTGAGCAACTAAATGGCTTCTCTCAAATTTGTATGTGAATCTTCAGTTTCCCATTTTCAATCAAGCTTTGAGCACAAACTGAGCAACTGAATGGCTTCTCTCTTGTGGGGGTTCTGAGGTGTGCTGTCAGGGTTCCATTTTCAGTGAAGTGTTTACCTCCGAGCAACTAAATAGTTTCTCTCCTGTATGGGTTGTCATATGTCGTTTCAGATGATGATTTTGAGTGAACTTTTTACCACATACAGAGCAACTAAATGGCTTCTGATTTGTGTGGGTTGTCATGTGAATCTTCAGTTTCCCATTTTGAGTAAACCGTTTACCACAAACTGAGCAACTAAATGGCTTCTCTCCTGTGTGGATTCTCATGTGAATCTTCAGATTCCCATTTTGAAGAAAGTATCTACCACAAACTGAGCATCTAAATGGCTCCTCTCCTGTGTGGATTTTCATATGGAGCTTCAGATAGGAATTTTGAACAAAGCTTCTACCACACACCAAGCAACTAAATGTCTTCAACCTGATTTTCAAATTATCCTTCAGGCAGGAACTACTGGCTGGTTGTAAATTACTTTCTGGACCAATGTTATTAGACTGTTTTACAAGGTCCTTTCCACCAGCTTCTGTTCTTATGCTCGTAGTTGTGATACTGGATGGAAGCTCTGCCTCTGTGTTGCTCTGCTCTGCCTCCTGGACCAGACTCAGGGTCCACTTTTGCTGCACCTTCAGCTTCTGGATGTCTTCAGGTAATGCTGGATCAGAGTCCCTAGTCATGTCCGGCTGTCCACCGTCCTCTCCACCAGCTTCTGTCTCCATCTGTTCCACTGAGCTGCTTGAAAGAAGCTCTGTCTCTGTGTTCTCCTCAGTTTGGTTTTGATGAAGCTGTATGGACTGAACTTCCCTTTCATCGTCTTTACTCTTCACAGGGCCCCTCGTGATCTCAGCCTCCTCCGCACCATGAAGCTGCTCCCCTTCTTCACTTGTCCAGAGTTCCCTCTGTTCCTCTTTAGTGTGTGGGGGCTCTGGCTCCTCCTGGTCAAAACTGGGTCTGCGCTCCTGCTCCACCAACAGCTGCTGGACGTCTGCTCTGTGTAATCGACCTTCCGGGTTGAGAGCAGCACGCAGTTTTTTGTTTTGGTAATCGATTCGTTGTTGTGATCGACCAAATTCCTCCTCGTACTCTACTATCGTTCTTTCAAACAGTCCGAGGATCTCACCAACAGCCGCAGCGAGCCGCTCATTCACCTGTACTCTCAGCATTTGGAGTTTAGACATTTTCACTCGACGACGGGAACCTTTCCTCCAGACAAACTCCTCTGTGTTGACGAGCTAAACTCCACGGACTGCTGCAGGTGTTAGCTTAGCTTCAGTGGTTACCGGTAGACGAGACGAGCAGCACGCAGGCAGATCGATCTATTTATCGTGTTCCTGCGTTTGACACCAGGGATGAGTCGACATTGTTAGATGTTCCTTCTTGAGTAGGTTATACATCAGATTATTGCTTTTGTAGATACATATGATATACGTGATGTTTATCATTTGTAGTCACCTTGGATTAAATTAATCCTTCATTAAATTATGTAGTAAAGAAGAATAACTGTGTTGTGAAACGGTACATCCCAGTGGGTGTATACAGTATGTAATTTATACTTAAACTACTCTGAATTCACTTACAAGTTACGAAATAGTTTTCATCGGTGTGAGAACAAACACCTATAGTTGCCATTTGTACACTAATGTCCATGTCTGTCTTCCTTACCAGACACATTGAGAACTGGACTGGTCTGCAGACGTTGAAGGATGTGGATATGGAGCTCTACACCGGTCTGCAGAGGCTGTAAGTATCATGAGATGCTCTACAAAGATATTTACATGTAGTGAGTTTTTGTTTGTGCTGTGATGTTTTGCATGGTAAAACCTACTAGAGCAACTAAATATCTGAGACACAATGCCAATTATTATTGTTATTATTATAAGAGCAATTGTTAATACTCAGGCGCTGTTCTCATCACCTTGGATGAAAGCTTTCAGGCTGTTGGCTCTCTTTCCCCCTGGAGCAGGCTGTAGAGTTGGCAATTTGCAAACACTGAGGAAGGAGATGCCAACCTGCTCATTTTCTTGACCTCCCTGACCTTTGTTAATGGTTACTGCCAAAGCCAGCCTGTCAGGGAATTGCGGCCTGACAAAGGTGAAGGCAAGCTTATGATCTGTCTGTGTCTGTGTGGCTTCTTGCCGACAGTGACGATTGTTGGAAGCGATTGTAGGAACGGAGCTCAACACAACTCCACAGAAACAAACCACAAACAGACACATGCTGTCAATTGTGCTTGCTCCTTGATATTTCGTCCTTTTCCCCCCCGGCCGAACCCAAACAAGAAAAAGGGATGATTATCAAATTCATTATAACAATCGTTTGTATATTGCAGGTATACGAGAGGAGATAAGTCAAGTGCAATGCGTTTATTATTATTCATAAGGACGGCTTCTAAACAATGCAATAAACATTACAACCACACCTAATACCACAGTGTTCCATCCATCCAACTATACCTGCTTATCCTTTTGTTTTTGTAAATTTATTTTAAGAACGCAGAGTAATGAAGACACACAGAGTTGCTGGGCAGCTTCAGGTGTGTTGAATATGTGGATAGATCCTCAGATTATGTGCCGTGTGCTGTATCTGGTGTTGTCCATTGTAAAACTTGAAGAGACATGGTGACCTATCATATTCTAGTCTCAGAATATTAATGTGATAATAGTTGGTAGCAGGTAGCATTTTCCTTTTTTCGCATTCAGGTACTTAGATTGGGAAGAGTTGGTGAACACTTTGAGTAGTCTTGGTTTTCAACACCTGAAATATAACACCAGCACAAGCAGTTTTCTTCTTGGGCAAGGATGGATACTTTCTTATGGGGACGAGTCATTTGTTGTTGCTGCTCCTTCGTTGCACCATCTGCTGGGTCAGGGGTCGCCGACCCTTTGCCATCTGGAGTGGCTCCCTGTGGCGTTGACATCATGGAAATAAAATGGAAATTCTATGGACATACACAGTTTTAAAATTTTTGTGTGTTGTTGTTGGATACATGTGTATCTTATACACGGAATTATGTAAGTAAAGTTTTGGCAACTAAAATGTGCATAATAGCGTACGCCTGCCATCTGTGACTTTTTCATCTGGGGTGGAGAGAAAGAGAGCGACTTCAGCTGCGGAAAACAGAACAGAGCAAATATAGTTTAAAGAATCGGATCAAAACTCCAAACTCCTCTACTGCTGCTTGATGCTCAGGAGATAGTGAGGCTGAAAGGCTCACAGATAGTTCATACATGAAAGTGTCCTTCATACAAATATCACTATACATCTAGTCTCAGACAAAAACTAAGAGAAGGAGTTCTTGAGAACAAAGAGGTTAGGTTGATGAAGAAGAGAGGGGAGTGACACAGAATATGCTACAAGGAGTGTTAAAAACATTTAACTGATTGGCATTATTTTCACGTATTTTGTCAATATATTTAACTAGGCCCACACAAAGTAGTTAGTCAGAGGAGCAGACTAACAGAGGCCCTAGTTGAGCATCATAATGTTTATTGGTGGACCAGATGAAGAGCAAAAGAGGGGAAAGTTGGGCTGATATGTGACTGTGTCTCTAAAATTAAATGGGGTGTTTGCCTCTAAAGGCCTTTTTCAGCAAGGGAAATCAGTCTTAATGTGCTGTGGAACGCTTTGGTACATGGTCATCTTTCCTGTTTAAGGGAATGAAAAAGTGTCTCTGTTCTTCCAAACCTGAATATATTTTTTCTCACATTGTATTTGCTTTATTTTTCTTCTTTCATATGTTCCTTATGTTTCTGACCATCTCAACCATCTCAAATATTATTCAGTCACTGACCTGAAGACTTTTCTCTTGTCTTTTCATGTCTGAATAGGACGATTACAAAGAGCAACCTGCATACAATCCAGCCTCGTGTTTTCTCCAAGAACCCCTACCTGCGTTATATGTGAGTACACACACACACACACACACACACACACACACACACACACACACACACACACACACACACACAGAATGTGGCAAGTGAGGCACTGTTGTTGCAGTACAGCTGGCTGTAGGCTACAAACATACTTCAAGCAACTAGAAGCAATAGGATGCACAGGGGGTACATGTAAGCCGGGTAAGCTTCACTTTACTACTCACACTGGAGAAAGTAAAACCGACACCAACTGAATATAAAATACATAAATAAATGATATTGAACAGCATAGTATGAACTTAGAATGCTCAGAAGCTTGTTGGAAGCAAAGAACACCTTCAAAAAGGTTGAAACAAAGGTACGCCATTACATCAGCTACACTTTTCCAGCTGACATACAGAAAAATAGAATGAAAGACCCAACAGCACATGGGGTCTGTACTATGAAGGAGGCTCAACAGACCTTGGCGTTGTCTGTGTGAGGTGGCTTGACAAAATCTAACCCTGAATTCAGCTTTAATCATCATCATGATGCAGGTAATTTTTTTTGATTGGTGGAGAGGTGGTGCTTTATCCAGACTAAGCTCTAACAAATTCAGCTCCAGGCCACAATTGCCGTGGAGCGGTGTAAGAGTGCAATCAGAAGTGAGTCAGCATCGAAAAATCAGACTTGAGCCTCAATTTAGCCAAATAATCCCTTAATCATGCTTTGTAGTAGTAGTTTAGAGGTTCAAACTGATCGTGATTTCTCTCTCAGATGGAAGAGCGAAAAACTTCTGATCTATAAAAGGGGGGCGCGAAAGAAAAAGTTTGGGAACCATTGCCTTAAGCCAATGAAAATCAGCATGTTAATGGGCTGCTGTATATTTGAAAGCTTCCTCTGGTACAGAAGCAAATGGATATAAATCAGCAAAGGAAACTTAAATTCTCCTGTTCAGAGCTCAGTGCTTTCAGAGAGGTCTGTCTCTATTGTGTGTGTTGTACGTGTGCGAGCCAGATGCAGAGCACAGATGCTTGAAGAAGAGGCACAGCTCCACCAGAATGAGTGAGAAATAAGATCAAAGCCTTCTGTTTAAAATGAACATGCCATTAATTTATACTGCGCTGTAATGTTGTTTGTACCGTTTACTAACTTGTGAATGAAATACAGTTTACAACATGAGCCAGAATTCATATGAGAAACATTTACTGTCGAACTGAACAATTAAAATGTATGATTTTATTATAGTAAAATATTATATTTAATCATTTGAAATGCTTGAATAAAAATAAAAAAAGTGCAGTTATAGGCATTTATGAATGAGGGAACATGCTGCATAATTCTTGAATGAACAAATTGCTCACTCAGTCCTTCTACTTATTATTACATCTGTAGAGTGAACATGGACCAGGCTAATGAAACAATTAAAAGGCTATCTATTGATCTATCGAATGATCTATACTGACTATAGATCAGTAGATAGCCTTGTAATGATACTAGAGAGGTTTAGATGTGCATGCTTTACATTCAATGAGCTGTGTGTAAGATTGTGTAGTGGGTGGAATCCAGTCAACTCCCTCTGCCCCTTTATTATGTGCTGCACCCGAGTCCTGCCTCCACAACTCCTCCCTTTGAGAAAATGAGAAATTATTAACAACTGAAGTGTTGATCAACCTACGACCAATGGTGGTATTTTTGGGCATTTTGCCCAATGTGTTCAGTGTGAAACTAAACAAATGTATAAAGCTGAAGGAAAGGAAACAAACATCCTTTATACGTCCGTAATATTCAATAATAAATACCAAAACATGGGCAAAAGCAAAGTGCTAAAGCAAAAGACCAAAAATATCTGTGCTCTTGCACATAGCATGAAGAAATTAAACGTTTGTCTGATTGTCTCTTGTTTATTTCTTTTCTCTCCTGATCTGTGCTGAGAGGAATACTGATGAAGGCCATAATCTCAGTCGCAATGAATAATAAACACTGTTACAGCTGAAAGGAGAGTGTGGACACAGATTAAGTTTGAGGCGTGATGGAGAGAGAGAGAGAGAGAGAGAGAGAGAGAGAGAGAGTTATGATGGAGGCGTGGCTTAGGAAGATAGAGCGGTCGTCTTGGATCGGAAGTGTTGAGCAAGTTGGCCCCTTGCATGGTTTGCCCCTGCCTGAGAGAGAGAGAGAGAGAGTTGGGTTACCTGTTCCCTGTACCCACCGTCTTATCCACACATCTGTTGCTCATCAGCCATTTCATTACTCAGCTGCCTCCATTTAAGCACCAGATCATCGAGCCATCCTTTGCCAGATTGTTCCGTCAGCTTGTGCAGTACTTGTGTCGGGCCTTATTAGCCCTAACCCTTGAAATGCATGTTTTGGTGTTATGGCAAATTAGAGAGAAACGTTGAGCCTTGGCAGATGCTTACGCTGTTACAGTGCCAATGAAACGTGTTCTGTTTGACTTGTTTAGCTGTGAGTGAAGGAATAGTAATTATTCTTACCAAAGTGGGGAACTGGGAGCTATTGCGCTGTCCGTGGTGCTGATCTTTGTGCTAGCAGTACTGACAATGTTGCCTGTTAAATAATTTAGGTATAAGCCGTGTATAAGGTGTGTATTTGCATTAGATGGGAGAACACTTTGCACTAGGGCAAACGTGTTATGCTGTTATGTACAGTATAAACTGAAAGACACTGTGAATGTTACTACAATATTCATGCAAACATATGGAAGAGTAGAAGATGTGGGAAAAGAGAAACGCCTCAGTGAGTAAAATCTCTGTAAATCTCCTCTCTCTCACATACACACACACACACACACACACACACAGGCACAGGCACACACAGTATATCACTTATGGTGTGTGTTGTTTTAAATATGAGGCTGTCTTTTCTGTGTTATTGCAGCTAGTTTGACCTTTCCAGAGGACACCTCCTGCATGTTGAAAGAATTGAATTTGAAAGAGAAAGCAGTAAGCTCTAAGTGAACTCCTCCACACTCGCTGCGGGCTCCTGTAGAATACCCAATATGTGCCAAAGTGAACACTTCCCCTCAAAGTGCCTTCCAGTACTATTAGTATGCACATTTTTAATACCGTGGGCCAGAGGGGATTATAAAGTGTAGTTAGTTCTTTGCTCTAGCTGATGACCTTCTTTCAATTAGGAGAACACCATCTACAATGATTCACTCATGCTGTGCCGGGGTCATTTTTGAAACGAAGCCTAAGAAATAAGAACAGACTACTAACTAAAACACCATCATAACTACAGCTGTCAAAATTATACAGACGAATGAACTTTGTAAGCTTCATAAAGCAGAACTAAAGGCTACAGTACGTTTGATCTGATCTCACCCATCTAACTGTCACCTATCTACCAAGGTTATACATTTTCCGGTTGTGAGATGAGATGAACAGGGAGGTAGTGGCTCAGTGGGTAGTGCTTCCGCTTGGGAACCGGAAGATCACCGGTTCAAGCCCCTGCTGAGGTGCCCCTGAGCAAGGCACCGAACCCTCTGCGAAGGGTGGTAATGTAATGTAAGTCGCTTTGGATAAAAGCGTCTGCCAAATGATCGTAATGTAAGGTAAAGGTAAAAAAAATCTATGTGTGTGTGTGTGTCAGGCGCTGTGGTGCCATTATTATGAAGTGTTATGCAAATACTGCCCTCATTTGTAACACTGCAACAATAACAAGTCATCATGGAGAAGGTTTGACACGATGTGGTAGCGTTAATCGTCATAACATCAAATCTGTCCATGTTTCTCTTGAGAGTGAAAAGGGAATGAAATGACCGCCAAGCCGAACATTGATCATGTCAGTGTTTCCTGAAGTGTCCATAATAGAGCTCTGAGTCAATTAGCAACTAAAACCTAACCTTTTATATTTCTCTCCACTGATCTGTCAATACAACTTATCACAATGCACGACAAAAGCAATACTATAATACAACACAAACAATAAAAAAGTATTGAATTATGTCTCTCTCTCTCTCTCTCTCTCTCTCTCTCTCTCTCTCTCTCTCTCTCTCTCTCTCTCCCCCCCTCGCAGAAACCTGTCCAAGAACCCGATGTTGACCAAGTTGTCCTGGCAGGTCTTCGAGCAACTGCAGCTCTTCGAACTGTAAGTTGTATCTTTTTTTTAAGCGTAACCTGGCCGTTATAGAGGCCACTGAAGAAGTTAAAAAGATCCTCAGTGGCACGCTGCCGAGAATGGATCCCTGAGATGCTGAGGCTGTGTATTTTCTAAGGATGTTTTGATTGACAAGCCTTTCAGTATTGCAGTCGGAACTTGTTTTTATAATCTTCACAAAGGCATGGTTACCCTACACCGAGTGTATGAAGTCTTGAATGAGCAGTTTGTTGTGTGATTTATCTGATATTGGGCAACACAAATAAACCTGACTTGACTTGATCGACCAAGATTACAGTTTTACAGTATGTGCAGCTAAAGTGAACAAGTGTTAGTGTGTGTTGAGGATTTGGATGGCCGGAGAAACTCCTCTTCAATCTTTCAGTTTGGCCCTGTGATTGCAGAGGCGTCTGCATAACCTCAGCAGTCTGAGCAGTCCATTGTTCGGGTGTGAAGTGTCCTTCATGATATTTTGGGCTATCATCCTCACTTTCCTGGTGTAGGTGTCCTGCAGGGTGGGGAGCGGTGTTCTGGTGGTAAGTTCAGCTGAAGGTGAATGAAACCTTTCAATTCCGTAGCTGTCGGAGGAAGTAGAGCCTCTGCCTGGATGTTTTCTCGTCTTTTCTTGGCGTTTGCCTGGTTCAGGGGATCAGGCCTACTAACACTGTGTGACCTGGAATTTGATGAGGAGGCGGAGCTGTCAGTGACTTTGCAGTTGTGGGTGTAGATGTGACACGGCGGGGGGCTCTAGACGCAGCCTTGTGGAGCCCCTGTGCTTAGGGTCAGTGAGCCGGAGGTCAGTCCGCTTACCCAAACCACCTGAGGCCGGTTGATGAGGAGGTTGTGGACCCAAATGCACAGACTGATGCTTAGTCCCAGGGCATGACAGGCTGTTGTTCTTTGATATGGGGACGATGGATGATACACAAATAATGTGCATCACAAAAAGACAACATTTGAGTAATAGGTCATGCTTTCAAGATACTCATAGACTTTCAGAAACTATAAGCCAACACTGATCTGTTAAGAATGATCCAGGATTTATTGAAAATGTTATATTCTCTATCATTACATCATTTAAGTGTATCGCCATGAAACTTACTTGCCTGCCTAAAATGGATGTGGATGTTGTAGCCACTGTAAGCAGACTGTTTATTCATATGTGTCATGTGGGCTGCGGGTCAAGGTACGAGCTAAATGTGAAATTCTTCATGCTTTTGATTTCATTCAGTTGCAGCGATTAAAGGGTATATTTATATCGTGCCACTGTTTTGTTGAAATTTCAACTGTGAGTACTCAATCTTGATCATTCAAAAGATACACCATGAACTTTAACACTTTGTGGAGGTGTATGTTGTTCTGTAAGCATGTTGAGACTCTGAATGTATTCTGTTTGGAATGCTTCCAGCATAGCGGCTTAGATCCTAATTGTGTGATATTTAACGTAAGAGCTTGTTTATGGTTTTGGGGCTATCGAGAGTTCAGTGTGGGAAATGCTGACAAACATTTCTTTTTTGAAACACGCACAAGCGCAGATTTTAGGTGAAACACATTGTCCATTCATCCTATCCCAGTGGTCACTGGACGAGAGGATCGGGGCAAACACACAGAGACAGACAACTCAGTCACACAGTTACGTGTGGGAGTATTACAAAATTCATAGCCTCACAACAGATAATTAATAGTCATCACATGTTGTCAAATATCACCAAGTGCAAGTCCTAAGTGCTCCCTATTAAAATAATCCCGATTTTGAATGTCATTTCCTGATATTTTATAAGCGAGAGAGACACTGGCAAGTGGCAACTAGAGCTAGATTTGATTTGATTTGATTTGATTTGATTTGACTTGATTTGATTTCTTGATTGAACAGGAATAATGGGTACTGTTATGGGCCTTATTCAAGTACTCTGCAATCATTGTAAAGGACTTTGGAGAAAAGTGTCATATAAGTACAGTCCATTATACACAGTCCCCCATAAAGTTGGAATGATTTTTTGTTGCGTCTTTATGGGCGACCATGTAGTTTACAGCATCACGTAAACGTAACCTTTGCAGCAGTAGTAGCAGCATGTTGCCCACAGTTCCTTTGCAGTCAGGCAGCTTGCAGGCCAAGGCTCACCAATAATCTGGTCAGTTAACAAAATTGGTCCTGGTGCAAGACTAAGCTGCATAAATTACTAGAAATACGCAACATTTTTTAATTAAAGTATTGATTCTTCATCTATGCAATGATTCAAAAATCATTTATCTTAAGAGTAAGGATTTTTAACAGGATCAATATTTTTTCACACCCCTGATTGTCTTTTGCTGAATGGACAGATGATTCCCATCTCTATTGAGTTCCCTCAGACTCCAACATTTGTAATGTTTTGGCATTTACACTCAGTGTTTTCCTAGTTCACACTAATTCGTGCTAAATTTGTCGATAGAAACTTTTCTGTGCAAACGAGAGTGAAATGATGTGAGTACCAGAGGGGGTATTTTAGTCTTTTGGAAGCAGGACAGCTCCTCAGAGAAGAATATATGCCATCCTCTGTGTATCTGAGATGGACACAAACAATTTAAAAATCTTTCCCCACTGCACACCCATCCACACACAAACACACACAACCACAACACAAACTGTGTCAATAACATCTCACTGGCAAAGTAGAGTATACAGAATAGAGAACACAGACAAGGCACCCTATGCAAATGCAAATGCTGGACCCCCCTATAGACACCTGAACAATGTTTTTGGTAAGTTTGTGCGAATGGTCGAACGGTGCCCGCTGCAACTCACGAGTCATGTGGCAGATCAAAGGTGGGTGCCAAGTCAGTCAGCTTGGATGCAGACACTGAGTGAGTCAAGTCAGTCTATAGTGAACGACTTAGCTGCAGGATCAGGGGCTGGCGTTTTAGAAGCTGAAACATTTTGTTGTTTACTTTATTTATACTAATAGACAACGTCTAGCTTTATGTAAATGTGTTTGATGAAACCTTTGCTGCGTTTTATTTGTTTGATTCAGTGTAGCTTAGGCTGTTTTTCTTCTGCAGTCTCTTGCAGTCAAATCCTGTTTGTATTTATTTAAGCTGTGTTTAATTTGTAACCCTGTCTGTAATCATGCACGTATTGATCTCAAAGTTGGGAATAAGCAAGGGAGTTAATGTATTACTGTGTGCACATACAGGCACAATTGGCTTGGGGTTCCGATCAACAATTGTTCATCACTGTTGCCCTTAAACACACGCACACGCACACACACACACACACACACACACACACACGCACACACTAGATAGCTAACATTCATCACACCATGCCTGTAGGGTGGTGCTGCTCCACCTATCCCTTCTGTGTGTGTGTGTGTGTGTGTGTGTGTGTGTGTGTGTGTTATATTAACACTACAAATGTGCACAGAAAAGTGTGTGTATTTTGTATGGATATGTTTCTGTATGTATTGTTTTGTGTGTGTGGTTACGTTGAGTTCAGATCAAAATCAAATCAGATGTATCTGTGTAGTCCAATATCATGTAAAATGTGTCAGAGAGCTTTTCAGGCCCACAACAGCAGAGGAATACTGACCTTGCACAGAGAACTCAAGGAAAACGAGGAAACACTTCCAAAAGTTAGATTCTCTTCCCCTGCTGTGTCTGCTGTTGCCACAAAACCCATAAAGTCTTACTGTCTTACACTCTGTATCTTTTGTAAGCTACTAAACCACCTACTGACTTATTTTGTATACCACACAACAGCAATTATCTCTACAATGGCTTTCAACCCAGACTTTGCACGCTCCATTCTGTGCCTGTGTCCATTGTTTCACTAATTGACTGTCGAGTGTCATCACACACAAGTAGCACATTTGCTGCATGTTTCTGTGCACTCACATGCATTAGTGACGATAAGTGCTTTGACACAACCTTTTTTTTTTTAATCGTTCCAGTCCACAAGTGGCTTGGTCCTTAGAACTATGTCACCAGAAGAAAACAAAATACATCACCCTTTGCTTTACTGTAGCTCAGAGTAGAGGATAGTGCCTCGTTAACAAATCCTATGGGACACTTGGTTGAGTTCTGAATAAGCAGGGTTTAAGAGCGCGCCAGGCTCTATTTGGTTTGAATGTATTTCTGAGGACTTTCACTGCATCTGACGCAGTTTTGGGTACCTATATTGTGTGTGTGTGTGTGTGTGTGTGTGTGTGCTGTTACTTGTGAGTGTGTGTGTGTGTGTGTGCTGTTACTTATCTCATCCTCGCCTAGGGTGGTTAGATCTTCAGCAGCATAAGTTATGGGATTCATGGCTGGGGTGCTTAACTCATCCTTGGCACCGTGCCCCCTAGCATTGTGTTATTGTAAACGCTTCCATTTAGTCTGTTTCTCCCAGTTTAACGTTTGTTTTTATCCCAAACTTGTTCTTTCCACGGAGCTCCATCCTCTAACACAGTGACTACCACCCCTACAGAAACCTGCAAGACAGCTTAGATATGTTTATATGTCTGAATTTGGCACACAAGATGCCCATAACGTCAAACAGTTACATATTGTAGTGTTACCGTACCAACTCTGAATACAGACCTACTGCTTACTCATGTAAAGGTGACTTTTGGTGTATTGCTTAACTATTAGTGCGTTTGCTTATATTGTCTCTCTCTCTTTGTGTCTTTTTTCCAGTCATTTGGAAGATGTGCTGTTTAAGTGTGGCTGTGGGATCCGCTGGCTGCAGCTATGGCAACAGAGAGGAGAGGCGGGGCTAAGTAGCCAACAGTTGTACTGCGAGGATGGCGACAGGAAGATCCTGCTGCGGGATATGAATATCACTAATTGTGGTGAGGTTGTGCTGTATGCAAACGAGTTATCGCACACACATTTATATCAGTTATAAATGGTGTTTCTTCAGTGTTTTAATCATTTTCTGTCTCTCCCTCTATGTCGTAGACCTCCCAGATATCAGCGTGAGCCATAGCAACCTCACAGTTGTTGAGGGTGGTCAAGTAACAGCAACCTGTAATGGCTCTGGATCCCCGTTACCAGAAGTAGACTGGCCTCTTAATGGCCTGCGCTCCATCGGCACACAACACGTATGGAGGACACACATACACACACACACACATCACACACTCACAGCAAAACTGAGGGACAGAGAGAGAGAGAGAGAGAGAGAGAGAGAGAGAGAGCCATAACGGCGTAATGCACACACAAGGGTATACAACCACTGCTCTATTTAACAGGAAAACTGAAACACACCTACAAAACTCCAACCTTTTATAACATAACCTTCATACCTGCTGCAGGTGATTGATGATTAGAAAAACCACATAGCTTCCATTAGAAGTAGATATTTTCAAAGAAAGAACGTGGAGTGAAGAAAAAGGTTAAATGTTCCTTCAGAAGAGCACGGCTGGCAGTATTTTATCTTCGACTTTGTCAACAAATCCCATGAACAAAACATCATCAATGAATGTATATTGTTTACCTCAGTGCGGTGTGTCTCCTAGGCAACGGTGAAGAGCCATACTGGAGGTCTTCAGCTCCTGTGAAATATATTTGACCACCTTATAGTTTGTCTTACTGTCTCACTAGGCTGCCGTCTACGAAAAAATAACTCACTTCATCAACCTGACTCTGGTCAACGTGAGCAGAGATGACAACAACTTCCTGCTTACCTGCACTGCCACCAACATCGTGGGCATGACCAATGCTTCTGTCCAGCTAACTGTTCACTGTAAGTAAGTTTACAATAGAAAGCATTTTGTTTCATCATATTTGTGCTTCTGCAGCTCTATTCAGAGTTTGTGACTTAAGTAGGTGTCCCAAGTATGACTGCTTAAGTCCAAAGATCTGCTGGGGAAGTTACACATATTTAGTAGATAGGCTATTAACTTCATATCTGGGTGGAATATTAAGATGATTCAAATCTAACAAGTCCAGTCCACGCTTCTGAGGCTGTCAGGATCCGAAAAGATTCAGTCTGTAAAGGGACATTACATCAATACCAGTCAACGGTTTTGCATCTGCACCTATGCCTGCAATCATACAGGCTCACTAGTATGAATATTGCAGAGTTTGAGCAGAAAGTGTGAAAGAAAGAGTGTGATATGGATTCAGTCACAGTGCACATGTCAGGCTACAGCTCCCATTGATCCAGCTGGATCATGGATAGCTGTAGACGTGCTTTTTTGGGGAAACGCCACCCAATTCATTCACCTCAGGGATAGAATTGGACGTCGGAGTTCATCTTCTTCTGGCTTACAGGCAGAAACTCAGATCTGAGCCTGTGGTCAAGACTGTGAAGAGATGGAACAATGCATATATCTATGCTTGATATGGACTCCTGTGACATATTGTTTACTGATGCCATGGTGCTCAGCATCACACACAGCTCTCGTCAGAATGTTGTGTCATCATTGTTAGTTAAGCATGTTGCTCAGTCCAACCCCCTCCCCCCACCCTCATGCACAAACACACACAGCACCCCAGCCCCACTCTTCCTTTCAGCATCCCATGCAAATTGTGCTTTTATTTTGATCAGGTTTTGTCTCCTCTATGTGTCTTCTCCTCCTCCTTCCCTGTCCTCTCATTGTCTCTGTCTCTTTATTCTTCGGCTCCTTTTGTTGTCATGCTGTGCATAGTAACAATACATCAGCTGCAATGACTATATAAGCTTTGTTGTATGGCAAGTACATGTGGCAGAATAGGACAATTAAATGCTTCTATGCTGTCAAATACAGTGCTCATCTCTCTCTCTCTTCTGTTTCAGTCCCTCCCACTATTGTGAAACTAAAGGAGCCTGAGCGTCGCCATGATACTTGCATTGAGTTCACGGTTCGAGGTTCACCCCACCCAACATTGCGGTGGTTCTACAAAGAAAAGGTGCTTTTGCTTCATTTGTCAGTCACAGTTCATATATAAACAATCTGCTTGTGTTACTCTGTTTGTAATATACTGTGGCGAGTGTTGGATCCATACTTTTGGCACAAACCTGAGGAGATGTTGATCTTATCTGCAGAACTCTTGTATTGGGGTATAAAACTAGGTAAAGAAAAAAGAAAATACTCCAGTTATCCCCTCCGTGCTCCAACTCCGAGAAGGGTCTGCTTTACAACACTGGCCCCCACCCAAGCTGTCCTGGCGACCCAACAGTGAGATTGACAGCACTGGTCTATTTGGGAAGCACTAGTGTCTTTGATGGCCTTCTGTGAGGCAGCACGCCCCCTCCTTTCCATGGCTGCAGACACCACAGGCTTAATTATAACTAATATAATGATGCTTTATTAAGAAACATTTTATTTCGATGTTTATTTCGGTCATGGAAGTCTTCTGAAAAATAATTAAATATCCTTATGTTTAAGAAACACCATTGAAGTTTCCAATGAAGGTTTTAATCTCAAAGAGTCAAGCTAGACCGAAACACTAAAAACAAGATATCTCGGTCCAAACTGGTGCTTTTGTGACACATTTTTCTGTTAAATGTAGAAACCCTGTGTTTTTGCTGTTTTGGTGACTATGTTTGAATGCTCTGCTGTCTCTCTTCAGGAAATTTCGCATTCTGAGTACGTGCGTCCAGATATGGCTATTTACCAGGACTACTTAGAGGGATGCTTGACTTTTAAAAACCCAACACACCACAACAATGGCAACTACACTTTGGAGGCTAGCAACTTCCTCGGTGTGGCCACCAAGATGATTTATGGGCACTTCCTGGACAATCCCTTTGATGGTTAGTTGCAGTGTTTAGTTGATGTCAGATGGAAAGATTGACTGAAAACACACTAAAATCCGTGAGCTTGTCTTAAGGAATTCATTTTTCCAATGTGTGACTGATCCCATGAATTGGAGAGAAGTAAGATAAAGGGGGGAAGAGGCTAAATCAGCGGGTTGAAATGAAGAATGGAGGAAGGTATATAAGAAGGGATGGAAGAAAGACCTGGATGTATTTAACACGTTCTCATGTTGCTCATGTGTGTCTCTGCTCCTGCCTGGTCCTAAAAGTCTTTCTCTTTCTCTTCCCCATTTCAGATTTGGATTATGATTACAGTAAGTTATTTTTTCTCTTGGTTGAAACAAATATAAGCCTCATCATAGTTTCAACAACATCAAATGCATTTTAATTATTGAATCTTGCAGGCAATTATTTAGTTCTGCTTCAATGTTTTGCTACTAAAGTATTGAACCATGTTTCGAAATGTCTCTGCAAAATGGAGAGTTTTAGGAGGAAACAACAGAATATGGTTCTTTTGGAGTGTTGGATAGTGAAGTTATAATATTTCAATAAAGTCTGATCTGACTGCTGCTGTACTTTATTGTTAAACTGATATTATCATTTAAAACATACCTGTATCCTTTTGTGTCTTACTACCAGTGACCCCAACTCCAGGAACTCACAGACCTGATGAAGATCATTTTGGGGTGAGTGATTACAACGCTGAACATGAAGCTGATCAGAGTGGCTTGTAGCTGAGCTTTGGACATGCTCCAGTTGTCCTTGTCCTCCAAATGGAGAAGCATATCGTTAATCTGAAATCAATTTAAACAACAGCAAGTAGAGCAAATTGTATGGCGTACAGATTCATGCTGTTGTAAAGAATATTTGGCTTGAAAGAATGAACAAAACCCCACACACACAGATTACAATGAAGCCTGCAGAGATCATAGCAGTGGGATTTCACATATGGGAAAAATCTTTCACATGGCTTAACTTTACTTGAATCTTCAATTGTCATAAACTGAGTATATCAGCGTAACATACTTAGATTAAGCAATTGTAAATGGATCTATCTGGGAATGTAAATATTCGAGAGACCTCCACATTTGGCAAACTGTGGGATCCGATCCGGGCAGACTAAGATTTAAAATGGGAATATTGACGGCATGCGCCATGCCAGAGACATGACACCTACAGTATGTACCTGTATGTGAAGAGTTAAAAGAACAGAGTTGTCTGTTCAAAGGCAAATGTCTCTATCCCCTTTGACACCAAAACAGAAATAGAGACATGGTGATTGTTTCCAGTTACAGGTTCTACCTTACTCTATTTATGTTCTTCCTCTTCTCTCCAGGTGTCCATAGCAGTTGGGCTGGCAGTGTTTGCCTGTGTGATGCTGGTGGTTCTCTACCTGCTCATCAACAAGTATGGAAGACGCTCCAAGTTTGGAATGAAAGGTAGGAATCCTGCATCCATATATTCACTGCAACACTCATACAATGCTTCTATTGTTTCATTGTGAAATGTTTGTGCCGTTACCATACAACAGCTTACATTTAGCTCAAGAGAGCATTCAGCACCACGGACAGCTGCCGTTAAGTAGCTCCTAACACCGCAGGTGCAGCCCAGCAGTCTGTCAGCGGCCCCAACATGTGGACTGGGACATCATGCACAAACCCACACACTCCATGTCTTTAGGGCACAAAAATAGAAACACCATATCAACCATCTCTTGATTACATTCATCTGCTCATTTTAGTGCTGCCTAAGAGCCAAGCCTGTAGGACACCTGGACACACACATACACATATATACACACAGCCCTAATACTGATATTTGACTTCAGGCACACATGAAGATGAAGAGGGGTGATATGAAGTCCCAGACACTGAAATGGATGCTTTTAAAATATCATGGAACAGAGCAAAAACTTGTGATTCCATTAAGTCTCTGTAAATCCATTTCTTCTGAGGGGAAATTGTATATCTGTTTTCCCCTCTGAAGAAATATTGTCATCTTTATCACAATACAGTCTCCTTTTAGATCTAATGGTCTGGTAATTTCCAATAATGACGTCGAGATGTCCATCTGTCTGTGTCTCTCTGTCCCGAGCTCTTTCAAGGCTTGATTGACATGATAACATCTTTCTTACATATCAGAAATGTCAGTGTTTATAAGAGAGATCCTTCTGGTGCATCTCAGCTTTGGTTAAATGTCAAAACAAAAGCAAAAACAACCCCAAACGAACCCAACACAGAGAATGGATGATGAATGTTTGCTGGATCTTTCTCTGTAATTGCAGCATTTCATATTTGCCTGTTCTACACTTTGCTGCATAGGTGGATATATGTAATAGTTAACCCCAAAGATATCCTAAGATATCACATTGAGGTAACAGGTAACAGTGCCATGCAACCATAAGGAAAGTATTTAGATGCTATAAATACAATAGCCAGTCAGTATTGCTGTGATCCAATAGCTGACTGTAAGTGAGTTACAACCTTTTCTCCTGATGCGAACCCTGAATCATTCAGATGAAATGAGTTGATACATATCAACTTTAACAGCTTCCTGGTCCTGAATTGTCTGAATCCCAAGACCGACCCTTTTACCTTTCCCACCAGCAAATACTTTGGCACACAATTTTTCCCCAGGGTAGCATCAGCTCGATTTTTACCAAACTCCTAGATCAAATTTAGAATGATCAAAAAAGCTGGAAGAACTCACCACTCATCCTGATTGAATAACTATTTATAAAATATATGAAAATCTACTTCAAATCAAATACCTTCTTACAATGACCCCAATTCAACCCACATCCAAATGGCTTCAGTCTGCCCTTGGCCACTTCTATAGAAAAATAAAACCGCCTCTCCACACTACAGAAAAATAAACTTAAAAAATAAACCCAACTAAACCTAAACATGCAGCTACAACATGCCTCCGTGCTTCTTTGCCACGCATGCAAGTAGTGTGACATGAGCACATCGAAGCACCGAGTGATCTATACAGAGCTATCAGTGAGGAACAGGTGACGGACCGATTTTTAAAGACAGAAAATCTCTACTCAGTGTCAGCTGTAGTGATGAATAGCCAGCATGTACCTATATAATGATTTGACATACTGTATGTGCAGGTTTTGTTTGTCTGAATGGGTATTCAGGACCAGTAATGCAAATCTTGATCTTTACAGTTTTCAGTATGTTCAGCTATTGGGAGCATTGCATTTTCTTTGATCAAACTAGCATTTGAATGTTCCAACAGTAGGGGGCAGCCCGGGTGATTTTTATGCAAATAATAGAGGTCATGGTTTGCAAAAATGTTTAATTGAGTTTGGGTAGAAACATATTTGTGCTGCATCTTTGTTATAGTTGTACCAATCATGTCTCTAAAATCAACACATACATGGGAGCACTAGATTGGAACAAAATGCTACTCCACATGAGTAAATGTATGAAGGTATTCATCCTCTATACGGTCCCTAAAGGAAAGCTCTCTGTTCATTACCATTTAAACAGGACCATCAAACATGTACTGTATATAAAACGTAATTACAGTCTTAGCTTCTTTCCTGCACACTAATGTAGATTTAAATATTGGATTCTTACACTAGGCACAGTTTCAGCCCCTATAGTTTTCACACAGACGGACTCCCATGAGAGAGGTTTCATTGGCTAATGGTCTCTGTAGTGAAAGCCTATGGGAAAAGACACTGGCTCAGTACAATTAGAATTAAGTGTTATTATCTAGCCTCATGACTGACTCAAGGGGAAATTAGCATAATTCAGTCAGATGGAATATAGAATAATTTTGCTACAACCCAGAGCATCTTGAAGAAAGAAAACTTTACAAGTGAAAGAGAAGTGATGGCTTAGATCTACAGTTCTTTAGTTGTGTGTGATTTCTTTAGTAACACCAGAGGTACAATTACATTTCAATGAAGAGACCATTTGACCAGTTGATTAGGTGCTGTCACTCTGTTTGCCATCCTCTCATCTCACGAAACCAGTGTGAGTCTATTTGTGTCAATCTACATTTTTAATTAATTAGATGATGCACAATGAAAACAATGTAAACGTGTAAATGCTGTCTAAGCTACAGTTTCTTTTTGCAATATTTATAATATTTGATTGGATTTTATTCAAAACCTGGATGACAACAGCCAACATTGGGTCTGTCTGGGTCCACCACATTTTGTAATGGGTTAGGGTTAGGGTTAGGGTTAGCCAAACTCATAGCCTAACTCAACCCTAACTCATACCAGCTGTATGATAGTGAATCCCTCTGCCAAGGTAGACACATGATTAGTATACCTATTTAAAGAGCATATGTTGCAAGTGCATCTTGGAAAGTAAGTTAGTCAATTAAAAGCATGAATTCTGTAAAAGTATGAATTGTAAAACACATTCAAAGTGTATAGAGAAGGACCAACATCTGCAAGTTTTTTTTAAAATTCCCAGTTATCAAAATGCCAGATGCTTCAGGTTAGGGACCAAACAGTAAGGAGAAATAATAAAAAAAATAGTAACTTATTAAAAGTATCAGTACAATTCTGTCCTGAGTTTTGATGACATCATTGCTGTAAGGACATCACCATTGTTATGGTATCACTTGTAACTTTACTGTCATCATTGTTGTTAGTTCAACGGCTTCACCTTGTTATTTTGATGTCACCAATGACCTGATACTGGTGTAAGCGACGTTGGAAAATATATTTGACTTCATAATTTGGTGCTTTCTAGTCTCTGTATGTGTTTAACAAACGCTGTTTACAAAGCTTACCCAAGAAGTGACACGTCTAGGCTGAAGAAGGGGCAACAACGTGCCACTACACCACTTAAAGTGGAATATATGGCTTGAACAGTATGTGCAGACATAGCTTCTTTTTTCTCTGCCCTGTTAGCTTTATCTCTCTCTCCCAGACATTCAGATCAATATTTCAAAGCGTCGCCTTGTGATTAAACAACTATTACCCGTGCTGTGGTGAAAAATTAAAACTCTCACTCATCAAACATTGACTGCACTTCCTCTCATTACAAACTTGGCCTGGAGGGAGAAAGGGGATAGGGAGATAAAGGAAGAAGGATGAAGAATGAAAATGGGGAAGCTTTGGTTTCTAGAAACAGCTATCCTTCTTGTCAAAGTGTCTGTGAACAGGACAGCAGACTCAGCTGCTAGCTCAGACTGTGTGGCCCATTGCTTTAAAATGCAATTTCACTACCCTGTCATGTTAACTGGATATTGGCATCTGATGACTGAGGAATTCTACTTACACTTATTCCTATCTCTTACAGTAAAGACTTATTTATTACTCTATATTCCTTTTCCTTTTTAGGTCCAGTAACAGTGATGAGTGGTGAGGAGGACTCTGCTAGCCCCCTTCATCATGTCAACCATGGGATTATCAGCCCCTGCACATTGGATGCGGGGTCAGATGCTGTGGTCATTGGAATGACCAGGATCCCCATCATAGAGAACCCACAGTACTTCAGACACAACTGTAACAAACCTGCCACCTGTGAGTACACAATCAATGCACCCACACATCATACTTTAAATATGAGTTTGCATTGTGCTTTGACATGTTAGCCAACCTTATTTTGCAATTATCCAACTACAGTGGATGGCAGTGTGTGTTGTGTTGTGTTTTATCAAATAACACAGCAACGCTTGAGTAGCTCTGTGTGTTCATACCGCCTCATCTACTCTCAGAGTGAGGGGTACATTAGGGGAGAAGCTGTCATTACAGGATTTAACGGGTACCATCTTTAAGTCATCAATAACACATTTATGCACAAGGTATTGGCATATACTGGAATCCATCTAATCAAGTTCCTCCCTTGAAGTGAAATGGTTTGGGCCACAAGAGTTGCACGTTTGAACCACACATGGATGGAAGGAGTTGCTTTGGAGTGTTGTGTTGTGTGAAACTTCAGACATTCTGACATAAAAACACATTTACGCTGTTTGATCTGTCATTTCCTTAGCCTTTCTTCCCTCCCTCGTTCTCGCTGATTGCAATAGTCCCTCAACCCGCTCTGTTTCTATTGAACACACACACTATTCTGCTGCACGGGTATAGCACATCGCTTCTTGCCTTTACAGCCACATAAATCTCTGCAAATCGCTTGGGAGACAACACACACAAGCAGACACACACCCATACATAAACACAGCTCCCTCCTCTACACACAGGATTACACACTCCCACCTACACAGTACTGATGTCTTTGCCAATAGCGATACTGATCCATCACAAGAGTCACCTTGTGTGATTATCACAGCAATATTTCTACTGGTACTCTGTGTGTGTGTGTGTGTGTGTGAGTGTGTGTGTGTGTGTGTGTGTGTGTGTGTGTGTGCGTGTGTGTGTGTGTGTGTGTGTGTGGTGAGAGAGGGAGAGAGAGAGAGAACTGTATTACTTTGGCTTGTGTGGTTGTGATTGTAAATCCATCATCATTGTCTTCATTGTGTGAGCTGATTTGCAATTTGCACACATGTGGCCATGCTGTCATGCATGCACACACAAGCACACACACGGACACATGCACATACTTTATTGTTCAGATAAGCTCTATCAATCTGACTGGTCTCAACCATGTGTTGAAATAGTGTTCCTTGTTAGAGCAGAACAGAATGTATGAATCCCCTGCTTCTGACCACCTGGGGGCAGCATGGCTCGGGATGGTCAAGCGGTCATCTAGGGATCTGAAGGTTCCTGGTTCAATTCTGGGATCCTCCTAGAGCCTTTCAGTGTTGAGCAAGACACTGAACCCCTATCTGCTCCTGACGTACAGGTTGGCTCCTTGCATGGTGTGAACCTGCATCAGTGTTTCAATGGTTGTGAGCTTCCTGGGTGGCTCTTTTGTCGAGAGCCTCAACACATTAAATAAAACGTGTTGAGGCCATCCCGAAGGGAGCCGTTGATGTATGTTGCTGCTCCACTGCTGCCTTTGTAGTCTGTGATGTATTGTTTTCCTTGTCACATTGGTTTGGTGCCTGGTTAGTCTGTGCCTTTATTGTCTCTTGGCCTCTCTGATACCTTTCCTGAGGTTGCATCTTGCTGTTCTGTATGCATCTTCACAAGGTCTTTAGTAAGGATATGTCATTTATCTGCTTGGCAGGCACTATGCTCTCAACACAGAGCTGATGGAACCTGTCACATCTTCTGCATCATCTTTTGGGTTTGTTTTTTATGTTCTAAGTGGTCAACCCGTGTGGCTGCAGTTTTGAATACCTCCGAGTTTGTGCGTTCAAAACAGCCTTGCAGGGCCTCAACAGCATCAGCAGACCACAGGAGCGGAGTGCTTCAAGTGTTTTCTGCAGGTCGGGTCTAGAAACAGGGAGATGTGGTCTGAGTGTCCAAAGTGAGGGCGGGGTGCAGCTCTGTGGGCCTCTCAGATATTGGTGTACACGTGATCCAGCGTGTTTGAATGGTTCTTGGTTCTGTCTCCTTTAGCTGGTTACCTAATGGTTTGGGCCTCTACAGTGTTGGTGCAGCTTAATAATTGTGATACTAAAATGGTCACAAATCATTCTCCAGTGCAGTTTGCCCCCTGCCCTTGCTGCTTGTGGACCTCAGTACCAGCCTTATGTATGTCGCTGGATACTGTGAGTCCCAGAGCTCATTACTGACTCGCTAATTGCAACCTCATGGTGGAACGGTCAACTCCTTCAGCTAAATAGTGTGTGGGTGTTTGTGAGTGTATAGCAGAGGATGCATGCTTACTGTGTGTTTGCTTGCATACACATATGTACACTGGCTTGTATGAAAGTGTGTATGTGAGATCTATCGTCCGGATTTCACTTCACACTAAAGAGTAATCTCAGTCTGTGCTTAGACGAAGTTAAGGACCATTCTTGAGAGCTACTGACACGTTTTACACATGCTATATTGTTTTCTACCTGCTTGTTCAAAATGAGGCTCCCTCTCATGCATGCTGCAGTGGGTCTGTAACCATTCTAGCATGCACCCAGGTTGTGTTGTCTCTCACTAGGCTCACACATTAGATCTATGTAATGCTATGCCACTCAAGTACTCACACCACAAACTGTTGTGTTCCGTTTTCCCTGAACAGTCAACAAGATATCACAGTTTCAAACTCATTGTTGTGCTTCACATAGCAAAATGACACTGAAGATAAATATTTCAACATAATGTGTTCAGGGTTTTGCTTTTTCAGCAGCAATTATTCATTATGAATTTTGAGGGCTCCAATGCCTGAATGCCCACGCTGACAGCTCGTCCCCTGGGTCATTATTTCATTATGGCAGCCCCATTGGTAAGGATAGTAATCAACCCATCCGTCTCTATCATACATGATCACTTTACACGCTCCGAGATCATGGCTACAGTCACTCATTGTTTCTTCAGATTTACGCTTTGTTTTACAAAAAGAGATTTCCATTTTGTTGTATATTGACTAAACAGAATAAATGTTACCTAATCTAATGGGAACATCTCAGTGTTCTTACCAAATGGATGTTTCAGCATAAATATGTATGAGCTAAAGCACAGTGCTAAAAACAATAAGAGTCTTCATTTGTCTTTTTAGGTTTGGGACAATAAAGGACTTTTGACATCCAGTTTAATGAATAACATGGGAACAGGATGATTAGAGATCTTCAGGACATCATGGACATTGATTTGCTTATTTTGATATATTTTAAAGTAGGAATGACATACAAAGATAAGACTAGAGGGGCACTTCTGCAAAGGCCAAACGCTCCTCCAGTTCGGACTCTGGCAAAAATGAGAGTCCCCACCTGTAACCTCTGTTCTTCTATTACATTACATTACATCACGATCATTTGGCAGACGCTTTTATCCAAAGCGACTTACATTACATTACCACCATTCGCAGAGGGGGGAGCAATTGAGGGTTCGGTGCCTTGCTCAGGGGCACCTCGGCAGGGGCTCGAACTGGCGACCCTCTTGTTCCCAAGCAGAAGCACTACCTACTGAGCTACTGCTACCCCTGTGTTAATGTGAGTAATTATATATTCTGATAGTACAGGAGCCTCTTACCAGTGCTGCTGCACCAGCACCTTAAATGCGTGATCAAACAGCGCGAGAGAGGCTGTCACACATGTTGTGTCGATCTGGAAAGGGCTTTTCTGTCACCATCTGACACTTTGGATGAATCACACTTTGGGCTTTAAAAGGGTTGGTTTGAAAAGGATGATTGTTGTTGGCAGGAAGCTGTTGTCGCTGCCACCGGAGCAGCTCTCAGAGAGTGGGACAGCTCATGTTGTTGCGTGGAAAGGTTGGTGCTTCACAAGGAGGTATAGGCATAGATTCACTCCATCCATCACAGCCAGCTTTAGGATTGAAAGCACACAATCCTTCACAGAGACGTACGCACACATTTATAAAGACCGCTTTCACACACATGATGACAAATCTACTCAAGCTTGGTCACAGTGGACACCAACTGCACTAACTGTATTTCATAATGTATATTACCAACCCCCCCCTTGCTTTGTGTTTGTGTGTCTCAGATGTTCAGCATATTAAACGGCGGGACATTATTTTGAAGAGGGAACTCGGAGAAGGAGCCTTTGGCAAGGTCTTCCTGGCTGAATGTTACAACCTGATTCCTATAAAAGACAAGATGCTGGTGGCTGTCAAAGTAAGATACGCACACACACACACACACTCTAGAGAGAGAAAAATGGCTATGCAGATTAAATCACAGTATGTCTTCCCATGTGGAAATGTCCATCTGCACATACTCAAAGTCTGTCTCAAAGGCCTATAAGCCCACACTACAAACAGTTCCTGACCCAGCCCAAAGTTATCTAAGAAAATTAATAAATTAAAACTCAATCTGCCTCATTTCAGACCCTAAAGGACCCAACGCTTGCAGCTAGGAAGGATTTCCAGCGCGAGGCTGAGCTTCTGACCAACCTCCAGCATGAGCATATAGTTAAATTCTACGGAGTGTGTGTGGACGGAGACCCTCTCATCATGGTCTTCGAGTACATGAAGCATGGAGACCTGAATAAATTTCTCAGGTTAGTAAAGCAGACAAGGTGTTTTGTTGTTGTATTGTTGATAAGTTATTCATTATTCTTTCTCTTAAAAACTATTGGAGTTGGAGATTTTATAGTTTCTTTTTCTGATGTAATTTTTAAAGACCACAGGTTTAAATTTGTGTATGTGAGCACTACATTTTGTCATGCTTGCTCCCCCAGTGAAAGCTCCTCTTGACTCTTGACCCTTCACCACAAGCACAAGAAAAATTGTACCTAAATTGTAAATTGTGGTTGCTAAGCTAATGAGCTGCATTATGTCTGCTGTGATGTTATTTGCTCCCAGGATACTTTGCTCTGCAGAACAGCCCATTGGTACTTAGTCGACCGCTAGGAAGGGAAATCTGTCTGTGCTTATGTATGGGTTTGTGTATGCATGCTGGTATGGGACGATGTTTCTGGGTGTCTCTGACTTAGATGCTAATTTCAGCTCCGTAATTGTGTTTCCATTAAAGTGCTAGCATCAATTCCTCCAGGACACGCAGCTAATTTAACCAGCACCCTTTGCCCTCTAAACAACCCTGCCCCCCCTACCTACTTACACACACACACACACACACACACACACACACACACACACACACACAAGCTGCCACATCACTAGCATGACATCCTCTATTAGACACTTAAGTTGGTGAAGCTAAAAAAGACACAAACTGAGCCAGTGAGCATTTATCTAACTACACAGCTTTGCTTAGATACTATTTTACCTCCTCTCACTCCTCTCTTAACCTCTGGAAACAACACTGACACAGTATGCTGCACTGCATCAATAAAGCTGAGTCACACTGATGGCTCTGTCACAGCTGTAATGGAGAGAGAGTTACAACCTAGTATATCATCATAAAGTGGACATTTTGTGAATAAATGCAAATTCATTGGACATGTAGGACATTTTGTTATGGGAGATTACAACGGAAGGATGACAGGGAGGCTGAAGCACCCACTTAGCTTACATATGCACATGGGTCTATTTAATGAATTCACTCTCTAACTTGTCATGACTTTTTTTTCCTTTAGAGCCCATGGACCAGACGCAATGATTCTGGTGGATGGACTACCTTTGCAGACCAACGGGGAACTGGGTTTGTCACAGATGCTGCAGATAGCAAGTCAGATCGCAGCTGGGATGATCTATCTGGCATCTCAACACTTTGTGCACCGCGATTTGGCAACCAGAAACTGCCTGGTGGGCAACGGCCTTCTGGTGAAAATTGGAGACTTTGGCATGTCCCGAGACATTTATAGCACAGATTATTACAGGGTAAGTCAATTCAAGATTAGAGTAGTGCAGTTGTTGTTGTTCCTTTTGTTATGCAAAGCCAATTCCAAGGAGGACTTTAACCCCATGATAAGCTGATTGAGAGTTCAAGCAATGAGGAAGAAAATGTAAAGGATAGTTACGTGTAGGATAATTACAGGATATGATGTTGGCAACTGTTGCAGAGAGGGATTTTTAGCCAACTCTCTCAAACACTGTTACTGGCACGGTGGGAAATCATTTGTATTTGGCTGTGAATGTCAATGACTCCATCGAGTCCCATCCTCTGAAGTAGCTTAGATGGACTGTTTCCTGTTTAATGCTTCCAATGTCCCAGTAGACCTGCTGTTAGACAGTTGCAGAAAAAGCCGAGTAGCTCTTTTAATTTACGCCTTAACAGTTTCAGTGTTCATCTTATAGAAGTTATAAAGGCCTTAATAGCTCAAAGGTTATGGTAGCTGATGTTGCTCTGACCACTTTTGTGTTTTCTTTGAGATGACTATCACTGCTTAAAACCCATCTGACCTCCGATATGATCGCCACACAACGCATCACTGGGAACATCTGGGAATTACTATATGTAATCAGGTGCATGTTAATGGTTGACTCCATCTCAGTCTCTGTCATTGACCCTGTAGCTGATTCCAATCCCAAAATCACAAATATTAATGACGCCATTGCTCCTACAAGGATTAAAACCATTTACAAAGAGGCTTGACGTCTACAATCTAGAATTAATTAATTATTTAATTAATTTCTCTGATATTACCAAAAACTTACAAAAGAATTCTTAGTCTGTCACCAATAAACCCCTCTAAACGCTCAGAAACTAGAAAACCTGTGACGGAGGTAAGTATCTGCAGTTTGTGGTATTAATAAAAAAAAGTAATAACAATATTAAAGCTATTTTTGACTGTATAACCTTGGTGGAGTATGCCCTCTATGTCCTTCAAGTTTTCATTTCATGTCATTTCCACTCTTCTTCCATAGTTTGTTTTACCTTCACTCCTTCCTGTCCACCTGTTCTGATCTTCCCTAAAGGCCAGTGAAAGTGTACCAATGTCATCGTGCAGATTTCATTAAACATGTGTTTGTTTGTGTGTGTATGCGTGTGCACAGGTGGGTGGACACACCATGCTGCCCATCCGCTGGATGCCCCCGGAGAGCATCATGTACAGGAAGTTCACCACAGAGAGCGACGTGTGGAGCTTTGCCGTCATTTTATGGGAGATCTTTACTTACGGCAAACAACCATGGTTCCAGCTGGCTAATAATGAGGTAGAATCACTTATGTGGGGATACTGTATATGTGTGTGTGTATTTATATGGGAGTAGGTTTGTGCCATGCATGACCTGATTCCTGATGACCTGATTGTCACAGATTATTATGTACAGATAATGCAAATGTAAATTCAGTTCATTACACAGTACAGAGAAACTTCCCTTTGGGTTCTTGAAACTTTCTGCCAGCCTAATTTATTGATCTTGTGTCTTCACAGGTGATAGATTGCATTACTCAGGGCAGAGTGCTGGAGCGGCCTCGGCTATGCCCTAAGGAGGTCTACGATATGATGCTGGGCTGCTGGCAGAGGGAGCCGCAACAACGACTCAACATTAAAGACATCCAGAAGATGCTGTTTGTTCTGATGAAAGCTACACCTGTTTATCTGGATATACTGGGATAGAGATGAAAACAAGAGGAAAGGAGGAAATCTCAATTTTTCGGTTGGATTGGATCATCACTAGAACAGAAATGAGTGAAGTGGATCAGAGGATAATGGATTGGCATGGAGGAATGGTCTGTAATGGAATTATTAGCACTGAAAGTGGGGATAGGACTGTATTTAGTTTGCAACTGCCTGTTGAGCAAGGATTTGATTGATCTAAATTGTCTTCAGATAGGAATGGTTTGGAATTGATTGCATTGTTCTTTATAATCAAATGGATTGCCTTGGGCCAAATTGGTCAGACCTGGCCTTGTTTGCTCCAGTATTGCTTCTTTTAAGATGACATGGCTACAAAGAAGGATTGTGACCAACATCAGATGGATTGGGTCAACATGATTGTATTGGTCTGGCCTGGTTTGGTAGGTTAGTAGGTTTGGTTTCCTTGTCCTACAAATGTGGGTAGCACCATGCCACAGCCTATGCTTCACTCTCTGCAGAACAGTGAAGATTGGTTTAGTCCATGTCCTGCTAAAGCTTGTCTCATTTAGGCTTTATCTTATTTAAAATACCCTGATCTGGATTAGAGTATACTTAAAACATCAAGGTATGATTTCATCTGGGTCTTAACACGACTTGGTAAGACTAGGTGGAGCTAAAGTAAAGTTCCACAGTAATTTGAGTTAGTTATTCGGCTGATTTGATTCATGCCTGTTCAAGCACATAGCTATCCTAAAGTAATAAGTGATTTTAACTCTCTGAGGTTGGCCTCGTTGTCCCAATTGTAGACTGGATCATGAATGTATTAATGGGAATATTGTCTCTGCCATGTCACTAGAACTTGAATGTATTGATGGCAACCATTCAAGGATGTCCTCCGTGATAATAGCGGAGATGTCTCCCTCAATATGGAAAACACAAAAACACACCTGTTGCTTCAATCTGCTTTTCATCACAGACTTATCCGTTGTAATACACATGTATCTATTTTACATACACTGAATCAAATACCCCAAATGTAGTAAGTTCCCACCACTGATTGCGTTATTCTAAATAAGCTAGTGCTATGTCTGAGCTCTTCTAGTTCTTCTAGCCTTTGCAAATCTAGGAGGAAAGAGACTGAACCATTGCATTGCGGAGGCTTTGGGCTGAAACCAGGATTTCAAAAATGCCAACGACAGAATTCACCAGTCAGTATCATAACATTTACACAAAATTTACACAACCATCTGCTGAATCAGATTTCCTTTACGGCACCTGTTTATTCAGCAATCCAGGAAACGGGTCATCAATGGACACAGAGCAACTTTGTCGTCTAGGCCGCCCATGGTGAACCCTTTATTGTTCACACCTGCAAATCCTTTGTGGATCCACATTGGTATCCGCAGTCTTGGACTCCTGTCAGCCCACTGAGATATTCCCTTTCTGACTAACACTAACACTAACACTTGACCAGACCTTCCAATCCTGATCCTGTATCTGTGGCCTGAGTGACAGTCCGTCACCAAAGAGATGGACCCAAGTGCCTCCTACTTCTTTCTAAACACTGGAAAATATTCTTTCAAAACAAAAAGCACTTTTACATTTTGTTAACCTGCTTAAGATGTACACAAGCTGTAAACGTCCCTCTTTTTTCTTACAAACAACGTAGTTTCACTGGCTGTATTGCAAAAGAATATAACACAGGAATGAAATGAAGACAAAATAAATTCTTGTGGGCGAAGAAAATGTTTTTATACCCTTTACAGCTTAACGGGAACATGAAACTACCCACAGTGACGTTAAAGATTCAGTTTCTTTTCTAAGAAATATATATTCTATATATTTTTTATTTTTTTTTATTTAAAATCAAATGCTCCAAAGCCATTGGAATATTCTGCCACTGCAACGAAGCTTTGATGGATTGCTAAAAGGAAGTCTTGGAGCAGGATCCACTCTGGACAAGGTCAAGCAAAACCAAGCTTTATGGCAACAGAAAAGCTGAAACTGAAAGGAAATCAAAGGAGTTAGCAGTCAATGAATAATTGTATTATTTAAAAAATGTATATAATGTAAATCTCCACATCTTGAGATACTTGAGTTAAATTATTTCATTTTCCTGGTTTTGATTGTTTTTAGCTTATTGATGTGTTTGAATGTTGACAATGTTTCATTCCAGCTGTACTTTTATAATTTACTTCATGTAGCCATAGAATGTCTTTATCACATAATCTCCATTCAAATCATTATAATTTGAGGTTGTAGAAGTTTAAGTTGATCATGTGATAACAATGTATAAGTCAGGACAGTAGATAAACGATGTAAAGTGAAGTCAGCCTGTCACACATGTACATGTACTATACTTGATCAAAAGATGCCTTCCATTGTACGCCAAGCAAACACTGTATGGTTTCAGTCCACTATGTCAATTCAAACTGCATGTTTTTATCACCCATACTTAACTTACCCATACCAAACTTTGCAGTTTGATAGCCCAGTTGACACACGCTGTGGGGGGTAATTCATAAAACATCACAGTAAATACAGAGCTTCTCTGACTTCTCTGTTAATGAGTACAATGGTGTCCCATTACCAGCCGGTAATAAGTAAACCGGCATGTAAGTGAGCTGCTGCTGTTGCTGCTGCTGCATATTTAAGAACCACACTGTGTACTGCTTACTCTGGTGTTAAAGCTAAATGGATGTCAAACCAGCAAAGGAAACTTTCATCCTCTCCTTTAGAGTGTTACATATTAAGAGAGATGGTCTGTGTCGCTCCTTGCATCACAAAGCTCTAAAGTTGTTTTCATTTTTCTCTCACTTCTTTTCCTTGTCTTAGTGTCGCCTACTAAGTACACAGTAAAAGATTTGAGGAGAAGACTCAAGGTCAGAGATTTTCCTTAATATTACAAGTATCCACATATAAGCCACACTCTGACTGTAAGCTGCAGCTCAAACTTGAATTCAATATCCAAGTATCTTTCCGGTTCACACAGTTTAACTCTTCTTATATCGCCACAATCCCCAGTATTGATCTATTTAATAAGACATCCTGATTGGGAAAGGACCACTAATAAATGGTTGTGCGGATAATGAATAAAATCAGGATCATGTGTTAGAGGAGTGAGAAATGGTCTGGACCTTTGGGATGTGTGAGAGATCAGATCAGTTCAGGTCAGATCATTTAAATGAACTACATAATTGAGTTGGCTCAGATATCAGATCTATAGATCAATAACGTGTAAACCAAATACAGTTACAGTATGAATAGCTGATCTTACACACAAATAAGGAGCAACACCTCCTTCAGGGCAAATGCTAAGAAAAGCTTTTGTGTGATGACTATTACATCTATAAATCTGATGTCGTGTTTTATGAATTTCCCCCGATATGTCAATATTCAAGGGTAGCTAAGCTATGAATTTTGTGAAAGCTGGTCATGACTTGAAAACTGCAAGAGTACACAGATATTTCAGGAATCCATTTGATTGTCAATAATCACCCGACCAAAACTGAAACAGGCATGCACTGTGGTTTATCAAGAAAATTGTGTCTTTACTGTGTTAATACTGGGTCAAAATGTACCATGCACCATCACTGTACAATGAATTGTTCAGGGCTGGAAATGTGAGCTTGTTGTTAGAAGTGATAGTTAATTATACTGTTATATTTATGACCAAACTTATGTATGGTTAACCTCACTCTGAGCACCCTGTCTGTCTGTCTGTCTGTCTCCATCCTTACATTCTTATTCTTGATTCACTCACACAGTAGCATGAGTGCTGATCATTCTGAAAGGAAATGTGCTCACTTGCTTGAGTTGCCTTGACAACAAATCAATTTCAATGGATGGTTACCTAGACATGCTATAATCTAGACGTTTGATATACTACCACTCACAATGTCAGGTAGTCATGGATGGTAATTATTGGGTCACTTATCCCATTTTCACCTTGGGTCAGTTGGTAAAAGCTGTGTGCGTCTTTTTTTAGGGTATACCTTAAATCAAAAGATGCCATTGTGTCTCTCCCATGAGGTGTTGAACCTGTAACAAATCAGACCAACAGCAATGTCTCAATTGTGGCTCCAAATGAAAGCCATAAGCCTTTCCATCTATTCACAGGTAAAGACAGGACCACAGTGTGTCTGCTCTTCAAGGTAAAACAATTGAGAATGGGTTAGCATAGTCTGAAAGCTGTGCGATATCTACATGTAGCCCACTGTCATATTATTCCACTGTACTGCTGTTTGAATGTCATCTATCTGGTGTTGTCTCTGACCTAGTTTCTCACAAGTACCTTTGACTTAATTATACCAACCATTGCTACAGTTGCTTGATCAACTCTTGCACAAAAGATAGCCTTAACATTTAGATCAGCGTGCTTTCTACAGGCCTAGGCTTTAAAGTTATGATGATGTGAAATTTCAAAGATTCATTGATTGATTGGTTCTATTTTGGTTTGTAGATAGGTGGTGGGTTTTTTAGGTTTGTGGATTGTGGCTGCACTTGTGTTCCAAAGCATCATTATCACTAAAAGGATTCTGAGGTTTAATAGAACATATCAACAACACGGACACAATTCTCTTGTGGGACAGCTCCATGGTTGATGTATACAAATTGAGTGTATGCAAATTAAAAAAAACAAGGGAACAAATTTGTGGGAACAAGTGAATGATACAAGTTCTAATTGGTTAACTGTATTTCCTCCTGATTAGTCCCCTGCCAGGCTCTGTATTGATTTACTGTACATTACAAGGACAAAGCAAAGATTGAAAATGTCCAAATTATCTTACAGGTGCTTGTGTGGAACTTTGCCCAGAGTGTGAACTTTTCCTACCTTCCTCTTTCTAATACATACTGTATGACATCATTCCTGCTGTAATTATCAGTATAAGTTTTCAGATTTTGCAGTAACAACAATTAAAGGTTATTGATTTCAATGTATGAATATTTACTTTCTGAAGACAACAGTATATCAGTCATAGAGTACAAAAATAACAAATAGGGCGCAAAACTCAATGGTCAACTAAGAAATAAAGAAAACTCAAACTTATCACAACATAACTAAACAGTCTCAAATGAGGGTCACAGGGAATTATATACAAACAGACTGGTCCAAGACAAACACACAAATATCAAAGAAACTTAAATTTATCTAAACATAAAGTGTGGGAAGAAATGTTGGTCACCATTTTCAGCCATCAGGCCAGGTAACGGAAACAAAAAAGGTAAGTATTAACTACAAATTAAAGGACCATATGACAGAAAGTTAACTCAATTATGTGCACCCAACTCAGCAAATGTCATGATCCTGTTTTGTTGTTATTGTGTGAATTTCCTGTTTAATTCGTCTACCGTTATGTTTCCTGTTTACCTCCTGCCCTTGTGTTCCTTAATTGTTAAGCATTGGTTTCACCTGTGTCTGTTCAGATTCCTTTTGTCCCTTGTTCCCCTCACTGATCCACATTTCCATGTTACTCGTAGTGTATTTATACTTGTTTTTCGTTGTCCCTTGCCAGTGCATTGCGTCTCCCTCCCTATTCCACGTCTCTTGGTTCCTGGTTCTGGTCTGTAATAGTGATATACTCCTTGTTGTTCTGGTCCCTGCTCTGGTTTGTTCCTGTCTTCCATGTCACACTTGTTTTGTCACCTGTTCAATGTTTTATGTGTTTACCTTTGTTAGTTTGGTCACCCTTGTCTCTGTTTCCCCCGTTACCTTGTTCATCTGTATTTCAGTGTTTTCTGTATTTATTTCCCTGTTTACCCTGAGAAGATCACACTCAAGCATCTGTGTTTCCCTTTGCAGTAGCCTTATGCTTATTTTTCCCCCTTTTCGTCCCGCGTTTTGTATTCTGTTCCCATGTGTTTCCCGTTTCCCAGTATATGTCTTGCCATCAAGCTGTCTTACAGTTATCCTTGTCTGGCCCTGCAATGGAGTCCTCAACCTTTGTTTTCCGAGTAATCCTAGACTGCCCTCGTGATAGCAAACCAAACTATCAAATAAAGTGTGTAATATATGAACATAAAAGACATTTTATGGGAAAAGTCTCAATGTAAAATGAGACATTTTCCCAATCAAGAATAATCAGGATTCCAAAATAATTTCCCTTTTTGGAAAAAGATTATGATGTGATTAAAGTGATGAAAATTAATTAAATAATACCAAGAACAGTCATTGCATGATATGTTTTCCCTTTTTATATTGTGCCACACACACGCAGATATCTTCCCCAGAACTAGCTGGCTTGCCTCTCTGTCTCCATGTGAGACCTCTGACAACGTCGTAAATTTCAACAAATTCCTGAAGAGTGAACACACTCCCTTTTTCTCTCACGCTCATGTTCAATCAAAGTTGAACATGTTCAACATTTTATTATTCAGGAAATCATGCACATATAAATAGTCCAACTCTGATCTCTCTGCAACAGAAATGACTCAAAATATGATTTGAACAAATTTGGGTGAAACTTACCATAGATCATCACTGCCCCCCTTGGGATGTTTCATGTCATACCATGTTCTCCATTGCCATCTTCACTAATTAAATATTTGTATATGCATGTAGATAAATTAGTTTGTGTTGCAAATAAATGTTTACAGAAATGGAGTGAATGACATCCAATAGTCAATTCAAACATTTCAATGGGTGAATGGTGACTTTTGGATATGCAAGATTTGATCATGCAGCGTTTTTTAACCGTCATAAATCAAGGACAGGACAAAGGACTGAAATGGTTTTGTTGCCAAAAGACCCGCAGTCCAGTCCCTCAACCCCCCTCGTGTGAGAGCAGATAAAATAGACAAGATCTCCTCTTCTTGTCTCATTTCAACTTCTTTTTCAGCTCAGTTTTCTGTTCATCTTTCCGTTTTACTCAGTTTTTCATGTCCCTTTACGCAATCTTCTTTTACCTTGTTTTTGGCCGGTAAAATAATTTTTCATGTTAAATAATTTAATTTCCAGTAACTCAGATCCTGAATCAAAGACCTTCTGAGATCTCAAATTGTCTGCTGCACAATAATCCTGCCACAAGGATTACCAACTAAATTCTATCAACCAACTCTGCTGGACAGTGGTGAAGAAAAAAAATCACTGAAACCTGCCATCATTACTCTCAGCGCTCTCAAGCAGGGATCATCCTTGTTGGGTGCATTGAGAGAGTAAGAGAGACCTGCTGACCCCCCCTCACCTGCTACGCTGTGGTCAGAGAAGGACAACATCCCAGCAAAACAGGTACATATGCACCCTGAAGACAGATATGCAGTGTTCTCCTGTCCCTCCATACATAATCAATTATCTTCTTTGCTCTCGCTGTCCTTCACTCTTATCACAGTCATGTACTCACAATGGTGTTCCGTCAAGTGCTCACACTTTTCTATTTTCTATCTTCTTTGTCTTGTTGTCATATCCTTCTGTATCCACACATCATTTCTCATACATTTGCACAATGTTCTAAGTTATGATTACACAAGTAAAATTACTTTTTACAGATAATGGACTTGTCAGGGAAAATGTTGAGGGATAAAATGGTACGTCAACATTTTCCCTTACAAGTCCTTGATGGCTAGTGTCAGTTTCAGTTGTTCAGTGGTCAGTGATTTGCCAAAGTCATGAGGATTCATTTAGAGGTCTGGGTGGGACTGATTTGTAAGCCCCTATCCTGCCCAGTTCCACAAAGAATTTATCCTCTTTAGTGTTGCTCCTGTCTGCATTTTATGAGCCTGCAGTTATCAGGGATGATCAATAAACCAATTTCAGTTTCTAAATCCAGCTGTGAGTTTGTAAACATGCAGCCTTATTTGTTTCTCCATTATCAGAAGTGGCGCATCACAGGCTGCTGAATTGGACATTGTAACGTAGTGACAGTGTTGATGCATATGTATTATGTTGTGAAACATGTCAAACATGACTTTCAGACTTTTCTATGCACAACAAGAGCATTTACACCTACTTGAAAGGCACCAATTTCTGTCCCCATGGTTAGATTGCATTATGTGAGGTTTAATTCCAGTTCATTCTTTGTCTCTTTTTGTGTTTGTTACTTTGTTTCTCTGCAGAGATTTTGTTCTGAACCAGTGGGACAGATTGACAGACTGAGATGCACGTCCCTTCCTCAGAGAGTGTACAGTGCACCTGTGTTTGCCTGTGTGCTTCTATTGTCTCGTTTGTGTGTTTCTGTCTTATTGGCCAGATGTCAGTGAGACGTGACCTCTGGGAAATGAATCTCTGTCAAGGCAGGTTGGTCAATTTGCTCAGGAGAGACCAGGGTGTGTTTCGGTAAGAGTGTGTGTGTGTGTGTGTGTGTGCAAAAACCCTTATTTGTCCAGAGAATAACAACTAAGCCACATGCTATTTTCAGCCATGTCCTCAGGCAGTCTCACAGACTGATAACAGGAAGTTGCCAGGTAGTAGCACTCTTCTCTAAATGGTCAGTGTGTTATAGTGATGAAAAAAAGGTTTCTTTGTTGCAAATATATGAATAAATATATATATATATATATATATTATAGCATTCTAATGGGACAAAAAACTTTTTCAAAGTAGTCCCTGGATTTTTGACTTAGAGACATGTAATTGGTGTCAAATGATTCTTTGGAATGACTTGTTAAAATTAAAAATAAGCAAAAAAAAATGTATGACATATTATGACGTAGAATATGTAGATCCAAGTGGGATACAGCACAGATGTGGAAGTATGTTTCAGCTTTAATGTTTTGACTGTTAAATTCATATGCAATCGGCTATATATGTATTTGTGGTGTTGGGGTTCTCATTTGCCAACCAACCAATATAACTGTGTCATGGAAATTAAACTTGTTGCAGTTAATATGAAGCCACCTATTCTTGTGTCAGTCCTTACCATACTTATTTCTATAGCCCAATATCAATGTCAGTGATACAGATATTTAGCTCACATATCACGTTTTTCTATATTTTTTCTATGATCAGCTAGCACCATTGTTTAATAACTTGAAGTATAGTAGAATGATTGTATAGTCTCTTGTGGAGGGATGAGAGAACAGCATTGTATGAGGGTGACAGGTGACGTCATAGACCTCCTCCTCTGTTCAGAGATGGTTTATCTATCTTTAAATAGATTGCCTCTTTTGCTCTTCTTTCAAACCATCTGTCTTCCCTGTCCAGGATGTGTACATTGTTGTCCTCAAAGATGTGTCCCTCGTCCTTCAAGGGAAACACCTCCCCCTTTCCATATAACCGCTATATTGGATGGTTAGCAACACCGATACTACAAATACAAATATATCCCTCATGTGCGCTGTATCCCGTCGATAAAGTTTCCTGTTTAAGTTCCATTATGTTGTCATAAAGTTCCATTGTGCTGTGGCTCGCTGCCATTGTGTTTCTTTGAATTGCAGCTATTCAGCTACTGTTGCTTGTGTGTCGTCAAATTGATGTACTTGTGGCGTTGGTTTTCTACTGTTGCATATGGTGAGCTCTCTGTAGATACTTGAGGGGCTATGAAATATTAATTCCCCATAGTTACCCACAATGATTGACGTGGTTGTGTTCAGGGCATCTGTGACTACACACTGACACAAAATCAAATCTTTAACTGTAGCATTTTTGAGAATTTCAAAGTAAAAGTCCTTGAAATGGCTTGATGTCTGATATTTCAGGGGCTATAAAATATTATTTGTCCATTGTTACTCAAAATGACTGACAATGACTATTGATTACCTCAATATGATTTCAGACAGAAAAGTCATGAGTTCTTTTGGTGCAGATGTCTGAAGTTCCATGCAGATGCATAACAGAGAGATATGAAAAACATAGGGCAGAGATACACTTTGTGGCTCTTTGCCAGACAACTGGCTGTTATTGACGATGACTGTTATTGTGAAAACGATACAGCTGAAAACTTGATGAAACCTGAGAAACTAGAGAATGACTCAATCTTGGAAAAGGGTTAGAGAACATAATAGCTGAGGTCCTTACAGCGGGGGTCAGGTGGGTTACAATAGTGGAAAGTAATATGTACACAGAGACTTAGAGGAATCTCCTCTTTGTAGTAACACACACACACACACAAACAAACACACACACACACACACACACACACGAGGGGCGAGACAGAATACAATCCATATAAATGTAGCACTGGTAGAAGTTATGTGTTTTTGTCCATGGCTGTTAGTTGCATTGTTGTGAATGAAGGATTTACAGTAAATTGACTTCTGCCTTCATTTTGGATAACACTGCACTTAGCCACCTCCCAGCCATCAAATATTTACTGGACACACATTAAATATTCATGATATCAAATCTAAAGTCTCCTCCCTCATTGGTGCTGATAGAGTCACTACAAGTCCATACAGTATGTTCACCGTACAGACCTGCATTTACCCTGCAACAATATAAAGAATTACATAATCCATATAAGAGTTCCTTCGTAACAAATGTATTTCTTAGTTTGCATTCATTATTGTAGACATTTAAAATCGTCACTGGTGAAAATGAGAAATTCTGCCACAAATGTCTTCACATTCCTATACTGAAGCCAAAAATATTAAAGGCTCTTTCAATTATTATTTTGCTCCATCTGTTATATCTAACTTTGATATTCCCTCTCAACACCAACCATTTTGTTTCTTCTACATCCAACTAGTTATCTAAACATTGTATTCATTGTAATCATGACGTGTTTGTTGTGTTAGTGGCAGAGGGATTAAGTAAAGCAAATGATTGTTTTTTGTGTGTGTACTAGGAACTATATGCATGTTTTTTTAAATGATTGTTTTGTTTTGTTTTGTCTTTTTCCAGAAAAATGCAGAAAAAACATATACTGCCAATAGCGAAGGAGACGTTTCAAACATTACTGCATCTAACACTAGATCCAGATCAAGTGCACCAGAATCTAATGGGTAATTCCCCGTACGGTGTAGATTGTAGGGCAACCTAAGACCTAGGCATCAATTAAGATCATCTGATAAACAAACATCATTCCTCACATGAAACGGCATCAACACTGCCCTTCCACTATGCACACAAACAAGCATGATTTGCAATCAAACCCAGAACAAAAGTAACTTTGGGCATATCATGGTGTATAGTGAGTTCCAGTTGGCAACATCATGCCAGTTGTTGGACTTTTCTGAAAAAAAACACTAAAAGAATCCCTTTTAGAATCATGAATACGTTGAACTTTAAATAATAACCAGGGGTGTAATGATTCTGACAGAGGATTGGGGCCAAACTTATCTTTGCCTGACTTTGACGTGTTGTTTCAGTATGATTCTGCCTTACACAGAGTGGCTGTTGGTCTTTGACAAAAGACAGGATGGATCTTATCGTAGATTTCCTTTGATCCATTCCAAACTAAAACAAATGAATCTGTCAAGGGTTGAGGAATAAACTGTGTGATTCACTCGTGCTGATTGACAGGCGTCTGGAAAAGAAAACCGTTAACATTCAGCAGATAAGGTGGTCTTTGTGAACAGTGAGGGCAGACTTGATCACCATGAACATTCTGACTTCATACACCCCATCAGTTCAGTGTCTCAGCCAGAGGGGTTATTATATTTACATGACTCACATTGCCTCTTGGCAATAGGCCTTACCGTAGGTAGAGGGGCTTTCAGACTACTAAATAATTCAATAATCACAAATCATTGTACAGATTTCAGACCACATGCTCCAGTTTCATATTTTGTTTGTTAAAAACCTGATATAGGTGATATGAGGCCTCCAAGGAGCATCTTCCTAACCCCATGTCTGCCCCCATGTCTCTCTCTCCTGTCTCTCGTTCATCTTCCTCTCTGTCTCCTCCTCTTTTACTATCTGCTCCCTTTTTTCCCCTCCCTGTAGACTTTATGGCCTGGGTAATGTGATGCAGGGTGTTATCTAGATTTGAGCGTCTATATGACACACACACACTTACTGACAGACTGCTGAAATTAACACCAACACTGTGAAACATTCATTTGATGCTGTTTTATTTTCAAACGCAATATACAAACAGCTACTGACAAGCCACAGCTTTCATTTGGTTTATTTTCACAAACATCACATGCTAAATTGTGTGATGAAAGCAATGCAGAAAGAGCCTAGACAAAGTAGGGATGGAGGGACCTTTATTCACTTGTGCCCAGAAGAGAAAAGGACAAAGCCACACCTATCCAGAGTTTATCATGGGACTGTTTTATTAAGATGTGTGTATTACTTTGAAGTAATTGACAAAAATAGAAAAGCAAATGGAAAATACCTGAATCTCTCAATTTAATCTCCCTTGATTCAGATCAGCATAACATGTTATGAATGGTGGGGCCATGCTCTATCTTTCCACCATTCCAGTTTCACTAAATCGGTTCAGAACATGTTGATTCATCCTGTTGACAAATAAACAAATGAATGGATACAGGCGGAGGTAATGAAGATGAATATTCACACTCTGTAAAGCTGCATGAGGCTGTTCATTGTGGGGCCATTGTGGTTTTTGTGCATACCTATACTGTCACACATTTACACACACACACTGAAACAGTAGCTGTGTTGGTGAATGGGCCAGTGGGATTGGAGAGTTAAACGACCAATTAACTGAGTCGATCAATAAAGCTCCCCTCTGACCAACCTAATTAACTGCTACTGTAACAAGAGAGCTGTAACGGCTCTGAGCAAGCAACACTGCGCTGCACTGAACAGAAGGTACAAAGCCCTCAAATACTTGCAACTATAATTATTATACTCATACATTACAATCAGTTTCACTCACTTTTGCCAGATCCTTATTTCAATTCCTCTTGCAATTCTCTTTGTGTATGATTTCTTGATTTCTTGTGTATTACCTTGGACTGTTGATTGTTCCCTTTTCCTTTTGACTACATGGCTTTCTTGCTTGTGTTAGATTGTTTGGACTCTTTTCTGTATTTTCTCTCTGTCTGTTCTGGCTGCCTCGCTGACGGATGACCTGTGTGTGACCACTGCCTGCTTCATTAAACTCTGGATCGGGGATTAGACCTTGACGTCCGATCCTGCTTTTGGGTTTCTTCTGGTCTGTTGGCTATTTCAACTCCTCTAGCTTTGGGCCTGCAAGCGGGAAAGAAATGAAAGCCGGAGCTGGAGTTGATTGGTCTGTGTTGGGCTGATCAAACCAATCAGGGAGCAGCTCGACAGGGTCAGAATGTCATTAATGAGACCATTACAAAGGTATTTTGGGTATGGTTAGGGTTAGTGTCAAACAAAGATCTACTGGAATTTCTCATTTCCTCTCCGGCCATTTTGTAACTACTTTAGCATGAGTGTCTCCAAGCTGTAGTCGCTGCTGTCCTTCTTTGTAGACGACTTTCAGAAGTAATCAACAACATACATGGAGCCCATTCAAACAAAGCTGAGTCCTGCTGTGACATTGAGGAAAGGAAGCTTGGTATACCCATTGTTCTTCATTCTGAAAGCTTATGTACACAGATAACACATAGTTCACTTATTATGCTAACGTGTGCTACGTTCCCAATGCATTTTGTTTACACACACTCAAACACAATTGAAGGGGATTGTTCTTCGTACAGCTTACATCTATACTATCATTCACATACACACAAATAATTCATAGACACAAGAAGTGGACATGCACATGTACCACACTGCACACATTTACATATACACCAGTTCATACACGGACAGTCACATGAACACACAAACACACACACACACACACAATAGCCTAATCTATAATTCAATGCATTAATAATTAAAGAGGTTGTCCAGAGTTATTGATGTCTATGGCTCGCAAGCCGGCTCCCTGAATACAGAGTTGTACCACAGTGCATTAACCGTGCGTGTGTACTGTACATGTGTTGGGTTGGGGGTGGCAGTGTGTGCGTCTGTATCATGATTTAGAAGAGAAAATGACTGTACCGCATAGATGTGTGTGTTCACATAAACATCATCAGGAGAACAACACAACATATTTAAACTGAAATGTGCTAAAGCAGGTTAACACAGATAACAGGAAACTCAGGGAAGGGAGTAAAGTTAGTGAAATGCAGTAATGATGCAATGACATGGATATGCAGCTAGAGAAGAGAGAAGAGAGAAGCTCAGAGCATCATGGAAAGTCCCCCGGCCTATGGCAGCATAACTAGGGACTTTCAGTCACAGGGGCGATGTGGTGATAACAATAGAAGCCTCCTTTTACTAATCACCTGCCCCAGATTGTGCTAGACCCCTGGGACTGCACAGTAATGTTGGGTGGAGCTAAGCTGACAGGTGTGGGTGCTGACTGAAAACACTCTAGCAAACACCGTGAGCTCCACTGGGTGTGCTCAAATCAATCTATGGATTATGAGCCTCAAGCCGAGGGTTGCTTAACACATTGGAGACACTGGGAGAACAAATAATATTCAGACTAATGAGCTTGATGTGGTTAACAGATGCTAGAAGTGAGGGTCAGTGTGGGATCTAGCCAGATAAGGCCATGATCATCTGGTGCAAACAGTAAACTTAATGCTGCCACAGCAGTATTTTGAAATAAATTTTGGAGCAAATTGAATTGAATTGGTGTTCAAATGTTCTAGTCCTTGTTAGAAGTTTAGCCGAAGCATTCTGAACAGCTGTGAAAGACTTTTCAATGGTCTTACCTGCTAGTATAAAGACATGAACAAGTTTTCTCAGTCTTGTATGAATGTGAGTGCTCTGAGTCTTGCTATGTTTTCAAGGTGATTTTCTTAGTGATTTGTTTTCCCTGTTAAAATTTAAGTTGAAACTATGAATATGTGCTAATGTGGGTTATCTAACATCTTATTTTGTTTATCATCCTTCTCTCAAACCACTGATTGATACTGACGTGATTGTCTGATAGGGTAAATATGAATGTGCAGCTGGGTGTGATGGTGACATGTTTTACACATGTATTTTCTTGAGGTGTAAAGGTTTGTGTGGGACAGATGGACGGTGCATGAGAATGATGAAGGGCACATACAATGATACAGAGAAAGTGAGAAAGAAGGGTGTGAAAAATAGAGTGAAAGGCATGAAGTGGAGACACCAACTGTGACCATAGCCAAAGATGCAGGGAAGGAAGAGAAGAAAGAGCAAAGAAACCAAAGAGTGAAAGAAGAGTGGGCTGAGACAGAGGGAGAGGAGAGGGAGGATCGCACTCCTCAGGCAGTGGGATGCCATAGTTTATTTTCTGAGTGGCCATCGGCTGAGCCAGTGGAACATGAAATTGAATCATCTTCTCTATAAGTTACAAAGTCAACAGAGCTGAGAGGGGCTCAGAATGGAGAGAGTGAGGGAATGGAGAAACTGAGAAAGTAATAGGAGGGTAGAGAAGGAACAATGAGTTAAGACGGAGGAGGGAAAGAGAAAGGAAAAGGATATCGCCTCTACAACACTGTTAATCTGCTTGCTAACTTCAGCTGCCTGACTTGGTTCTAAATAATATATATTGTGTAATAGGGATTTTCAGAGTCGCTTAAGGTCTCAGGTGTCCAAGGAAACAATAATCCAAAAGGAGCAGGCGACATATTTATTATTTTGATACATGTAAATCAGCTAAAGGAACAAACAAGGAATTCGGGAACATGACAGGAATCAAGGGAAAAGGAAGCAAAAACAAGAAAACAACAAGCTGTGAACAACACCCTGCCCTCCAAGAGTGTGCAAGCTCACAGAATTGACATTGCTTTCCAGCACCATCTGAAAGAACAGCTGGCTCTGGGACTTTACTGTAAGACTCTCATGTTGTGTACAGTGTGAACGGGAAGGGAGCCAGTGTTGTTGTAGCAGTGGTGGGTGCCTTATTGTTTAGATTAGATTATCTTTAATGTTTTCTTTATTGTTAAACTTAAATTTTTTCTGTCCAAACCTTTCTATGAGATTTGGACACAGTTTGCTGGTGAGTCTTAATTTTGGCGTATTTTTGCTTTTGTATGGTCACAAATGGAGGGGGCCGTTCTAGGCTACAGAAAACATATACTGGCCATCTATTGATCAAACAGTATCTGTTTTCAGAGAAGGGCCATTATCAGGGTAAAGAGATAAGCTAGGCCCCAGAGAACAAGATCAATTTCCAAGAATAAAAGCCTAGGGACAGTGTAGGGGTAAGATGTTACTACGTAACGTTTTAATCACATAACCCTACAAATAAAGTATTATCATATTCCCTTCTTATTGTTTGATTGAAGTCACCTGTGCTACCAATTAAAGATCAATCAATCAACCCAATTATTTATCAGCACTTCTAATAAGTAGCAATAATTTTGTCAAGTATATTTGAATTTGTTCTATTAGCTAAAAAAATATTTGTATATGATGAAACATTCATTGCATCATTCTGTGCTTAATAAAGCTGCAGATTTGGTTCCTTTTCATTCTGCTTTCATCCACATTTGTTCCTCCCTCTTACTTTATGGCGGAATAATGATCACATTTAGTAAAGAGCGCTGTAATTAATCACAGTATATTGAAAGAATACTTAACGGTAAAAACTGTATCCCTCTATGAAGTACACATTTAATGACAATGCTTCAACTAGCAATGTGCAGCTTGACTGGACTGACCTGCCTCCCATAACCCCATAATCCCATAAATTTCACAAATATAATAACATATAGATTATCAGCTCTTCTAAATCAGGATTTAACACTCCACTGTGCTGTGTCAAAGTAAACAACACAACCTTTAATTTGGAACCAGAGTGAGTTTGAAATTATGAAAAGGAAAAGGAAATTCTGTTAAGGTAGGAAAATGTTTGAGGGATTAAATGTATGCCAATGGACGGCTGTGTCATCATACGGTAAGGTTTAGAAAACATCAGAGAAATGTTTGTGGCTTGTTTGGGTTTTGCATTCTTCCATTCCAAACCTGCCCACCAAATATCATGGAAATTGGTTCGCATATCTTCAAGTAATCCTTCTAACAGACAAACCAAAAAAACTATTTGGCTTAACAGACACCACTCTGCACAAATTTAACCAAAATGGTGATAATCCTTCATTTCACTGAGTATTATAGTGTACAGAAGGACAGGCTGCTATCTTGTTGTGTTTATATATGCAAAAAATCTTTCACAAGCAGAATATTTGACTCTGATGTCTGTCAGCAAATCTGTCAATAAAAAGAAAGTAGATAAGAGAGTTACACACATCAAATAGAGTTTAATAAGCTAAATAAGCTAATGTTTTATCATTTTAATTTGTTTCCTCATATGAGAGAGAAGCTGTTATAATGGTTAGTTAAGCCAGACAGGAAATTCTAAACTTTTAAGCAGTTGGAACATGACAAGCTACCAAACAACAGTCCAATCCTGGGAGTCTAGGTTTCTGGGGGGTTGGGCTTTGGAGGGGTCGACCATTCAGTGACACAAGTTCAATGTCAGTAGCTATGTGTCCATCCACGCTTAGAGTAAAATTCAATAAACTACGAATACTGCAAATGTAGCTTTCTCTCAGCAGCGTACATGTGAATAATACAGTGTACAAGCAAAACACAGAAATTGAACATTTGGCATTTGGCAGGCAATTCCTTTTGCATCTCATATTATGGTTATGTTCTTCTCATTCTCAATCTCACTCTACTGATGCCTGTCTCACATCCAAAACAGAAACAGCTGGGATATCGAACATCATCAACAACAACATTTTATTCAGCAAATGTATTTCCATTAGAGAATCAACACATTTCATTTGATCAAACAAAATATTCCATCTAGCACACAAAAAATAACAAAAAATATTTGGGAACATTGCAAATTATGTTATATGACGACAACTAAATAATTTGGGAACTCAGCAGGAAATTGTATATACATATACACAACATGCGTTTCTTTTTTTTTTATATGTACTGTACTCTGCATTTAGCTTTAATAAAGTAAAGTCTCGCACAAGCAACGCAATCGGGAGCAATCATAATGCACGAGCGGTATACAGTTATGTTCTCATCTGGTATAAAAGCTTTCTCCATGTGGGAACTCATGTGGCTTATGCACCTGTTTATTTTGTGTTTCCTTATGTTTCAATTAGGGACACTTATAATTCTTAGAAGATGATTGGAGAACAACTGAAGGAGAAGTATATTTATTACAACTTTTTAACTTTAGTTCATGAATTGTCCATTGGTGTTGCTCACACCGTTACATGTGTTTTTCTTCTCTATGGAGCCCTGATTAATCAGCTGAGGGAACATGTGGGTCTTGATGGTTGAATGACGGAATCTGGCTTGTGGATGTTTCACTCCCTTATGTCCATCTTCCTCCTCCTCGTCATCCTTTCTGGTTGTGTTGGCATCGACATCTGAATCCAGCTCAGTTACTGTAAGTCCAGGGTAGTCTGTGGAGTATTCGATCTCCTCAACACATGGAGGTTCGTCATCGTCAAAACAACTACAAGAAGAGAAGGATTAGGGATCAGGGTTATTTTAGAATCTGGACATTTTAAACAGACCCAAAATGAAGCACTGCCCCGGGAATAACGGGACATATGGTCGCCCTGCCCACCATTATACAGTATATGCCTTTGTCTTTAGTCTCCAGTGTTTCATACCTCACGGAACGTGTAGTGTGTGTGTAGCATCCCTCAGCTCTCTCAGGGCAAAGACAGTACTTGGGCAATGAATTTTTGCAGACGGAAATCATTTGTTTTACGATGTAGCTTCCCGTCGCCACTCGCCAAATAAAGGGAAGTCGCCTCACTTACACTCAAGACAAGCTTTGGTTTTCTTTCTTTGCTACATGCTCACAAAGGCAGATCATGTAGAGATACAGTACATAGTGACTCTACAATCATAAGCAGGATGTGGCTTGCACACTGATCTTCATGTTACTCTGCCTGATGCCAGAAAGGAAGGAACCAGATTGAGGGAGGAATCAGCAAGAGGGATGAATAGAGAAAAGGAGTAGAGGAGTAGTGAGCAAGAACGAGGAGAGATGGTTGTCAGATGGAGGCGAGGTTGAAAGGGAAAAGAGAAAAGAGACAGAATAAGCAGGAGTGAATGAGAGAAGGGCTACGTCTAGCATACTGATGACCAGACCCCTCTCTCTCTCTCTCTCTCTCTCTCTCTCTCTCTCTCTCTCTCTCTCTCTCTCTCTCTCTCTCTCTCTCTCTCTCTCTCTCTCTCTCTCTCTCTCTCTCTCTCTTTCTCTCTCTCTCTCTCTCTCTCTCTCTCGATGTGTGTGTGTGTCGTGAATTGCAATGAAGCAAAACAGCTTGTCTATCGGGTGCAGTTAATATCCTACAAATGCTGAAGGGCCTGATGTGTGTCTGTACAGCACCTGTCTGCCACTGAAACACCACCAGCTTTGTGTACACTGGGATTTATTTGATGGGATTTAATTCGGACAATTTTGAAATCAAGAAAACTGTGTGTAACCCTTGGCTGAATATTTGATGTGTGTTAATTAAGGAGGTCAAAACTGGAGGATACTTAAGTGGTGCGTTCTCTCTCTCTCTCTCTCTCTCTCTCTCTCTCTCTCTCTCTCTCTCTCTCTCTCTCTCTCTCTCTCTCTCTCTCTCTCTCTCTCTCTCTCTCTCTCTCTCTCTCTCTCTCTCTCTCTCTCGTGTTTAACTGGCAATAAAGATTTGAGAGGCAATATAAAAATAAAAATAAATGTTTTGAAGGATGGTCAATGGACACTGGCTGATGATACCCATGGTTTTTGGACAATACATATATAATGTTTGATAATATTAAGGAACACAAGGTTATTTCAATAGCCAGAGCCCTGTGATGCCCCGTCACCATCCCACTGATCTCTGAGAGGAGAACAATCATGAGCCCGGGCGGAGATTGCAGGGAGGCTGTACAGTGAATGTAATTAAAGCCCTTTGCACTCTCTCACACTGGAGGCACACACACACATACATCAACCACACACACGCACACACACACACAGCCCATCAACCGCATCACAGCATGATTCATGTAGCTAATGCATTAATCGGGACCTCACAATTAAATGTGTTTGGATTGATTATCAAACATGAACACATTAGTAGTGTCATAGTCTAAGCAGCCCGGCGGTCTCCATCAGCTAAATGTGCAGAGACAATGAGCTAACTGCATGCCAGCGGGGCATATGCATTACACAGGCAGAGGGACAGATAATGACACAGGAAATGTCAACCTCTAAAGCGTGCATGATCATACTAAGCCTGCTTATGAGCCAGGGGCAACAGGCACAAAGACATGAAGGCCCAGATGTACTGAGCCTTTTGCAGATATGATATATTCTGCTCTAATAACATGCCTGCTACATATCAGGCACAAGGGCTTGGAAGCGCAAGGGAGGATCCGAACAATAACGAGTTATAAGGAGGAGTTAAAAGTCTGTTTAATTACCTAATCTGTTGAATTTACTAATGAAACTACCACTATTGAATTGTCTGTGGCCCTCGAGGAATGGGTGCAAATTAGAGAAGGTGTATTAAAGTCTGCATTTTGTGGTACGCTGTCCCGGGTGCTCATTACTCTGTTACGGCACACAGGCAGATAAATCAAATTCTCCACATGCAACTCAAACATTCTCTGTTGTAGGGGAGTCCACTGGCTGAAGAGGCTTGGGATTTATTACATAAAACCTTTTCTTTTCTTTGGCCTTTTTATGTCATGCCACCTTCTGTGCTGTAATATAAATAAGTTGTTACATAAGTACAATGTTCCACATACATGTTACACTGAATATCAAGAGCAAAGTGTCAGTTCTATTAAATATGGACAAATGCCTGCCTTATTTTTCAGTTTCATCCTATTTCAGAGAAAATTGTGTGGTTTTTATGTTTATTTTAAAGGCGCAAACACAGAGAGAGAGAGAGAGTGAGAGAGAGAGAGAGAGAGAGAGAGAGAGAGAGAGAGAGAGAGAGAGAGAGAGAGAGAGAGAGATACATATACATAGATGAAAGAAGGATATAATAAAGGAACAAAGTAAAGTCTGAAGAAAGCAAGAAGGAGCTAAAGCGCCTCGTGGTGTGGTGTGTGTGTGTGTTCAGATGAGAGGACCTCCCCACATCATCTGCTGTCAGTCACTGGGGAGATTGAATAGCCACCAGGAAATCAATAGATTCATTCTACTCCACTTTGGCTCAAGATATCAATCAGAGATAAAAGATCTGCACTGACTAAGTTCATATGCACTCAATACTTATTTGTCTGTGCAGCGATTAACACAGAAATGTGATGAAGCCTTCTATAGGGACAAAATGAAGAGGATTCTGAGGGGGTTTGAGTATAGTGTGTGTATTCCTTGAGCAAAATGCATGTGGAGGTGATTTATAATTATAATTGCATAATATAGCTGTTGTTTGGAGGAAGCAAATTTTGATTTGATTTTTCTTAAAATATTTATTGCCTTGATATCATTATAAGCACACATTTAACTTGATTGTAAACTGTAATACTGATTGTGTGTGTGTAATGGTGATCACCCATAGTGTCCATGTGCCTGCGATGATAGGAGGTAAGAAACTGATTCTAAAATTGAAGCGAAGAGCAATCTGTGTTTTCGAATCTTAAAAAACTATTTAAGATTTTAATGAAATCTGGTGAAAGTTCGTGTATTAAAATAATTTTTTCTCTTTTTTATGTTAAATTTCGTTTTTATTGAAGAAAGCACTTGACATGTCAACACACACACACACACACACACACACACACACACACACACACACACAGAGGCTGGGGTGAACCAGAGGTAAACACACTGACTGTTTCTCATTCATTTGCGATCTGATAAAACTGGGTGAAAACAGCTGGGAGCAAAGGCAAAGGCTGGTATGTTACCATGACAACACAAACACTGTATACTGGTCCTCTTGGTCACATTGATGCAAAGTTAGCTAACTTAAAACACATATTACAAGAAGTACACACGTTAACACACCATTCAGCCCATTATTAGATTCCTCTCTGTATCGTCACATTAACCATTTGAGCCTCTTCAAAACAACATTGTTCCTTCTTTAAAAGGGAGGGACTGCATCCACATTGGTTTGCTGTGCCCATACTTAGAACAATTCTTCATGCTTTCTCAGTTTACGCATGTATTTCAAACTATGAAACCTATTTGTGACTCTCAGCCTATAGCTGCATGTAGCTCTGACGCCCCCCACAGGTATGAACAGTATACGACATTGACTGACCGACCCGCTCTCTCCGACCTCCATGAGATCCTCCTTACCTTTCTCAGCGTACAGCACTCGTGTACTTTCCAATTCCTTCTATGTCACATATATCATTTGTGCCAGAACTTCCTGACTGAGACCAAGTTGAAGTATGAAGAGGGCCTCTCAGGCTGTTTCATGAACTTATTACACTTTTACAATGAAGAATAAATGCTGTGCCTAAATGTCCTTAAGTTGTTAGAGTTGGTCCCAGTTTCTAAATTATTGAAGTGTGCTCAGGTCCGTTAGGAGTTTTGAGACAGTGTTGCATGCACAGGCAGAGACCTCGCCAACAAAGATACACTGTGGCCTGCATTCTGGAATCATAAGTGCATTCTGTGAGCATTTACACTTTGCATTAACATAAATTGTATCTTTATGAAGTTGCCAGAATTCTACCATCATAGAGACAGATCAACAGAGTCAGGGTTTTTCCTGCATAGTGAATTCTTTGGCTGATGCCAAAACCTTCTCGCCTGAACCAAAGTCACATATTTGTTGTTTTGTTTTTCCACTTTTAATTGGAGCGTGCAACCAGCAGATGGCTGGCATCAAAGAAAGAAATCCTGTAACTTCATTCCTTCACTGAAGCCCACTGCTCATGCTGTCATTCTTCCAGTATATGAATAAACAAACAACTCTCTTCAAGAAATCCTTGCCTGGTTCTTGCCTCCCAAGAAATCCACAATAGATTTTACTTTAGTTATAATGTTGTTGAGCTAATACTTGGAAGTTGTGGTAGAGAATAACATCAAGTCAGTCCTTAATGTCCATCTCAGTCATCTAAGAGTCACTTATCTAATATTTAAGTTCTTATATATATTCAGGTGATTGACACACACACAAACACACACACACTGAAGCTCTCATCAGAGTATCTTACTTGTGTGAGTTGTGATCTATGACGTTGTGGTCCAGGGTGATGTGGTTGATGAGTTTCTTGCTGTAAACTTCTGTCACATCTTTTGCTACAGACAGCAGACTGTGGCAGAAGTTGACTCCCATCTCGTCCATCTCCCTGGTCCCTATCTGTAAACCCTGGACACAAAGAGCAACACACACACTGGACATACAGAACTTCTAGATTGATTCCTAACAAATATTTAAAGAGTCTCTTTATGATGGCAAAAAGTCTCACACTCACACACTGCTGCTATTTCGTGTCATCATTATGAATCTATATTTACTGATTCACACTAACCTTATATATTCCCTGGTTACAGCCATTGTAAGAAGTCTCCATGGTATAACTTCTCAGTACGCCCATCTCCCTCCAGACGACCACCCGGGCTGTGGCAGAACGAGACTTCTCCACCTGGCAAGTTACAATTACAAATCAATGTATAGTTCAAAATGGAAGAAACTCTAAAAGTGTCATCTTATTTCATAGACTGTATGTTGTGTTATGGTTGTATTATCTGATGTGATAAAGTAGCAGATTGGATTATAGAGAGGATAATTACAATGATGATGTAGAGGATAATAAAGACAGAGTTCCACTCTTATTTACTAGTTAAACTCAGTCAAAAACTTTTCCAAAGTGCATAAACAGGCCCCAAGGTCCCCACTGTGTTCTATTGACTTGTATTGCTTTTGACATTTTGTCATTTCAGTCTGCATAGAAATTAAATTGTCCCACATTGATGTGTGGTGTAAAAGGATAAACAAAACAGAACTGAGTTTGTTGGATCGTTCTCCAATATGTAGGTAAGGAGAAGGGAAACATATTCCGCAGTGCAATAAGTAAAGCGAACCTTACAACACACCCTGCCTTCACCTTTTTTGCCTTTGTCACAATGACTAGAAGAGCAAACTAGGGCATCACCAGCAATCATGATGATCATCAACAGAAATCACAAGACATTAGGGGGAAATTAAAACGAGAGATAACTACTCAATGCCACAAGAACTAATTGAAGCACATTCAAAAAGTATGCCTTACTATTATGAGTGCACTGCTGTACCATTACTGAGACAGTGTTCTTAAAGGTGGCCAAAGATAAAGGCCAATATATATAGACAGATATATTTATAGACAGATTATTATAATGATTAACTTCATGATTACGATGATAGTGTGACTATCCTCCTCCAATGATGATGATAAATTATTCTTGTTGTGTTACCAGATAGTTGCAGCTGTTGAAAGAGAATGTTGGTGCAATACGATCAAGGGCCTTTGGGATGGTCTGGACAGAGAGAGAGAGAGAAAAAACGATGAGCCACAGTATAAGGTTGAGCAGATATTTGTTCAGTGGTTTTATGGCTTCAGAGCTTTAATTGCAAGTGGACTAAGAGTGCCATGGGGTGCAGGTAGGGAGCAATAGAGAATGTGTGTGTGTGTGTGTGTGTGTGTGTGAGTGTGTCTTGCCCTGTATCCAGGGTCCTCTTTCAATCCCACTGTATCAACAGTGGAACCAGACTGCCACAGAGTTTCCTTCACACTGCAGCCATAGAGGAAAACATTCTTCTTCCTTGAATGGCCATGGTAGTCACAAAACACCTGGAGAGAGAGAGAGAGAGAGAGAGAGACAGAGAGAGAGAGAGAGAGAGAGAGAGAGAGAGAGAGAGAGAGAGAGAGATTCACGCTCATTCAGAAAACTTCCAATCTGTTAGGTTGCAGATCAGTGTCCCTTTTACTATGTTGTTTTAAGGGGTGGTCCTGGTAATGGTAATGGTAATGTCACATTTAAAAGCCCTGATTTATACTGCCCTCTTTGGTGTCGAAGGAAAGTTGACATGTTGAATCAGCATAAATTCTTTTATTCAACAATATCTATTGTTTATTGATGGGTACATTTATACCTGGTGTATTGTGACAACTAAAAGGTCTTCATTAACAGTATATCAGTGTTATTTCAATCATTATATTTCCAGTTAAATTCATCGTTTTCATGATTTGATTCACTTCTTGAATATATGCAAATTACATTTCTTGAATATACAGTTTATTGATATATTTCCTAAACCACATGCCATTATATATACTGTATATACAGTGTATACATATTATATATACACAGTATAATTATATAACATATCTGGGCCAAATACACTTAACATAACCTAGATAACCTATTTAGCATACAGAAGAAATTTATTGTTACACTAAAACAGGTCTTGCATTATATGTGATGTTGTGTTTTATAACTATCTTACCCAATATGCAAATAAAAACAAAGTGTAGTAAAACATCATGTAAGAAAAACAGTAAAAGTGGCAGGTAACAGACATTATTGAATAAGGGAACGTGATTGTGATGTTATTTTCCCTCACCCCCATTGGTTCCAACTGCCATATTATGTGCAATTTCCCCCATTTCTTGTACCAATTCCTCTCTTTCAGAATAAGTTCTTGCAGCTGTGACCACAAAGCCCTCAGCTTGTTTCACGCTCAAGCCAAACTGAAAATGTCATCTTACTGCTCATTAGGGTGCAATACATCGATCCTGTTTGAGTATTCTTCTCAAGTGTAAAATACCCTGGATGTGAAAACGTCATTATGTGCTTTTTTCGCACAGCTATTAAATAAAGAACAGTTGGTAGTTAATTTTGTCAGTTACGCTGCAACGACAACATTGCTACTCTAATTTAGAACAATAAAATAAGGTAATAAATCCATTATGGGTTTTTCTTGTTGGCTTGGAGGCTCATTAGCCTACATTCCTGCTCCACAAAGACATTTACCAACTCACTCAAAAGGCACCGTACACCTACACTGCCACTCATGGACAGACAACATTCAATAAAAAATTTCTCCTCTTGCTGTAAATATGTAATTGTATACATATTCCCCTCCACAGCGCTGAAACGAGAGCCCTCATGTCTGTGGCCTTCCCTCACTTTAGTATTGTACAGTCTGCACTAGACTAACATGAAGCACTCTCCTGCCTCTTATTAATGAATCCATTGATGACACTCAGATCTCCTAATCAACCCACGTCAAAAGCTCAGGCTTCATCCTCAACAGCACTTTCAACATGGAACCCAACATAAAACATCTCATTCGCACAGCTGACGTTCACCTCTGGGAAGTGACTGAGGTGTGGATCAGGGTCCCTTTATGTGAGTGGGAGATGGAGCAACAGGATGTTAAAGATGTTTCCAAATGGTCTATTGCAACGCCCTGCTGCCCTAATCATCACTCACTCCTACCATCATGAACACATCACCCACAGCTTCCCTGACCTTCACCAGCTGCCAATAAAACGATGGGTTAATTTCGAAATACTCCTACTGGTTCATCTCCGGTTGTCCTCTTTATATCTATAAGCCATCATGCAGCCCCGGCTTCGGAACGTTCTCAAAACCCAACTCTCCATCCCATTCTCACACAAATTAGATGACTCAAAAACCACCTGTTTACATCCACCCACCAGTAACTTCAATCATCTTTCCCACCTGACAACAATTTGGAATGTTTTTGCGTTATTTGCAAGTTTGTGCAACATTTCAGTTTTTCCTTTTCATTTGGAAACTGTATTACCCCTGTGTTGGCTGTTAAAAATGAAACTGGTTCCTGTAATGTGACCCAGGGGTCTGGAATTATTATTAGGACACTTCATTCCCAAAAGGTTAATACATTTTGAGGGTAATGGTTAGAGTTAGGGGTAGGAGTTGAGCAGGGGTATAGGTTGTGTTTTATAGCTTACATTCCAACCATAAAAAAACCCAGAGAGCAATATATTTAATTTGAGGTTTGATTGTATTTTTATTGAAGACAGCATTTGAAGACATAACAATGAGCATGCAGTTACCAAACATTTTGGAGACTGATTTTACACATAGAGAGGGAAAAACAATGATCATTTGTAGTCATACACATGAAAATGGGTGAAAAAGGAAACACAACAACAGAGAAAATACAGCCAGTTATGATGACGTCAATGTGGACCTGGTATTTTAAATGACATTACTGCTGTTAGTGTGATGATATCATTGGTGTAAGTTTCTTGGATTTACCATTCCAGATCAAATCGGGTGATACGTAAAATGGACATGCAGTTATACCTAAAAAAAAAGGAACCTCTCCCTTCCCCCAGGCAGCCACAGAAAGAATCATGGACACAAAGCTATTAAAAAGCTGTTCGCCTCTCAATGCAGAAGGACAGTTACATGTTAGTGTTAACTGACCGCTTTAGTCATTGAGTTGAAGCAACACCATCAAAAGATCTAAGGTTACAGAAAGTGTTGTCAAGTTCTGAATGAGAGAGTGATTCCACGTTTTGGTATCCCCTCAGAGATAAGGTCAGATAATTGGTCAGCATTTGTGCAAAAAGTATCTACAGTAATCTTACAACACTAAAGAATCAAACAAAGGTTGGAATGTGTTCATCGTCCTTAGTCTCATTGGATGGTGGAACGAGTTAATGGGACTCTCAAAGCCAAACTCAACTAAATCTGTGCAAGCACAAAGCTCAATTGGGTTGCAAACTAACAGAAGCACACATTTAACCCAGCATGAGATGCTATCAGGTCGACCCATGCCAGCACCACCTTTGAGAGAACTCTATAACAGAGCCCAGCTTGAGAGTTTGCAAATGGAGTTTAAGGAATATATTAAACAATATACATCTATTTACAGGAAAAGGGAAAGGTTAAGGATTCTCGTTCAGTAGCAGAGAGCCCAGGGATGCCAGGGGACCAGGTCTACATGGACAGGTCTTCTGGAAAAAGTGGAACGAGCCAACATGAGAGAAGCCGTATACAGTCGTCCAGGCAACGCCAACTGCTGTCCAATTGATGGAAGGAAGGAGGCGTGACGCAGTAACATCTGAACCACTGCACCAAGACCGGACCCAGCAACGACAGAGTACGAGTCGGATCAGAAAGCCAGTAAATTGGAGGAACGATATGAAGGAAAAGTCTCTGATCCACTTGCTAAGGCAAGTCTTGGATCCATTTCCTCCAGAGCTTGATTTCCAACAGTCGGAGAGGTATGTGTTGAGGATCAAGGTGCCACCCAGACACTGAACCAGCCGTGTCAGAATGAAGCCAAAAGACATGAATCTGATGAGTATGATGCAACTACAAATGACGTCCGATTTTGTGCTGTAAGATTTTTGGGAAAGATAAAAGGGGAGATAGCGTATTGAACAAAAAGACATTGTGGAAACAAAATGACAACTTGATGACATCACTTTTCACTTCCCACTCTCATATTATAGTCTCTTTCCAAAAAGGGGAATTATTCAGTAAAATGATTATCTTGATTGGTAAAATGTCTGCAAAGGTGTCATGAATCCAGGTTTCTTGGCACATGGAGGTGAAAGTAAGATAGATAGAGATTTTGACGAGAGATGAGGTGGGAGCTTTTATTACCGCAAGGACAGACAGAACGTCCATTATCATTCTTGAGAGCTCAGTCTGAGTCACCAGATTCTTTCTTAGTGATGTGCCTGTCAAGATTATGTCCCCAGTTACCAGACCAGTTCCTCCTTTTCAGGATTAAAGTTAGTTTTGGTGACTGTGTAGAAAATTAATGAATGAATTGTTTTGTTATACTATATGTTTATTTATATTTGTATTGAAGATAGCTTTTGACAATGACAATGACAATGACAATGAGCATACAGTTTATGGGACATTTTGGAGATTGCTTTTTGATACAGAAAGAGGGGGGGGGGGAGAGAGAGAGGGAGAGAAAAGAAAGAAACCTGTGGAGTGTGATGCAGTGAAGTAGGTGGATTTGAAGAATATCTCCCGTGATAGTGCTAATGTGTAAAAATCACATAGAGCTGAAGTTTTGCTACATGTGCAGACATCGCACACAAGAGGACAACTATAAGACTTAATGTGATCTTTGCACTTTCTGTATCAGCATTTAGTATTTAGCTTGTGTTTTGTTCTGCCAAGCTTAGATTACATTTCTAACCTATTTTTAATAATCTATGTAACCAATGCAAGCACACTGCATGATCACCCACAAGTTTGAGAGTGATGAGGGCATCTTGAGGGAATTTTATCTAGCATACTGATGCTAGGTTCATCCAGAGTCAGGTTTGTGCTGATCTGCACGTAGTCTGTTGCCAAAAATATTAGAGGCAAATACCACTGAGCCAAAAATGTAAACAGCAGTTCTTTTATGGAGACTGTGGAGAGTTGGAGAGTTGAACTGTTACTGCTGTGTTGTCACAATATTTTTAGTTAATTGCAACAAACTCACCATAATAGGAAAAGGTATGTATTGATGCTGGAAGGACAGGGAAGCTTTAGCCTTTGGTTCCACTCACACCACACACACAACACACAGACACAAAATCAGTGTGTGTTCTTCCTCATGAACTCCACTGATTTGTCTGAGAATATAGAAGTTGATAACCTCTCATCTCTGCCTGTAATTATTATCAGCGAAACTTCAGGAAGACAAACCAATGCTAAAATCAAGTAAGCATTGTGTCCCTTTAAATATAAATATGATGGGGGGAACAGGTTTTTGTTACAAACTGGACCCAAGGGAGATGCAACCTTCAGCAAAGCGGCTACAGCGGCAGCATTAATGACCGTTTCCAATGGTATCCCCACTATTCTTATGTTGTTCGAAGGGCTTTGGCTTCCAGATCTTCACACTTCAGTTCTAATTTAGAAACCTCAGCAGTTAGCTGACCGCAGTGGCTCTTCAGCTCCGTAAGATCATCTGGGCAGAGTGAATCCTCTATTTCCCCCACGGCTCCTTTGAGTGTAGCTAATCCGACATCATTACCAGGTTTTTCATTAGCATGTTGTATTTTCATAGCTTGTAGCTCAGCTTTGATTGAGGCCAAATTATTCTTTAGTGCCGCATCGCCAGCAGTTTCAACTTGAGGGCCAGTCATTTCAGCTTCAAACGATTTCTATGAATAGTGATTCTGCCTTTGGCGAGGTTGGGCCTTGAGGCTTGAGGCTACTGATCACTACTACCAACCTAATAGTGAGCACGGAAATAATAAGGGGATCTTGTAAACCGCTAATAAATAACACTTTTATTGTGATTCTGCAGGAGACTCTAAACACATATCTTACTCCATAGGTTGCTCAATAGTGCACCTCAGTAGGACATTTCAGTGTCAAATGCAGAGATGTACTTTCAGATGCTCCCAGGCATGAGAGAATTAAAAACAAAGTATTTCCTCTCCTGCAGTCAACCAGCAGTGATTAATCAGTAGTACAGTTCACCCAAATATGTTCTCATAAGAGTTATTGTCAGTAGACTTTGAAGAGTATTTTATTGTGTAGAGGACTTTATTGACTCACTGAAAAATAATTCCTTCTCATATTTACTCAAAGATGATGTTGCGATGTCAGGACAGCCAATCGTTACTCTGCAGAGCATTGTACAAAGCTAAAACAATTTAACAAGCATGTGTGTCTCACCAGTGGAGTTCGTCCGACACTATTGAGGTAGTGGAGAAGTCCTTTGGTGTGGTAGATGGTTGGACTGAGGACGGGGTCAGGTTTACTCCACTGGCGATTCAGATCTTCACGATTCAGATCACACCGATGTCTGGAGGATTGACAAAACAAAAATATTTGCTCATAAAGGATTATCATTCAGGTATCATTCAGTTACCTGATTTAATAAATGTTAACCAGCAGCTTGAACAAGTAAAAGAAAGACACACGGAAACATTTGGGCGTCCTCTCTCTCTCCAGCCCCCTAACAAACAGCCGATGTTGTGCACTTCTTTATATATTCAGCTCTGCTTTTGTTATGTGAGCCATCAATGAAACTAATATTTGCTTCTATTGATGTCAAAGACTGTAAACGGTGTTGTTGTGTATTACAGCAGTTTCAACGCAGAATAAATTGAAATTGGCACCGTGTCAGCTTGCAGGAATGGTTTAACTCTCACAGGAATAAAAGCAGAAAGCATGGGTCACAGTGATTGATAAGCTATTTTAAGCCATTCAGGAAATATAAAACATTAAATATGAAACATTGTAGTTTACTTTGGAAAACGTAATCTGTGTAGTAAATAGACTTAACATACACAACATGAAGCCTCAATAGCCTACTTTCCATCCAGTGTTTGTGCATTCTTCTTAGCGATAAAGAGAAAATGCTTGTAAAAACACTTGCCTCCACCTCGTTTCAATCCAATTGCCTTTTTAACGGTAAAATAATTTGCATAATGACATCACATAAGTTTTATTGCAAATGATGTCCTTTCGCCTCCCCTTGTGATTGACCGAATAACAGATCAGAAGCCAAATGAAGTGGAAACTCATATTGACCAGCTTATAGTCATTAAAATCTCAACTGATCACATAGATCAAATAGCTTTGTCTAATTCCTTTGTCTAATTCCTTCTAATTCCTTTTAAGTGTAAACTTAATTGGCAATAAAAGCTATTCTGATTGTAATTCTGATTCTGATAGAAATAGCATTGTGATAGTGATAGCATAGAAATGGATCAATTGCCCAGCTGATAGCCCACCTGGTTTAACCAGGACACCCCAGCACTCACCCTGTGTCTCCGGTAACAGAAAGAAGAAATATTCAAATTTAGTTTCGAAAAAATGCCATTGGACACGGCCGCGACAAGTGCGGCTCACCAGGCATCTTTTTAAATGACTGAGGACAAACAGAATACCAGGGTGTGCCAGGGTCAAGGTGCTGTCGCTGTTCAGCATTCATGAGAGCATACATGCCAGTTATCTTTGTTACTGTTGTTGAATGTGGTAATTCACTTTGGGTCACAAAATGGAGGACAAAGATAAAGGCAAAGATAAAAAGGATTAATAAATGTTATGAAGAAGAGGGCTTTCATGCTTTTTCATTTAGTTTTTTCATAATATGTGTGATGAGAGAGAGGCATCCTAGCTTTCTCATCAGAGTCTGCAGCCCCCCGGGAAACTTTTCAGGATTTCACAGCCAACACATTAAATACTGCGTTATACTGTGTGGTGCTATATTGTGTATTCTAACCCATATCCATCTGTCTTTATAATTGCTGAAATATGTTGGCATTCCTTTGGAGTTTTCAGTCGTTTCCATTAGCTTTATCAACAAACACTCTTGATGTGCAAGAAAAAACATTGTAAAAAATCACTAGCCTAGAAACACAGTCCATGTGTCTTTTGGGATGTTTGCTTGACAGACAGTTGTCTAAGCTGACTAAATCAAATCATGGTAAAAGAAGCAAACAAGAGGAGTACTCATTAGAGCAATTATCAACAAATGAAATTGTACATTGTGAGTATAATTTTCTTCTCTATCAAAATGGATCAAGATAAATTTCCCAAAATTTGAATTAAAAAAACCCCACCATATCTCACGATGTTAAAGAAGGTAAAAAAACATGGCTCGACATGGATCTCCATGTCCTTCAGGATTATACTGAAGGAAGCCCAACCTGCCCACCAAATATGATGAAAATTTGAGTTGAGAATCCAGTTAAAAAACGCACAAACAACCCAACTTAGATGAAAACATAAACTCCCGGGAGGCAGCAAAGATAGAAGCACAATTAAAAAAAAGGTGGGGAACCAAGAACAACAAAAATGAAAGGATGGAAGGAAGGAAGAAAGAAAGAGTTGAAATAAGAATAAACAGACACACTGCACTCTACTAAATGCACTAAATGTACAAAATGTGATATCTATGCTAACGATCTCTTCCTACCTTCCCTTATGTTTCTGGTACCTACTTTCTCTGCTCTCTCACCCTCTCCCCCTCTAGCACACAGAGAAACAGAGGGTTCGAACACAATACAACCTCGTCCTCTCCATCTTCCACAACATCTGTACAGCACTACAGCTGCCTTGCCTCGGGCATGTGTGTGCCTGTGGTGGCTCTATCAATAATGGGTGCCTTTGGGGATTTCCTGCTGCAAGCTCACTTGTCTTGTTTGTCATGAAATTACAACAGGCAGCACTTCAGGTCATGGTCAGGTGGGAGGCAATGTTCTGGCTGTTGCTTTGCTTGATACAAGCAACTACTGGAACAAGAGACTCGGAAACTTATGATGTGCATGTACTGCTGCATTATGAATCATTTGAAGATGGTTGAAGGTGTTTGGCTTAGATAGGTAGGGCCTAGCCTTTGCATTGGTTTAGCTGATTGTATGTCATGGTACCCAGATTTCTTACTGCCACAAGATGTAGTCAAACAGGCCTAGCAACAGAGAAGCAGGCAGAAATTGCAGAAGCAAACTGTTTAATATTACAGGCAATGACATGATGATGATGATGATAATCGAGCGAGAACACCAAGAAAATGGCTAGAATTGAAGAGCATGCTTCAAAGAGCAACACTACATCAACAATTAAGAAAAAAAGGAAGTGTTTATGCAGATGGAAGGCTGATAAGAGAAGACTGGTTGGGTCATGGTTCATTTGTTCATTTGTGAGCCTGCTGATGTGTCGCATTTCATGGGACGCATCCTTGTTAGGTGTCATTTCAAGATCACTTTGACAATCAACGTCATAGACACTCAGGGAGAATGTCCCGTTTAAGAGCACCCATTACAGAGGACATTATGCCTCTGATTACTGGTAAGTAGCTGCTTTGAGATGATTGATGACATGTGAGATGCCCTGATGTAAACCAGAATAACGCCCCAACAACAGTGCAACTAATAAATAATCAGTAAATACATAAATAGTGATTGCACTTAGTAACAGTAACTGCATTGGATGGGAGGGTGGAATCAACACTTTGCCTGACATTATATTGAGAAGAGGAGAGGTGACAGACATCCTGTGTTAATAAAAACAACACCTGTTCAAGACACATCAAAACACGGAAATGTGATCTGAAGACCACATCATCCTTATTATGTGACAGTATCCTAATGCATAAAGGAATATGAATGATAATGAAATCTTTCAATATCTATGAAAAGAGCAATGTCCCTGAAAACCCAAAATGCATGTACAAGTACACAAACACTAATAAATAGAGAAGTCGATATGAAATAAAAACTCAGAGTTGTGAGTTTTTTTGCCGATTTTATGAGTTTAACCCCACAGACGATTGACCCGAACAAGAAAAAGAAAGCATATGACAGAAGTGATGGAGAGAAACCTGACAGCAGGAGGAGTAAAGCCCCGCAGTGCCAAACTCTTCAAGTGAAACATCAGTGTCATGTTACACAACTTCCATCAGACACTCAAACAAAGCTACTGGGACATGACTTTCACAAAGAAACAGGGCAAAATGTAGACTCATTCAGGGGGAGAGAGTGAGATCAACGCGCCTCCTTCAGGTTAGAGGCCTGTGAAGCTGCTATTCTCTTGACTTGGTGCTGTTTTTACTGCAATTTAAGTTTAAACAACACAGTTCTGCTGCCCAGAGTGTCTTAGTATCACTTCAACACTGCTTTATATAAAATGACTTGTTTTACTCCAGCTTCCCGGCCTATAATGAGTTAATGAGTACATTTACTGTTCTAGTGGAGTCATTGAATTGGAAAAAAAACAATGGAAATCCTGCAGGAAATAAGACAGAGTGACTCCATGCTGTGATGCTTATTTAGTAAACATCCAGAGAACGTATGACAGCTAACTAGCGTGTAGCCTCCTTATCATGATCACTCAGCTTACCTATAAGGAGCCTTTTCAGTTCCCGAATGACAGTAATCATGTTGTCATGCTGTCAGTAATCCACAATGCAATGCTGCCACCCAGAGGTGCTCCTACAAATAACTCCTGAACGCCACAGGTCTGTGGAGGGATGGATCATCATTCTTCTAAAACACAATCCCTCATTTAGTGTTGTGTTAATGGTGGTGGAGAACTCAGGGAACTGTAAGGACCAGTCTAACACATCAGTGCTGCTCAGTGGGGTTGTGATCTGGTTTCAGTTGAGAGAGGTTTCAAACTGTACTGTACATTTAAAATTCTACGTCTTAAATCGCTTAATTGTGCCATTTGCTGGATTTGACTGTTCTTGTGCAGCAGATACTTTATAATACAGGCATAAAGGCATAACATCAAGCAGACACGCAACATGAACCCAACATCACAGTACTCCCCACTCACGTGCCATTGATGACCCCATCAGGGTTGAGCATTGGGATGATTTTGAAGACAAAGGCCTCCCTCAGACTTGCGGCCACCGGGTCACTGCTGCACAGAAACTCCAGTGTACCCTTCATCACCCAACTGGCATTAGATTCACTGGGATGCACTCGTGCGGTCAGCACAATACAGGGCCGGTTACCTGGAAATAGGTGGTGGCAAGTATAGTCAAGTTTGAAAGTGTGTGTGTGTTTGAGAGTTTGATAGTGCATGAGTGAGAGTAAGACATGCGTGAGTGGGCAAGTATGAATAATGTCTTATACTGCCACCCATACTTTCTCACTGGTTTGACCTCCAGCGTTAAGATATTTTGTCACACACATACAGTATTACTCACGTAATTGGTGCATGTCCTTCCATCCCCTGCTGACAGGACAGGCAGTGATGGTGATAAGAGGACATGCGTTACCAGCCAAGCTGTTACACAAAGTCTGCTGCCGAAAAAACACTTTGGCGGGATCCACTGATTTCTGCAGAACCTCAAGGTGAGCCTGGACACACACACACACGCGCGCACACACACACACACACACACACACACACACACACACACACACACACACACACACACACACACACACACACACACACACACACAAAGTGAGGGTGGGAGATTCGAAGCAAACCCTCTTCATGTATGATGTTACACAAAAATGTATTTATTTTTGCCTTTCTGTCTTTTTACTTATTGTACAGAAATAGACAGACTTACCGTCATTGCTGAGTATGTGTACGGGTAATGATAGGCCAGGTAGCAGACATCCTCAATGTGTTTGAAGGTAACAGTGAAGGTCATAGTATAAAATGTTGTTCTCTTTCTGCCCTGAGCCGAACAAAATTTATTTCTAAAAGAGAAAATGGGTAAAGCTAAGGATATTTACTAAAACTGACAATGTTAATGAGAACAGTTGCAATTCAAGACAGCACTACACATGTGAGGAAGACAACAATGTTGCTCTCTACAGATCAACACAAAAGTAAGTCACTTAACACTTCCTAGAATTATGACAATGTTTTTAATCCGACAAGATCACCACTGCAAATTGATCATCCACTGAATCTGAGTTCCAATACCTGAAATAGCAGATTTCAGTTCCACTCCTAACCCAGTGTGGTCTCCCATCCAGAGCCTCCTTTACTGAGTACAGCACCGGCTGCATACCTGCAGACACACACACACACATTGTATAACAATTTCCCCATTTGCATAAAATACCTCATTAAGTCATGAAATAAAGATCCATTAAATAACACTGAGCTCAACTGTACGGAATACAGAGTTTGTATATACGAGATTGATGAAAATGGATGGTGAAAATGGGCCTTTGGTGAACTGCTTGTACTCCAGTGGCATAGCAATGTATTAATCAGCCTTACTGTTTTTAAGAAAATGGATGTGCGATAGGCTCCACAGTATTCTAGTATGAAAATGATTTGATTGGGTTTGACTGATTTCCCATGGATTAATAAAACAAAAACCATGGGGTTGTGCCCTGATACACTTACTGATAAAGTGCGTATTGATTAAGTGGCGCTGTTGTTCCGACATGGACTACTGTCTCTGTCTCTGCCTGGAATATTTCCTTTTGTATGCATGTCTGTTGTGAACACACACACATTATTTCTCACCGTAGTTGAACTGACTGTTGCTCTTCTCACAGTTGATGACATTGAACCGATAAGGGACATTGGCCTCCATATTACTGACTTCAAAGTAAAACCACTGGGTGTGCTGGGAGCAGTTTACATCTGCATTCAATATTAGGTCGTATTCATATCTGTAGAGGAGAGGAGAAAAATTAGGATATACTTCTACCCAGTGAAGCGCATTTTTTATTGATGTGTGTGTGCATACCTGCGAACCTGAATAGCTTTCCTCAGGTTTCCACATTCAAATTTTGAGAAAAATCTCAAAGAGTCTGATGTCCTCTCAGACAAACACTGAGGACTGACACAAAGGATGAGACAGGCAGAAATGTAAATAAATAAGTCAATCAAATCGAATGTCTCTTTGAGTGTGTCTGTCCCTGTTGTGAGCAAACCTGTTGTCTTCTAAGTCAAAGACCACCTGGTTGATGATATCATCAGGATTCAGAAAACGTTGTACATCCTCAAACACTTTCTGCCTGATGGAAATTCACAGGCATCAAATTATTTACACCGTGGACATTTGACTGACACACACTGTATTAACTATTCACACAGATTTGCGATTCAGTTGTGGCACATTGACATTGTCTAAAATAAGTTGGGTTACCTCTGTATGTGGGGTTTGCGTGGTGCCATGGGTTCATGTCCTGGCGGTGAGAGGTGTCCCCAGAAATCAGGGAAAGCCAAGATGTTGAATCCTGGAATAGATTTGGTTTGGATGGCTGCAGCGCGATACAGCTTTGGTTCGTGATTGGGAATCAAGGTTCCATGTTTCTCCAATAACCTGTCAACTATGGTGTGATGATGAGAATTGTGTTCTCCCTCCTCTTCATTATCCTGCTCATCTCCGTTACAACCTGGACACGGCGTGATGTCTACCCTGGAAGCCAAAAACAATGATGCTGCTAGCATCAGAATGTGTCACGTCTTCAAACTAATTGTGCGATTGGAAAAATCAAGTCGACTTTATTTGTATAGTCCAATATCACAAACAATGTCTCAAACATCAGTAAAATTCCTGACCCAGCCCAAAGCTCTCTAGGAAGAAGGGGAAATACTCCCGAGAAAACCTTAATGTACAAGGAAAAAAGAATGAAAACTCGGGAGAGGCAATTCCAAGAGAGATTCCCCTCCATGAACAGCTGGGTGTGCAATAGGAACTTCCAGTGGGATTATACAAAGATACAAGAAAGCATGAAGAGCAGTAAACACATGCCAGAAAGAGAGAGAGAGGGAGAATAATATAAGCACAATACAGTGCAGTCCTGTTAGTGAGAGTCTCTTTCCTGGGAAAGGAGAACTGGAAATGAGTTGTGAGGAAAAACAAGAATGTCGAACAGCTGCTAAGTTGATGACAGAGCAATGAGTTAATCAGGACAGCTGATGTACTGTACTGGACTGAAAATAATACAGATGATGTATTAGCTAATCCAAACCCCAATAGCCAGTGCCAGTGCCGCATCCTGTTCTAGGAAACACACTCCCTTCACCCCCTTCTCTGCGCCTCGGTTTCACCAGTTTCCAGCCTTGTGTCACCAGTGGCCTCGACTCAATTGCCTCCAGCCTACACGTTTGCAGTTCCCACTCCAGCCTCCAAGTCTGCATTTCCCGCTATAGCCTCCATGTCTGCAGTTCCTATTCCCGCCTCTAAGTCAGCCAGAACCTCTCCAACCTCCTAGTCAGCCTGCAACTGGGTTGACATCAGCTACCTCAACGTCTGGCTCGACATCAGCGACAGCCGTCCTTTTACTAGGGCTCCTGTCCTCGACCTGAAGTCAGCAGCAGTGGTTTCATTGCTGATCCTGCGCCGACAGCTTCTGTCCTGGCCCAGATGCCAGCAGCAGCCGTTCTGTCGACTGCTCCTGCTCTGAGGGCTTCTGTTCCTGCCCTGGTGCCAGCAACAGCCATTTCGTTGCCTGCTAGGTTCCCCTTCTGTGTACTGCGGCTTGTATTCTTTTGAACTTCCTCTTTCCTTCCTTGCGTGTTTGTTACCCTTTGTGTTGTAATTAAAGTCTGTCATTTGTTATAGCGATGTCGCCATGTATTTTGGGTCCTGCTTCCTTGCAGTAGATCAAGCTTGCAATTTACTCTCTCGGGCTAGATCGTAACATCCCCAAACAAGCCATCAGCCATTATAATGTGCTACACATAATTCAGTGTGATTAATTTCTTCTTCAAATAGTTCACCATAAATAATTCCATTTGATGTTTTCAGTTAGAATGGGAGGGAGTTTCACCTTACCCTGTCTCTCTGCCCTTGGTCCAAATGTTAGGGCTGCTGCTGAGAATGTTGGTGTTGCCGTGGAAATCACAACCTTCCAAATCTTCAGTAGCTGGAGAAATTAAACACTTTATCACTGTTTGATGTTTAGATTCACATATTCTTCTGAGCGCTGTATGCTGCGCCGATCCAAGGAATGGCAGATATTTTGCTTTGAACACAACACACATACATAGACTCATCGTGATGATTCAAAAAGCAATTATTTGTGATCGACAATGTCACCATCACAATTAAATGTGGCAAATTTTGCGCCTTGCACTAAATACAACAGAAACAAAGTCAAAGTGATTTTCCAGCTGGATCTCTGACCTGCTGCATGTCCTTCAGTGGGGTTTTCTGACTTAGACCAAGATGAGGACAAGGAGGACTCACTCCTGGCATTACTCCTCATCCTCTCCTTTCTGATGGGATGAGAAGGAAAAGTGTTGAACAGGAGAGCTTCTTCATCCGACGATGATGCTGTTGAGCTCTCTTCTGGCTCTGATGACAAATCCAGTTCCTGGGATGACAGACAACATTAAGATAGCTTTGACGTCTAACAAAATGGTTACACTACTACCCTAAATTATTCAGTAACATGCGGTGAGGTTCGTGGCTGGGGAGGCACTGACTCTTTCAAAGTCAGATTTACAAATCTATAAATTCAACAGAGTAGCATAAATTCCCACCATTCAACTGGCTGCTTGCACATTGACTACTGGATATGTTTCATATCCCATATCAGCATTCTTTACACACACATGGGTGTATATTTGGCCAAAGAAGAACACAAATTTATAGCGTGCTTTTTCACTGCATTATGTCGGATCAGCACGACTAGTAACAAGTCGGTTGAACAGGAAATTACACAAATTCAGCGATATTGACAAATCATTGGAATGATTGGAATCATACAATAATTACATTTCTTTTTTCTTGCTATTTGTTTTTATTGAAGCTAAATGTGTCCACTATCACTGATCAGTGGACACTTTTCTTTTTCTTTTTCTAATCATTATTTCTTTTTTACATTTCACGATCCCCGGCACATGTGTTTGTGTTATCTGCCCAGGCGGATACGATCGTACTACGGTCCGGCTGTGGCCCGCTGTGTGTTCCATCATCGCTCTATGAAACAGACATTCGTGTAAACATCATCTCGGTGTGAATAAGAACGAAGAAGCTCCTGTTCGTTCCTTCCCGCTATGGAAACGACACATGCGCATTAGAGTCTCCAGCTTGGCGCGGTTCCACAGCTGTCAGGTTGGCCCGTCTGTCATCATGTGTTCGAGTCTCCAGTAGGATTCTTATCATCTCACTCCAGATTGGAGCTTATTTCATTACACTCTCTCAATGTTTTTCACACTGTTGGATGTTAAACGCATCGCATCGTTTCGGGGATCTCACTGTGCCGTGAACGCGTCACTCCACCGGAGCTCCATCAGCTCCTTGGGGACGTTTAAACGAGCCACGGCAACCCCAAACAAATCGCAGTGCATTCTGGGATGTGTAGTGTGTACCAGTGTGGTGTGCGCGCGATCGACCGGCGGGGCAGATCTGATAAACTTCCGGTTTGATCTCACGGGACGGATATGATCTCATCAAGCCTCTGCCGTGCCTTCTGCTGTGAAAACGACGCATGCGCATTTGTGTCTCCTGAGCGCGTGTTTCCAGTTTGGCGCCGTTGCACCGCTGACGATGATCACGTGTGTGGATTAAACCAAGACAGGTGTGGACTAAACCTCGCTCGGCACATTCACACACAAACATAAACCTCACCCCAGGAGATAAATGTATGTAAATTGCAACTCTGACTTTTTAATAACTTTGTTTTAGTTTGTCATAGTTCGTCAGTATGAGCCAACCTTTAAAAAAGACAAAGCCTCTTCCAAATTGAACATGTCCTCCCCGCACTCAATCAGTCATGGTTTAACCCGGCTTAATAAATTTCACCTGGAACGTGCTGCTTTGTTTCACCCAACAAGATGACAGCAAGAGACAAGAACCAAACGCTCCTGAGCCCTTCACAAGACAGCGACAAGAACCTTAATACTCCTGAGCCCTTAACAAGACGACAGCAAGAGACAAGAACCAAACGCTCCTGAGCCTTAAACAAAACGGCAAAAAACTTGAACCAAACACTCCTGAGCCCTTAACAAGGCGACAGTAAGAGACAAGAACCAAATGCTCCTGATCCCCCCCCCCCCCCAACAAGACAACAGCAACAGGTGAGTATAAACACTCCTGGTCCCACAACGAGATGACAGCAACAGGTAAGAACAAACGCTGCTGATGGTTACTGACACATGGATGTATGTCATTGTCTGTGTATTTCAAGGTTTGCATATTTTAAGGTGAAGGTTATGTGTTTTAAGGTGAAGGTTTTGCATTTCAAGGTGACGGTTTTGCGTTTTAAGGTGACGGTTTTGCATTTCAAGGTTTTAAGGTGAAGGTTATGCGTTTTAAGGTGAAGGTTTTGCATTTCAAGGTGAAGGTTTTGCATTTCAAGGTGAAGGTTTTGCATTTCAAGGTGACGGTTTTGCGTTTTGAGGTGACTGTTTTGCATTTCATGGTTTTAAGGTTTTGCGTTTCATGGTTTTAAGGTTTTGCGTTTCGTGGTTTTAAGGTTTTGCGTTTTGTGGTTTTAAGGTTTTGCGTTTCGTGGTTCTAAGGTTTTGAGTTTCGTGGTTTTAAGGTTTTGCGTTTCATGGTTTTAAGGTTTTGCGTTTCATGGTTTTAAGGTTGTGTTTCAGGGTTGTGTTCAAGGTTTAAAGGTTGTGAAATTCAAGGTTTAAAGGTTGCGTCTAAAAGGTTTTGCGTTTAAAGGTTGCGTCTAAAAGGTTTTGCGTTTATAGGTTGCGTCTAAAAGGTTTTGCGTTTAAAGGTTGCGTCTAAAAGGTTTTGCGTTTAAAGGTTGCGTCTAAAAGGTTTTGCATTTCAAGGTTGCGTCTAAAAGGTTGTGATAACGTTTCAAGGTCTTGCGTTTAAAGGCATCGTAAGGTTTTGTGTTTTTCAAGGTTTGAAGGTGTCTTAAAGGTTTTGTGTTTTTCAAGGTTGTGTTTAAAAGGTTTTGCGTAGGTTGTTCAAGGTTTAAAGGTTTTGTGTTCACGGTTGTGCTTAAAAGGTTTAAAGGTTTTGCGTTTAAAGGTTGTGCGTTTAAAAGTTGTGCGTTTAAAAGGTTGTGCGTTTAAAAGGTTTAGCCTTTCAAGGTTTTGCGTAGGTTGTTCAAGGTTGTGTTTTTCAAGGTTTAAAGGTTTTTCGTTTAACGGTTGTGTTTTATGGTTGTGTTTCAAGGTTGTGCGTTTCAAGGTTGTAAGGTTTTAAGGTTAATGTTTAAAGGTTTTACGTGTAAACATTGTTTAAAGGTGGTTTGAAGGTTTGCATTTCAAGGTTTTGCATTTTAAGGTTTTGCGTTTTAAGGTTTTAAAGGTTTGGCATTTAAAGGTTTAAAAGGTTTAAAGGCTTGGCGTTTATAGGTTAAAAGGTTTGCGTTTGAAGGTTTTGCGTTTCAATGTGTAAAGGTTTTGCGTTTCAATGTGTAAAGGTTTTGCGTTTCAATGTGTAAAGGTTTTGCGTTTCAATGTGTAAAGGTTTTGCATTTAAAGGTTGTTCAAAAGGTTTTAAGGTTTTGTGTGTAATGGTTTTGCATTTAAAGGTGGTTTTAAAGGTTTTGCGTTTAAAGGTTATTTAAGTTTAAAGGTTGTTTAAAAGGTTTGGCGTTTAAAGGTTGTTTTAAAGGTTGTTTAAAACGTTTGGCGTTTAAAGGTTTTGCAATAAAAGGTTTAAAGGTTGTGTTTAAAGGTTTCGTATTAATGGTTGTTTTAAAGGTTTTGCGTTTAAAGGTTGTTTCAAGGTTTTGTGTTTAAAGGTTTTGCGTTTAAAGGTTTTGCATGTAAATGTTTAAAGGTTGTTTGAAGGTTTTCCGTTTAAAGGTTTTGTGTTTAAAGGTTGTTTAAAAGGTTTTGCGTTTCAAGGTTGTTTGAAAGGTTAAAAGGTGTGGCGTTTCAAGGTTGTTTGAAAGGTTAAAAGGTTTGGCGTTTAAAGGTTGTGTTTAAAAGGTTTAAAGGCCGTGTTTAAAAGGTTTAAAGGCCGTGTTTAAAAGGTTTAAAGGCCGTGTTTAAAAGGTTTAAAGGCCGTGTTTAAAAGGTTTAAAGGTTGTGTTTAAAAGGTTTAAAGGTTGTGTTTAAAAGGTTTAAAGGTTGTGTTTAAAAGGTTGTGTTTAAAAGGTTTAAAGGTTGTGTTTAAAAGGTTTAAAGGTTGTGTTTAAAAGGTTTAAAGGTTGTGGTTAAAAGGTTGTGGTTGTAAGGTTGTGGTTGTAAGGTTGTGTTTAAAAGGTTGTAAGGTTGTGTTTAAAAGGTTGTAAGGTTGTGTTTAAAAGGTTGTAAGGTTGTGTTTTAAAGGTTGTGTTTAAAAGGTTTTACGTGTAAACATTGTTTAAAGGTGGTTTGAAGGTTTGCATTTCAAGGTTTTGCATTTTAAGGTTTTGCGTTTTAAGGTTTTGCGTTTTAAAGGTTTGGCGTTTAAAGGTTGTGTAAAGGTTTTGTGTTTAAAGGTTTAAAAGGTTTAAAGGCTTGGCGTTTATAGGTTAAAAGGTTTGCGTTTGAAGGTTTTGCGTTTCAATGTGTAAAGGTTTTGCGTTTCAATGTGTAAAGGTTTTGCGTTTCAATGTGTAAAGGTTTTGCGTTTAAAGGTTATTTAACTTTAAAGGTTGTTTAAAAGGTTTGGCGTTTAAAGGTTGTTTTAAAGGTTGTTTAAAACGTTTGGCGTTTAAAGGTTTTGCAATAAAAGGTTTAAAGGTTGTGTTTAAAGGTTTCGTATTAATGGTTGTTTTAAAGGTTTTGCGTTTAAAGGTTGTTTCAAGGTTTTGTGTTTAAAGGTTTTGCGTTTAAAGGTTATTCAAAAGTTTAAAGGTTTGTTGTGTAAAGGTTTTTTGTTTCAAGGTTTTGCATTTAAAGGTGTTGCGTTTAAAGGTTTTGCATGTAAATGTTTAAAGGTTGTTTGAAGGTTTTCCGTTTAAAGGTTTTGTGTTTAAAGGTTGTTTGAATGGTTTTGCGTTTAAAGGTTGTTTAAAAGGTTAAAAGGTTTGGCGTTTAAAGGTTGTGTTTAAAAGGTTTAAAGGTTGTGTTTAAAAGGTTGTGTTTAAAAGGTTTAAAGGTTGTGTTTAAAAGGTTGTGTTTAAAAGGTTTAAAGGCCGTGTTTAAAAGGTTTAAAGGCCGTGTTTAAAAGGTTTAAAGGCCGTGTTTAAAAGGTTTAAAGGCCGTGTTTAAAAGGTTTAAAGGCCGTGTTTAAAAGGTTTAAAGGTTGTGTTTAAAAGGTTGTGTTTAAAAGGTTTAAAGGTTGTGTTTAAAAGGTTTAAAGGTTTTGTTTAAAAGGTTTAAAGGTTGTGTTTAAAAGGTTGTGTTTAAAAGGTTTAAAGGTTGTGTTTAAAAGGTTGTGTTTAAAAGGTTTAAAGGTTGTGTTTAAAAGGTTGTGTTTAAAAGGTTTAAAGGTTGTGTTTAAAAGGTTGTGTTTAAAAGGTTTAAAGGCCGTGTTTAAAAGGTTTAAAGGCCGTGTTTAAAAGGTTTAAAGGCCGTGTTTAAAAGGTTTAAAGGTTGTGTTTAAAAGGTTGTGTTTAAAAGGTTTAAAGGTTGTGGTTAAAAGGTTGTGGTTGTAAGGTTGTGTTTAAAAGGTTGTAAGGTTGTGTTTAAAAGGTTGTAAGGTTGTGTTTAAAAGGTTGTAAGGTTGTGTTTAAAAGGTTGTAAGGTTGTGTTTAAAAGGTTGTAAGGTTGTGTTTAAAAGGTTGTAAGGTTGTGTTTAAAAGGTTGTGTTTTAAAGGTTGTGTTTTAAAGGTTGTGTTTTAAAGGTTGTGTTTAAAAGGTTTTACGTGTAAACATTGTTTAAAGGTGGTTTGAAGGTTTGCATTTCAAGGTTTTGCATGTTAAGGTTTTGCATTTTAAGGTTTTGCGTTTTAAGGTTTTGCGTTTTAAAGGTTTGGCGTTTAAAGGTTGTGTAAAGGTTTTGTGTTTAAAGGTTTAAAAGGTTTAAAGGCTTGGCGTTTATAGGTTAAAAGGTTTGCGTTTGAAGGTTTTGCGTTTCAATGTGTAAAGGTTTTGCGTTTCAATGTGTAAAGGTTTTGCGTTTCAATGTGTAAAGGTTTTGCGTTTAAAGGTTATTTAACTTTAAAGGTTGTTTAAAAGGTTTGGCGTTTAAAGGTTGTTTTAAAGGTTGTTTAAAACGTTTGGCGTTTAAAGGTTTTGCAATAAAAGGTTTAAAGGTTGTGTTTAAAGGTTTCGTATTAATGGTTGTTTTAAAGGTTTTGCGTTTAAAGGTTGTTTCAAGGTTTTGTGTTTAAAGGTTTTGCGTTTAAAGGTTATTCAAAAGTTTAAAGGTTTGTTGTGTAAAGGTTTTTTGTTTCAAGGTTTTGCATTTAAAGGTGTTGCGTTTAAAGGTTTTGCATGTAAATGTTTAAAGGTTGTTTGAAGGTTTTCCGTTTAAAGGTTTTGTGTTTAAAGGTTGTTTGAATGGTTTTGCGTTTAAAGGTTGTTTAAAAGGTTAAAAGGTTTGGCGTTTAAAGGTTGTGTTTAAAAGGTTTTAAGGTCGTGTTTAATAGGTTTAAAGGTCGTGTAATAGGTTTAAAGGTCGTGTTTAAAAGGTTTAAAGGTCATGTTTAAAAGGTTTAAAAGGTTGTGTTTAAAAGGTTTAAAGGTTGTGTTTAAAAGGTTTAAAGGTTGTGTTTAAAAGGTTGTGTTTAAAAGGTTTAAAGGTTGTGTTTAAAGGTTGTGTTTAAAAGGTTTAAAGGTTGTGTTTAAAGGTTGTGTTTAAAAGGTTTAAAGGTCGTGTTTAAAAGGTTTAAAGGTCGTGTTTAAAAGGTTTAAAAGGTTGTGTTTAAAGGTTGTGTTTAAAAGGTTTAAAGGTTGTGTTTAAAAGGTTGTGTTTAAAAGGTTTAAAGGTTGTGTTTAAAGGTTGTGTTTAAAAGGTTTAAAGGTTGTGTTTTAAGGTCGTGTTTAATAGGTTTAAAGGTCGTGTTTAAAAGGTTTAAAGGTCGTGTTTAAAAGGTTTAAAAGGTTGTGTTTAAAGGTTGTGTTTAAAAGGTTTAAAGGTTGTGTTTTAAAGGTTGTGTTTAAAAGGTTTAAAGGTTGTGTTTAAAAGGTTTAAAGGTTGTGTTTAAAAGGTTGTGTTTAAAAGGTTTAAAGGTTGTGTTTAAAGGTTGTGTTTAAAAGGTTTAAAGGTTGTGTTTTAAAGGTTGTGTTTAAAAGGTTTAAAGGTCGTGTTTAAAAGGTTGTGTTTAAAAGGTTGTGTTTAAAAGGTCGTGTTTAAAGGTTGTGTTTAAAAGGTTTAAAGGCCGTGTTTAAAAGGTTTAAAGGCCGTGTTTAAAAGGTTTAAAGGTTGTGTTTAAAAGGTTGTGTTTAAAAGGTTTAAAGGTTGTGGTTAAAAGGTTGTGGTTGTAAGGTTGTGGTTGTAAGGTTGTGTTTAAAAGGTTGTAAGGTTGTGTTTAAAAGGTTGTAAGGTTGTGTTTAAAAGGTTGTAAGGTTGTGTTTAAAAGGTTGTGTTTTAAAGGTTGTGTTTTAAAGGTTGTGTTTAAAAGGTTTTACGTGTAAACATTGTTTAAAGGTGGTTTGAAGGTTTGCATTTCAAGGTTTTGCATTTTAAGGTTTTGCATTTTAAGGTTTTGCGTTTTAAAGGTTTGGCGTTTAAAGGTTGTGTAAAGGTTTTGTGTTTAAAGGTTTAAAAGGTTTAAAGGCTTGGCGTTTATAGGTTAAAAGGTTTGCGTTTGAAGGTTTTGCGTTTCAATGTGTAAAGGTTTTGCGTTTCAATGTGTAAAGGTTTTGCGTTTCAATGTGTAAAGGTTTTGCGTTTCAATGTGTAAAGGTTTTGCGTTTAAAGGTTATTTAACTTTAAAGGTTGTTTAAAAGGTTTGGCGTTTAAAGGTTGTTTTAAAGGTTGTTTAAAACGTTTGGCGTTTAAAGGTTTTGCAATAAAAGGTTTAAAGGTTGTGTTTAAAGGTTTCGTATTAATGGTTGTTTTAAAGGTTTTGCGTTTAAAGGTTGTTTCAAGGTTTTGTGTTTAAAGGTTTTGCGTTTAAAGGTTATTCAAAAGTTTAAAGGTTTGTTGTGTAAAGGTTTTTTGTTTCAAGGTTTTGCATTTAAAGGTGTTGCGTTTAAAGGTTTTGCATGTAAATGTTTAAAGGTTGTTTGAAGGTTTTCCGTTTAAAGGTTTTGTGTTTAAAGGTTGTTTGAATGGTTTTGCGTTTAAAGGTTGTTTAAAAGGTTAAAAGGTTTGGCGTTTAAAGGTTGTGTTTAAAAGGTTTTAAGGTCGTGTTTAATAGGTTTAAAGGTCGTGTTTAAAAGGTTTAAAGGTCGTGTTTAAAAGGTTTAAAAGGTTGTGTTTAAAAGGTTTAAAGGTTGTGTTTAAAAGGTTTAAAGGTTGTGTTTAAAAGGTTTAAAGGTTGTGTTTAAAAGGTTGTGTTTAAAAGGTTTAAAGGTTGTGTTTTAAAGGTTGTGTTTAAAAGGTTTAAAGGTCGTGTTTAAAAGGTTTAAAGGTCGTGTTTAAAAGGTTTAAAGGTCGTGTTTAAAAGGTTTAAAGGTTGTGTTTAAAAGGTTTAAAGGTTGTGTTTAAAAGGTTGTGTTTAAAAGGTCGTGTTTAAAAGGTCGTGTTTAAAAGGTTTAAAGGCCGTGTTTAAAAGGTTTAAAGGCCGTGTTTAAAAGGTTTAAAGGCCGTGTTTAAAAGGTTTAAAGGTTGTGTTTAAAAGGTTTAAAGGTTGTGGTTAAAAGGTTGTGGTTGTAAGGTTGTGTTTAAAAGGTTGTAAGGTTGTGTTTAAAAGGTTGTAAGGTTGTGTTTAAAAGGTTGTAAGGTTGTGTTTAAAAGGTTGTGTTTTAAAGGTTGTGTTTTAAAGGTTGTGTTTAAAAGGTTTTACGTGTAAACATTGTTTAAAGGTGGTTTGAAGGTTTGCATTTCAAGGTTTTGCATTTTAAGGTTTTGCATTTTAAGGTTTTGCGTTTTAAAGGTTTGGCGTTTAAAGGTTGTGTAAAGGTTTTGTGTTTAAAGGTTTAAAAGGTTTAAAGGCTTGGCGTTTATAGGTTAAAAGGTTTGCGTTTGAAGGTTTTGCGTTTCAATGTGTAAAGGTTTTGCGTTTCAATGTGTAAAGGTTTTGCGTTTCAATGTGTAAAGGTTTTGCGTTTCAATGTGTAAAGGTTTTGCGTTTAAAGGTTATTTAACTTTAAAGGTTGTTTAAAAGGTTTGGCGTTTAAAGGTTTTGCAATAAAAGGTTTAAAGGTTGTGTTTAAAGGTTATTTAACTTTAAAGGTTGTTTAAAAGGTTTGGCGTTTAAAGGTTGTTTTAAAGGTTGTTTAAAACGTTTGGCGTTTAAAGGTTTTGCAATAAAAGGTTTAAAGGTTGTGTTTAAAGGTTTCGTATTAATGGTTGTTTTAAAGGTTTTGCGTTTAAAGGTTGTTTCAAGGTTTTGTGTTTAAAGGTTTTGCGTTTAAAGGTTATTCAAAAGTTTAAAGGTTTGTTGTGTAAAGGTTTTTTGTTTCAAGGTTTTGCATTTAAAGGTGTTGCGTTTAAAGGTTTTGCATGTAAATGTTTAAAGGTTGTTTGAAGGTTTTCCGTTTAAAGGTTTTGTGTTTAAAGGTTGTTTGAATGGTTTTGCGTTTAAAGGTTGTTTAAAAGGTTAAAAGGTTTGGCGTTTAAAGGTTGTGTTTAAAAGGTTTTAAGGTCGTGTTTAATAGGTTTAAAGGTCGTGTTTAAAAGGTTTAAAGGTCGTGTTTAAAAGGTTTAAAAGGTTGTGTTTAAAAGGTTGTGTTTAAAAGGTTTAAAGGTTGTGTTTAAAAGGTTTAAAGGTTGTGTTTAAAAGGTTTAAAGGTTGTGTTTAAAAGGTTGTGTTTAAAAGGTTTAAAGGTTGTGTTTAAAGGTTGTGTTTAAAAGGTTTAAAGGTTGTGTTTTAAAGGTTGTGTTTAAAAGGTTTAAAGGTCGTGTTTAAAAGGTTTAAAGGTCGTGTTTAAAAGGTTTAAAGGTCGTGTTTAAAAGGTTTAAAAGGTTGTGTTTAAAAGGTCGTGTTTAAAAGGTCGTGTTTAAAAGGTTTAAAGGTCGTGTTTAAAAGGTTTAAAGGTTGTGTTTAAAAGGTTTAAAGGTTGTGTTTAAAAGGTTTAAAGGTTGTGTTTAAGGGTTGTGTTTAAAAGGTTTAAAGGTTGTGTTTTAAAGGTTGTGTTTAAAAGGTTTAAGGGTTGTGTTTAAGGGTTGTGTTTAAAAGGTTTAAAGGTTGTGTTTAAAAGGTTTAAAGGTTGTGTTTAAAAGGTTGTGTTTAAAAGGTTTAAAGGTTGTGTTTAAAAGGTTGTGTTTAAAAGGTTGTGTTTAAAAGGTTTAAAGGTTGTGTTTAAGGGTTGTGTTTAAAAGGTTGTGTTTAAAAGGTTTAAGGGTTGTGTTTAAAAGGTTTAAGGGTTGTGTTTAAGGGTTGTGTTTAAAAGGTTTAAAGGTTGTGTTTAAAAGGTTTAAAGGTTGTGTTTAAAAGGTTGTTTAAAGGTTGTGTTTAAAAGGTTTAAAGGTTGTGTTTTAAAGGTTGTGTTTAAAAGGTTTAAAGGTTGTGTTTAAAAGGTTGTGTTTAAAAGGTTGTGTTTAGGGTTGTGTTTAAAAGGTTTAAAGGTTGTGTTTAAAAGGTTGTGTTTAAAAGGTTTAAAGGTTGTGTTTAAAAGGTTTAAAGGTTGTGTTTTAAAGGTTGTGTTTAAAAGGTTTAAAGGTTGTGTTTTAAAGGTTGTGTTTAAAAGGTTTAAAGGTTGTGTTTAAAAAGGTTTTAAGGTTGTGTTTAAAAAGGTTTTACGGTTTGCATTTCAAGGTTTTGCGTTTAAAGGCTAGGCATTTATAGGCTAAAAGGTTTGCATTTAAAGGTTGTTTTAAAGGTTTTGTGTTTAAAGGTTTGGCATTTAAAGGTTGTTTAAAGGCTTGGCGTTTATAGGTTAAAAGGTTTGCGTTTGAAGGTTTTGCGTTTAAATGTGTAAAGGTTTTGCGTTTCAATGTGCAAAGGTTTTGCATTTAAAGGTGGTTTTAAAGGTTTTGCGTTTAAAGGTTGTTTAAAAGGTTTAAAGGTTGTTCAAAAGGTTGTGTTTAAAAAGGTTTAAAGGTTTTACGTGTAAACGTTGTTTAAAGGTGGTTTGAAGGTTTGCATTTCAAGGTTTTGCGTTTAAAGGTGGTTTAAAATGTTTGGCGTATAAAGGTTGTGTGTTTTATGTTCGTGTTTCAAGGTTTTAAGCTTAAAATGTTTAAAAGTTATTTAAAGGTTTGCGTTTAAAGGTTTTGCATTTAAAGGTTGTTCTAAAGGTTTTGCATTTAAAGGTTTTGCATTAAAGGTGGTTTTAAAGGTTTTGCATTTAAAGGTTGTTTAAAAGGTTTAAAGGTTGTTCAAAAGGTTTAAAGGTTGTGTTTAAAAAGGTTTAAAGGTTTTACGTGAAAACATTGTTTAAAGGTGGTTTGAAGGTTTGCATTTCAAGGTTTTGCGTTTAAAGGTTAGGCATTTATAGGCTAAAAGGTTTGCATTTAAAGGTTGTTTTAAAGGTTTAAAGGTTTGGCGTATAAAGGTTGTGTTTAATGGTCGTGTTTCAAGGTTTTAAGCTTAAAATGTTTAAAAGTTATTTAAAGGTTTGCATTTAAAGGTTTTGTGTTTAAAGGTTTGGCATTTAAAGGTTGTTTAAAGGCTTGGCGTTTATAGGTTAAAAGGTTTGCGTTTGAAGGTTTTGCATTTAAATTTGTAAAGGTTTTGCGTTTCAATGTGTAAAGGTTTTGCAGTTAAAGGTTGTTTAAAAGGTTTAAAGGTTTGGCGTATAAAGGTTGTGTGTTTTATGTTTGTGTTTCAAGGTTTTAAGCTTAAAATGTTTAAGTTATTTAAAGGTTTGCGTTTAAAGGTTTTGCGTTGAAAGGTTGTTTTAAAGGTTTTGTGTGTAAAGGTTTTGCATTAAAGGTGGTTTTAAAGGTTTTGCGTTTAAAGGTGGTTTAAAAGGTTTAAAGGTTGTTCAAAAGGTTTAAAGGTTGTGTTTAAAAAGGTTGTTTAAAGGTTTTACGTGTAAACATTGTTTAAAGGTTTTACGTGTAAACATTGTTTAAAGGTGGTTTGAAGGTTTGCATTTCAAGGTTTTGCGTTTAAAGGCTAGGCATTTATAGGCTAAAAGGTTTGCATTTAAAGGTTGTTTTAAAGGTTTTGCGTTTAAAGGTTTTGCGTTTAAAGGTTGTTTAAAAGGTTTGGCGTTTAAAGGTTGTTTTAAAGGTTGTTTAAAACGTTTGGCGTTTAAAGGTTTTGCAATAAAAGGTTTAAAGGTTGTGTTTAAAGGTTTCGTATTAATGGTTGTTTTAAAGGTTTTGCGTTTAAAGGTTGTTTCAAGGTTTTGTGTTTAAAGGTTTTGCGTTTAAAGGTTATTCAAAAGTTTAAAGGTTTGTTGTGTAAAGGTTTTTTGTTTCAAGGTTTTGCATTTAAAGGTGTTGCGTTTAAAGGTTTTGCATGTAAATGTTTAAAGGTTGTTTGAAGGTTTTCCGTTTAAAGGTTTTGTGTTTAAAGGTTGTTTGAATGGTTTTGCGTTTAAAGGTTGTTTAAAAGGTTAAAAGGTTTGGCGTTTAAAGGTTGTGTTTAAAAGGTTTTAAGGTCGTGTTTAATAGGTTTAAAGGTCGTGTTTAAAAGGTTTAAAGGTCGTGTTTAAAAGGTTTAAAAGGTTGTGTTTAAAAGGTTGTGTTTAAAAGGTTTAAAGGTTGTGTTTAAAAGGTTTAAAGGTTGTGTTTAAAAGGTTTAAAGGTTGTGTTTAAAAGGTTGTGTTTAAAAGGTTTAAAGGTTGTGTTTAAAGGTTGTGTTTAAAAGGTTTAAAGGTTGTGTTTTAAAGGTTGTGTTTAAAAGGTTTAAAGGTCGTGTTTAAAAGGTTTAAAGGTCGTGTTTAAAAGGTTTAAAGGTCGTGTTTAAAAGGTTTAAAAGGTTGTGTTTAAAAGGTCGTGTTTAAAAGGTCGTGTTTAAAAGGTTTAAAGGTTGTGTTTAAAAGGTTTAAAGGTTGTGTTTAAAAGGTTTAAAGGTTGTGTTTAAGGGTTGTGTTTAAAAGGTTTAAAGGTTGTGTTTTAAAGGTTGTGTTTAAAAGGTTTAAGGGTTGTGTTTAAGGGTTGTGTTTAAAAGGTTTAAAGGTTGTGTTTAAAAGGTTTAAAGGTTGTGTTTAAAAGGTTGTGTTTAAAAGGTTTAAAGGTTGTGTTTAAAAGGTTGTGTTTAAAAGGTTGTGTTTAAAAGGTTTAAAGGTTGTGTTTAAGGGTTGTGTTTAAAAGGTTGTGTTTAAAAGGTTTAAGGGTTGTGTTTAAAAGGTTTAAGGGTTGTGTTTAAGGGTTGTGTTTAAAAGGTTTAAAGGTTGTGTTTAAAAGGTTTAAAGGTTGTGTTTAAAAGGTTGTTTAAAGGTTGTGTTTAAAAGGTTTAAAGGTTGTGTTTTAAAGGTTGTGTTTAAAAGGTTTAAAGGTTGTGTTTAAAAGGTTGTGTTTAAAAGGTTGTGTTTAGGGTTGTGTTTAAAAGGTTTAAAGGTTGTGTTTAAAAGGTTGTGTTTAAAAGGTTTAAAGGTTGTGTTTAAAAGGTTTAAAGGTTGTGTTTTAAAGGTTGTGTTTAAAAGGTTTAAAGGTTGTGTTTTAAAGGTTGTGTTTAAAAGGTTTAAAGGTTGTGTTTAAAAAGGTTTTAAGGTTGTGTTTAAAAAGGTTTTACGGTTTGCATTTCAAGGTTTTGCGTTTAAAGGCTAGGCATTTATAGGCTAAAAGGTTTGCATTTAAAGGTTGTTTTAAAGGTTTTGTGTTTAAAGGTTTGGCATTTAAAGGTTGTTTAAAGGCTTGGCGTTTATAGGTTAAAAGGTTTGCGTTTGAAGGTTTTGCGTTTAAATGTGTAAAGGTTTTGCGTTTCAATGTGCAAAGGTTTTGCATTTAAAGGTGGTTTTAAAGGTTTTGCGTTTAAAGGTTGTTTAAAAGGTTTAAAGGTTGTTCAAAAGGTTGTGTTTAAAAAGGTTTAAAGGTTTTACGTGTAAACGTTGTTTAAAGGTGGTTTGAAGGTTTGCATTTCAAGGTTTTGCGTTTAAAGGTGGTTTAAAATGTTTGGCGTATAAAGGTTGTGTGTTTTATGTTCGTGTTTCAAGGTTTTAAGCTTAAAATGTTTAAAAGTTATTTAAAGGTTTGCGTTTAAAGGTTTTGCATTTAAAGGTTGTTCTAAAGGTTTTGCATTTAAAGGTTTTGCATTAAAGGTGGTTTTAAAGGTTTTGCATTTAAAGGTTGTTTAAAAGGTTTAAAGGTTGTTCAAAAGGTTTAAAGGTTGTGTTTAAAAAGGTTTAAAGGTTTTACGTGAAAACATTGTTTAAAGGTGGTTTGAAGGTTTGCATTTCAAGGTTTTGCGTTTAAAGGTTAGGCATTTATAGGCTAAAAGGTTTGCATTTAAAGGTTGTTTTAAAGGTTTAAAGGTTTGGCGTATAAAGGTTGTGTTTAATGGTCGTGTTTCAAGGTTTTAAGCTTAAAATGTTTAAAAGTTATTTAAAGGTTTGCATTTAAAGGTTTTGTGTTTAAAGGTTTGGCATTTAAAGGTTGTTTAAAGGCTTGGCGTTTATAGGTTAAAAGGTTTGCGTTTGAAGGTTTTGCATTTAAATGTGTAAAGGTTTTGCGTTTCAATGTGTAAAGGTTTTGCAGTTAAAGGTTGTTTAAAAGGTTTAAAGGTTTGGCGTATAAAGGTTGTGTGTTTTATGTTTGTGTTTCAAGGTTTTAAGCTTAAAATGTTTAAAAGTTATTTAAAGGTTTGGCGTTTAAAGGTTTGCGTTTAAAGGTTGTGTAAAGGTTTTGTGTTTAAAGGTTTGGCATTTAAAGGTTGTTTAAAGGCTTGGCGTTTATAGGTTAAAAGGTTTGCGTTTGAAGGTTTTGCGTTTCAATGTGTAAAGGTTTTGCAGTTAAAGGTGGTTTTAAAGGTTATTTTAAAGGTTTTGCGTTTAAATGTGTAAAGGTTTTGCGTTTCAATGTGCAAAGGTTTTGCATTTAAAGGTGGTTTTAAAGGTTTTGCGTTTAAAGGTTGTTCTAAAGGTTTTGTGTGTAAAGGTTTTGCATTAAAGGTGGTTTTAAGGTTATTTTAAAGGTTTTGCGTTTAAAGGTTGTTCAAAAGGTTTGAAGGTTTTGTGTGTAAAGGTTTTGCATTAAAGGTGGTTTTAAGGTTATTTTAAAGGTTTTGCGTTTAAAGGTTGTTCAAAAGGTTTAAAGGTTTTGTGTGTAAAGGTTTTGCATTAAAGGTGGTTTTAAAGGTTTTGCATTTAAAGGTTATTTAAAAGTTTGGTGTTTAAAGGTGGTTTAAAACATTTGGCATTTAAAGGTTTTGCAATAAAAGGTTTAAAGGTTGTGTTTAAAGGTTTTGTATTAATGGTTGTTTTAAAGGTTTTGCGTTTAAAGGTTAGTCGTTTAAAGGTTGTGTAAAGGTTTTGCGTTCAAAGGTGCTGTGTTTAAAGGTTTTGCATTTAAAGGTGTTGCGTTTAAAGGTTTTGTATGTAAATGTTTAAAGGTTGTTTGAAGGTTTTCCGTTTAAAGGTTTTGTGTTTAAAGGTTGTGCGTTTAAAGGTTTGGCGTTTAAAGGGTTTAAAGGTTGTGTTTAAAAGGTTTAAAGGGTGCGTCTTAAAGGTTGTTTTTCAAGGTTGTGTTAAAGGTTTTGCATTTAAAAGGTTTAGGTTTTTAAAATGCAAGATGTTACAGTGAACATTTACACTTGGTCACTCAAAGGGGTAAAATTAGCATAGGTGCCTCCCAAAAATCCAACCCCTCGTCCTCGCCGTGGGAGGTGGAAACGGGTCGAGTCCAGGTTTAAGTCAAGACATGTTTGCATAATGCTGGGTTGCTTTGCTGCATGGCTGCTTGTCTTGACTCAAACCTGGAAACGTCCTGGCTAACGGGGCTCTGGTCTGATTAGTTACTTTTGCACTTTTTAATGAGCATTGAAATTGGAACACTTAATTTGTGCACTGAAATGTTTGAGTGTGAACATTTAGAGCGGGCAGGCTCATCTTTAGCATTGACCCCTGTTTTAGTTTGACTTCATTACTCTGCCCAGTAACAGTCTTGGGGTCAAACTTATTTCCTCCCAGCCCGTCATGCCTCCATTGCAGGGCGCTGTAGCAACCTCTCAAACTCCTATGGTGTCATGTGGTAACACGTCCATCTCCCCAGATGGAAGTACCAGGTTCAACTCCTGGTGGGAGTAAAATGGTTTCTACTACAGCGTCCAGCAAGGACCAGCACAAGGCCCAAACTAATGATGTCATCTTCCTAGATTAAGTTATCTGGGTCTTTGAGGCTGCATGAGTCCTACCCATGAGTCACAGCCCCACTTTGAAACAGATTTGTCTTAAATTTTCAAATGCGTCTGTGAAATGTAAAAATGTTAGAAGCTTCCTTTACACTTCTGAATCTCATTTTATATAAAACCTGTGATCGTGTGAATTGTAAAATGTGTCTCACACCGAGTTTGACTACTTTCAGCTCAGCTCAACTAATTATTCATTAAAGAAATTTGAATAATCTCCAGCACCAATCACTGGAGCAAGCTGTGGGTGTGTATGTTTGCAGGACATGAGTAAGGAGTGGGAGTCAAGTCCCCACTATCCTCAGCTGCCAACAATCACCAAATCTGCCGCTCTTTTCTTCAACCCGAAATTCAAGGAGAACGGACGTTGATGAAGTCTAACAATACTGAGCTACTCCAGGCACCAGAATATTCCATTGACCTCTATACAGGCAATTTTGTTTTACTGCTTGGGCACAGAAAGGGAGGCCGCATCAACCTGACCTAATGTACGAAGAATGCTGCACAAAAATGAAAGCAGAAATATGGGAAGGCCAAAGACTCCTTTTTGCCTACCTGAAAGTTATGCGAGAGTTCAGGACATAGTTGGCTGTACCCTGCCAGCAGTCCTTTAGGTTTGTCAGGGTCAGGACGAAAACAAAGGTTCTTCAGGTCTGTCTCTAAATCATCATCCTGGATGGATTTGAATGCACACATGTAAAAATTACTCAATGTTTGCATTCCATTCATTAAGACATCCTGGGAAACAACTTTTGATGGCTAATGGCCATTTAAGATCAACTTACTACTTTCCTTCATAGTGACAACATGTAAAGTTCTCTTGTTCACCTGAAATGTCCTCACAACTGGCCCCATGCCGAGGCTTTCTGATTCTTGTCAGGGGGCTTGGACCCCTTTCAAACTTGCTTGAAAGTCTAGTGATCATTATTGAGTACTTATGTCGAACTCAAAACCGAAAGTTAATACTGCCAAAAATGATGCATGGTGTAAATTTTTATCTACTAGTTCATGAGCCAATAACAAGCAACACACATGTCCTCATCATGAAAGTGCATCAAATGCATCAACTTATCCCAGTTTGTGTGTTTGAGATTCTACTTACAAAGTCTTTGTCTTTATTGTCTTCCTCTTGGTCACCCTCAGCCATTTCATCATCACTCTCCTCCCAGCTTTCGTCTTGAGCCCCCAGGCAAAATTAAAAAATACAATTAGAGTAATTATGTGTTGATGACTGACAAATGAATTCCATTTACTGCACGGCTAAAATAATTCACTTTTAGAAATGTTGGTGAGAAGTGAATGACTACCACTGCGCAAATATTCTACTGCTGCATCTAAGTGAAAAGTATAGTATTGTACAAATGAAGTATGTATCTATACAATACTGTCCTTTCACTTCTAATTTACCTGCAGCAGCATCATTGTCAGGAGTGTCCTGAGGCCTTCCAGGCAGGGGGAATGAGTAGACTGACTGATCTGATGTCAGTGGTAGAGGGGTTTTAGGAAGGCACTTCCTCATCAGCTGCACAGAGAGCTCCACCAAGGACTCCAGGCCTTTACTCAACAAACATTTCTATAATAAAATAAACCACAAAGTATTAATATCTAACCTTTTAAAAAAGCCATTAACAAACAGTAAAAGACAAAAATGTGATGAGATTGCGGCAGTAGCTCAGTCCATAGGGATTCAGCTTGGGAACCGGAGGGTCTCTTAAATCTTATGATAGAGTAGCCCCCTGGACTTAAATGAGTAGGCGACTGTTTGTTGAGCAGCTTATGGTATGATGATTAAAGAATTGAAATCAGGAGTTCGGACTCAGGAAGGCATTTCCGGGTGTGAGCAATTTGCAGCTAAAACTTCTCTCTAGCTTTATTTGCTTTTTAATATCGTTATAGCTTAATATTCATCATACACTTATAATACAATTCGGAGCCTTGCAAAGTGAAATCTACCACATGAATTGACCGTTCCATCTTGTTCCTCTTTAGGCTCGTCTTTACAGACTCCGCCCCTTCCATGGTGCCGTGGACATAGCCACATAAAGAGAGCCAGTGTTAACCAAGCCAGTTAATTAACAGCGCTGTGATACCGATCGCGGCCCAACTGTGGTGTTTAGCTTTGTCAAGCCCAGTTATGTTAAGCTTCCTTCTAGCTGGCTTCCTTGGCAGTGCAGCCCTCTGGGAGCAGACCCAGCATGGACAGGTGTTTGGTATCTGTCAATGTGTTTGTGGCAAGTGTAGGGTTATTCACAGCCACGCTGCAATAAATTAAAATGTATTATAAAACTTAACTATCATACTTTCAGTTAAAACGCACCAGTATAATGTATTCCCACAGAAATTCATAAAATAAAGAAATCAGAACAGACAGAAATAAATCTTGAAACAACGAAAGAAGAGAATAAGGGTTTTTCCCACTTTACATGTGTAGTTTGATACAGGATCCTAATGCCTCCATGGGTTATGAAAGTCTGTCTGGCTCCAGTGTTGCGAGTGGCCTTATGGAGGCAGCGCAGCAGTGCTAGGCGAATTCCGATGGCAAGATGTCCAGTGTCCTTGCTGTGCCAGTCCTCATAAAGCTGTAACAAGCCACAGATGAAGCCCTTTGACACCACGGCGCAGACATTGGCTTCTGTGAGAAAGAGAAATCGGAGAGAGTAATAACCATGTTGGGTTATGTAAACATCACTGATACTGAGAACATGCACTGCTCCAAAAAAATGAAGGGAACACATAATCATCACAGTACAACACAGTCAGTTAACCTTCAGGTATCAATCTGTCCATGTAGGAAGCACAGGTGATCAATTTCATCTGCTGGTAAACACAGGTGCGATGGAGAGGCAAAAACAAGACAACCCACAGCCCAGCACCGTTTTATTTTTACTTGTATGAGGAATGTGGAAAAGTGAAAGAACGTACTTGTGCGCAGCAGAGCAGCAAGGGTATCAATCCCTGCCCTAGAAGGGGGCAAGGAGGAAGCAGTCAGTTTCAGTCATTCAACTCCATGTACAGTCGCTGATTATAGTGAACACAAAGACAGTTAGGATCACCTGTATGGATATTGCAGATGCGAAACAATTTACCAGCCCCGCCGATATAATGTAGTTAACAGGTCGACAATGTGTTTGGAGATTTCGTTTGGAATAAGCGATCTAAATCACGCAGAAGAGAAAAATGTGTCGTCCCTCTCTACTGTCATCTTGTATCAGTGTCCCCCTCCTTCAGTGCTTTTATATGGGCAATGCTAAAGCACAAAGGAGAAGCCATGCATAAAAGTGTTTTCAGCAGTGAGCTTCAAATACTGACAAACAAAATCACACTGTGGTTTTTGTTGTGATTTTAAAGTTTCTCACATCGTTTGGAAGATGTCCTTATAAATAACACCAACAACATATCACACATATTGCACTTTATCTATCCTACAGGCTTTGGCAAGAGGACAGGCAGGTGTTTGTTTTATAGGAAGGGTCACCAGACAGTTCTCAGAAAGCTAAACTCAGCATTGGGCCTCTGTGCAGCCACGACCACAATGTAAATGCAGATAGGGCAATAAGAGCAACCTAATTGATCCCGTGCCTTCCCTGACATATTGCGGTGAGATTGGTGTTGGGGATTAAACAACTCAAGAGGTAAATGATGTGAAGGACATGGCAAGTGCATATAAACTTCAAAGGACCCCAACCAGTATTCACCAATGCAGTCATTGGTGAATAGTGTGTACCGAATTAAGTCCTTAAAACCCTGAAGTACTGTAGCATATAGCAGTCTAATAGGTTGTACTGAGGGAGTAACTGCTGCTGACAGGTGAAAATGGTTTAATTGTTCAGCCTTAGAGTGACTGACTGACTTAACTGCTTTAAATGTGTGGACAGCAGCCAAATAGCTGATTCAACAGCCACCGTATTACAGCTATAACCGGACACATCAGTGTGACAGGCATGTCTAAGCACCTCTTAACTGGAGGAAAACGTCATGTCTCCTGCCTCATTGCTCCCATTGTAAAACAGTAATTTACAGCTGTGTGGCATCTGGGCTGTTAAATGTGGAATCCAAGACTTCTGGAATTGCATTACAACAATTAACAACCTACCAGTGTCCGCACATTTTACAGAAAATGTTCCCTGAGGGCTACAGATTTATGATAGCTCAGGTGTAAGCATCCAATTACCACACACCATTGAGGAGTTTCATATTCCCTTATAGATGATCCAGTGTTACCATACCTGGCATCAAGCCATGCAGAGTGGCCAGTGCCACCAGCCCTCCTGGCATGCCGGACTATTTGAGCCAATGCCATCAATTCTGACAGAGACAAATGAGAAAATGATATACGAGCCAAGAGGTGAAGGCACACAGCCTTTGCCAGAGCTAGAAATTATGCAGTTCAGTTGCAACATGATGATGTGTTGGGTCATCATTAAATGAACATGTTTATTTACTGCTGGTGAGTGTAATTCAAGCCCCTCATATGTTAAAACAGGTTTTGCCATTTCATAACTGATGTGCTGCGTTTGCAGTTATAGGGAAGACAGTTGGGCTGCTCTTTGGTGTTTGGGTGACCATACATCACAGAGGCAACACTATAGTAACAGACTATAAAAGATTTCGCTGTAGTGGACTAATTTGAAGTAATGATTGTGTTCCATCCACGAAGAATCAATATTCAGAGTCTAGATATGTGTGTGTTGAGTTGCAGGTCAACCCAAAACTGTACACAGAGGCTTAAGTACCACAGAGGTTAAGCAGCTGTAAAGTAACAGGTACAGGTAACTCAGACAAACAACTGTGTGTATTCACAAAATCTAGTACACGCTGGAAGACATTCCTTATTGCCTAAAAACCAGGTTTGATTGCAGCATAATACACACTCACGCTACAACCAACAACAACATGGCAAATGCTCCCTCCGTGTAGCAATGCTTTTAAAATGCAGATGCACTAAGCATGGATTGAGTGTGTGTGGTCCCCTGCCACATGCAAACCCTAAAAATTGGATAAAAATTAATTAAACAAATCAATATACCCACTGAAAATCTGATTATAAATACGTTTAACACTATGTAATGCTTCTTCCTTGTAGTGGTTCTGTTTTATGACTTTTACACTTATTGTAAAACTGTACTGTATTATATTCTATTTTCTTGGTGATTGTATTGGTAATTGTGCCATTTTAATGTAAATGACAGGCATCCGTTTTTGAATATTGTATTGTACTGTGTGTGTATGTTGCCATGAAAGAGAAAACAAAAATGTTCAGACTGTTAAGTGACAGATCTGTGTGTACATACTTGATAGTGTGCAAATGCGTGGTGGTATAAGGGGGGATAAGGTAGTAGATGACATCAAGCCCATTGTTCTGCCCAATAAGGTTTGCTGTAGAAACTGTAAGGAGAAAAATAACAACAAACATGTATTAACTGCATCCAGATGATCTTCCTCTAGATTCCTCTTTGCTCTTCCGTGGTTTAAGTGGAGTGAAGTCTCCTCCCTTTCAGTGTTGGCAGCGGGATGTGCTTTTAATGGACTCGTAAAAATATCACCCATTTAAATGCCTGCTGTCCAGCCCGGAAGACACGTGTCATTCCATCACTCTCACTGCTTCAAATGTAATACTATACACTTTTGTTGGTGCAGATAAAACTTTATTGGATGTAAATGTGATGGATTAAAATTACAGGCGCTTCACATATTGACCATAGTTAGACTGTAACTATGGTCAATATGTGAAGTGAGGTATGACAGAGAAATATCTTACAATACATTTAAGTACATGAAGTTTCTCTCCCACAGGAGCCTGCTGCTAGTTATCTAAAGAGCAAAGGTAACTCAAGGGCCCTGACCTCTCCCCAGAGTTGAGTTGATTTCTTTTACAGCTAAAGGAAGAAGAGGTTCAGTTTTCATTTTCCTTCTCTCCAAAAGGGTTAGATAAATGTGTGTGTGTGTGTGTGTGTGTGTGTGTGTGTGTGTGTGTGTGTGTGTGTGTGTGTGTGTGTGTGTGAGAGAGAAAGATGACAGAGGCTTTGCTGTGCCTTGAGTGTGGGAGAGTGTGTGTGCGGGAAAATCTTCTCCTTGGCCAATTCAGGGTTACAGGTTTATAGTACAGGATACAATATCACTGACACTGTGTCTGAGTCTGGCTCTGTGTTTGTGTTAATGTCCACACAGCTGTCTGGCATCGGTCAACAGTCTGTCTAAGACAAGAGACTGAAGCGAGTTGTTTTCAATCTACAATCCCCTTCCTCAAACATGCTGTCAGGCCCTGAAATGCTGTGACCCTGTCTGTTATTTGCATAACAATTTTTGTAACCTAAATTTCCCATGATAACCGTTTCTTCCAAGAGACTGAGACGTGTCCACCATCAACATTTCTCATAAAAACCATCTAGCCAACAATTACATAACATTGAAGTAACGTTACATTACATAAAGTATCCAGAGATTAAACATCAGCCCGCTTTTCCTGTACAAGTACAAGTACAAGTCCAAGTGGCCACTGTAAATGGGACGCAGTGTGTTTATGTTTGTACCTGATGAGGAGAAGACCTGGATGACCCACAGGCAGGCTGCAGCCCGTCTGGCATGTTTGATGTTCTGTTTGAGCAGATTCAAGGTAAGCAGCACAGCTCCAGCATCCTCTGCCTTCACTCCTATACGACGGTCTGTTTGAATACAAACACACACCTTACCATTTCAATCTCAACTGTATGGCTTCAGAGCTGAACACCAGAACACTGGCTCTGACTGATCAACTGATCTCAATCACTCTCAAATAGATTTTAAATGCATGCTGAGATAGCAAACCCATGTATCCAACTATTTCACGTATCTATCAATGAATCCATCCTTCCTCACCTCTGTGTCCGACTTTGGCCAGGAGGTGCAGCAGTGGCAGTAGTACGGTGTAGTCAGGACTTGATCTGCCGCCAGTGTTGACCAAGGCTGTGAGCAAAGCTTCACTGGCACCTTTACTGATCATGTTCTTGATACGACGGTCTGTACCTGAATGAATGAATGATTTCATTCAATAAATGAAAAGTCTTTACACTTGTATCTTCCTTCATATTTTAAGTTACAATACCAGCATCCCATTCAGTTGCATTTTGCGTAATTTGAAGCTACAAATTGAAAAATTGTGTTGAATTAAGGACACAAATATCACAGAAAAGTGTTGATGTGCTTTTGGATATTGCTGTAAGTCAATAGAAAAGTAATTGGCAAAAGTGCAGTGGAAACATGATTATTAATTCTCTGAGAGCCGTAGATCACTGAAAGCCTGCTACACATTCATGGCCGTAGCCAGCTATGAGGTCACCGAGGTCAGGTGTAAGCTTACCAGCTGACAGCAGTTCATCCAGTACATTGAGGATATTCAGCATGCTGTCAGCATCCCCTGCATTCTACAAAGACAGAATGAAAGAATCAGCTTCCTGGACTAAACACTGATTCAGTCCAATCATTTTTCAGAAATGAACCGACAGGAAGAGAGCAGAGACAGGATCCACTTTGTCAAGTGCTCCGGTTCATTTAAGTATGTGTCCTGGGGGATTGGATTGGATGAAGCACCCTGTTCACATTAAACCACACAGTTTTCTGTTATGTGTCAAATACATTTTTTGAAACACACAGTAAAAGCCAACCCACATTTTTAAAAGGTTTACTGCAATGATCGCCTGTTGGGATAGTCGAACATAAGCCTTATTAAATTATGCAGTTCAAACAGAAACTCTGGCCAAACATCTCCTTCATTACAGCATGTGTTGTATGAAGTATATGTTGTATGAAGCCAACTATCTGCTTGATATAAATAGCTTACTATTTTGGTGCCCAGCAGTCTGCGTGTTTAACACAAACAGTGCACAATTGTGTTGAGCTACTGTAATGAGACTCTAAACAGAGGTGTAATTGCTTCTCAGACTCTGGGTGATGGCATGTAAAGAGAGAGTGTTGAAAAGGACCTTTCAATATGCAATTGACAGAACAATGTTGTATGTCTTCCTCACTGTGCTCAACTGTCCTGAAACTGTCCTCTCTATCTTTTGTGGCCACATTTCAAGCTTATTTATTATTATTATGAGGCTGGTCCAAGTCCCCATAAAGCAACCAAGATCAATTCCAGACAGGTTCCTTATGCATTTTGGTTTTTTTGCAAGTGATCTTCCTAGAGAGCTCTGGGTTGGGTCTGGAACTTCCTCATGTTATGGCTCTTTGAAACATTGAACGTGATATTGGGCTACAGAAATCATCTGGACTTAACTTGACTTAGGTTCAGGCTAGTTGACCATAACCATGCGGCTCTTAACTACACAGATTGTTTTGGCTGTATTTTGGTTGGTGCCACATTACAACATTCTCCATCCTCAAACCATTAACAGTACAGGACTGTCATTTGTAGGCTGGAATGCTTTGACCTGAACATGAACCTGAACTTGAAGCTGACATTGCGGCAAGGGGGTGGGGGGTCGCCAGCTGGAAAAAGTATCACAAATCACCGGATACAAATTCTTTATATTTGTTCCCCTGGGAAAAAACTGTGTCACTCAACAAGGAGGCAATTATGGTGCAAGGCCGCAGGAATTTCCGGGATTTTCTCAAATGAAAGATTTGTTGGATTTCCTTTCCACAGTCTGAGCTGTGAACTACAACAGCGAGCACAGGCATCCTGCATTGCAAATCCTCTGGCTTCAAGGTCTTTCGACTGTATTTTGATGATAGTTTACATCTTTAAGATTCTCATTCAGTTTGTGTTTATGTGAAAATTTTCAGTACATAAGCAATTTCGTAATACAGGACTCAAAGTTATTATTTTGCTTGATTCAGTCTCAGCAGACGAGCGAAGTGAACAGAACAAATAGACCTCACTAACACCTATTTGCTCCACTCATTCACCCTACGCTTTAGGGAGGCTTCACTACGGTGTGCTGGCATCCCAGTGTGAATGTTGTTACCTGTCAATATGGGCACCGAACAGAGCAGCATATTCTCTGTTATGCAAATAAATACACATTTTCCGGTTCAATGAGTAATTCCTCGCTTTCGTGTGGGTTTTCGTATTTTCTTTTCTTCTTTTATCCTCACAGAAGAGGTAGCTGATCTTTATTCTTGATGGTGCACCCTGGAACAGGTTACTGTAAATTGGTCACCTCACGAAAAAGAGTGTTTATACTGTATCTGCTATCAATATGAGAGTCTGAGTGGGACTCAAAGATCCTCGTTGAGGGCAACAAATCCCCTGGCAGCTTTTAAGTGAACAGGTGTCCATGGCTTAACTGCCCAAATGCACGCTTGTTGTCTCACCCTGCGGTCTGATCACGTTACATTAAGAGGGAGAGCGCTCATAGTACAACCACATGGCAGGTGGACAGGGATTTTAATAACGCACATCTCGGATTTCAGAGCTCCATGATGGACTGGGGCCACTGGAGAAACTCAGACGCTACAGCGCCCACAATCCTGCTGCAGACCTGTAGGGTCATGGAGTCTGAGTCTGTCCCCAACGCTGAGTCAAAGACAAACTGGTGCTTAGACCCCTAATAATAATAATAATAACAAGAAGAGGAAGAAAAAGAAGAAGTATACTTGATATTTTTTTCTTTTGTGAATGGATGTTTGCATAAATATTTATTATTTTATTCTCGCTCTTTTTTCCATCCTTTTAGTTGCACTTTCATCCATGTTTTATTGTATTTCTTTGTGTCGATTCCTTCCTCCTTATTTCATTCATTTCTGTGTTTGGTTTACACTAACCTCATCATTACTGCTTAACTCATTTAAAAAAAAAGTAAACTATTGATTGATAATAAAATTGAAAATAGCAAGACAACGTATATCAAATGTTCTTCTAAAACATTTCACAAAACCCTCATAAAAGTAATTAAAATACAAACCCCTATCTGTCTAATACATGAAAATGACTTTTTATACTACATAAGTTAAATGAATTTATCCTGTGTAGACGTTTGTTTTTTGGATATGATAACGCTTCTGGCGCAAAGCTACATCTAAGGATAAAATATAGCTAAGCTCAGCATTATAATATCAATACTTGTCACTCATCGGGACACCTGCTGCGGCAAAGGTGCCACATTGTCTGCAGCTCAGGGAGAAAGAACTACAACTGTTATCACTTCATTATTCACCACACAGGAAACAGCCCTGAGATGCAGCCCTGATGAAAGGAGAGGAGGAGAGGAGAGCGGTGAGCTTGGTTTGTAGTATGACAAACAAGACAGCTGGGACGCCCACTGGGAGAGCACACATTTATCCATAAGTCATAAATAGCAACGCACAACTCATGAAGCACAGGTTTTCAACAACAAGTAAAGTGGGTCTCAGGTTGTAATTCCTTGTCTCATGGAAAATTACAGGCTTGGATTTAAGGTTAAACTGATTGATATCATTTGGCCAAAAGCAGATCAGATATCAACCAGGCAGAGATGTCAACCTTTAATCCACATTAATTCTATTGAGATATTTTGATTGGACACTGCATAACTAATTCTATTATCTGCAATAGCCAAGAACAGCCATTACTACATATTATCTTGAGATAACGAGATAATTAGGTTATGATTATGAGATAACAGCTTAATACCTCAAGATAATGAGCTAATTAAGTCCTCAGCTCAACAGTAGCAACACAATATACTAGGAATAAAAGATCTGAAAATGTTTCAGGGAGTTTTCACACCTGCATTGTTTTTGTACATGTCAACCAAACTTTTTCTGTCATTTCATTTGATTCATCAGGTGATACCATGACAAATCAAAGGAAATAGTCAGTATTCCTTTGCCAGTCCACCCTCCAAGGTAGATGTTGCAACTATCGTCTCCTCACGGTGCCATCTGACCCTGGCACCACACCAGTTTTCCACATTTCCCAATCTGTCCAGTTTTTCCAGAGTCTAGTAACTTGTTCATACATGTAAATAATTAATGAACGACCATACTTTATAATATCTGAACTCCACATCAAAGGACAACTCACAAACAAAAAACAGCAAGGAAACTAAAACTAAAACCAATTATGAGATGTTGTTGCATTCATTACATGAATAGATTTTCAATTAGGCAATCACATTGTGTGTGTGTTCAAATCCTGTATTGTGTCTGTCCTGCCCTGTCCAATGCTGTATTTGTTCTCCAAACACTCAGCATGCCACAATATACAGTAATATAGCATGCATTCAGAAAATAGATAAATGTTTCATGAGAATATGTTATGAAACTCGGAATATATAGATAACAAAGTGACTGCTAACATTCTGATTCCTTGTATCATTTAAGTACAAATTTAACAGAATTAATTAGTTAATATAAGTGATAGCAAAATGATAATTAAAAACAAATACTCAGTGATGGATGAGTATTGTTTATAGTTAGTCTTGGTTTCAAATGTCCCCTCTATCAGCTGTGACAGACAGAGAGACACTAAAATGAATAAGATTAAGTTATATTTTATATTTCTTATATTATTCACTTGTTTATTTGTTGTCTAAACTCCCTTATCTAAAGTATAGCTGCCCTGTGGGACTGATATTTTCTGAACTCGCTAACTTCTATGACTTTTAATCACCATAACACATGACAACGTTTACGGTAAAACCAAGCACAGAGCAAGAATATTTATGATGTCATAAAATATGTACAGGATTTTATTTTCCTCCGTCAGCCTTCATCTGCCTACTGATCAAGGCTCCTGTGTCAACCACAAACTAATTCATAAGAATTTGATATACAGCTTACGTCAGGTTTGATACTGCGATACCTCAAACCAGGATAGCTGAATGTCATGCAGCAGGTCAGATATGATTCTGTTTATTGAATGTCCCTTTAATAACAAAGTTAATAGCATCTGGATAACTGCTTTAGCCTGTAGACTACTTGTTGCATATACTGTACAGTGCTCACAACAAACTGATATCAGCCCTTCCTCCTGCATCACAGCTGAGTCTGCAGAGATCTTCATGGCAGAAGAAAATGATATTAATACATTGGACTAGATTTGTGGTATAGATGACAGCAGTCTGCGTGTGTGGCAGGTCCAATCAGTTATGCAAGGAACAGAAAGGTAATGAAAAAGAAATAGGAATGAATGTGTCACGTATTCCAATGTAGCCTGCTTCTGTAGTTGTCCTGTGTCCTGTTGTGCATTCTCACTGATCTTCTGAGCACATTCTTCATGCACCATAATGATGTCCTTATTTTCACTTGTTGATTGCTTAAACAATCACTGTGGCTCTTAATTGATGTTACTGTAACAAAGAAATCAGTCCATTGGTAAAGCAGCTCCAGGATGTTGACTACAAGCAGGGGTAACATGCTCACCTGCTTATCACCAGCTAACAAACCCAGCCGTCTGTAAATACAAAACTGGAGGTTTTGTTGTAACCTCTTTGTTTTTGTTTTTTGTTTCCACATCTCAGAGCAGAGCCGGGATTTTTTTTTAAATGATTCAACTATTTAATTTTAATTCATTTACAACTAATTAATTTTAATTTAAATCCTATCCACTTTCAGAACTTCCAATGCTGTAGAAGTATTTCAAAGCAGTCAATTTAGCGTTTATGAAAATAGAACAAATGCTGGCTTGTTATGTCATGGCAGAGGTATGAGCTTTATGGGAGCCCTTAACTAACTTAACTTAATAAAACATTTTCATGTAATTATTTTCCTCCATATATGTAAAGATTTACAATCTGTGTGTCTCTCCTCTAACCCCCCTCATTGTTGTAGCTAGTTGTAGGTAAGATGATAAACCGGTGATATACGGCTGCGTAGAGAGAGGTGAGATCATTCTCACACATATGAAAGTGCCTATATATGTCTAGGTTTGTTTACACTGTCCTGATCAGCCTCTGCTTCATGTTCATTCTTTTGAGGAAAAGTAACCGATGTGCTTTTCTGAATGCACATTAGTTGGAGGGGTTGATTTCACCACCTAAGTGCAACGAATGACTCCAAATTAGATTTCCCACATTAAAGTATTTAACGTTTTTTATGAAATATGTTAAATATGAATTCAGCACCTTAACACATGTTGAGGGTGCTTCCATCACCAACAGCGATGGCGCATGCAGGCACACAGGCTTAGCTATATGGCTCCCAAGGCACAGTTTGAGATGAGCGTGATGGCGTTATTGAACAGCTGTGCAGGTAATGCATGCATCCTAATGATTTGACCCAATCTATTCGTTTTAATTATTATTATTTGTATTAACTAGACAGGTGTGTGTAAATGTCAGTCCATGTCACTCAGTCCATTGTGGTCTCACCTCCACAATAGTGCAAGAGTTTCCCTGCTGTTTGGGAGTTGTCTTTGCATGAATCTCAGGCGATACAAAGTTTCCCAGCACATATCAGACAGTAGCACAGGATTCATACAGCTCCTGTCTGTCTGAATCTGAATCATGGATCGCTGCAGACTCTCCTCTTTTAGGAGAAACCCATATTGTTCCATGTGATAGAAAACTGCAAAAGGATCTCTGACAACACTGTGCTCTTCCTCATTTAGTGGCTAATAACTCACTCTGCTCACATTCTCCTCTCCAGCTAATATACCATCAGGTACAAAACACTCTTACACAGAATATTAGCACATCTGCCTCACCATTAAAAGTGTATATAAAATATATCACAAATACAATGTTTGCCTCATAATATTTCAGGTTTCCTAAAGATAATGTTCTGTTTATTTGGGTGGATTTCTGCTTCTTATTTCATTTACAAATATCACAGATTTCTTTCAATATCACACAGCTCTGAATCATAGGAGTGTATTGTGTAAATCCACAATAATGTCACAGTAATAATTATCATGAACATTTTTAAATTCAGAAAACAGAAACAGAAAACAATATGAGAGATTTATCACTACAGCTAATAATGTTATTTCAGTATCACAAAAACAAACACACATGCAGAGGCAGACACTGTGGATCCCTACCTGCAGAGAGGAAAGAAGGACCTCTAAGCCGCTGGAGCTGGAGTAGGCTGCCATGCTCCCTCGTGTCCCTTTGCCTGAGCCGGTGGACCCGTCAGTTAGTCAATCAAACAGAAAGAAGGTGACAGAAAAGTAAAGAGACGGTCAGACAGTTGAACACAGAGCAGCACAGTCCAGTATGGAGAGTAGCTCCTCAATCGGAAGGATGCATACTTCTAATGGAGAGAGTGTCTCACCAAGCAAAGTGTCACACTGTACAGAAAACCTCTCTCTCTCTCTCTCTCGCTCTCGCTCTCTCACTTTCTCCCTCGCTCACTCTCTCTCTCTCTCTCCCTCTGTCTCTCTCTCTCGGTCTCTCTGTCTCTCTGTGTCAGATAGCATTGCTGCTGCTAGGAAGAAGAAAGGGAACTGATATTGAGTCTCGCTCCTACAGCTCCCCAGCTGATCCCAGCAGGCGTAGGAAGGGTGAACAAGGTTTAAGCGTATCATTTTGTCACCACTTACGTGTTTGTTTGTTTTGTTTTTGTCTGGCAAAAGTGTTTGTGCTTAAGCTTTTTTTTTATTGTCTACTCCTAACTTCTAAGTAGTTAATGTGTGTGTGGGGGCGGGTGTGCATGTGCTTGCGCGTGTGTGCGCGTGCGTGTGTGGGTGTCTAAGTGTAAGCCCGTGCCTGTGCATGTGTAACTTTAGCCCTACAGGATCAAGCGCTCAAGAAAGCATTTGTGCCATGGTGATGAGAAGGCTACCACTATAAAAAGGCCACACCAACACAAACTATATACAGTTCAGTAGTGGACTCCACCAATAAGGGACCTCATATGATAGAGATTCTGACATTTGAATGGCAAGAAAGCACTCAGTTACAAACAAGTCCTCTGGGCAAACTCAAAGCACAGCACAGCATTCAATCTTGAAACCCAAGTGCACTTAAACTACCAAAAGACTTCATACATGTGGCAGAAACAAACAAACATTCTCTACCAACAGGCAGATCGGAAATCAATTGTAATTGCTGACCAAAATATCTACAAATATACAGGACATTTATGTGTGTTACTGCAAATCTGATCTGTGTATCAACAGCAAAGTTAACCCCGTCAGCTGCATTTGGCCATAAGGATTCATCTTTATCATACTAAATGTTCTCTATACGTCTGGTGTGACCTCTCATCACCATATATAGCCTGATGTAATGTTCACTCTGGTCTGCTTCTGTCTGTAATCTGCGACAGCACACAGTATCAGAACCAGGCAGATATATTTCTAATCTAATTGCATTTCCATGTGATGGAGAGAAGACGAATAAAGAATTATTAGAGTTATTTCATTCTAATAAACAATATGATGTATATATAGTGTGTGCGTGTGCGTGTGCGTGTGCGTGTGTGTGTCTCGGTGTCAGTGTCAGGCCAGGTCAGGTCAGTTTTGCTCATTAGACGTGTTGACAAGATGAACTCTAATAAACTTCTTACCCTTTCTTACATCTCATCTCTCTCTCTTTCTCTCTCTGTCTCATTTTCAAGAAGATTTCTTTGCATAAGCATACAACAAGCACAGTATGACTGAAGCTCTGCCAGTCCCCTCTCTGTCTCTCTGTCCTCTCTGTCCTCCCTGTCTGTCATTCAACATGAATGTACCGACAGCCCTGTCCACCACAGGCTCCTCCATATCCCTGTGGTGTCTTCCAGGCTGGAGCCCAAAGGCTTCAGTTGTCAGGGACATGCGTGGGATCCCAAATGAATCATTGCGTAAAAACAGAGACATGCCGAAAGTTTCCAGCCCCTTTAGTGCTTATGTAGCGCTTAGATATGACCCATGAGCTTTTAAGCTGCTGTCAGACCGTCACTCTCTCTCTCTCTCTCTCTCTCTCTCTCTCGCTCTTTCTCTCTCTATCTATCTCTCTTTCTCTCTCTCTCTCTCTCTCGCTCTTTCTCTCTCTATCTATCTCTCTTTCTCTCTCTCTCTCTCTCTCGCTATAACACAAAGATGCCGGTCTGCTTCAAAGCTATAATGCTGCGGCCCAGCGGGGATGAAAACTGGCAAAGGACAATTTTACAAAATGGAAATTTCAGAGACAAATAAAAAGTTCATGTTCAACCCCAAGTGTTTCAGCTTGATGACACGATTCCTCATTACTGCAATATCTCTAAAAGTTACATGGAGTTAAATGTAGAGCAGTGTTTAACCTTTGATCAGTTCTGGTAAAACTAGGTTTAATACTTTCTTTTATTGAAATAATACAAATATATGCTCTCCATCCTGCTCTCTGTGTGTGTGTGTGTGTGTGTGTGTGTGTGTGTGTGTGTGTAAGAGAGTAAGTAAGACAGAGCTCAGGTCAAGTTGAAGGACACACTGATCATGAATTCCCATCCTTAATCCCAATTTTCAACCGGTGAGCTCCAAGCCAGTTTTCCAGCACCCATGAACTTTAGAGCAACCCACCGGTCCTCATAAGGTCACACACAGTAATCCATACATGGCCTCTCACATGAAATATGCAAACGCAAATGCACACACACACATACTGCTAAACACATGTAAGCACACAAATAGGACTTGCCGCCCCCATTGGGGATATTATGATAATCCACAGATGACATCATACACACACTTCCATCCTAGACAAGATTCCCCTGGCTCGATACACACGCACGCACATACACAGACAAACACACACACACACACCATTTCCTCAATAACAGGGGAGACCCTCTGTGTTGTTTCAGCTGTCTGGTTGATCTGTCCCTCTGATGCCGGCAGACACACACTGAAACCGCCACATGCATCTGTGAGCCTTTCATCTATAGCTCTGCTCACATTACTCTTGAATGAAAGCAACATACGTAGACTGGGTCAATCTGACACCAATCGAGTTCTACTGGTATTTACAAAGTGAATAAGTGTCAAAATGCTGGGAGTTGTTTTTTGTAGTTTTGTCACCATCATCGTTATTGCTTCCATAAAAAAGCAAAGACACCGAATCACTCAGAAAACTGTTTGAATCCAATTACTTAGTTACTCAATTATATACAATGCATGATTTATAAAGGTGTTTGAATAACATGTGTCATGTTTGAGTCATGTCCTGCCATGTGTTTGCCTGGATTATCTCTCTACATTCAGTCACTGCAGACACTAATGCAGCAGGAGGACTCACTAAGTCAGTGGAGGAGCTCTCATAAAGTGAAGGGGTCATCTTTCCTGTTAAATATCTGCACTCTGCACACAGAGACTGGGAGAACAATGCAGTGACGAAGGTAAAACTGGAGCTTTATCTGCATGACACAAATAATTGAAAAACTGAAAGGAAACATTCCGTTCACTTGATTGATGTTATAGCCATAAAATAAAGTTAAGATCAATCAATTTTGTTTCAAAGAAAGATCTCTAAGAAGATTTCTACAGGAAGTTGTTAAGAGTGTTAAATCTAGCATTAAAATAAGCATCACACTTCCTAATGATTGAAAGAGCTCTTAAGACAATGAAGGTTCTGCTGGAGGAGGATAAGCAGCAGCCACATGAAGTGCTCCCCATATTGCAACACAACAGCTCCAGTTCTCTAAGAGGTAAATGATCAGTAGGTTGCCTCTATTGCTTGGAACATGGATGGGTTTGTGTGTTGTAATGATTACTCCAGACTCTAGATGTCACTAAACCTTTACTCTTGAATAATAAGGCAGATCCAGGTCAGTGGTCCTGGGCCTTTTCTGTTGTAAAATGTCCCCTTGGTTATAAATCAGACTGCAAGTGGGTCTTAGGGGACAGAGGACACAGAACACAGGTGATAAAATGTGCACATAAATCAATCACATGAGTGAATAGATGCAGAGCAGCAAGGCTTCAGCTCTGTAATGCACACAATGAGCCAAACTGAGAGAGTGAGAAACAGTGAAAGAAAGCTTTTGTGGCGATACACATTCTGTCAATGAACTAATCCAAAATATCATAAAGTCCAATTGGATCCCTTCTGGTTTGCTTGTTCAAATCCTCTGGGGAAAGGTAGGAAGGTAGGAAGTCGTGTTTTTCAGCTGAAACATTGAACAGCTGCAGCATTTCTCTGAATGAAAGAATGATGTATTGGGAAAAGTCTATATATAAATATAAACAATACATATAATAACTTCAGGGTCTTTCTCAAATGTTTCATACAGAGAGGGTTGCTTATGTGTGCTAATGTCACCACTTTTGTCAATGTTCATCTACAACAAGTAACTTTTCTTCCGGGAATGTTCCTTTTTTTCTGTTGCTTGTTTCGTCATTGTTGCCTTGGCTACCTGGCCAGTTGCCTGACTGTGTAACCTGTACTGACACTGACTCCCTCCCCCCCCCCCCCCCCCCCCCCCCCTCCCCTCCCCAACCCCCCTCCCCTTCACTCTCTCTCTCTCTCTCTTTCTCTCTCTCTCTAATATTGAATTGCAAAATTAGCTGTAAAGTCTTCGTATTGAAACATGTGACTGCTAATCAACAGCTCACCTAAAACCGTCATTCTTCTCTGACTCTTTCGCTAAAGAGCTAAAGAACTCTTTTTGACTCTCTGCTGTTCTAGACTTGTATGCATCTGTCATGATGGCCTATCATGATCAGACATGCTGGAGCTGAGGTAGAATGAGCAAATTTACTAATCAGAATGTTGAATGTTGAATTTGTGCTGTATTTCTTCAAGCTAAATTTAGCATTCATTGGTTTTTCCTCTGTTTATTTTTGCCGAAGCTACATTTATCTGGCCACTTAAAGACTTATAGCCTGGGCCACTGACAAATCGCATATCAATCACTGATTTAGTGATCTGCTATTGCACATAATCAGCAATAGCTTCTCTTGCCACACAGAGTCTTGTCTGGTTCCACACTGGGCCTCACCCTGCATGGAGACTGAAGGGAGGAAAGCAGCCGGTGGAAGCACTGCTGGAAATGTCATCTGGATTCATTTGGAGCAAACAAATATCCTGTTGCAGGCATCAAGCCACATAAATAAATGTTTATCCAGTCATACTCCCTAGTCCCAAGTCCCTCAGTCTTTTTAATGATACATAGTCCATCATATCAGTCCTTGGACCCATTTGAGCCGTAAAATTAGCATCTACTTTGTATATCACTCTACAGGAGGCATTAGCTGCCAGCAGTAACCCACCTTCACCCTCAAACAAAGCACCTGCGCTCCCCTCTACCTGCTGCTGGCTTATATATATATGTACTGTACATCCTATATGAATATCCCAAAAAGTTTACTTATTTATTTTAGTCCTGGCCACCCCTTAAGTGTTCATTGTTTGTATTGATGATTGAACTGGGAGAGTTTCATGTTCATAAAAGCCTTTGAAATAATTCAGCTGTGATTCAGTGTCTTTGCAGTGTTGAAGAGCCTTTGCCACCCAAAATAACTCTCCTGACTTCAACAATCTATTAATACAAAGGAAAGCTTTTACGAGCGCTTAGTGCTTCTGAGGGACACAAGCAGACAAACACTCACACTGGAAACAGCATTGCCAGTGTGTGTGTGTGTGTGTGTGTGTGTGTGTGTGTGTGTGTGTGTGTGTGTGTGTGTGCTGCTACATTACACACTCATGGCACACACTGCAATACACACACACATTTCTTCTCTTTGCCCCCACTCTCTCTCACACATAAACCTCTCTGTGACATTGCTTTGGTAACACTGTGGGTGAGGAACATTCATGCACAACCAACAGTACTTTACCACTTTACAGCTTTTTTAGCTAAAGACCACTGTAACCCACACCTGTTCCCACATCCTGTGATTATAAACATATGAGCTATATGATCCTGGATAGATCCTTTATGTTCTTTGTCTTTTTTTGTTGTCAGCAGATGAAAGTTATTACTTCACACAGCAAAGACAGAATCAGCTTTTATTTAAAATTTGACAGTAACTGTCACACATTTACAAAGGATTTGCAGCCATATTTTAAGCACAGTTGAGTGAGCTTATAGAGAGCCTCTATGCATTTGCTTAAGGGCTGCCTGCTCACTCTAACCTCATTATTTGACTGAGATTGTTGGACATTTCATTTCTCTCCATAAATCTCAATGGACAGATAATTGTGATTGAATTAAGACTAATGAATGAGTGACCTCTGATTGAGCTTGTAGTTTGGTTATTCCACTTGGACTGATGAATGTATTCAATTGCATATTGTTGCATTGGCGTTAGAGTTGAAATGGAAAAACTAAAACATGATCTGTGCTTGTGGTTCGGAGAGCAGTTGCTTGTAGCAACACAACACGATACAGCAGTTAGGCAACGGGCCATTCAAACCCCTGCCAGCACACACACGTGCACACACACACAAGCATGATATACTACATGTGCCGCATAGATCTGCATGCAGCACATGTAGTATATTATGTAATACATACAGCATCCAGACACCAGCAGCAGCAGCATGTGGCTAAAGCACTCAGAAGACATCTTCTCATGAATGTCATTTCATTTTGGGATGGTTTTGCCATGGAGTGAGACATAAATCAATAACTCATCGACTTTGTATTCTTGGGCCAGGTCCAGATCTATGATTGTTTAAATCAGTTCTTACACAGGAAGTTGGGTCCTCGTGGAACTATGGAAACAAGCTCATGTCTCACTTGATCTCAGTGTGTATGTGGTGTCGTTTTCAAACATTTGTAAAGGTTTCACAATGCACCAAATGTTCAATTACATGTTTTAGTCAATGCAATTAAAGATTTGTTGGAGGTTATGATGGTTGATGCCCTTCGACAAACTTTTCACTGTAAATGATGTATGTTTTTATATTTTAAGAATAATTGTGTTTTATCTTATTTTATTATTGCAACAGAGTAAACATCAGTCCAGTGGTAGAGTCGCTGAAAAGCCCTGTGCTCCTGGTGTCTCTGACCTTCAATCACCTTGCATGGCTGAGTGTGTGCTCACATTCAGGACATAGCAGACTGAGCTGAAGCATCGGTCCTGCTGCACACACACACTCGATGATCAATCAGGACACAACAGGTTACAGACAAAAAGCTTTGTCTCAATTAAGAGGAAAGCCTATCAGGTTAGACAAGAAGTGTTGCATATAAAGAAGTAAAAACACTACACTCACTCATCAGGCACAACTACAAATAAAACGTGAAGTTACATCAAACAGTTTGTAACACACAGAAAGTTCTAGTTAATCTGAATTTGCCTATTTGAGGAGATGGAGAGCTTTGACTGTCATGCCAACTTTCTCTCTCTCCCTTGCTCTCTCTCTCTCTCACTCACTCTATCTCTAGTAGAGTTTCCATCAACCTGTGCTTTGTGTAGTTTGAAAACTTGGGGATGGAAACTCTCTAAGAAAAAGCACTCAAATGTGTCAAGTGTTTTTCTGCTTCCTTAAGGTGGATTTTGTGGGAAATGACACTTGGTGTTTCTTTCCAGGGTTGGGATTGACGAATGAAGTAACAGCCGCACTACACAGAGAGCAGCGCCACAACACAGCACACACAGGGATTGACAATTATGTCACTCAGGCAGCATTGACATCATTTCTTTGGCTGAATGACAAAGCAAGACACATGCAAATATCATCATTAAACACACACACACAGTCTATTCCTACCTGCACAAAACTGTGGGCAGCTCGCCTCCAGCTCTCTCAGAGTTCCATTCCAGGTGAAATTATTTTGGCCATACTTAAACATAACAGCTGCTTTTGAGATGAATCACCTTTTCTCTGTAGGTATTTGTGGATCTGGTACTTTCTAGCTGTCCTGTCTGATCTGGCTTCCCTCCCCTCTTCCTTTCAATGAGAGTGAGTGAATGCGAGGACACCCCAAGCTGAGTGTGAGTGAAGAGAGAGTTAGTGAGCAAGCACTTCTTATGAGCACCTGGCTGAGCTTTAAAAATGAACTTGTGCCGTCCCCTTACCCAAAATATCAAACAGCACTGTGTGTGTGTGTGTGTGCGTGTGTGTGTGTGTGTGGAGGGGTGGGTGAAGTGGACTGTGTACGTAAATCAACACTGTCAACAGTTTGGGTCAGAGGCTCCACTGTTTCCGACTGACGGCCAGCTGAGAAAGATCTGTGCATGTGTGTGCATGCGTGTGCATGCGTGTGCATGTGTGTGCATGTGTGTGCATGTGGATGCATGTGTGTGCATGCGGATGCATGTGTCTGCATGCGTACATGTGTGTGCATATGAGTGCATGTGTCTGCATACGTGCATGTGTGTGCATGTGTGTGCATGCATGTGTGAGGTGTGGGAGTGACTGACACAGAGGTCAAGAGATGAAGTGGAGAGAATGCTTTGTGGTTTTCGTTTGTCTTTGAAAAGATTCCAGGGGGTTAGTATTGCGCATGCACACACACACACACACACACACACCTTCCTAACTGCCTAACTGCCTGTCAGAGAAAAAAAGTTATTCCTACAAAAACACTATCTACAATGATTGTAGATTCAATGGAGCCCAGTCAGCAGAGAGCGTGTGACAAGTGTGTGTGTGTGTTTCAGTTTGTTACCATTGCCTTGAAAAGAAGGTGCTTATTATAGAGATAAAGAAAAAAACAGCTGATGATATGTTGCAATGCAGTAACATTGGCTTACCGCACTGCTCGCACTTTCACCCTGTTCATTTTACTAGAGCCGGGGCGCCGGGGGCCATTTGCTTCCTTCCTGAGTCAGGACAGCGTGTGCTGCAAACTGCTTGGCTTCATTACTCAAACTTATTATCAGTATGCCACTAAAATCAATGAAAAGATATATCCAAAATGATGCTTATGAGCCTATTTCAATTGCTGAAATGCATCAGTGCTGAGGAATGTTAGAAAGCAAACATGCATAGATGACTTCTGAAGAAACATTTACTCCAGCTGATTAAACACTTACTCAAACTGAATGCAAATCATTTTGTAACTTGAACCCAGACAGCTGGTCTTCCATTAGTGACAGAAACAAGGATCAGAGTAGGAAAATTAAAATTATACTTCTGGTAAACTCTGCTGACATTTAGCTTTTGTTGGTTTTGTTTTTGTTGAAAGTATCAGGCACCTGGCACCGTTCCCCAGATACCGTTCTACAATCTCAAGGCAAGATTATAAAGCTCTCATACTGTGTGTGGCATTCACATCCACGTGCAGTTTGACTGACATTCCAATCACAGTGCCTCCTGCAAGTCATTACATCTTGTCATCACCAGTTTTCTGTAATTTTCTGGATTGCGAGGTGAAAATGGATGTTTTTTTTGATGGATGCCTATTATTTTATATTTTCTATATTCTACAACTCAGAAGCTTTACTTTGCAGCCCAATTAGCAGACAATTGTATATTAATTGATATCAATCATATACTGTACAGAACTAAGAGACTAATAATCCTTATCTTCTCATTTGGATATTGAATTGTGCTAAACGTTTCTCTGTTATTGCATCCATACTTGTGGCTCCCTTTGTATAATCAGTCACAACCTCCATCATCGAAGACGAGGATGGAATAACTCTTCATGTCATGGATATGTTCACTAACCTCTACCTAAAGTGATGTATTTGCAGTAAACGAGGGTTGGGGTTTTTTTGTAGAGTGGATGGCATTTAGACATTGGACAGAGGTAAAGAGAGGACAGACATACTTATCATCTCCAAGGCTTAACAGAATATCATCTTGGCATGTGAACGACGCTTTGGCCATGTCTCACGTTGCCTCACACCTCACAGTTTGATTTAACAGATGCAGGTCTGTGGCTTAAGTTGCTGACGGAAATTCAGATCAATGAGTGTTAATTCTGAAGATGAATGAGATCGTTAGCATAGAGTGGAAAAAAACGTATCACAAAGTAACACCACAGGTTGGAAGAGGGGAAAACAAGCTTGGGCTTTAACGTAAAACGTGCCGTGTGGTTGCTACCCCTTCAAATTCCTCTTCATGTACCCCAGGAGAGCAAATACCCCTGCTTCATCACTTCATCTATACCCACGCTTCATCACTTCATCACAACTGGACCCCTGTTTAGTGGAGCAGATAAAATGGTGTGTGTCCACCTTTAAAGTACATGCACTGAAAATGGACCACACAGCAGGAGCTCAGGGTGTGAGAGCAGAAGCATTACATACACACTATGCATATGACTGCTGATGACCAGAATGCACTGCAGCTACATGGACACCATTGAAGTCAAGTGAAGTATAAAATCATCGCTCAAACAGAATCTAAAGGGGCGAGGAATAATAGTGAATGTTACATTTCACTACAACACAACATTCCCTCAGTACTTTCAGAGCTTGGCTGAGATGCGGAGTGAATCATTGACATAATTTATGTTTACAAGGTAATACTGCATATACACTACAGGTGTTTCCAATAAACCTCACAACCCCATCAACCGCTGATTGGAAATAAAATGCTGCCTCAAAATAAACAAAAGAATTTATGGTCAACTTAAATATTTATAGCGTGGAATGAAAAGCAGTTGCCATTGTCAAGTCGCCAAGAAGAACTTGAACAAGTGAGGGTTTCCATAAACAAATGAGGGTTCATCATTATTACAAAAACTGTGAAACGCTCTGCTTCCCCCTGGATAAGAGGCTAAAGCCCTGTGTGTGTATGTGAGTGAGAGAGTGCGTGAGTGAGTGTATGAGTGTGTGTGTGGTGGTGGTGGGGGGCGGTGTGTGTGTATGTATGTATGTGTGGGTGGGTGTTTGATGTTTGTGTGTATGTACAGTATGTGTGTGCGTGCGTATGTGTGGCTGTGTGCGTCTCAGTTTGTGTCATTGGTATCAGGTTTGACTATTTTCCATTGGGATCCGAGGTTTGTGGCGTGTGTGTCCAATGGGAAACCTGGAGCAGTTTCATCTTGGCCTCACACCGGTGTATGCTGATGTTTGAATCATGATGAATTGCATGTAAAATAAATGTTGTTTGTTGGCTTCTATATCCTTTGTTTGTCCTCTTTTTCCAAAATCAAGCATTTAGTTGTCTGTTGTTTTATCTGCTTTACAGCTTGGAACAGTTTGGAACACTATCAGATCTATTTAGAGAGAGAGATTTGTTTGTTTCATCTTTTTTGCTTTCCAGACATATTGAAGCTGCCTGCTGTACCACTTGATCAAGCAGTAGAATGTGATGGAGGTGCAGGGCAGCTCTTCTGACGGGCGCAGCTATCCATCACTGCTGAGTGTGTAACATGATCTTACACTCTCTGCACTTGCCATTCTGCACATGTCTGAAATAGCATTTTCCAAAACGCCTGAAACCCAAGCAGCTCTCCAGGCATACTGCCCAGCTCCAACACACACACACACACAGACATACACACTGGTAAACACATCTGTGACAGCAAACACACAGCCAAGTCAGTTATATATATTACAGAGGCCTCAAAAGACATTATTTTCACTGTACAGAATGGCAAATGTGCAGATTGAGCAGTATGTGCAGATGAAGAAAATGAGGATTCTGTCTCATTTCTAAAGAGAGAGTGTAGCAGGTGTGTGAATGCATGAATGGCAGAACACCTACAGTATGTTGATTGTAAGCAGGTGGAGGATCTATGATTGAGTAATGATTAAACTGTACCAACCCATTTGTAATTTATAGACATCAAGATTTATTGTGATTTCAATCTGATTATCATGTGTAAGTGATGTTTCAAACAAATCTAGTAAAATCAATGAATCACAATAAAATCAAAGTTGTAACATGCATTTGGATTAACACCCACATGCATAACAGACGCTGTATTCAGAAGAAACATTAAAATTCCATAACTACCAACTGTTCTAAACCTTAGAATGCATCTGTTTCTCCCCACACATCAGCTATTTATGGCACAGCACCACTTTCTCCCAGCTGACATGTCGCCTATAAGTGATGAACCGAGTTTGCTTCATGGCCCTAACATTAGGAGGTTTGCACATGTTAAGCAAGGGTAATACTACAAAGGACAAGTATTTTAGAAATGCAGCCATAAATACCACAAATGGTAACCGTGGTCATTTATTTGATCATTTAAAGACGTACTATGTACTTCAAAGAGCAATGGCAACGTCTATACTGCATATAAATGTTACCAGCCTCAATCTATCTATATGTCTGATTCTGTATTGAATGACTGAGCTCAGCTTACAAGCACCAAGATTCCCAAACGTACAGTATGTCTCAGTGTTCTCTGATGTCAAAGGTGTGTGTGTCAGTGCATTAAATGGGGACCTGGTATAAAGGTGTGTGTGTGGCTGAAGAGGGTGCTGCGTTTGGAACGTTTGGATAAATGACCTACTGCATCTGCAGTGGTGTGAAAGACCACAATTGTGACAAATGTGTATGAGGGGGTTCTATACATTTCTTGTTTTATTACATTCAAAAGGCTTAGGGCTTCCTAAGCTAAACTAAAGCCATGTCTCAGGGATGAACTGCTGACGTCCAAACTTCTCTTTGGTTGCTGATGCTCCCTGTAATCCTGATACTCTCCTATCACAGATGTTTGCAGCTGTTCCTACACATGTTAAACACCTTCTACAAGTGCAGATTGTTTACCACCAACCAATGCTATAAATGTCTATGTTTAACCCCAAACTTTGACTTGCAGATCACATGGGTGATCAATACATAGGCGGAACCTCATATAAATAACTACATTTACCTTAAGTAAATGTTCTCAGTAACAGATGATAATAATAATAATAATAATAATAATAAAGCTCTTTTCCCGCCCGTGCACACTCCAGTCCAGTTGGTGGCGGTAGTGCGCCACTAAACTGGTTTCTTAACTGCCAATAAACTGCGAAGAAAAAGGAGTTTGGATTTGAACCGGGAACACAACAGAACGGAACATAGAATAACAAACCGTAAGGATTCTTTATCAAACCGTTTTATATCATAACAGCTATAAATGTAAACAACATAAACGAGAGAATACAAAGTAGTCGCTGTGTTAAACGAACGAGAGCTAAATTACACGCTTGTTATGTTGGTTGTTAGAAAGTAGCTAGCTTCCGTGTCAAATTTATTTAACAACAACGCAAAAAGGTTGATATTGTATTCGCCAACATCACAACAACGTCAATAAAGCAGCGCGTCTCAAATGGCAATTGACTTCAGAATGTTTTTTTGTTCTGTGACTAAAGCGGAGCCAAACAAACGCACCTTAACATAGTTATAATTATTTTAACAGTTTATATACAAACATTTGCTCATTCTTTTCTTGTGATTTGGTGAAATGTTGTAAAAGTTGATTATTGTCTTCACAGTTTCAGGACCATGAGTGACCTGGAGCATCTCAGTGGGGACATTTATGACAGGATCTCAACCCTGGAACTGATGCTCAACCTCTCTGCTGTTGGTATGACAACCACTGGATTAGACTGGACCCTTATTTAATTTAGATCGGACATGAATGTAATATAATACATATTAAAATATAATATTGAACATAATTACATTAGCCAATTGATTGTTGTATATCGTTTTATAAAGGATGCAGTTGTAAGTTCTCTATATTCAAACTTTTTATTTATTTAGTCATTCAATTGTATCTTGGTGAAGGTGTGTCATGTGTTTAATGTTTCTCCCTCTTCAGATTTACCTCAAATCCAGATTAAGAAACTTGGACAAGAACTTTTTACCCTTGACAACCTTTTGGATGATTTTGAACAAAATGTTGGCCAAATGAGCGACAAGTTAAAACATTTAAAGGTAAAAAAAAATATCTATCAATATTCTCTTGTTTGAAGAAAATATAAACAAAGACATTGGTGCTCAGTCACATCTCATATAGGGAGTTGGTGTTTAGTGTTAGAGCTGTAATGATAAAGCACTTGCTTGTGTGTTACAGGAACTTGAGGAGTTAATTCACAGTCATTTGGAAGATGTCCAGCACCTTCATGACAACATACCTGCACACATGCCCAGGTGTCAATACCCAGCAAGGTGAGGAGGCAGAAGAGGCTCTTTTAGCACAACCATCAGTGTTTACCTGTGTGTCTTTGTGTCAACAGGTGTTAGGGCCTGATGCACTTACTATGTTTACATCCCATCTCATTTCTTAGCGGAAATCAACCTGTATTAAACCCAAATGAAGAAGTCGATGTAAAGCCAGAGCAGCCAGAAAATGCCAGAAAGACCCGGAAGAGCCAGATCAGAACAGTGGACTGCATCACCGTCCCAGAGTTTGAAGCCATCCCTCAGTAAGTATGATCCAGCTCTACTGCCCGTGACTCTGTATGTATCTGTTTGCATAATTTAGTGATGTGCTATAAACAGGCCTGCACATGAACAGCATGCAGTTACACACGTGTGGCTTAAGATCAGCTCTCTATAAATGTACATGTGTGCACCACTGAGCCAAGAGAGCACATTTGATCATATTTCCAAAGGGATGCAGATATGGACCCCACATATACGGCAGATAGTAGAAGATTTGATTCTGGTTCTCTCATAATTAATTTTCACCTGTCAAAGCCCAGAATCACAGTCTGTAGGAGGCTCTGTCCGTATTAGGGACGTCTGTTACTGTTGAGAAATGGTGTAGCAGAGATGGTAAAGCCTGTGATGACAGTTCTTCATATTGGCATCATTGAGCTGTTTGCCTTTTAAAATAGACTCCAGCTTGAATCACAGGTTGTTTATGTTTGCATTGTAATGAGATGAAACCTTTGTATTTAAGCCTCATTGTTGTGTTCTACTCAGGTATATGAGAGGACGTGTAACATATGATCAGCTGAACACTGCGGTCCAGAGCATCAACACAGCTGTGACAGCCAAGTACAAGATCCTTCATCAGTCGGTGAGAGCACTGAACAACCACTCACGGAAGCTGCACCAGCGCTTTAAGGATCAGGAGACCAAAAATACCAAAGGTACACTGATGAAGAGCCTCGTTTAAGATGATAAGGATGGCATTGATCCATACAAACCCTTATTAACGCTCGTGTTTGTCTTTCAGGTCAGTATTTTGTGGTGGAGGCGGACATTCAGGAGTTCACACAGATGAAGGTGGACAAGCGTTTTCAGGGCATATTCAACATGCTGCGGCACTGTCAGCGCCTACGAGAGCTGCGGGGGGGAGGCCTCACCCGTTACGTAGTGGCATAAATTATGTCATTCATTATCGTAATCAGTAAGCAGGTAAAGTAGACGTAAGAACACTTCAATCGCTGCATACCTGCAAGACAATTTTGTACATTTTGAAATGAATTTGCATTGACAGGTCAAGTTCAAAGCTCTGTCTGTCTGGATGTTTGATCTGGATAATGACATCTGTTGTCAGGACTGCTTTGATTAAACAGTGTTGGTTCTGCCTGTGGTGTGATTGAATCTCATTTGCTGGATTGTTGTTTGGTAGCTTTATTATTCAGGTCAAGTCTTTTATTGTTGTTTCCACTTGGAACCAATTCCTAACCTAATCCCTGTTCTGCCATGAATTTGCTGAACCTTACCTTCTCTGTAGCAGTTTACTGATATTTCAAGTTGAAACAATGTTGTCTCCTTGTTTCAGATTGGCTACCTACCCATTATACAGAAAGTCACAACCCCCTCATTGAACAATAACTTAATTCAGAAGAGTGAGTGGGGAAGATGAGGTGGGTTTTCTTTAAAATTGTGGGTCTAAGTTGTATTTGTTGAGTATTTACACCTGGATAGATGTGAGACAGAGCTCGGGAGTCTACTCAGTCATTCACAGATACAAGATCAATCGAGTTATACTGGATCTCCCAATCTAAACACCCAGTCTGAATTTGAGAAGAATGAGAATTCACTTATCCATAATAATAGCATGCTACTGTGTCTCGATATCGACGGTGGAATCCATGATCAATAGTGTCTGATTGGCTGGTGGGATTGAGTGACACATAAGAGGTCACATACTGTAAGTCAGCCCGTTATTGTCTGCAGTATCCGATCAATACTAGTGGATTAGTTGAAAGTTGCAGTAACTGGTAGAGATGGAGCTCGATCTGCCTGATGTCAGACCATCTGGTGGAAAAGATAAGCGCTTTTTATAACTTACAATCTTTTGCTGCAGTTATAAATGCATCCAAGTTTAGAGGGATGACATTTTGAAATGCCACAGCAATGGACTACGTTACAGAGCCAAAGCCCACTCTACATAGTGTGAGGGGTTTGTTTCCTCTGTGATCCAGTTAGGTGGATTACACGGCTCCTTCAGTGACACTGAGGCGCAATGGACACGGGTGCACACTAAAATGTATTTAAGGGTATTTTTGACAAGGGACACCTGTTTTAATATCATGGTGGTTGGTTTATTAATTGGTGCCTGGGCTTAGAGAGGGAGAGCACAGATATTAAACAGTTTGATACCAGAGTTCAGATATAAATGATAAATCTTCTCTTATATCCATTCACATCACATCAAATAAACTGTGTCTGTGTTTTCTCAGCTTGCCGAGCGTTTCAGCAGAAAGTGGAGCCCTGCTCAATAAAACATCTGATAACCGAGTCGGCTAGTGTCAAAAATATCCCTTCACCTTGACTTTGTCCCCTCCAAAACTAATTCCAGAGCATCTTAGAAGACCTGCAGCCTTAATACCTACCTTGTTGGGTGCACAGCAACTGAACTTTTTCGACATCTCAACAAATATGAACGCTCCATTCACACGCGTAATCACCAAACAAGTCAGGCAAACAACAATGGTCTTGGTTTGCTCCCAGGTGAACCCTTCAGGTTGTTGCTGAGGAGAACACATTTTATTGTCAAGATCCTGACCAAAGCGCCGTCCACACCATGCAACAATATGGTTGTATTGTGCTGGTAAGCCGTTTTCATTACAAGTCTTACTATGTTCCTGATCACTGTTTGACTAAACGGAGAGGAATGAGTTGTCAGGCAGTGTCACAGCATCAAATCTCATCTTTTAACTCTGTCTTTGTGCTGTATTATGGAGTGTATAATGTACAAGCTCAGACATCTGTACAGATGTTCAAACAGTTGCTTCATCAGCCGATTGTAATGCCGTAAGAGGAGCAATAACATGTCAACATAGTAAACCTGAGGGAACATTTTGGGAATCTAGAACACGTTAGATCCATCACAATCCTTTAATGCAACGTGAAACCAACCCAACTTAACAAAAAAAAGATACATTTTAACAAAAGTTTGAACTCTAGTGTGAAAAAGGCCTTGTTTCATGACTATTTAACAGTAGTGAGATTTGAGACTAAAAGTGGTGACATCAACAGCATCATTACTTGGAATCGAATTCTCATTTTTATTCCACACAGCCGCCTTGAGTTCCATCACCTCATATGCAAGTTCCCTCAGATAATGAACCTTCTCCATGACGTCATCAGCTTGTGTGAAGGCACATGGTTGCATTGATTGGAATTGTTCCTGATCTAATGCAAGCAGCACATCACCATGGTATTCCTACTTAATGAACTCTGTGTGGCATGCTGTCCTATCAGAACACACTGTACCTTTCATATGCAGTGGAATAACTGCGTTTGCATGCACATGGTAGCCTGGGTAACGCCTGTAGTCTGTCAAACACACCAGGCCACATATTTCCGGGAGCTGTGATCATAAGAGAAGAAACCACATATGGTCACCAATGCAGTGGAACATGTTCTCCACCTATAGTCCATTCATAAGCCAATTTACATTGAGGCTCCTCAAGTATATCCATTTGACTTGACACCAATTCCCCATCCATGCAGTCAGCCCCTGGAATGCTCATGTCCTTCAACCTGTCCTTCAAAAGCTTTTTAAAAATAAGTCAACATTTGCAGCCACCTTAATAATTCATATGCATCTCTCCTAAACTCTGGCAGCTTTGTCTGAATCTCACTCATGTCACCTGGTACCTGACTAGCCAACTGCTGAATGTATGGTATCTGAAAGAGCTTGAAAATGTCACTAACACAGGTGTTTTCAAATAAGCAGGCCTACATCAGCCTGGAGATCATCTCCTAGCTAGACTGACTGACTGATTAAGCCCGAGCCAGACGTGTTGCGACCATCCTTTCTTGTCCTGCCTAATGGTCTCGCAACAGTCAGACAGAAGTGGGACCATTACTGTGCATGTCAACGTATCTAATGATGTTATCTGAAAAACTGGAGATTGGCAAAGGAACCTTGGGCTGGAGCAGAGGAACGTTTCTCAGAATGAGTTGAGTTCCCACTTTAGGCTGAGCTGAGGACATGTCTCCTGGCTTCTATCTGTGAGGTAGCAAACTTCCCAGTTAGCATGAATGCTGAAAGCTGAGTCTGTTGGCGTGGCTCTTTAGTAACAAAACATCTGGCTTCCATTATAAATAACATAATGACCTACACAGCTCGTCAAATCACGTCCAATACAATAAAAGGGGAACAATGACATTAGTCCTGTGGAAAAATAAGTGTTTGTGGTTTTGAAGTGTGTTCCCGTGAGCGTGTGTGTGTGCTCAGACACAGAGGACGTGACCACAGGTGAGTGTTTACTTCAGTCTTAGGCTGTTTCAAGAAGAATATCAACATAGTGTCCACTCAGGTCACCAGTCTGCTACACTGCGTTTCTTTTTTGTGGTAATTCAGGTTACGTTTCTGTATACATTTTTCTTTTTATAAAATATTTTATTCATACAATCATTTCTTTAACTATAGCAACATTACTATTTAACTTGAGTGGCATGGTATCAGTCGCACATCACCTCATAAGAACAATAGTATATAAACAACTACAGAAAAAAATTATTTATCCATTTGTCTCATTTTGCTTTTCAGTTCATCCTGTCTTTGTACATTTGTCTGTCCATGTGTCTGTCAGTAATGAGCCATGGGAGTATTGCTGGTCCAGGTTGGGGGTTTGTGATTGGTACAGCTTTGAGCAGTGGCCTCCACTGATTGGCCAGGAGGAGGGCCCTTCAAGGCAGAACAGGCTGGCCATTGACAGGCACTAGGTGACCCTCACGCTGGCCCATTCACAGCTGGCTCTGGGGACGCAGCATTCTGCTCCGGCCTGGAGGGACAAGCACAGGGACGGAACCGTTTGACAGAAACTTAAGTGTTCAAATAAACTTTTACTTTGGCTAAAATGAGCCAAAAAACGTGATGATGATGAGGTGTCATTTATCTCGGTTAGGTGAATTGTGTCATGAAGCAGTCCCACTTACTTGGTCTCCTCAACAGCAGACATTTCCTCTACAGGACCGTTGGGAAGCTCGGCAGAGGACCAGCTCTTGTCACTGCTTACAAAGGGAAGAGGCAAAAACACGTTTGGGAAACAGTGGGAGACACCAGAGGGATTTTTTGGGGAAAAACATTTTCACCGTTCAACAAGACGGAGAGGATGTACTGAATGCAAACAGGTGTGATGTGGGACGGTTCAGAGTGAGTCCCGCCTTAGCAACAGTGAACAAACCCTAATTCACGCACACTATTAAGTATAAAATACTCTTAAATTACATTAATTTCACAGAAAAAATATTGTTTGGATTACGTTCATATGTGACCAAATATGTTTTTAAAAGGTTAAAGGTTTTGACGCTTTTATGATCGTGTGTTTCAGTGTGTTGCATCTGTCCCAGTTTGAGGACAGCAGGTTGATGCTGGACTGCTGAGGCCTGTTGTTTCCATATTCCCACCCTCCACCACTGCGTACCTCTCTGGCGAGACACTCTTCTCTTCATTGCTGGAAGACAACACACATACACATAAAAATGCACATTAATACCACGTTAGGTGACCCATGACGACCACTTTGTTGACAAAAACATTGAACACAGATGAAAACAGTGATGCATGCAGAATGGAATGAATGGAGGGATTCTAAGCACATGCTAAGAATGTACAGCAAATGGAGAAAGGCACCAGTTTGATTTTGTTTACTTCACAGCTGCCGTGGCAACAGCCAGCAGGCCTACTGACACATTGGACACTGCTTAGACCAAAATTGATTATGTCAGCCGTCAGTCTTGCTTTGTCCCAGAGAACCACCAATAATATTGATGAGGCCTCAATCAAAGCAAAACACCCACACGCCTCCACATACAATCTAGACATCTGACTGTCTCAAAAGAAGCTCCCAGGTTACCAAGAAACTGAGTCTAGGTTAAAAAAAAAAAAAAAAAAAACTACACTCCCTGCTTAGGAAGTACCCTCATTAATAAATTTCTAATAAGAACTGATTAAGAAAATTAGTTCCATAACTTAGTGTGGTTGGGTTAATCCATAGTTTGTCATCTACATTTTGTTTTGTAGATCACTCTTGCACACACACTCACTATTGATAATTACAGACATCATTTGTTTCTTCCTTTTGTCACTCTTTGGACAGTTTGTGACAGCTTTAAAACTAATTCTGACACAAAAAGGCAACGTTCATCCTTTCAGGCTACAGTTAAGGCGAACAAAACGACGAGGAGCTAGAAAATGAAGCGGATGGAAGAACAGTCAGTCTAACATACTGTAGTGAGGTTTCCATTGATCTGTGTTTTGCACAATTTCAAGCTGCAAACTTAAATATCGGTAATGGAAACAAACAAAAAAGCTGTACTTTGCAAAACTGTGATGGACATAGCAAATTAGTGAATTAGTGGTTACATATGACATGATGTCTCGTGTTTCATTTCTGGGTTGGGGGTAATGAATGTTTACAGAAGAATGCTACACTGTTTGGTGTGGGTTAGGCCTGCTAAATACGTAATGTCAGCATCAACAAAGTATTTTTGAACAACTGTCAGATTGAATAAACCGACATAGTCCAGGCCCTTATTTTGCTGTTGACTGAATAAGCACTTGCTTTAATTTTATTATCAGCTAAGGCCGGGTTAGTTTTTGTTGTGGAATAATGCAGTGCATACTTGTTTCCAAGATAATATGATTCACTAAAATATTGAAATATTAATTAGACAAGTTTGATATTTGTATTGGGGAAAAGGAAATGACTATACTTTAGCCATGCCTATCGGTCAATAATGCAGAGCTGATCACTCATTCCAAACAAAAACTCATTCAGCTTTACGTCTTGTACTCCAGCTGCATTTCTCATTACACGCTGCAATGTTCTCAATCTTAAATGTTCTTTTAAACAAATGTTATTTTTCTGCTAAGCTGTAGCCTGTTTCATCAGAACAATATCATCTGTGCCTTCATGTTTTGGAAATCATTCTTCAAAAGACCTGGAACTTAAGAACATGATACACCTACTACCTCAACCCATATGGAAATGTCAGCTAATGAATTCATTATTAACTGTTAATCCAAATTAAATTTTGGAAGGGGCTTCATATGGACAAAGCCCCTTTTAATAAAATGTATTTTGAAAACACCACTAATTAAAAACACATGCAAAATGGAAGGCATGGAATAAAAACAAAGGAGCCAAACAAACCAAACAAGATTGAAAAAAAAACTGGGAAAGTAAAGTTGGTGGTTGACGTGACAACAAGACTACATCGCGGCTGCAGGCTGATCTCTGATTGGCTGTACATACCGATAAGATTTCAACACCCTGAAGAAGACCACACCCACAACGCACAGCAAGAGAAAGAGGAGGGGAAGCTCAGGTTGTAAGTGTCGCTCCATTATTCAGACAGTTGTTATTTACTCAGACAGACAGTATTATGAACCAAAAAAGGACAGACAAGGACAGAACTAACTCATCCACTCCAAGTAGACAAGCATCTCACTACGGAGAGCAAGCAGGGCTCATATTCAGAATTAAAGGTTGTCAGACAGGCTTTTTGGTCTCAGCCATCACATTATCAGCATAAGGTTTTAGTCTGTTTTATATATGAGTTAATAGAGAAAGATATTGACAGTGCACATTGTACATTATTATTCTTCCATGGTCACATGGTGTGGTGGGAGGTTGTACAGGTTGAGCTATATGCAATCCTAACTTTCCTTGATTTAGGGCCATCTTGTTTTTATTTCAAAATTACATTTTCCAACTGTCAATCTTACTGTTCAAAGGATACATGAATGATGATTTATTATAATCAAATCTGACCCTGGCCTAACTGTCTTAATAACTGCCTCAAAAATGCAGCATCACTCACATTACATTTTATTTTCTCACTTCCTTCCAATTTTCTTAAATGTTGTTGTTTATGAAAGCTTAGCAAGACAGACGCACTGAGTGGATAATGTGCCTGAGAGCTAAATAATATGCACCCATAACATACTGGCATTCATAACCAGAGAATACAGGTCCATATTGGATGCGTATGTGCAATTTGCAAAATGAACTAACACCGTTTCTCAAATTAAGCTGGCACTCATTTGATTATTTCAAGGCCAGTAGCGATAGCTGTGAACTGTAACTGATAATGATATTTAATCAGGGACTGTAGAGATCTGCAGTGCTTGTGTGTTTATTTGTTTAGCAAACCTTTTGAAGACAGCTGTCTCTGTCTTGGCGTCAACAGTGAGGCTGACCGTTTCTTTCATGGAACCATTGATGACTGTCTCTGTGATGCTGCGCTGCTCACAAGAGGCCTCCTCCTCTGCTTCAGAAGTCCCACAAGCCTTTGAGGAGGAGGAGGAGGAGGAGGAGGAGGAGGGAGGAGCCAAATCCGTGCTCAACCAGCCATCGCAATCTGGAGGGTTGGAAGAGATCCGACAGCACATTTTAAAGCACAAGGGCTGGAACTAAAACCAGTACCTCGACGCAGTCTAATTTCTTTCAGGGATCACAAAGCAAAGCAATCAATAAACATTGGATTTTGCTCAAAGAAAATTGCTTGAAAGATCAATCCATTTTTTTAATCATCACTTCTAAGGAGTATCAATTCATCCAGGCCATTTTCAATTGTTTTATTGTTCAAAATAATATGCTAAATAATCAAAAGCTAGTGTGAGTTCTCTTATTTATAGACTACACTTTATCAGTTTCAACTTATTTCATGTTTTTACTTCACGAGTATAATGGAAATGCTTAGCTATATCTCTCACCATCGGGCTGCACTGGTGCATTGACCCCAAGAGGATCCATTGTCTCAATGCTTGTTTCCATGGCGTCGGGGGAGTTGCATCTTAGAGGGTCTTTGGGGCTGATAAAGAATAAAAGTTAACATTTATTATGTAATTCAATTAATCAAACACATTTAGAAATACAGTACTTCTCTTGCAGAATTACACTCCTCAAACAGAACTATGCAATATAATGAAGCTCCAGGCACTGATAGATTTCCTATAGAGTTCTTATTAATTTTTAGACTGGCGTCTACTCTTGTCGATGTTAAACAAATCCCTGGTTCACATTAGACACTTTTCTTCTAACAATGTTCAAAACTTTCCTTCCACTCCCTCTCAACTAATGTGGGAGGATCTGCTTACGTTCAAGAGACCCCTATGTGGGACCGTTTCTGAGATAAACCGTCGCATCCTGGTTCTAGGGGACAAATCCAATTCCAAATAAGGGCCGCATGGGAGGGTGAGCTTGAACGCCAACTCGAGATGGACTGATGTGATGTGGCTATACGCAAACTACATACTTTCCTAGGTACCATTCAATATTTCTTTTCTTTTTCTGTCTTTCCTTCTCCTTTTTCCCCTTCTTTCTGTTTGTTTTCCCTTTGGCTTCATTCACATGTACATCACACATCTTGCTTCCCTTCTGCATGTATGACATAATCCCAAAAATTGTCCCATAACCGGATGCTCATTGTAACGCACAAACACAGGGAATGAAATCTAAAATCTTAGAGTGGTTTATTTCAATATTCTGATATGTGTATATGATTGATGATGAGGTTGCAGTTGTAAAACAGCTGACTTTCAGTAAACTTAAACTCCTGTTCCCAACACCTGCCAGCTTCCTGTCTAGAATACAGGATATATGAAGTTTTCCTACCTGACAGGAGTGAAGTTGGTGAAATCAGCCCAGCCTGATTCAGAGTTATGGGTGGCAGCAGTGGAGGAGTTCCAGGTTGGCTCAGGGATGACTTCTGTGGAGGAAGAGGACAGCAGGGGAGAGGGAGTAGAGGTGCTGGGGCTCGAGGTTGGAGCTGTGGAGGTACCCGTATCCATGGGGATGTCATCAAAGGTGGCTGTCCACACTGGGCCTAAAAACACACTTTTGTTTTAAGTCCTTGTGTGTGTTGTTTTTTTCTTTTAGGGATATCGAATAGCAAACTATTCGGCATATTTGTATACTAGAAGGTCTTTAGAATTAAGCAATGGAGTAAGTATGTTTTTACAATAGTTTAATCTGCAATGTCAAATTGCCATTCGACATTTAGTCCAAAGTCTGGAGTCACCTTTGAACCCTTGATTAAGAACCTCAAGTAAATGATTTAGGACGAATACCTGACTTGAGTTTTAATTCAATATCATGAGCTTTTTGCTACAAGTCTGCAGTGTCAGAAGACAGCATGCATCCTGCTTTCCTGCTCAACATCTGACAGTCAATATGGGTATCTCTCCAAATTAGACTTTGTTGCTTGCACAGTGCAAAGATACAGAATATTCCTATTCCCATTGTTAAGTTTTGATCCGATCACACACAGTCTAGTGGCGCTTTGCCATTCATACGCCGTCTGCCTCTACGCTACAGTTGTCCAACACACAGCATAACCACACACCAGAGAAAGTAAAGTAATGACTCACTGGCTTTCACCTGGTACATCCCTCACAACACCACCTTATTTGGGGGGAGGGGGGGTAATGGAAGCTTTATGATTGGGTAAAATGATTGTGGTGCGTACTTGGCACCTTGCCCTGATACTACGATTTTTATTTAATTTTTTTAAACAAGATAATTGCTCCATGCTTAGCCAATTCCATGACATTTCCAGGTTTTAATGACTGTAAAAACCCTGTAAACCTGCATATTCATTTTACACACCCTAAAAATATCAAACTTTAATCTTATTCCTAAATCTATGGTTCAATCCTAGTGTAGCCCAGGATCCCTCTTTGTGGCCATTTGGTTTTGTAGGACATGGGGTCCATCTCCAACTTCGCACTCACCTGTGTCAACTTCCATTCTGTCATCAGTGTTGGGGTTGGAAGCTTCAAAAGAATCCCTCTTCACATCTTCCTCCTCCGAGTCTGTGCTGTCCTCGCTGTCTGTGCTGCCTGAACTCCTACAATGGCAAAAAGATAAAAACCATTTCAATAACTAATAAGAAGCTTTGAGAACATTTTTTTTTGCAATCTGTGAGTGTGCATTTTCAGACCTGGGACGTCTCTGTGCCTCTGGTGCAAAGGTGACATCTTTCTCATCCCAGATATCCTCTTCATCAGAACCAGCATCTTCAAACTGCTGGATTTTTTCCTTACAGCGTGCCTCGAACAGAGCTATATTTGCCTAGGAAAGAAGAATACACAATTCAGTATTTAGATTGACTTTGCAACAGTATATGCTTAATTTTAATCATTAACCATTTTGTTTTGAGCTGAAATGTGAACATTTCTATAGTTTCTCATCTTCTCCCACTTTGTGACCTCCACTAGTGAATTAAATGTAGGTGACATCAGGAAATACAAAGCATGCTCCTCCTTTCATGAAGTCATTTACACTTTCCATGTCTATTTTCCGTTCTGCTTTCATTTACTGACAATGTCAATGAAATTAATAATCAAAATACTTACACTTTCATTTGTATTCAGTGAAAAATTGATGTCTGATATTCTATCAAAGGGAATACTGCAATGTTAAAGAGAACAAAGTTTAGTTTAGTTAGGGTAGTTAGGCAACACAAAGACTGTAGCACAAATGGAACCAGTTTTTTTTTCTATTCTCCATAGCAGCGAATAACAAACTTCTCATTTCACCCCAGCATGAGTCAGTCTTATTTTAAGGCAATTTGTTCTTCATATAGATGCGTACATTTATTTTGGACATACTGTACACAGAGGGCAGAGTGAAAAATTCTCCATTTCTTTATAGAGGGCCAAATCATCGCTTTATTACTTTGGATCTTTACATCAACCGTTGTAAATAAGTAATTCATAAAAGGTGGTCTGATCTCCATTTAATTGCAATAGACGCACAGTCTCCCTAAACATATTGCTCAATTATTCAAAATCCAGGTAGGAAAAACTAAATTCTAATGGGATATAATACACAAGATGAAACTCTAAAATAAACTTTAAATTTTTCTGCTATTTTGCAGTAATCAATACAATATCTCGCCCCCATCACATTTTGTGATTTCCCCTCTTCGGACCACGGCACAGCAACTGAGCTAGGGTGGTTCTTCTCAGTGGGAGGCCAACTTCCCCAGATTATTCAAAGTGGTGCAGGTGATCTCCCCCAACAGATGGAACTTAAGTTGAAACAATCTGTATGACCACACACTGGCTATATAACATTGAACATACATAGATAAATTGGTGAGACGTCCGTTTCATAAAAACAAAACTCCTCAAAGCTCAGCTGCTCGCTGGACAGGAGCAGAGGGTCTTGGGTATGGATGTAAGTGTTAAGGCTATAATGGTGTGTGATCAGTTTGAATAGCGGTAGTTTCCTCAGCAGGGTCATTCCATGAAGACAATTTCTTACTTCAGCCCTATGAGGGGGCACTCAAGTTTTAGAGGGTCATTCTTCTCATCATGGGACTTCCCATGATGCACTGAGCTCCTCTTTCCTCCCCTCTCTATCTGTGCATATCCATGTCATTGCATTACCCCTGCATTACACTAACTCTACTTCTCCCCCAGAGTTTTCTCACAAATTGTGTCCATCTATGATTCTGATGCACATGAAGATCATACTACATTTTATCAACACTTAATGCCTTAAACCAGGAAATATCTGTTCAGCCTTCTTTTGCCACTGACGCTTATTTACAAAGGAAGAAAAATTGTATGCACTTTGATTTTGGTTGTTTTACTCTAAGGTCATTAAATGTCAAAAAGGTCAAGAATTATTCACCCTCTTACGCAAGTGTTGGTTTGACAATCGTCAGGCACATTTCATAAAATGAGTTTTAACTAAGCATAGTCAATAAGTTCACTACCACAATAGTATTTGATTGATCAAGTCACATTAAAACAAAAACTTGATCTCTTGAATGATGTGTCCATAAATCTACCTTAACTATATTTTACTCTCCATGCCAGGAAACATTAAAAACATAATGAGATTGGAAACTGAGAATGTACACTTTTGCTACAACACAACTACAATTGAACCCCACTTAAAATTTCACCTTATATTTACACTTGGGTGTTAATCACAACTGGGAAATCTTTGAGCTGTGTAATATTTGTCACATGTCCAGTGTAGATGACACTAGTTTAGCTTCCTTCATTGTTGGGCCTTTGAGATTAGGTCAGGGTGTTTTACAGTGCACAGATGTAAGCCTCCAGCAGACAGGCCTACAAGTGTTTTCAATGCTCAGTTGTAATTACGACTCAAGTGTATACTACCAAACCCAAAATCAATTGAAAAAAGGCAACCTCATTAAGCCCTTGCTTAACATGAAGCAGACTACCAATGATATCTATAAACCCCCAGCAGTCTATAACCCCCAAACAAACAAGCTCCCAGAAATGGACAGGAGAAGGGACAGCAATCCATCACACAATAGCTGGATTCAGTTCCTCGTCTTCAAGTTGTGTGTTGTGTTCAAAGATTTATTATAGGTAATTTGATACAAAACTTAACTGGTCATTTCTGTCAAATGGAATAATGCTCATTTAATAGAAAGACTCTGCTGTCTGGGCTGATCAGTAAGGCCAGATTTATCAGAATGTTGATGTCATTGACAGCCAGCTGCAACACCAAAGGCATAGAAGTAGAAACATTTACAACAGAATTCAGAGCATCATTAGGAACTGAGACCCCTTCACCATTTCCTCGTTTTGTGAATTATAGCTACACTCAAAAACAGGAATTGATTGTGTTTTCACTCAACGTGAACAGAAACCAGAAATATTTTTTGGGGATTTGTATTTTATTTCCAAATTTCTTAAAAAATTAAAACTGAATGATCACTTTTACACAACTATTGGGAGCTTCCTAGGTTATTTGATGAAGCACCACTGGCAATGTTTTCAAGTCGGACATTTCAAGTGGGGAACGCCTTAATTTCATGAGCCCATGCTTTGCAGAACCTCAAACAGCCTGAGTGGGAAGCCACACTGTACAGCTGTTTTACAGATGTTCATTTGACTAAGGTCTTCCTCGGACAGCTTCACTGAGGACATTCACAGACAGGTCCTGAATACATTTGGCTTGGCTGTGCATTTATCACCATTGTTTTTATCATGAAAGATCATTAACTCAGCACTGAAGGCTTTGGCATTCAGGCCACAGTTCAATCCGTTCCATCACATGACTAAATCTTGTTTCTTGAACAACAACCCAGCTCCCAGGTTGGGATCAATAACTGTGTAACTGTGATTTTTCAGTACCTTCTAAAGCTGTTTTAGCTTTCCCATCATGAAAGAAGAGGAAAATGAATCCCATTTAGAGTGCGACTGTAATGACCAAAAACGAGAAAGAAATGAATACTCTCTGGATGCTGTATACGTCTCTGTAGACTGGTTAGGTACCCTCAACCATCACTGCACTAGTGTTTTTGGTGCTACACACATAAAAAGATAGTTAACTGAAACAATCAAACATACTAACACAACTGGAAAATCCTTCTAATTTCTATGCCATTGGTAATATGCAGATACGTTGTCAGTGGATGACAAAGGGCCATGACTTGGATTTAGAGGGAAGTAGCCTCACCAGCTTTGCAATGCGTCCTGTCCCTTCAGTGTTATGCAGGAATATTGAGAAACAAGTTGCATACATGCAGTATGAGTACTCACTCCACAACATCGTCCTGATCAGCAAACTCTTCATCATTGAAGCCGAACTGCTCAATAAAATTGGACGTCATTTGTTGCATCTGATAATCAGAAAAGGCCTGGCAAAGCCCAGAACCAACGATAATGATATAGTCTTGGCTCTACACAAAGCTCATACTTAATACATACAGGAAATAGCAAAGGAATATATAGTATATACTTTTGTTGATCTTTTTTTTTAACATTGTAACTTGTATGCTAAACGGGTACAAAAGGGTTCAAACATGCATTAGTAGTCAGCCAAAATACTTCTGTTTAGTTTTTCAAAATTCAGTCAAACATTTAATTCTATTTTAAGCAAAGCTGCCTAAGGAACATTAGTTGTTAAGTTCATTAATACAAAACGATGCAACTGTGTGGAGACTGTAATAGGGCATGACCCATAGTCACAAAGACTTATTAATTATTCATCTTAATTAATGATTGGTTTTCTAGTAAACCACCAAAGGGACATACGAGAGTCTCACATTAAAGCCTCTCAGAAGCAATGTGTTGCATCTGAACTGGCAAACGTACATAGCCTCAATCTGATCCAAGAATCCTAGCAATCTGTATGAACAGTCACCTGCTGGCAGTCCACACTGCATGGACAGCTTGAATACAGGGTATTGGCTGAAAAAAGCAGCTGTCACTCCATTTGTATTAACGGCTAACCACTTCTGTTGCATGCTATACATATAAACTATGTTTCATTGGCATTTGTTTTGTGCACATTTTGGGTGAAGGAATATGCTTTTAAGTAAGCACCAACAGGGACCAGTATCACAAAAACAATCCTTAGCATGTGTAGATCAGCTCTGTCTGTGTGGCTATGGGTCCGCCTCGTTTGTGTGTGTTTATGGGTCTTACTTGTTGTAGAGATGAGTCCTGGTGAAAGCTGCTGTCTTTGAAGTCCACCTCATCATCACTGGAAGAGTGGATGTGGTGTGTGTTCACCTGCAGAGAAAGACAAACAGGAATCAACTTCAACTCATCAAGTAAGTGTGCTTTACAGATTAAATGGAGAAAGTCTGGGAAAAAAACTGGTGTGTATGTAGTGAGAACTTCCAAAGGAATCAATGACTAACTGAACAATTGAAGAGTTTCCCATTAGATTCATGGTTTGCGCTGACTATAAATGAATTCTGTTTTACAAACTTAAGTATATTTTGCAAAACAAACACCCAAAAGTGTGCAATGAAATGATAAAAAAGTACCACCTGTACTTGAGGTGACTCACCAGGTCAACTGTATTCCTCTTGTTTGTGTCAGCCAACTGACCAGAAATAAAGGCCTCCCATCTCTCTCTGTCCTCCACTGAAAGCTCTAAATCACGCGCAAACACACAGACACACATACACAAGAGTTCATTTTCAAAACATTGACACTGTTGTTGGAAAACCTATTTTATGTATTTTTACAGTAAGACAAAGATCAACCCCAACCAATGTCTTATTACATGGATTTGACTTTGGTTGGAGTTTTATGATTAACATCACGTAATTGTCTTTCTTGTGCCCTCTGAGGAAGAACCTCTTCTCTATATCTGCCATGACACGAGAACCCTTGGTGGTGAAGTTGAGAAGCCAGTGACTAAAAGTTAAAACAGGTATCAGAGATAGTTTCAAGTGACTAACCCTACTTTCAGTAACTACATCTACTTTCAGTAACTACACCTACTGTTTCCCTCTTGATATCATATTGACTGATCTTCACCTCAACACATGCTGGTAACGTATTTGACAATCTTCTTTCATCTGAACTTTGTGTTAATTAAGATATGCATTTACAATAAATAAGTCGCAGCCTTAAAAAAAAAAATGCAATTTGTGAATGCAAATTAGAAAAATGCTTATATATTTATATTTTTCCAAGGACAACTTTGTATAATTACACATAAGTTCTTTATGCATGAGTCTTTTATGACTGCTATCCCTCTCATCAGTTTGCATGTATTTTTCCAACAAACTTGACAAATTCCATTTTCAGGCCAAAGGAAGCATTGTACCTTACAGAGCAGAATACAGGTCAATAGGAAAACAAAAGGAATACAGTACTTGCAAAGAAGCTGTACGATTGGCCAATTTGTGGGTGTGGCATAGACACACTTCTCCCTCAACCTTAATAATGGCCTGCTCTACAGCCTGTCGGAAGGTAACTGTTATAATTTCCGAGTAAAATAGAAGAGAGGGTTTTGTGTGAGTGTCTCTCTTCTCCAGATAATAAATCATATAAAACGGGAAAAATGCACAAACTTTACGTTTAGAGGGGGCAGAAGTTCTAATTGGAATTGGGTGCTTTCGGTATGTTATCTTTATGTCTACATGATTATGAAAGGGGACTTCCTGTATAAGGGTATACCGGTGCATATTATAAATTTTTTAAAGAAATAAAACTTAAGAGTATTCTAGCCCTACCTAACGCCAAACGCTGCATAAAGCTGGCAGAATCGGCCCTAAGACCAATGGTGGAAAGGGGAAATTAAAATTGATCAAATAAAACAGTGTTCAGAAGAGCCCATACCAGAGATGAGTTGTTGTATCTGTGGACCGTTATGACCTTTGTCACAGTTATGAACTATAGAGTTAGCTATTCTTGTGAGGTGACCCATATAGCCTCGCCGCCGACCACCTTCTGCCCTAAAAAACAAACACACACACACACACACACACACACACACACACACATGCACGTATATTTAAGCTGGTCGAGCTCAGCATGACTGGTATGCATGCAATCTTTTTTTTTGTTGTTTATGCAAGTACATTGTAAGAACAATGTTGCATTTAAAAAAAACAATGGCATTAAAAATTGCAACACCAGTACACAATAACACTCATTATGCACGTTCTTTCACAATTTATCAGTTTGATCAGATAACAGAACACTTACTGTTCTTTCTCATTGGTGCTCCAGGCATCTAGAATTCGTGGTATAAACTGGCACTTTTGAAACAGCTGGAGGAGGTAAACAAAAATAATTGAAGTAGTCAATGGATGCATTTTAGAATTCTGTGCCTTCTAATTCTAGTGCTGCCTGATCGCATATCATTGCTATGATTTATATATGATTTAGTGTGGACAGAATGCCAAAACAAATCAAATAAATTGTTTTTTCAAAACTATCGATGTTGTAATGAATACTTGTTGCCTATATCACACAGTCCCAGTGCTGGTGGACAGGCACCGATCAGCTGTACTGCTGTTCATGCATAAGGAGTGAGTCCTCTGCCATGGAGTCATTTGTGATGGATGGTGAAAAGAGATGAAACAGGTTCACCTTGGACTTGATGGTAAATTTGGGATTTTCTTTCAAGTTGTTTCTCATTTTATTAAAATCTTCTTATATGGCTCTCCTCCAAACATATTATAACTGATATGAAGCTGCCACTGGAAAGACTTTCCACCAGATTTTGGAATGTTGCTGCAGGAATTTGCTTCCTTTCAGCCATAACAGGGAATTTTCGTTGGAAAGTATTCAAAACTTACATGTTTGATGAGAATGCTCTCCCTTGCTTGTTTCTGCTCTGTGTCTGGTTGGATATCTGTAGGTGCTGGGGGCATGGCTAGAATCAGGGCTGTGCAAATTTCCACCTGAATATGGAGGAAATTATTCCAGATGTATTTGAAATACATATCCTGTGGGAGAGACAGAGAAGGAGACATGTTAGTTAAAAAAAGTCCAAAGTCTACTGTTGAGGTTTTACTATAATTGTCAACAAAATGTTACAGGTTCTTTATCAAAAGTCATATGGAAGCCTGCAATGCTGACTTCAAAAGTGTTTTTCAAAAAATAAGAGAAAACAAAATATATTATGTATGTTTTTATACTCACTAGTATGATTCCCAGTGTGTTGAGGTTTATGAGTTCTGTGTTGATGCTATGAGTGTTGCTCTGCAACAGGCTAGCCACCAGTCTGACCACATTGAGTCTGGTGTTGCCCACAGGGGGGTCCAGCACACCCCATGTTGTCTTCATCACATTCTTCTGTGGGTAAAGACAAAACCAAAATTACAACAGTTGCAGAGTTGCAGTTTGTATAAGAGCAGCTGTAACTCCTGCACCCTCACTCTATTGTCAAGCTAACAGTCTCAAATTTAACCACAGCTTGGTTCGATTTTTATTTTAAATCCATTGTTGTGGTGCATAGAGCCAAAAATGAATAAAATAAAGTGACAGTGCGAATGCTTTTAAAAGGTTGCTGTGCGAATTTGTTTCATCTGAAAAGGTATGACTGAACAGGCCATTACCTTTGGGGGTTCCAAAAGAAGCTGGTGAACATCTTTAAGTCGGGGTCTAACAGCCTCCAGAATGCTGCGGTTGACTGAGAATGAAGGGTGCGACATGCCAGGGGCACACTCCATGTGACCCTCAAACCTGGAGCAGGGAAGACATTTCCTAAATAAAAATCTGCAATTCCAATGATACACAAATACAATTTTCTATTGTAGTAAATTGAAACTGACTGAATTAACTGGCATCCAACATTCTCTATTTCATATTTAATATAACAGACATGTTGCTTTTGATTTTAGATGCAACATATTTAAAATAATAAAGCAAACTAAAATGGCCAGGAAATTATTGTTATCCCTTAGAGGTGACAATAAATAATTAGACTGTAGTAATATATCAAGCACACCTTTTCTTTCATTGTGATACAGCCGACTTAAATCTTTTAGTAAGTGATTTGGCCTATCTAAATGGGGAAATGTTCCAATCAATCAAAACCTTGCTGGCATGATTGGGGTGTATTGAAGTTGCAGTTCCTTGTATTGTATACGTTTCTATCTTTTAAGTACATACGCTGGTCTCCTCGTCTCAAACAGAGTGAGGAGGATCTGGATAACACTGACGATTGCAGATTCATTCTTCTCCTTGTCAAAGATGTTGGACAACAGCTGCTCCACAGTCTCCTGTCTGAGAGAGAAGACAGAAATGAAAATAAACGCATGTTAGGTAACCAAGACAATAATTTGTCTTATAGCAATTTGCCACAGAATGTTTAATATATACATCAGCAAAATGGTGAACAAACACTGTATGAGTAATCTGCCTGGCTAACAGCAGCATGCTTGATAGGACACATGTATCAATTTTAACCAAAGGATCTGTAAATAAATGAACCATAATTGAAATCATACTTCTCCAGTGTGGCCAGTAGGGGGTCAGGCTCTGAGCAGCCCTGGACCTGGAACATCTGGTCTCTACTCAGTCTGATGATCTCACATAGTGACTGTGAGGCATTGGAGTGTCTCTGTGTCAAGAAAGATGGTTGACATGTAAAAGGGAAGATACAATTCTTAGACAACATTTAACAACTGATTGATAACATGTCATCAAATGTACAACTTATATATCAAAATAGTGGCATTAAATTCCACAAACTTCCTTTTCATGCAGATGACTACAATATTCTATCAATAATATCCATCTAGAGAGAACAATGATATGAACTTACATCTTCATCCTGAGACGGTTGTACCATGTCCACTAGTCTCTGGATCACCTTTTCCTCATTCAACCACTGAAAGAAGACAAAGGCCATGGTTGAACAGTGTTCCCTTTATTCCTAAGAGCAGCCACATAATCACATTACTGAGAAGTGATACTGGTGGAGACTAACGCTGGGCCGTAGCGTAATATTTTTCGACCTTTGGCGATATTTGATGTATAGCTTGATATCAATTCATGACCCACAAAGTTTCATGCATTCTCTGTACTGAGAGGGATGCCCTTTGAGGAGGTGGAAAAGATTGCTTATACAGTTCTTCAATTCTGGTAGCTATTTAAATCCCCATGCTTTGCTGAGAAACCATTTTCTTAAACCTAAACCATCTTAATGTCACATAGTATGCTTTTATTTGGGTAAGTCTACAATTCTTGCTGCACCTCGTTCTGCTCTACACCAACAAGGATCAACAAATCTTTTTTTTCCCAGTAAAAAAATCTGTTTACCCAGAGTCAGAGCTCATAAATATGCAGATGTCACACAGCCACGCAATTCATGCTCTGAGTGTAACACAAAAAAATGTGGTGAATGAGCACGCCAGGCTGTTCTCTTTACTTTCTATTTTGATTGCTTGTTTGGCATTATATTTAGCTTTATGCAACACTCGAGCACAAAACCCAAAATGCCTTACAACCACAGCTGCTGCTGTGTGGATTGCAACAAGCTCAGTGCCAAAGAAACACGCCAATTTTAAACCAGGTCTGGATGGACCAGAGTCTGTGTGTACCTGACAGTCAGGTGGTAGGGCAATTGTGCAATTTCAGGCAATGTGGAAAGCTGAGTTCTCCAATACACTTTGACAATACAAGCATGGACAAAGATCATTTTCAGTTGCAGACGCCATCTTGCAATATCATTGTCTTGTGCAGTGGGGCAAGATCATATGATCTCCCACCTGGGGCCTGTGCTATGAAGGAAGCTAAACTGACCTTGACCTTGTTTGCGTAAGCTGTCTTGACAAAATCGAAACCCTGCAATCGGGCTTAAAACGGTATATCAGCATGATTTGTGAATGCCGGCCTTCTTGATGAGGAGACGTATAAAAGGGGGAACAAGAACGTGCAAATACGTAATTCACGTCAGAGAAATGTGTGCGTGTGTATTGTCCTATTTTCTATGATTCTATGTAAACTGTAACTGGCTTTAAACAGAAGCTAAACACTGCTCTGTTCACTGCCTCCATCTAATCTTGCCTGTTTATACCATTATCTATTTCATAATTTGTCTTCTTTTTACTACTATTTTTTTTACTTTTATTTCTTTCATTTTCTGTGAAACACATTAAATGACCTTTGTGTATGATAATGTGCTATACACAGTACATTTGCCTTGCCTAGAGTGTATTCAGCCATTCAAGTCAAATGCATTTTAAATAAAGCTGCATTTGAATCATTCATTGGCAAAATACAAAGTTGTCTTCAGTGTCATTACTGTATAAAGTTAGCAATACATTAGACTACGCATTATTCTTGTCATTATCGTTTTAGTTGCAATCCCGGCAAGAACTGGTGGAGCAAAAGTTACTGTGGCGACAGTGTGCGATCAGAACTGAGTCAGCTTCATTCATAACGGCAAACTCAATGTAATGTCAAATGCTTTCTTCAATAAAAATGTTCAGCTACAAGAATAAAGTAGTGAGTCAGCTTCGTGACATTGAAAAATCAGACTTGAGTTTCAACATAGCTGACTAACACCTTAATCAATCTTGGCAACACAATGAATTGAGAATACTTATGAAATAGCCCTGCGCTGTCTTTACAAAACTTAATTGGCCAGGCTTATGAATGCAGCGCTCCTCTTGTCAAAGTCATGCTCACCAATCACAAGAGGCCCAAGGCGGCTCTGCATACACCCACCGACAGACACACGAAACCCAAGCAATACTTTGCGGTTATGGTGCAGAGTTATGGCGTCCACCAAGAGGGCAGTGTCATATTGCTCTGTTTATTCAAATATCAGGTGAAGAGTGGCAATATTTTGGTATGATATTTATCAAACATACTAAGCATGTCAATTCTTTTAAATGTGAAAAAAGAAAGGTGGACACAAACGAGGACTTCCCAGTCTCAACGTTCAGAGAATATTGTGGGAGGGTTAAGTGTATCGTGCCAACACTTTCAACCACATTTATATTTCATTATGACACAAGGCCTGCGTTTGTAGAGCTGTGTGGCCTGCTTATGCATTTTATAGGTTGTTCTGTTTATCAATTGAATCAATTCATAAACTTTGGCGTAGACCACATAATACAAGCCCAGCAAAACCAACTTAAATCTTCTAAGCTCAGGTTTCAGTCCACAAAACATCTCCTGAGAATTACTTTTGGCCAGCAACACCATCGTGCTCGATATAAGAGAGATATTTTCTATTTGTTTGCTACAATGTCTCCTATCTAGACATTATTAGATATATTCTTCTAATTTCAACATTAAAAAGAGGGCACTTCAGTTTTCTCTGGTAATAAACTAAACATATACACTCATTCGTTATCTGACATCAATACCCTACAGGTGTACTCCCAACACTCACATTGAGAACGTCCTGCCGTAGCTGTTGTGGTTCGATGCAGGTCAGCATCCTGAGCAGCAAGTCCATGATGGCCGATGTCCCGATGTGTTTGATCATCAAGTCTACAAAGTCTTCCCTCTTCCGAAGAAACTCCACAATCTGCACACACAGGACAAACACACCAAAGATGCCTCAAGAGTTGTTCTTTTAAGAGCAATGCTGGAGACTTATCGACACATTTTTCCCCCAAGTTGCCATCACAAACCTGTGATTGTGAAAATCGCAAAAAGCTGGAGGGACTGGTTATAAAATTACCATTACCCTTCACTGGAACTTAGGGGCCAGGGCATTTCTAAAGGTGTGCTTTCAGGGAGACGTGTTCTCTTGGCATCTACCAAACCCAGATTAATGCAAGATGGCAAAGTGTGATTCATCACTGCAGAGAACACATTTACTCTACTGCAGAGAACAGTGGTGCCTGCTTCACACTGCTGTAGCCAACACTTGGCACTGTGCATAGTGATCCTAGAAATTTCACACACTGACTCAGGGCAAAGGTGCAACTGGGGCAAAGGTGGCATCCTATGACAGCGCCTGAGCTCTTCAGTAAGATCATCTTAATGCCATGGCCATATTTGGTTGATTTTATGAACCCGTTAGTAATGGCTGTGGCTGAAACACCTGAACGCAATGATAAGGAGCCTACACTTCTGGCCATAGAGTGCAACTTCAGAGAGGGAGGAGAGAGAAGCATGACAGCAAGTCAGAAACAGCAAAGTTGGGGGGAGGGGAGGAAAAAAATAAATCCTGCATTAAAGTTGAGGGCAGAACAGCCTCCCAGTGAGCTCAATGAATCAGAAAAGGTTAGTCATCACAACACAGGACTGAACATGAAAGAAAAGTGACCACATTGAGTCAAACACACACAAGTCAAAACACACGTACCTGTTCAGGCTTGCGACCAATCAGAATGGATAGGACCTTGGAGAAGAAGCTTGCCAGTAGTGGATTGAGGGGTGGTTCGTTCTGAAGGAAACCGTACAGTCTCATCAGCAACTTTTCATCTTCTCCCAGTCTGTCGTTGATCTGGCTCACATCTGATGTCAGCAGCTCACACGAAATGTTGGGGTACCTGGAAGACAACAAAGCTTAAACTGAAAACCTGCTTTGAAAAAAGCGCAATTTTTCCATCATCACATTCATTTCAATATAAAAGACAATTTAGCATATTGTCAAAGTGGTTGCTCTGCTGCATTCATACCCTATGAATCCTTTAAACCAATGTCTCTTACTTGTATTTGACTTTCTCCTCGACATCAATACTTGGTTCCTGTGTGATGAAGGTGACCAAGTCCTCCATGCATTGTGGTCTCAGCAGAAAGTCAACCAGCTTGTGGTTCTGGGCTTTGCACTCCTGCAGGACGTCATCCTCATCCATCACCTCTGTTAGGGTCACATCCTCTTTCTCTAGCAGTGTGTCGATGTGGGACGTGGTGTGAAGGTCAAACTTCCAAAACATGTCGGTTCTAAAGGATCACATGGCCAACAGCTGATATTATGCATCTAAATCAATACCTTTAGAAGAATTCCATACAAATCTTTTGCACCGCATTTGCTTCTTACAAACTAGGTGATAACTGAAAACGTCCCATTACTATATTCCAAAAATGTGTTGCCCATACAACCCATGGCATTCTTCTTCCAAATATTGCAAACACGCGAGTACCATGTTCTTAAAGCTACCAATATTATTGAAACGGTTGTATGGTTTAGCATCTTTTTAACACTTCATGGTCAAAACTTCAAGTCTGCGTCAAAATATTGGTAATTGAGATTCACATGACTACTTACATGAAAACTTAAGTGGGAAAAAACAGCAAATACTTTCATACAAGAAATATGTAACTAGAAATAACAGATATAAACATACAAACTCACATATACAGTATATCTCAGAGTAAGGGGTGTGTCTGCAGATGATTTCAGCATCGATGGGACATATTGCTTTACGATGCAAACAAACCGAAATGAGTCTTGTGTGTGAATGCAGTCATGCAAACACACTAGAGCTGTCTAGCAGAGCTCAGTGCAGAGCTCTACTCTATTAGTGGATGGAGCTCCATAAAAAGTTTCTCTGGGAGAGAAACAAAAAGGGAAACTGTGAGAAATGCTGACTTATTGGATCCATTTACAAGAACACGACACTGGAGGGTATAAAAAGATACATTGGGCTGCTTTAAACAAAACTAAATATTTTTAAATAAATATTTTCAGTGGCAGGGTTTGCATATTGTCACATTAAAGTGCAGAATCAGACATCATATTTAAACTGAGAGGGGGTTGCGAAACCCTCAAGTTGAATCAGTAGCATCACCCTTGTGCAACTAGGCATGAAACAGTTAATCCATCAGCATACCTGGCAAAATAACATGCATTGCTTCTTTAGTTCAAGCACCAATTTTTCATTAGCATAACAATTCAAAGATCATTTAACTGAAGACGTGCGATTTGTAACCAAATCGATTTTTTTTTCTTGCACCATGACTACAAAAACCGGACATTGTTAAGAGCACAAGAGGGTCTTTACATTGATGTTACATAGACACATATACAAGAGCACAGCATGTATATTGTAAATTGATAAATTTATAAAACGTGGCAAACAATGTGGCAACAAACATTGCCCTGAGAAACATTCCAATACCAAAGCAAGGTCTACAGCTTTCCCTCATCATACCAGATGTAAGCTCAAATACAGAGATGCAGAAGAACCAGGGGCTGTACTACAGAGCGGAATGAAGGGGTTAGCGAGCTAACTTCAGGCTCAGGTCTGAGTTGTCAACATCACAAATTTGCCTCACTTCTGATCGTGCCATGGTAAGTTGTGACTCACAGCTAGCTTGGTACGGAGCATGTTATGCTCGAGCTTAGGCGGCCTGAAATGGAAAACACTTGAAGACCAATTGGCTATTTAGATATAAACATAGATCATAAATAGTGAACATAAAAACAGTATGCTTTCACAGAGAATCTATAGGGTTGGTAAAGAATATACTCTCGAAAATCAAGCAGATTTTGGCAGAATCTAAGTATCCTGGTCCCACCCTACAGAGAGACCCCTAACATACGTCAACAGGATCCTGCAGGAACAGTGACATTATTTTCCAGAGGAGGTGATTGGTCATTGGCTGTGCTTTCCATTTCAGTCGGACCAAGCATGAACATAAGATATGTAGTGCATATGTGTAACATATATGGAAGGGGGGGGGGGGGGGGGGGGCAACATATAAGAAAACACTGCCACAAACTGCTGATGGAATCAAATAAAACAACTCCAAAAAATGCATCTGATAGTGATCACAAAACCACCATAGATCAGTGTTAACAGCTTCACAAAGATAACATTTATAGCACAGCTGGAATGTACAAGTGCACAAATGTGTGTCCCTACATCTCCCAAGTCTAAACTTATTGTGTATTTCTATGATTCTAAAGTTGAAGCATTCACTTCCCAAATCACAACACAGTGACAGACAGAGCGAAAGCCAAAAGTACTAATACAGGCCAAACAAAAAACAATTATGAGATTACAAACCAGTTACATCTTGATTATAACAGCAAATGACTCTCAAATCTAGCAGGATTTAATTAGTCTGATTAACATCAATATCCTGTCAATAATCGAACCTAACTGAGAGAGAGCGTATAAGAGGTCAAATGATATGTAAGCGCATTGGTGAAGGCAAATGCCATTCAACTGTAATACTGAAGCAATCAATACCATATATACAATTATCGTTATGACGTTAATAAAGTAACGTACTTAAAACTTCACTGCACACTCACCAATACCTCATATCACCTCGGTATATTAGAAGTGGCTACTAGCGACAGGGCAATCCGCCTCTAATGATGGTAGCCAGGGCAAAGTGCACGTTACTGTGTCATTACCCGTTTTATGATAGTGTGCCTGACGTTAGTCACATGCTGAGCTTTCAAAGGAGCGTCGTTGCACTTAACATGTCAGGGCCCAAAACTGCAACATTAGAGCTAACGTTAAACACACATACCGGTTTAGGAGCACTGGCTAACGTCGATAGCCCCGAAAAGCTAACCTTAGCTCAAAATGGACACACAAAAATCACCGGAAAACCCACCATTAGACAAAAAGTTAGCGGGAAGAGTTGAGCAAAGCAACGTCCCTAGACTTTGACTTAAATAAAAGACACCGCTACGTTGCTCCCATGGTCGTTGGAAATACAGCAGTGAGTCTGGTAAAATAAGGCTAAGTAATTAAGCTAAGTTAGCATTTGAGCTACAACAACAAAATGGCCAAGTATGCTTCATGCTAACCAGCTAACATTAACCAGCTATCTAGAGACCGCTGGCTAACCGTCTCTCCTCAACATCAACCAAGTGCTTGGAATCCGCATGTGTACGTACCTATAGACAACGGTAAGCGACGAGTCTGTGGCATGTAGGTTATCTGGCCATTAGCTGAAGCCTTGATGCAACGAACCCACATTCAACACTGGATTCAAATGATGAAAATAAGCCTTTAAAACTGTTTCTGACAGGCGCGAAGCGGTAGATGTGAGAGGGCACTTTTCAAGATGGCGGTTCCGTCAACTTCGGCGACCCCTTCCCCCACTACAGCTGCAAAGCCTGTCAGTCAACAGGGTTCAAGCCACGTGATTGGATGAGATGGCGCCATTCAACCAGTCACTCGCGTCGGATTGGTGAGTGGGCGGGGCCGGTTCAAGGCGGAAGATAGTCGATGTATATCTCCAGTGGATCGTAGAAGTTCAGTTTACACTTGTTTTAATTGTACGCACTAACGTAAGTCACAAAATAGAGGAAAAATGCTGCTGTATGCAAGTATTTTATTATAATACATTCACATTTCTGCCAAACGCCATGAATCATTCTCCCAGTGTGCGCGTTCCCGAGGCGGCGTCACACAGGCAGGCAGGCCTCTGGTGCGGAGAATCACGCCCTGTGAAGGCGGAGCATCATGCTGCCTTCATGTGCTGTCTGACTTATCCCATTCATGACGTATGTGACGTGCCCATGAACGGTGGAGAAAATATATAATAACATAAGACATAAATAATAATGAATTGCACTGCCAATGAATGATTTCAGACACTAACACGACAACAAAAACAGGCTATGGTTAATGTAATTAACAACAAATGTGTCTGAAAAGAAGTAAGAACATTTATTCTATTATTCAAATAAATACATGTTAATTCACACCTATATAACTACACACTCATATCTATAAATATATGCATATAGTATATTAACACAAATCCATAACTTTGAAAACAATTTACGCTCGAATGTTTTCATTTCGTCAATCTGGAGGAAAAAATGAAAACAAATTAAATGTAGTTGTGGACTGAGACTGCTTCGTCCTGAGAGGGACAAGAACACACTTTTCTTCCGCGTCCCTACATTCTTCAAATATTTATACGTATCATTTTTTTATGTGGTTTATTATCTGGTTCAAGCTGGTACGCGAACTAATACACTTATCTAGCTTTTTAAATACAGTATATTTCTGCGCTCACTGATCCCATCACGTATTATTGGTGTAGCTCTTTTCTGCAGTCTATATTAATTATTATTATTTATACTTTTGTTCATCTTGCTTCCACATAGTAATTCCGATGTCTTAACGCCAGTGAATAGTACAAATTTAAAAAAATAAATTCTAAACACGTCTTCCATCATCTGGATTGCAGTGCTCTTTGCCAGCTTTGATCTAATATGTATGACATAAGGTTTCCAACAGTGTGTTTCCGTCAATTTGTTTGTTTCTGAGAGGAAGCAGCCGCAAAGTTTGTCCCCACCCACTGGAGAAAGTGAACGCAGCATTGAGCTTGCACGGATCTGCTTGGTTCATCGGTAGCGAGTGTGTCGTGCTGTAGCGGTGTGTGTGATCTGTGGAGGAGAAAGCTGCAGGTCGAACAACATGGATATGAATGCGATCATAGAGCAGATGGAGACAGGAGAGCAGGAAGCTGTTTTAAAGGCTCTACACACCTACAACAAAGAGGTAATGTCACCTATCTGCAGAGGCAAACCACTACTTTATGTCCTATTATACAGCAATGTCATGCTGTGTATATACGGCCATATATCTTATCTTATCTTATCTTATCTTATCTTATCTTATCTTATCTTGTCCTACCATAATCGGAGAGTGGTGTGTGTGCGTGCGTGTGTGTGCACGGCACGCATGTGTTCCTTGGGAGTGCATTTACATTTACATTTTATGTTTTATTTGCAATAAACAAATTCTGCAAATCACAGCAGTGGGAGATGGGACCATGAATGATGAGCTCATAATGAATGATGTCACATATATTAGATTTTAAGGCCATTGGTAGGGGTAATGGGAAAGGCTGAGTTAACTCCTACTATAAGGCTACTTAGATATTCTGTCACATTTTAGGTCGTAAATAAAATGTAAATATCTTAACAAAAAAAGGAAAAGTGGTGCAGGCTCACAAGTTATTTAACAAATTTACATTTCTATTGTTTTCAATTAATTGTAACTTACTTAATTGTAAGAACTTAGAGTTTGAGATAATTTGTAAAAATAATATCTAAATTCTGTGCCCCTGAGTGTTACCTGACAAAATTAGCAAAATTAAATTAAAAATTGGAAGGGTACAGTATGTATGATATGAAAGTACAGGTAAAGTGAAACTCTGATAATCAGAATCTGATAACAAACGTGCTGACTTTGTTGAACTATAGGAAATTGTACTTGAGGGTCCTCCATTAATGTTGTCGTCTGCGGACACAAGCTGATGTACACGTTGTCTGTGTGAATGCTCTCCAGCATTCCCAACGTGTCCCAATGTGTCCCAACCCTGGGACACATTGTGTTGCTGTTTCCTCTGGGTGCTGTGGTTTCTTCCAGTCCAAAGAGGTTAATGAATGTGTCTATGTGTGTGATTGCCCTTTCATTTGTTGTGGTTTCAGCATTGACATTGCCTGAACCCCCTCCGTGCAAAGTTAAGCAACTTGTCAATTAGGCTTCTTTTAAAATAATGTGTGCTTCTTCTGCTTCATCTTTAGAAGAGGGAAGTCGATAGAGAATCTGTATGAAAGTAAAGAGTATTTATTGCATTACTGGATGATTTTAGGACCAAATGAAGCTATTTGAAAAACAATGAGCCGAAATTAAACCAAAATTACACCTCAAAACACAACCCATCAGCCTTTTGTGAACAAATATACAAAATACAACTATTCAGTACAAACAATAAACTCTTTAACCACTTTACCTGTTATAACTCATTATTCTGTATGTGTACACATGAAACATTTCCCCTCCGCTTCTTTACCTGGTAGCTCCCTGAAATGACATTACAATCACACTCACACACACACGCTCTGTGAGCCACTTATGGAGCCTTCATGGCAGCATGATGGTACACATGTTTACACGGCTCAGATTCCACTGACAATGTCACTTAAGTGTTTTGGCTGTATATGCTCCAGATAATGTTCTAACAGTTTTGGTTGCCGCTGCCACTATCCTTCTGATAAAATGATGCCGACATTTATAAACAAATCAATTGGACTTGCTGTTCATGTCCATGTTATAATGTTGTAAACCATAACTCATAGTGATGAGGTAGAGAAGAGAAGGGTGGATAGTGTTATTTTACTGTACAATACATGTTGCCAACGTCACAGTCCCTTTTTTCAGTGCCATGTTACCGCCTAGTTGCCGGATCATCAGGAATTCTGTGTAACTTTGATCTGTCCTTCTCCACACACTCAAACCTAGACACTCTGTGATGTGGACTTCAAATGACAAGATTGTTTGAAATGTTTAACATATTGGTCAAGACAGTTTCATAACAATCAAAGGAAATCAATCCATTGATAGGTACATGTTTGTACCGTCCATCAGGTCTTTCACCCCTGGCTTCACTGCAGGCTGTGCATTAACCCCCAGATCAGCCCTGCTGCTGGCTTCTCTCGGCCACTGAGAGAATCATGCTGTTTGTAGGGCTTGCAGGCAATAGGATTAGAGTTCCTTTTACACAAATAGAACCTGTAAAAGCCATGACAGATCCTGCTATACTGGAGCTGAGGAGCTTAGTGTTGGAAGAGACTTCATCAATTAAGCTGCCTGGCTGTGCGCAGTAGCTCAGTGCTCTGCATCACGGGCTCAGGTATATTACAGGGAATCTGATGTGTAAATATCATTCTTGTGACTTTGATATTTTCTATATGTTTGCGTACATGATGGAAATTATTTTGACTTTTCTTCATGTCTTTAAGTTGCTGTACAAATCAAGCTGTTGTGCCTTGCCAATGGTGGGGCGTAGTACACACTGTAGCCTGTGGGAGGTGCTAGTGTGACTTTACACCTTTAGCTTTGTTATTACTGTTTCTGGATGACCAATATACTGTAGATAAATGATCTCTATCTCCTATTTTGCTTTGGTTCTGAATGTGCAATGATCTGTCTTGTCTCTCCTGCCTGTTCTAATCATGTCTCTCTTTCTCTCTACCCTTCCCTATTTCTTTGTGTTTCCCCTGTTTTTTAGAAAAAACAATGTTTCACATTCAGCAAGGAAGAGGAGGGAGATACTGAGGTACGGCATCTCAGTTTATAATCACACAAGTATGATTTTTCAGCTCTGTTGAATTCAGTTAAATGTAAGACAGAGCTTCACGGTATAAATGAAAATATGACCTTGACCCTCACAAGTATTTTTCCTAAGCACT